>NC_082670.1:80042911-80667911 GCF_025265405.1 Mesoplodon densirostris
GGGAGCCCTGCTCTAACTGAATGAGGGCGTGCAGTTAATTGAGTTGGGTGTTGTCATGCTTCCTGAAACTAGGAGGTCAAGGTAAGGTGGGGGAGGGAGGAGGTGAGGGCGAGCGGCCCATTCATTAGCTAACTCACCTGCTGCTCAGAGCACATGGCACAGACTTCACGGCAGGTACTCAGGTGCCCTTTGGAGAGAGGAACCATAGTGCCATAACTACGAATGAACCATTCTGTGAATATAGCTCTCGTGTTTCTTATTAGATGACCAGGGCAAGATGGCCCCAAAGAAGAAATCAGGAGGTGATGTGAAACATAGACCAAGTTAGAAAATGGCGTTGCTGAGGTGTATTTCCTCCTCCAAAAATACTGGAGGGAGACGCCTTCTGTTACCTGCCACCTTGGGGAAAAAATGTTAGTAGTATCATCTAGTAATGTCTGGTTAGATTACTCCGTGATCCCCCTACCTGAGGCATCCATAGAATGGACGTACTTTTTTTTTTTTTTTTTTTTTTTAACCCAGTGATTTTAGAGGCAGGGTGGAATAGAAGAAAGAGCGCTGGACCAGTGATTTGTAAAATTCTTAAAGCAGCAAGCCGTGGCAGAATTCATTTGGGCCGTTGTCTTGTAGGGGCTGGGAGTTCTGAAATAAGCCACAGGAAATAGGGGATTGGATTCAAAACCTTTTGTTGGGAGGTGTGGCACCTGAAACAGTGGGGTCTTTCTCAACACTTCGTGAGTGCTGAGCCCTTCATAAAATCAGCCAGATAAAGGGAATCCATCAGTTCCTACTTAGCAGAAAATCTGTCACAGGAATACCTGGGGCCCAGTGTTATCTGCTCTTCACCCGCCCTCCACCCTACCCTTCTCGGGGATGGCTTTGCCCTGGCGGTGTTAGGATGGAGCTTGAAATGGGCCATAATGGGAGCATTTATACCTTGGAAATCGGCAAGTCCTATAAAGCAGGGGCTGCTGCCACAGCCTCCCCTCTTCCTCCCTGCCCCCCTCTACCCAGCTGGTAGTAAAACATTTATCAGCACAGCCACTGACTCTTGCCTGCCACCACTCGGGTGATTTTTGGCCATGATGTTCCATGCAGAGTACTTCATTTTCCTTGTCTGTAAAGTGAGACTACTAATCTTAGTGCCTAATCATCTGACTTTGGAGAGAGTTAAATGAGATCAAGGTAAAGCGTGCTTCAGGGTACTCGGCACCTAGTAAGTACTTGAGGAGTTCTGGCTCATTCATTCTCATTGCCGTTCATTAACCAGAATAAATGTGATCTTTCTAACGTAGACTCTCTCCCTGTTATTTCCCTACTTAAATCCTTCCGTGACCCCACCCAGCCCCCTCCCTGCCCGTGGCTCTCAGCATCTAATCACAGCTCCTTAGTGAAGAAAATGACGCAAATGACCTCTTTGGAAGGCAACCCAGTGGCTTTAACCTCTCACTCCAGAGGGAGCATTTCCCCTTTGCTGGGAGTGGCCGCAGAGGCTCTGGTGCTGTTTTAAGGCTCTGCCTTTGCAGTTATTGGGGAGTAGTAAGGAAGGACAAGAAAGCCTACCGTGGCTCGTTTTGTGGGCAAGAATCCCTCCACAGGTGCAGCTGCGGAAAGAGGCCAGAAACTGGCAAAGGCTTATTTCAGAGACTCTTACTGGACCCTTAGGTAGCGAGGAAACTACTCCGTGCCACCCCACAGGGCTTCGGTTATGGGGCAAGCTAAGAATCAGAAGGTCCTCAGTGCAGAGTCCACTCCACAACTTACTAGCTGTGTAACTGTAGACAAGCTTTTTACAACCTTTATTGAGCCTCAGCTCCTCTTCTATAAAATGGGTAAGCAAATGCCAGCTTCATGGACTTGCTGTGAGGACTAAGTGAGGGTAACATTCAGAAAGTCCTTCAGCCCGGTGCCTGCTGGAAGCTCTATCACTGCTGACATACCCCCCCTCCCTGGACAAAGTGGTAAATGCAGGGATGGGAAAGGGGAAATTCAACTGTGTTTTTCTTCGTAAGCTCTGATGAGCTTCTCTGTAGGCATGAGCTGACACCACGAAGAACCATTTAGTAGCCGCAGTCAGTGATGAAAACAGAGAGAGTTCACGCATCTGGTGCCTCTAGAGACCACTCTGTCTCCGAAGACTCTTCAGTCTTGCCCAGGTCACGTGCCGGGCAGCCTGTCCCCTGCCCAGCTCTGAGCACAGCTAACCTGTGGTGAGAGCAGGGAGGGGGCGGCCTCCAAACACACCAGTAATGGTAAAGGTTAAAGTCATTCATGGTGTTATAATTAACTGCTCTGTTAGGTGTTTTACAATCGTGACGCCACCAAAGAGAGAAAATGTTTAATCAGAATGCACAGCACCTGCGAGTTCATGCATTTTCATGGTGGAAATGGCAGGCACGGGAGAAGGAGCCACAGCCACTGGCCTTGCAGGTTGCATGCTCACTGCTGTCTCTCCTGCCACTGGTGAGAACTTCATCTCTCAGAACTTTCTATGCTATAGAGGAACTTTTCGTTATTACGGCAAAATCTATTTATCAGCCCTTCTTGGGGTCAGGATCCTTAACAGTGGTTCCCCCGTCATAGTTCTGTAAGCCATGACCCGTGTGGAAAAATAATAGTGTGCAGCCTGGTCAAGCCTGAAAGCAGGTGACCTTACCTCCCCTCTTGGACTTGGACCTCTGACCCTTCTCTGCAAGGGCACGGATGGTCACCTGTCCCCCTACCCCCAGCCAGCACTGCCTGACAAGGGGAAGGTAGGTGCTGAAAACGTTCAAAGCTGGCTGAGCCCTGGTCTCCAGTGGCTGCGTGCTCTGTCATCCCATACGTATGGCCCTGAGCATAGCTGGTGCAAATCTGACCTTCTGCCAGTGGTTAGTCTTTTTCTTACAGGCTGCACTGCTCTGCTGCTGGGCTGGGACAAGTCACTTAACTGCTCCACATTCTCATTTCTTTACTGTAAAAATGATTTTGTGGGACTGTTGTAAGAAACAGGACTAACAGAAGACACCTAGGATATAGGATGTACCCACAAACAGAAGCCGCTAGCTGCCCCATGCTGCAGTGATGAATGAACTGTGTTCTGCAGCAGAGAATGCTTATTGTGGGCACCATGATTACTGTAACAGCTATTTTGATCAACTGTGTCCTACGTAGAATACAAAGACCACCCTATTTATCTAATAACACTATTAGTGTTCTCAGACAAATATATTTGCTGATTTCAAAACCTCTTAGCTTTTGCACAGGCAAAAATAAATAAAATAAATAAAAATTTTAACACCCTATTATTTTTTAAGTCACACCCCAGTCTTTATTTTAAGAATAGGATGTCTTGTCCTTGGTGGTATAAGGAGCCATTTGGACAGCCTGCACCCATTCCACAAACAGTAGGTTTCTGCCTGTCACTGCCCAGCTGATGGGCAATTTAAAATTGGTTTCTAGCACCTGTGCAATGCAGAGCTTCCTGTGCAAACACTTTACTGGCTCCCGATGGGAAACAGCCAGGCCTCTGATACATTCTGGCCTGGAGGGTGCCAGGTAATCTCTTTGTACAGCGTGTCTGTCCCTATCTGCAGAAGGTGTTTATTTTTAGCTCTTCACACTGTTTCTAGCACCATCCCTCCTTTGGAGGCCGACAGCTTGTTCAAGGGATCTTAAACAAGCTGTTAAAAGCAAGAAACTCTGAAAGCCGAGAAGGTGATTAGAACAGAGTTCACCTTTGGTGTTAGAGGCAGAAGGCAGCTTGGATGGAGTGTCAAGCAAGTTGGCCAACAAACTTTTAAAAGTTGGCCTTGGTGACACTTGCCTGGAGCTTTAAAGAAACAATGCTTGAAAGAACCTGAAAGCCTGAAGGCAGCTGGGTACAGAGGTTCACGCTGGATGTGCGACTTCTCACAAATATCAGGAAGCCGGACTCCTGAGCTCAGACTGCAAACGCCAAGGGCAAAAGCAGGAAAAGAAATCCAGGGTCGGTGACCTTTCCACAGGGCCAGCTGGTTGGTGCCTTTTCAGGCTAATTCGAGGTGGCAGGAGGTCTGTGCTTGAGATCACATCCGGAATTGTGATGCTTAGCGTCAGAAGCCTGACACCACCCAGACAGTCCCTGGACACCTGCGGGGGACAGAGCGCCAAGGTTAAGGAAATCAGCAAAAGGACAGAATCTCTGAGCAAGTTAAGTCCCCCGGGGTCAGGTTCCTCGTGGCAAGGAAGGAAGGAGGGGAGGCTGCGAACATTGCCTGTCTGGGTGGTGCCAAGTGTGCCGAGTGCCTGCCCTTGATAAATATTAAATAGCAGTGGTGACATCATATCCTACCAAGTGTGTCTTCAGGACTCAGGTCAGCCTGGCAGGGTCAGCTCAGTGTGGCAGTCACCAGAGGGCCTGAGCCCAAGAATCTTCAGTGCAACAGGGACAAATGGGAAGCAAGGCAGTAAACCCCAGAGACTGTAAGAACAACTGCCCCTCTCAGACCTGCCGTGGACATGCAGGAGTTCATCACCACAACTACGGAGCAGCAGGCTGTCTGCCTGGCTGTTATTTGCAGCAGACACAAAGGGTGCGAGTGGATTCACAGAGCACCCGGGGAGGCCTGGGAGAGGACATTCCTTCTTCACAAAGGTGTGGACTCCCAGGTGGATCTTTGGGACAGGTTCTAAGTCCTAGAGGCAACTGAGAGGAAATGTGGGCTTCTGGCTGCTCAAGAATATCTCAGAAGAATACATACCCCGCGGGTAGATGGTGAGGAAGGTATTCTCCTCAGATAAGGATAGACCTGCAGAAACAGGACACTGACCTCTCAAAATGGCAGAGTGTTTTCCTTTTGAGCCCCTTTCAGTCTCCATTTATGACCATTCTTCTGAGGGTGAAGTGTACACTGACAGTTGACGTGACTTGCCCGGGTCATGCAGCAGCTAATATGGCTGAACCCAGGTGACTCTCTTGGCTATTGGTGAAAGGTGCTCAACCTTTAAATAAGTGACATAACTGAACATCAAGTCACCTAAAAGCTGGGGGTGGGGACAGTTGTGAGATGATCATGGCCTTTGAAATCAGAGTGAACCTGGACTCAAACCCCAACTCCACTGTTTCCTAGCTCTGTGACCTTGGCTAATTTGTTCAGCCTCTGAGCCTCAACCTCCACATCTACAATCTGTGGGGAAACAATGCAGCTTGGTAAGGCTAAGAGAGCGTGCATGTCAGACACTTGGTAGAATATCTGGCAGAGTTACCATTCAATTACGACCATTCAAGTACGTACCATTCAAGTACGACTGTGTGCATTGCAAATCTATGTTAAATAATAATAAAAACCAGCAAGAAATTAGAATCAAAACAGCTATCTTTGTGATCAGAATCCACAGATGAGCTAAAACAGGGTAGGAACCTGTAGTTATAGATTGTGTTGAAAATTATGTCACAACTACTTAAGTATCCACTGTGGACAGTTCTCTGGAGCAATATGTTACAAGCAAATGACACTATCTCCCTGATGTTTACAAGTTAATCAATTTCATAAAAGGAAGAGAGAAAGCAGGAGATTCTGGGCCGTCTAGAAGAGCCGTGTGTGGATTTGTGTTTTTCAGCCAAACTGGGAACATAGATAAATCAATCAGTCAGTCAGTGATGCCGAGAGACAGGATTCTTCCAGCTATGGGAAGTGGGAATTGGAGAGGAGGAAGGATTTACAGCTGCTCGGATGGAGCAGAAGAAGGGCAGAGAAAGGTAGAGTCCACCTCGTGGAGGGCGTCTGAGAGTCAGCACCCACCATACATAGACATGAGTCTCCGGAGGTAGCCAGGCATTTCTCATGGGTCTTCACAGCATGATCCCTGTGCAGTGAGAGTCGTGAGTTTGGTGCTACTTGAACAAGAGCCAACATGGGCAACCAAGCAGCATCCATCCGCTCAAGCTAGAAGCAGGCGACCTGGGGAACACACAGCCTATTAAATATAAACAACCTATATCATCATCGTAAATATTTTATATGGCTGCATATAAGAAGGTGCCATATTTTATACCCGCACTGTAAATCAAAATACTTTATTGTTGCCAATTTTGCCATTGCCCTCAGCTAAAATGAGCCATTTATTGAGATTTGACAGTATTTGGTTATATCACTAGTGATCATTCCTGTCAGCAACTGGCCTGATAATCTTGCCCAAGAAAATAATTGCCATCCATTGGCAAACCCTGGAGACTTATGGGTGCGTTTGCTTTAAAGTGATTTCTGAAAGATGTACGACTGTGTGCATATTGTAAGGGAAGGGCTTATCTTCTAGCATATAGAAACTTGAGGAAAATATTATAAAGGAAGTCTTTTTCTGAGCTTTGTTGAGATACATAAAAGGCAAAAAGTTTCTTAATGAAGACCTTGATGTAATTTATATTTTCGCATAAAATTGTGAGTGTGAGTAAATACACAAATTGTGGTATATCCATAAACTGTAATAGTATCTCATGACAGAAAGGAATGCTGCGTTCAAACATACTACAAGGTGGATAAATCTCAGAAGCTTTATGCCAAATGAAAGAAGCCAGACACAAAAGAATAAATATTGGATGATTCCATTTATGTAGATGTCCAGAATAGGCAAATCCATAGAGACAGAAAGTAGATTAGCGGTTGCCTAAGGCTGGAGATGGGAATGAGGAGTGACTGCTAATGGGCACTGAGATTTCTTCGTGAGGTGGTAGAAATAGTCTAAAATCAAATTGTGGTGAAGGTTGCACAGCTCTGTGAATATAATAAAAGATTATTGAATTGTGCTCTTAAAATGGATGACTTTTATGGCATGTAAAATTTATCTTAATAAAGCTGTTAAAATGAAAAAAAGGAGCATGACTTTTGCTAGATGCAACTGGAAGACCTCTTTGGAGAAAAGGTATAGATAGAAGTTTTGAAGCTTCCCAGAAGGATGATAAAATAGGGCACAGGCTGAACCCATGGATTCTGTTCCTCTTGGTTACAGCAGCACCCTTCAATCCCTGGCAAAGAGGTGACCAGTTTCCCTCTAGGTTGGCCAGCTGGCATTTAGACATGTGTCAGTATTTGCTCTGAGACAGATGCGCCAGCTCAAGGGAGAAGGAGAACAATAAAGCTGGGTGGGACCTAGCCTCACATGGGGGGCAAAGGAGGTAGTAAGAGCACCAGAAAGGAAGGAAAAGTAAATCAGGGGTGACACGATCCCAAGATAAGAGGGATTCAGGAAGAGCCAAAAGCCCAAATGGAGTGCAAGCCAGAGACAGTTGTATTACAAGCAGCACTTGCATCCTGTTAGCAGCACGGAGCAGAGGTGGCGGGGTTCACTGCCCAGCGCTATTAAAGGTGCCTCACGCAGCATCCTCCTGTCAGTGTGACATCCTGCCGGAAGCAGCAGTCCAGCTTCTTATTCATCAATGTGATTGGGAACCACACTTGAGTATTTTTCCCTGTCTAATTAAATGTAAGTCCCAAAAGACAGAGACCAACGTGAGCTCCAGTTCATGCTCTTGGCATAGTTTTCGGTGCTGGATAAATATTAAACAATAGTCTAGTAATAAACGGCTAGCATTTTCTACAGGGCTTTTGTAACTGAAATGGAAAGAAACCCTTTGAATGGAGTAGCAGGAGTTCCTCCTGGTTTTCATATTTCTCAGCAAGAGGCTCACTCTCTATTGTCAATCACAATTTTCATACCTGGTAAACCAAGCTGACTGACGATTATAAATGAAACAGTTTTATGTTGGAGGATAGCTTTGTAAGACCTCAGGTGATAACTAGTTCTCGTTAGAGCTAGGAAGCAACTGAGGAGTCAATTCATCATGTTAGTTCCTCTGAAAGGGGTTGATTCGGCTCACCTAAGGCTAGATGGGTGCTGTCTAATGGAACGTTCTGTGACAGTGGAAATGTCCTATAATATAAAAGTAATATGCAGCTAGTAGCTACCACATTGGATAATCAAGCACTAGAGGCTCTTAAGTGGGAAAGAACCCACAACTTTTTCATAACCCACATCAAAGTTCATTTTAAACAGCAATCAAAATTTTTCAATAGGAATAATCATCATGGTGATCTCTCCTGTCGATTCAACAAATACTTATTGTGAGTTTTCTGAGTGTCAGGCCCTCCTCTAGATTCTGGAGATAGCTCAGTTAAAAACAAAAAAACAAAAAAAATTGAAGAAGAAACACCATATGATCACCTCAATAGATGCAGAAAAAGCTTTTGACAAAGTTCAACACCCATTTATGATAAAAATCTCTCCAGAAAGTGGGCATAGAGGGAACCTACCTCAAAATAATAAAGGCCATATATGACAAACCCACAGCAAACATCATTCTCAACGGTGAAAAACTGAAAGCATTTCCTCTAAGATCAGGAACAAGACAAGGATGTCCACTCTCACCACTACTATTCAATATAGTTTTGGAAGTCCTAGCACAGCAATCAGAGAAGAAAAAAAATAAAAGGAATACAAACTGGAAAAGAAGAGGTAAAACTGTCACTGTTTGCAGATGACATGACACTATACATATAGAATCCTAAAGGTGCCACCAGAAAACTGCTAGAGCTAATCAATGAATTTGGTAAAGTAGCAGGATACAATATTAATGCACAGAAATCTCTTGCATTCCTATATACTAATGATGAGAAATCTGAAAGAGAAATTAAGGAAACACTCCCATTTACCGTTGCAACAAAAAGAATAAAATACCTAGGAATAAACCAACCTAGCGAGACAAAAGACCTGTATACAGAAAACTATAAGACACTGATGAAAGAAATTAAAGATAATACCAACAGATGGAGAGATATACCATGTTCTTGGATTGGAAGAATCAATATTGTGAAAATGACTGTACTACCCAAAGCAATCTACAGATTCAATGCAATCCCTGTCAAATTACCAATGGCATTTTTTATGGAACTAGAACAAAAAATCTTAAAATGTGTATGGAGACACAAAAGACCCCTAATAGCCAAAGCAGTCTTGAGGGAAAAAAATGGAGCTGGAGGAATCAGACTCCCTGACTTCAGACTATACTACAAAGCTACAGTAATCAAGATACTATGTTACTGGCACAAAAACAGAGATATAGATCAATGGAACAGGATAGAAAGCCCAGAGATAAACCCATGCACCTATGGTCAACTAATTTATGACAAAGGAGACAAGAACATACAATGGAGAAAAGACAGTCTCTTCAATAAGTGGTGCTGGGAGAACTGGACAGCTACATGTAAAAGAATGAAATTAGAACACTCTCTAACACCATACACAAAAATAAACTCAAAATGGATTAGAGACCTAAATGTAAGACCAGGCACTATAAAGCTCTTAGAGGAAAACATAGGAAGAACACCCTTTGACATAAATCACAGCAAGATATTTTTTGATCCATCTCCTAGAGTAATGGAAATAAAAACAAAAATAAACAAATGGGACCTAATGAAACTTTAAAGCTTTTGCACAGCAAAGGAAACCATAAACAAGACAAAAAGACAACCCTCAGAATGGGAGAAAATATTTGCAAACAAATCAATGGACAAAGGATTAATCTCCAATATATAAACAGCTCATGCAGCTCAATATTAAAAAAAACAAACAATCCAATCCAAAAATGGGCAGAAGACCTAAATAGACATTTCTCCAAAGAAGACATACAGATGGCCAAGAGGCACATGAAAAGCTGCTCAGCAACACTAATTATCAAAACTACAATGAGGTATCACCTCACACCAGTTAGAATGGGTGTCATCATAAAATCTACAAACAACAAATGCTGGAGAGGGTGTGGAGAAAAGGGAACCTTCTTGCACTGTTGGTGCGAAAGTAAATTGATACAGCCACTATGGAGAACAGTATGGAGGTTCCTTAAAAAACTAAAAATAGAATTACCATATGACCCAGCAATCCCACTACTGGACATATACCCAGAGAAAACCATAATTCAAAAGGACACATGCACCCTATGTTCATTGCAGCACTATTTACAATAGCCAGGTCATGGAAGCAACCTAAATGCCCATCAACAGACGAATGGATAAAGAAGATGTGGTACATATATACAATGGAATATTACTCAGCCATAAAAAGGAACGAAATTGGGTCATTTGTAGAGACGTAGATGGACCTAGAGACTGTCATACAGAGTCTAGTAAGTCAGAAAGAGAAAAACAAATATCGTATATTAATGCATATATGTGGAACCTGGAAAATGGTATAGATGAGCCGGTTTGCAGAGCAGAAATTGAGACACAGAAGTAGAGAAAAAACGTATGGACACCAAGAGGGGAAAGCGGCAGGGGGGTAGGGGGTGGTGGTGTGATGAATTGGGAGACTGGGATTGACAGGTGTACACTGATGTGTATAAAATTGATGACTAATAAGAACCTGCTGTAAAAAAAAATAAATAAAATTTTAAAAAATAATCATAATCTTAAAAAATATATACGTGGCAAGGTCCCTGCTCTTAAGGAGTTTATAATCTAAAGTGTAGAAACAAACAAAACAGAAAGGGAAGAGGAAAATAAATGAACAGTTAAAAAGAATAATCAGTGTTTTCAAGAAGCACACAAAGTGGTGAGATAGATCCTTAGCTTCTTTAGCCAGATCAGAGTGGGTCTCTTTGAGAGGTGGGATGCAGGCTTTAGTGGGAAGAGAAATGGGAGGGAAAGATTGTTCCAAGAAGAGCAAATATCCTACAATGAAACCCCAAGGGGGAAAGAGCTTGATGCATATGAGGATCTAAGTGAAGGTGGCTGGACATGGTGAGTGAAGAGGAGAAGGGAACAGATCACGTTGGTGATATAAGGCAGGAGTCAAAGCGTACGTGGCTCTATACACTGTTGAAATGCATTGGAAAGTCTTGGGAGGATTTCAAGTAGGAGAATGACATCAACAAGGAATAATGTAAAAGTTTATTCTGACTGCAGAGTGGAGGGCAACTCGGAGGAGGGCAGGAGAGAGAGTGGGGACAGCAGTTAGGAGGCTGCTGTGGTCAAAAAGAGATAGGCAAGTGGCGATGTTGTAGCAAGGGTATGAGCTTGGACGTGAAGGGTGGGGATGGATCTGAGAAATGATGTGGGGAGATTGACAGCACTGACCGATGGATTGGACCTTAGAGCAAGAAGAAAATGGAGGAATCAGAGATCATTCCCAGGTGTTTAGGTAGAGAAACTGGTGGACCTCTGGCATCACTGGCAATATTGGAAATGGAATCGAGAGCTCTCTTCCCACTCTAACTCTGTATTGGCTTTGCATATCCACTAGTTTTTAGTGATATGCAAGGTTGGGTGATCAGAGGGATTGAACAGGACCATCCCATTTAGTGCTGATGTATTTCTGTTCCCAGACCTCTTCCTTCAAAGTGCCTTTTATATAATGGCTGCATTTAACTCTAAAATCTATTATGTTGTAGAACTATAAGAGGCTTCTAGACCCTTTGCCCCATTGGTTCCCAGCCTTTTAAAATGTGGGACCCCTCTGTAACAACAAAGTGTGGATCTCTATATGATGGCAATAATATTAGCTGTCTGCTTCCTTTAAATGGGGTATGAGCTGAAAGAAAGATGCCAAACACACAGCCTCTGTAGAATTAGATTAAACTTTCAGTGTAGCCAGCCAAGAATGTCGAAACTTACTGAAACAACGTGACATACAAGACAAAGGAAGTTGCAGCAATTAGAATCCCCGTTGGCGTCAGGAAAATAGTGGGATTTTTGCAATACCATGGCCCTCCAGGGCTTATACAACCAGCCCTCAAACTATGTCCCAGAACTACCTAAGCACTTAAATTTAAGGGAGTATTTTAAAAAATCACACTCCCCTACTTTTGGGCACACACTTAGCATCCCTCTCCAGTGGGGAGAAGGCAGAGTGTGTGGTCAGATGGGGTAATATCTTCCTCTTCTTCTCCTGTATCCTGGAAAGCCCATTTCTCCTCTGTGCTTTATAGAACTTACCCAGGGCCAGGCAGGGCCTGCATTGAGCCCTTTTGTGCATTATCTCACATGATCTTCACAAAAATCCCATGAGATAGACTTCATGTTTTATGCTATTAACAGATGAGGGTGCTGAGGCTTCAACAGATAAAGAGTAACCTTATTTTGGGTATCTACTGATTAAGAAAATATATAACAACAAAATTTCTATAAATTCAATAGTGATTTTGGATAAATGTGTATCTCATTCATTGCAACAACACCTATCTACTTTGGAAAATTAGTTACAATGTCATTCACTTAATATTTAAACAGTGTTTAGAATGTCAAGGATTTGAGACCCTCTTGCAATTATCAGGCTCCTCCCAGGGGTCCTGTAGTCATGACTGACATCTTCTGATCAAACCCAAATTACTTGTTCTAGATTAGAAAATTGAAGTTTAAAGAGGGCCAGTTATTTGGCCAAGGGCAAAGGACTTGCTGATCACAGAGTGGAGGCGCAGACATGGTCCTTCCACTTTTCTATTCAAAATTTTTACTACTGTATCTTGTTCCCTTGTAAGGTAAATAGATCATCTGCCTGAAGACCCCAGAAAAGGAAGGTGATTAAATCAGGATCTCCAGGAGAGTTGAAAATTCTACTGGTAGGAGTTGCCTGGAGAGCATTGTAGAGAAGGATCAAGAGGCCCCATCTGAATTTACTGGAAAACAATGTAGTAATTGATTAGTGATGTCTGCCATGAGTACATGACTTGGAGTTAAGTCACTTGTGCCATGTATTTTGATGTGAACTGGTCATGCCTTGGTGGCTTTTAGGTGAATTTAGGCTGGTTGTCCATGGTGTGGAGCTGAGCTCCACATTCTTTGTGTCTATAAGTGCCAGGTCAAGTGCCTTTAAAAAAAAGAGCTACAGAACTGCACTAGCTCTGGGAACTGGAGGAAGTGTTCCATCTCCTTTCTGTCCCACTCACCAGCTTATGAATTTTTTCTTACAAGCAGACACTAGCAATAAAAAAGTTCCAAGCCTAGTGTACAGAAACCTTCCCTGAGAGGGAAACAGAGGTCAGGCTGAACTGAGAGAAACAGGATCATGATAACTAGGGGTTGCCCTTGACATTTATTCTGAAATTTAAGTCAAAAAACTAAAGAGTAGCATTTAAAAATTTCTCTGCTCCTGTTTACCTCCAAACCAGCAATTGTACATCTGTGTACACAGCTGAGTTTGGAAGTAGCATTGGGAAAGCAGAATTTTCAGTAGAAAGCCTGAATCCACACACAGGGGTGTTGACCAGAAATGTAAGGGCAAACTAATTCAATTACTTTCAGTGGAGTTTAACCTGTAATCTTCACCCAAGCACAGGGGTACCTCAGACAAAGAGAAAGAACTCTTAAAATTGCTGGTTACCCTGAGAAAGAGCGAGCAGGAAGCTGGCCTTGTGTGCATGAGGTTTCTTGGAGGGCCAGAAATCTGTTTCTGTCAGCACAGGAAAAACCATCATGGAGCAAGGAAAGAAACGGAAATCAAAGCGAAAGTCACATACTCTTTTTCAGATGACCTGGTATCATTATTAAAATGCTGAATTGCTTCTTTTAAAGGTTTTTCCACTAGAAGAAAGAATGTCAGAACCACTCCCCCAACCCTACTCCCTTCTTTCAAAAACATCTGTGAGGGAAAATAAAATGAAATACATATTTATATACTTTTTTTCTTACGAGGGACTGGTAAGCAATTTGATTTCTTTTATCTGAAAGTTTTGCCAATGTTTTCATCAGTTCCTGCAGAGATAGCTGTGATTCCACTTTTTCTTTGAACAAAAAATAAATTGGGTTTCTTTGCAGTGAAAAATAGAAGGCTTGCTAAAAGCACTGACTTCAAAATAGTGCTTATCATACATTTGTGGAGAGCATACTGAAGAAACCGTGCCTGGCACCGCGTGTGCTGAGAAGCCCACTTTGGCTTCTTCTGGAAAAAAGCCTGCGAGATGTGCTCAGCTAGAGACAGTGTTGGTATTTCCCTTTGACTCTCTTTCTGATTCATCCACTTGTGTCTCCATTAGCAATTTGTTTTAATTCAGTGTTCTATGGATAAAGCATCTTGCTGGAAAACAGGCACATTTTATGTGCATATGCCTGACATTTTAAAAAATGAATGTAACGCAACTCCATGCTCAAAATAAACAGGCTGTCTTTCCCTTTCCCCACCAAACAATATTTATAAACCTCCAGGATAAATGAATTTTCTGCCATCGGTACACCTGGTCTGGCTGTGTAAGTGCTTCTTTGTATCCTTTGAAAGAACTCGGTTCTGCCCTGACCACCCAGGTGCAGGGGTCACTGGCAGGAAGGCTGACCTTCTCTAGGTGACCTGGATTCAGGAGAGCAGTGCTTCAAAGCTAATCTAAGAAACTTCTTGCAGTTTACATGTTCCTAATGGACAGTCTTGTTTATTTTGCTTCATCGTAATGATCTACTTCCTCTGTGTTCTACATGTTCAGTAATAAACTCATCGATCTGTTGGCATCAAGCATATCTGTGATGAGTCCCAATTCCACTCTTCCCTGAGACCCTGGGCAAGAGACTTAACTTCTCCAAGGCAGGTTACTTATCTATTTTAAAATCTGCATTTAAATATATATGTATAGTGATGTTGAGCATCTTTTCATGTGCCTCTGAGAAATGCAAATCAAAACTACAATGAGATTCACTTTGTTATAAAGCAGAAACTAACACACCATTGTAAAGCAATTATACTCCAATAAAGATGTTAAAAAAAAAAAAGCTACAATGAGGTATCACCTCATGGCGGTCAGAATGGCCATTATCAAAAAATCTAGAAACAATAAATGCTGGAAAGGGTGTGGGGAAAAGGGAGCCCTCCTGCACTGTTGGTGGGAATGTAAATTGATACAGCCACTATGGAGAACAGTATGGAGGTTCCTTAAAAAACTACAAATAGAACTACCATATGACCCAGCAATCCCACTACTGGGCATATACCCTGAGAAAACCATAATTCAAAAAGAGGCATGTACCAAAATGTTCATTGCAGCACTATTTACAATAGCCAGGACATGGAACCAACCTAAATGTCCATCGACAGATGAATGGATAAAGAAGATGTGGCACATGTATACAATGGAATATTACTGAGCCATCAAAAGAAATGAAATTGAGTTATTTGTAGTGAGGTGGATAGACCTAGAATCTGTCATACAGAGTGAAGTAAGTCAGAAAGAGAAAAGCAAATACCATATGCTAACACATATATATGGAATCTAAAAAAAAAAATGGTACTGATGAACTTAGTTGCAGGGCAGGAATAAAGATGTAGACATACAGAATGGACTTGAGGACACGGGATGAGAGGGGGAAGCTGGGGTGAAGTGAGAGTAGCACTGACAGATATACACTACCGAATGTAAAATTGATGGCTAGTGGGAAGCAGCCGCATAGCACAGGGAGATCAGCTCAGTGCTCTGTGACCACCTAGAGGGGTGGGATAGGGAGGGTGGGAGGGAGGCTCAAGAGGGAGGGGATATGGGGATATATGTATGCACATGGCTGATTCAATTTATTGTACAAGAGAAACTAACACAGTATTGTGAAGCAATTATACTCCAATAAAGATCTATTAAGAAATATATATATATATATATATATATATATGTATACACACACTTATCTTAAAAGGCTCTTATAAGGATTAAATGAGGAAATGCTTGTAAAGTGCTTAGCACAGAGCTGGGCATATTCATAATTATTAGTTGCTAAACCAATGATTAGATAACATTATTGACATTTATAAATAGCTTTGCGTTTTACAAAGGTACTATCTTGAACAACATCTGAAAAGCATTTGGTGTCCACATTAATATCTCTCTTTCCATGTGATTTTAATACTATAGGTGATTTGTCTGGGCTGGATTTCTTAGCCCAGGTTAAAATAGTTTGACTACAACTGAGCCTGCTTCCTCCAGGGCCCTGACCGACTGGGCAGTCATCATGTTCTAAAGAAAATGATCTCTGCTACAGACTGGGCTTGGATTGAGTGTTAGGGACTCAATCAACTGCAAAATAATATATATATATATTTTTTTTTCTAATAATTAAAAAAAAGTCTGCTAAGCAAAAAAAAAAAGAAAGAAATTATTCATACATTCTCAAACTGGGAGATTGTGTCTCTTCATACATTCTTCTTCTGGAGCTTCTATGAAACATTGATTTGGAATCTGTCCCTGTTGTCTCCTAACTGCTCTTATGTCATCTCTTTATCTGTGCTGTATTCTGAGTGGTCTCCTTAGGTCCAGTTCACCATTTCTTTTTTTCAGGTGTATCTGATATGACGTGAAACTTGCTGATTATGGTCTTAAAGTTAACAACTACAATATGTTCCGCTGCAAATATTATATTTGGTTCTCTTGAATCTTCGTGATCCTTTAACAGTAATGTCCTATTCTTTCTCTACAGTTCCTATGCCTTCTTTATTTTTGATTTTGAACACATTTATTTTAGAGTTTCAATCAGATGATTGTCTTAAGTTCTAGAGACGTGAATTCTCCAACTTACTGTATCAGCTGATTCTCCCTCGTGATTCTCGTGCAGATCATCTTTGTTTTAAAAACCATTAGGCTTATCACTGGTGTTGGGGTGAGGTGGGGTGGGGACTTTTTTGGAAGTCCTCTATGTCCTGGATTATAGAATTATCACCATGGAGTAGTTAAACATGGGATTCTCCTATAATTATTTTTATGTTTGTTTCTCAGCTGGGGGTTCCCACACCACATGTCAGTTTGGACCTATACCTGGTCATCATGTGATGTAGGCTGTGGGTTCTGATGTCTTTGTGTGTAATTGTTTCTCCCACCTGTAACTCCGGTAGATTGCAGTCTTATATGCAGCAACCCTAGGCGAACAGAGGAGTTTTTCTAGTCTTCCTCTCAGAGAAAAAAAAGTATTTAAAGACTCCACTATTTCTATTGTGGGCTGAAGTCCAGCTCCCAGGCTCTCATTATCCAAAAGGTCCCCATGGCATCAGGTCTGTTCAGATTTTGCAGCCCTCTTTTTTTCTGGGGATTACCTTTTGCTTGCAAGTGCTGATATGTATGTACTTATTTGTTTTGCTCTTTTTATGTTTTGTTCTTCCGTTCTTTGTGTTTTTAAGAGGAGGATCCCCTTCTGTGCCCGTTTGGTGTTCTGGGTTGCCCCAGCATCTTTTCTTAGAGAGCGCTGCTCAGGCCTGGGTTAACTCATGAAAAGTGCCTATGTAAAGCATTGAGCCCAGAACTAATTCAGTGCTTTGATTACAACTTTGGACCTTTTGTTAAAGCTATGCCACCCATTTTATTTAATTAGTCGTCTTGAAATCGTGTGTGTGTGTGTGTGTGTGTGTGTGTGTGTGTGTGTAAAAGCCCTAGCATTTAATCATTAAAAGATACAAGGAGCAACTTCTCATGAGGATACCTCCTTACCTAAAGAATGGACTAGGAAACATTCCTTTGTATAAACCACCCCCAGATTATCTCAAAATCTAAAAGGCTAAATGAAGGCAGTTTGTTTTTCTCCTAGTACGGCCAGCCAGTGATTGTATTTTCAGCAGTAAATAGATCAAGCCACTGGTGGGCTAATGTTTTCAAAGAGTGTCTAAGTGGTATGTAAGGTGTAAAAATTTTTATGAAAACTTTGGCTAGAAAGACGAACACCCTTTCTTATTGACTTGGTGTTTTATTGACCCAGGCATCTCCATAGTTCTTAACCTGTAGAAACATAATTTGGGTTCTAGAAATGTTCTATTGTAACCACAATAACCAATGAGTTTGTTCGTACAGACTTTTCTCCTCTCTTTTAAAATCATTTCCTATGGTGTAAAATAGCCACATTTCCCTGGGGTAGAACAAGCATGAAGAACAAAAATCAGGACCTAAGGGATGGGGGTGGGGAATAGAGGAAGAAGGATATGGGCCTTTCTTTCTAGCTGCTAGGACAATAGGGCCAGAACTGGGTCAGGAAAGTGAGACGTTTACCTTGGGCACAAAATTTAGGGAGACTCCAAGAAACTCAGTAATTAAGGTAAGTTATAATTTTTATGCAATATATTAAAAAATTTAAATTGGCGAACTATGAGCCCTGGGCCGTGGCCTGCTTTGGTAAATAAGGTTTTATTGGAATCAGATCTAGGATTAGGGTGACGTGAGTGAGACATAGTTGTCTAAGTGCAGGGTCAGATACTATTCTTATTTAAAATGTTAATATTTTGCCTGTCATTTTTTGCATTCATTTTTATTTTTAATATATTGCCTTGGGGGCTTCCCTGGTAGCGCAGTGGTTGAGAGTCCGCCTGCCAATGCAGGGGGCACGGGTTCGTGCCCCGGGCCGGGAAGATCCCACATGCCGCAGAGCGGCTGGGCCCGTGAGCCATGGCCGCTGAGCCTGTGCGTCCGGAGCCTGTGCTCCGCAACGGGAGAGGCCCGCATACCAAAAAAAAAAAAAAAAAAAAAAAAAAAAGATATTGCCTTAAAATATTATTTATCTTTATTACCCCCTTTATTTATTATTCAAGGGGAGTGCCTCACTTACGTCATCGTGGGCCTGGCTCTTAAACGGAAAGCTATCATAGAGAAATGGTAATGGCCGAGTGGTTATATTTGCATAGCTACTGATAAAAGCACCAAATCAACACTCTGGGAGGGATGATCTTTATGGTGTTTTACCCTCAGTTTTGTCATCTGCAAGCTGGTGGCAACAACAATACTTCCTTTATAGGATTAGAGTGAGGATCAGTGTGGCTGTTCAAGACAGTGCCCAGCACATGGGATCAGTGAGCAGAGTAGCAGTGATAATGAAAACAAAAGATAAGTTTACTAACTTCTAAACAAAGGCAGATTGTTTAGGGCCTTGGTTGTCTTTCTAAGGACTTTTTTACTGAGGTAAAACATATATCATGTACGATATACCACTTTAACCATATTTAAGCATCCAGTTCTGTGGCATTAAGTGCGTTCACATTATTCTGCAGCCCTCTCCAGAACTCCTAAAGGGTTTGAACTCCATCCTACAAGCTCGAAAGGACCTTTGAAGGCTTTGGAGCAGGACATTGGCCTAAGGGAGCATGTGGGGAAAATGAATCTGGGAAGAGAACCTCCAGTGATGTAGAGGAAGAAAAACAACAGGAAACAGGAAACAGGAGGGTTCTGCAGTGGCCCAAATGTGAAGTGGCCAAGGCACTGACTAAGGTGACAACAGGAGTAATAAGAAAGGGCAGAGAAAGAGGCTGGTGAACCTCATTGGACAGTGAGAGAAGGGTGGAAAGAATCAAATGCGTGAGGCGAGATTTTGAAAGAAGGTACAGCTCAGCGCACAGTTCCTTTAGGCATCAAACAGTGGAGCTGTGGGTCAGACGGACGCTTGGCTCCCAAGGCGGTGTGCTGTCATCAGCCCCTACTGGCAGAGCCAGTTCTTCGATCTTCAGGGATTTTATGAGCCAGTTGTTAAATACAACCTTAATTAAAACTGAAATAGAAATGTACAATTAAATAAATTACATTAGAAACAAAGGTTATGAAGATTCAACACCCATCACTTCTTAATTATTTTACTACATTTTAGTACTGTCGCTGCTTTTGAGGTTATTTATTCTATCTGTACAGTAAAATACCGTATCATGGTATGCCACTAAAACATCTTTTCTCAATTCCACTTTCACTGTCATTCTGTTAGTAGCTAGAAACTGACCTTGCTGAGAGTATTTACACCAGGAAATTAGCAAAAGCTACAAACTGTGACTGGATTCATTGTTATGTTGATTGTCCAGATCTAAGAAGGTGATGGAAAAATGTTAATAATGCAGATTACACTTAATAGTGTGTTGCACCAGTAGCCATTATCCTGGAAATATATTTTAAATCAAGGTTGAATGGCTATGAATATAAGACTTCGGCAAATATCGAAAAAGCATTCTATAACAATCGGAATTTAAAAGAAGGAATATTGTATGTTTTATTATTACTTGTAAATTGTGTGCTGCCTATCCTTTGTATCAGTAAAACTTATAATAAAATTATTAGATAATCTGTTCTCCCGTCTTCTAGTTTAAAAAGAGGCAGCCAAACCAGAAGACGGGAGAACAAATTATTAAATTGGCACATCAGTTGTTGGACATTTACCAGCACACTGCTAACCATAATCTTCTCTGATAAAGAGATTTATTTGTATAACATGTGGTAATCATTCTCTCAACCTTAAGCGTGTCTTTTCAAAGGACAAATGACTTGTTCTCCAGTCAAAAGGGAAAACCGGACACATCCTGTACCTAGTACGCACTGAAATGGTTTTTCTCCAGGCAAACCACACTATTTCAGCATCTTACTTTTTTACTCTCACCTCCAGCAACAGTTACCACTGTTTGAGCACCACAGTCTACCAGCCACTATGCAATGTGCTTTATTCACATTTCAATCCTCACTTACCTCTTCAGGGTAGGTCCTAGTGTTATCCCCATTTTATAGACAGAAAGACCAAGGTAGCTTTACTCTCCTAAGTTTGTGTAATTAATAAGTAGTGAGGGAGAGATCTGAATGCAGACCTTTCTCGTTCTTTCCAGTCTCTTGATTCTGATACCTTTTCTGCCATATGGCCTCCAAAAATTTACATGGAGATAAACATTTCCTCTTCAACATAGATATTCTTGGCAATGGTTACTGATCACTTACTATGCCCCCCCTGAAGTGCTGGGCACCAGGAAATTCACATGAGAAGCCTATGAAGTGGCTTCTGACTCCCAGGAGTTCATCCTGTTTACCAGCTCTTTCGCGAGCCAGTGTCCCGTTGTCCTCAGCAGCTCCTGCAGTTTTACAGTCAGAGGAGTCTCTTCCCAAACAAGCTGCACTCTCGTCATATCTGATTCTAGTTTGGCTTCATTTGCTCCAAGGCCGAGACATTCATTTCTTACACCTCTTCTGCTCATCTCCTAAATCTCCCTTGAAGAATTCACTTGCTGCTTCTCCCTCTCGGTGCTTTTTAAGGTAGTTGCATGCTGATGCAGAAATCAAGCAGTAGGCACCTCCAGCCAGGAGGTCCACACAGATGGTACAATTATCTTTAGTTACAGGGCCTAAGACGAGTCTCCTATCAAAATTGCGTGCTGCTGTGCATGCTCTCAGCTCCGCTACCTAAGATGTGTCCAAAATAAGACGTTTCAAGGGCTGTTGAGCATTCTCATTTCCCAAGTGGATCAGTACAAAGAGCATTTGACATTGGAGGCCTAGAATTTGAGATACAGTGGAAGAACTTTTCAACACTGGGTGCCCCTTTCCCCCATATTCCAAGGCTGGCCTGAGTTCACGAACACCTCAAGATTCTGGTTCTTTCCCCTTAATTCCTCTTTCTCCCTGTCTTCACTTACCAAGACATCTCCCTTGCTTTCTGCTTTGAAACTAGGCCACTAATTAAGAGAGAAGTCAGAAATCATGTTGATATGTATCTGTGATGCAAAGGGAAGCAAGACGGAAACAAGGTCTGCTAAAGATAGAAAAGCAATCCTTCTGTTCACCAGTGATTGAAACATAAAGATTCTAAAACATTAACAATATAAATAAACCAAACATAAGCCAACATATATATTGATATTCATATAAATGTTTAAGCATGCCCACATATCATATAATGGCATTTATTCTATTTTTTTTCTCAAGAGGAAAAAGAGAGGGTCATTCGTGAACAGGAGAACCCACTGTCTAAATGTCTGTGTGGGTGTGCCCTGTGTTTTGAATCATATTAGTATAGAGCTGATCCTTGTCCTTGGGTGGTCTAGAGGATACACTTCCAAAACCGGGAAGTACATGCTGCTTTGTGCAAGGCCTAGCATCGCCAGTAGTCATTGTTTTCTTGTTCACCAACTGGCGTGTATGTGCCAGGCACAGAGTAAGTGTTTCCAGTGCGTGGTCTGATCTGTTCCCTAGCCCCATCGACACCTGAGGAGGAGGACATCATTTCACATTCCAGGAATGGGAGGTGGAGAGCGCTTATGCTGTGTGTTCACTGTTACAGAGATGGTAATGCGGTGAGGCTAGAATTGAAATCCAAGTCATCTGACCTGGAGGCTTGGCCCTCAGCCCCAGTGAGAAGCGGGCCCACAGACCGCACAGACCTGGGTTCAAAGCCCACCGTGCCTCCTCCTATCTTAATGTGGCGGGGGGGGAGGCGGGGCAGATTTACTTCTCCTTCCCGAGCCTCGGCTTCCTCCACAGCAAATAGAACCAACCTTGCAGGGTATTGTGAGGATGGGAGAGAATGTGGGGGAGGAGCTTCAAACAGGGCCTGGCCAGCGGCTGACAGTAATTAGTAACCGATTTGGGTGACTAATTCTGTTGTGAAATACTGCCCAATCTTCAACAGGTGAACATTAGATGTGAGTAAAGAGAGAATTACTGTAAAAACCCAGTTCATCTGATGCTGATTCACTCTATTTATTCCTTTGTTCATCCATTCAACAAATATTCATTAAGCATCTACTCTGGTGTGAAACGTTTTCTTCAGTCCTTTATGTGTAACTTAAAAAATACTGCAACCTGAAAACCACACTGGGCAGGAGATAGGGTTTCTGAGGAATCTTCCGGCATTCACCAATCCAACCTTTTTTTTTTTTTTTGCGGTACGCGGGCCTCTCCCTGTTGTGGCCTCTCCCGTTGCGGAGCACAGGCTCCGGACGCGCAGGCTCAGCGGCCATGGCTCACGGGCCCAGCCGCTCCACAGCATGTGGGATCTTCCCGGACCGGGGCACGAACCCATGTCCCCTGCATCGGCAGGCGGACTCCCAACCACTGCGCCACCAGGGAAGCCCACCAATCCAACCTTTTACATCACCTGTCGTATTGCAGGTACCAGGCTCAGCTTGAAGGCGGACTGGATACACTCCCAGCCATGTCGGGGTGAGTGTTCCTGGTCTAGGCTGAGAGCCAGCATGCCACATTTTCAGGGGTGTAAACAGAGAATTCTGAGTGCAGGGCAGAGGCAGGGATTCAGGGTATGGAAGACTTCACCTCTAAGACAACTTTTGAGGGCGTTGGGATGGGAGAGAGCATGCCGGCCTGGGGAACAGTGAGAAAACCAATATGGTTGAAGCATTAGGTGCAAGGCAGCTTGCGGGTGGAACATCCATTTACCCTTTGGAATACAGTCTTCCTGTTGGCATGGCAACTGCTGCAAAATAAATTCAAGGTGGTCCTTCAGATGATGCCTTGGAGACTGTCCAGGAGTCATTTAAATTGCTTGTTTGTTATGTGTAAGAATTTGCCTAACCTCCAGCCTGCAGTTGCAGCTTGGCAGTCTCTTGTTTATTGTGCTGATATTGTTTCTTGGGTCATTATCTTCCTTAAACCATTTTTTTGCATTTTATTCTGCCCATGTCGAAAATATGCCCAGGCATGGTGTTGATTTTCCCAGACTCCCTTGAGATCCCCTAGGCCTTGCCTCTCTTGCTCTGTTGGAAATGCTGCCAAGGTGGTGTTTACAATCTTATTTCTCAGCCCCGGATCCCCGCACTGAGCTGTGGTGGATGTCACGGTGCACTCAGCCCGTTCCCTACCGCCCCACCACCCCCTGCCATGGGATTTGTGGAATGGTCTGGAATTCAGGATCCTCCTAAGAGGACAGAGGTTGCTCCTTCTTGGCTGAGGAATGGCAGTCAGTGCTGACACTATAAAAGTCTGCTAGATACAAAGCTGCCCTATAGACCAAAGCCACGTGTCTGCCGTCCCTGACCAATTCTAAAAGCAGAATAAAACAGAGTTCATGAAAAGCAAATAAACGATGTAGGGTGTTTTTCCAATTGGGGTTCTAAAACCAACAAAAGTCTTCAGCTTCTTAGATCAGTGGCAGATTTGCCAAAGCAAAATAAACATCTAAATCTCCTCTTCCTGCTTCTCCTAGGGTGTGTGTGTGTGTGTGTGTGTGTGTGTGTGTCTGTAAGAGAGAGAGAGAGAGACACATCACAAGGACACAGGGCTGGGGAGGGTGGCATTGGAAGGAGCTGGTGTGGCTTCACCTTGTGCTGGGAGTGTTGATCAGTGCACCTTTCTAGGAGAAACTGAATATAAGATCCTTAGGCACAGAAAGAACCTCTCATAGGTGGACTCCTTGGGGATTCAGTTCACACTCTTCCCACTTTCTTTCTCACTGTCTCTTTTGAAATTCAGGGGGAAGCATTTCCCTAGCTCTCAGATAATAAAGAGAGAGAACTAAGGGGCTTAAAGGTCAAGATTTGTAAAACTGAGCAAACTGGTCTCACAAGGTTTGGATCTGGAGGGATGGGTCTGCATCAGGCTTGGTGACAATGATGGGAGAGGGGTCAAGCAGGCAGTACGCACCACAGACACTTCTTTAGCCTTTATTTCCAGGCACTGTTCTGAGAGCTCTGCGTGCATTAGTTGTCTTAGTCTCTCAATGATTCTTACGAGGTAATAACGTTATCGTTAGTGTTGTTTGTATGTCCTTTTTGCAGATGGGGAGACTGATGTCTGATAGATAATGTGCCCAAGGCCTCACAGATAATAAGCATGAGTGCCAGGGATTCGAATCTCTGCATCCAGCTATAGACCAGTGGTTTTCAAACTGGAGGCACTTTTGCCTCCCATGGGACATTTGGCCACGTCTGGAAATCATATCTTGGTGGGGGACTGTTACTGGCATCTAGTGGATGGAAGTGAGGGATGCTGCTAAACACCCTGCCACCTCCCAACAAAAATTTACCAACCCCCAATGTCCCGAGGGCTGAGGCTAAGGACCCCTGCTCTGGATATGTCGCATCTTACAGTTTTAGTACTGAGCAAGATGATGGAGGCTGAGGACCAAATATAAAGCTTGAGATCAGATGCTCAAGCTGTGAGTAGTCTGAATCGGCACTGGCCAGCCCAGACACCCCACTTCTGAGTTCTCTGGTACAGGAAGCAAGGTCCTCCTGAATGACCTTCTGCTTGGCTTCTGGCTGAGTTTGGCAGGGAGCTGCTGGCTTTTTGCCTGAGTCATCACAGGAGACCTGGCTTTGGAATCTCAAGACCACATAGTAGGGAATGAGAAGAAAGCGCTCATGGCAGTTATTTTCCATTCCTCACCTGCCCCCCTGGAGTCTTCCATCTGAGAGTTTTTCTAAGTGGGGTCATTAGGAAATATAGTCTGTGGTTTTACAGGAAACATCTGCAGGAGAATGGTGACCTATGAAATCCTTTGCTGGGGGATTTTTAAAGAGCATCATCACTGCAGTTTGGTTTCAGCCTTCTAGGAATCAAGCTTCCTCCCTGGGTTCCCCAAGGGTTTGCTTCCCTTGACCCAGAAAGGGTTAGTTTTAAGATTACCGTCAGGTTTGCTACGTTCAATCTGAATTTCCCATGTACTTTTGGTGAAGTGTGGTTCTTGAACCAGTGGTCATGGCATCACCTGGGAGCTTGCTAGAAAAGCATCACTTTGGGCCATGCCCCAGATCTACTGAATTAGAATGTATAGTGTAACAAGGCCCCAGGTTACTCATATACAGTGGTCTGTAGAATTTTGATTTTCACTCTGAAAATTGATCTAAGAATTGTGGGTTCAAATAAATGGGAACTCTCCTCTCTAAGCCTTGGATTGCACAATTATAGAATGTTTGTCAGATGGGCTCCAGAGCCCTGCTGCAGCTCAAAAATGCTATGATATCCCAGATTCATGCAATCATGCAGTTGTTTCCAAACAATCCCACCAACGAATCAATGCAGAAATGTTTGAGCTACTTCACCAG
The DNA here is from genome assembly GCF_025265405.1 of Mesoplodon densirostris. Lineage (NCBI taxonomy): Eukaryota > Metazoa > Chordata > Mammalia > Artiodactyla > Ziphiidae > Mesoplodon > Mesoplodon densirostris. The sequence continues at coordinate 80,068,595 of NC_082670.1, forward strand.
TTACATTTCATATACTTTCAGTTGACCTCCGGGCTCTTTGCAGGAACCCCTCCCCCCGAGAAGGATTATTTCCTATCAACAGCCGCTCTTTTTGGTTGTGACAGGTGATCACTTATTTGATCTGACTTCTTCCATTACTCAGCAGTTTCTTAGTCCAGTTGCCATGTCGCTAAAGGGATATGACTCAATCTACTTCCCAGTCCTCTGTCAATGCAGTCCCCTCCCGTGGGACTGACATTATTTCAACGTGCTCTTAAAAGTGATCCCAACTTTTTAGGTTAAGGTCTAGTTTTAAAAACCTCATTCTAGGGTTCCTAAGCCCATGTATCTACCCATCCATCTGAACGTGTGCACACGTTTCCCAGCTCCTGTCGTGTTGGGCTTGCTCTCTTCCCTCTCAATTAAGCCGCAAGGCTGTACGCTCTGTCCCTATCAGCCGAACAGACGACTTTGTCAGAGATCTTAACCAAGATGGCTGCTGCCCTGGTGAGATGTGGGGTGTTCAGTGGAGACGGGGTCACAAAAGCAGTGTCTGCAGGGACCATAAAAGTGAAGGGGCAGTGCCTGTTACCACAGTGCCTGGGGAGACTCTGATAACCTGTGGGCCAGATGGAGAGGTGACGTGTGACACGTGTACAGACCCAGCTGGTTGTTTCCAGGCAGAAGAGCATCAGGGCCTTTATATGATCTGATATGTTTTTTTCAAGAGACGATACAAATTTACCTTCTGACATCTTCATATTTTTAAATATTGTTATAATTCAGTCTCTTTTTTTTTCCTAAAAACACTGGGTGGAGAGAGAGAAGTAAACACATCTACAGATTTTTTTTTATTATTTTTATTGGAGTATGGTTGCTTTACAATGTTGTGTTAGCCTCCACTGCACAACACAGTGAATCAGCCATACACACAGATATCCCCTCCTTTTTGGATTTCCCTCCCACCACAGTGCATTAGGTAGAGTTCCCTGTGATATACAGTATGTTCCCATCAGTTGTCTATGTTATACAGAGTATCAATAATGTATATGTGTCAATCCCAGTTCCTCCCACTCCACCCCTTTCCCCCTTGGTATCTATGGAGTTGTTCTCTACATCTGTGTCTCTATTTCTTTTTTGCGCATAAGGTCATCGATACCATTTTTCTAGATTCTACATATATGTGTTATTATACGATACTTGCTTTTCTCTGACTTACTTCACTCTGTATGACACTCTCTAGGTCCATCCATGTCTCTACAAATGACCCAATTTCATTTCTTTTTATGGCTGAGTAATATTTCATTGTATATATGTACCACATCTGCTTCATCTATTCCTCTATTACACATCTGCAGATTTGAGTCAGACCTCAGGCTCCCAGTTGTAACCCTCTTGTGGAGATGAGTCACTTTTTAAATCTTCAAACTAATCCTGTGAAGAATGGCACACTACGATCACCCCCATTTTATAGGTGAGAAAATTGAGGCACACGGAGGTGAGGAAACTTGCCCAAGGCTATACAGCTAGTAAGTGTTGAGAGCCAGAATTTGGTGCTGGTGAGCTGGGTCATGGGGTTGTAAAGCTCACAGCCCAGCCAGGGTCAGATACAAGGTCAGCACTTGGAAATGGAGCAGGGAGGAGATTGACCTTCATTTGGTATGCAAATCCCAGAGCTGTGCTCTTACCACCCTTTACTTCCGGAGCCCAACTAGGAACAGCTCGGAGTATGATAGCCCGAAGCGCTGGCAATAAGTTACATGGACTTCTCTCCTTCCTCCCCTCCCCAGTACTGGTTCTGGAAACCATTTGACAAGAATTACCAAACCAAAGAGAAGGGACCCTCAGATAGGCAGAAATTCTTGAACGTTCCCCTGAGAAATGGCAGTGCTTTGCCCGTGAGCTCACTGTGCATATTTGCTGCTCTCTGGATGGGTCCCAGTTGGGCCAACTTCTGTTCCTCACTGTTGGAATGTATCCTGGCAGCTCAGAGGTGTCATTTCTCCAAATGCCACATTCCTGCTGAGCCCGCGGGATGAATTGTGCAATTTCAGGTGAACGCATCTTTAAACCTTAGCAAGGGTTGTAGTTTCTCCCCTCCTGCTTTACTGCAGGCCCCGCTTGGAAGACTGAGGGCCTGTGGGGCTGCCGGGCCCGGGAGTACGGCAGGTGAGGTGCTGGGTGGAGGGCAAGGAGGGCAGGAAGACGTCTGTGGAGCAGCACTGGCGGCCCAGGCAGATGCCGGGCCCCCACTTTGAGAATTGGGGTCATTAATTTTCTGGAGTGTTCATCCATTCATACATTCACTTGTAATAAATCTTTTCGGAGTATCTGCTGTGAGCCAGATACTGCTGAGTCTGGGGAATCTTAACTCTTTGGAAGGCAAGTCCACCTTATTATGAGCATGTGCCTTGGGAGGGAGCGTTGGCTCAGTCAAAGAGGCCAGGGACGCCATCTTGGAAGAACATGGGACCGGACAGCGATAGGAAGGTCAGAAGTGGTTAATATGATAAACAGAAGAGGGGAGAGTCTGAGGCAGAGGGAACAGCCTGTAGAAAGTCTCTGGGGCAGGTGGGAGGGCCCCTGAGTGTATGACGAGCCCACGGAAGGCCCAACTGCTCCCTGCCCTGTTCCTGAGCGGTGACTGAATGCCAGCCCCGGGCGGCAAGCTTTGCAAATGTGTCAATGGCAATTTAGAAGGGACTTGTCTCTGCTTGTTTAACGGAGTCTCTTTGTTCTGCACAGACCCACTGACCTCCAGAGGTTGGGAACTGAAGGGCTTGAGAGTCAGTACTTTGCAGAGGTCCCACACTTTTTGCAAATGGGGACATGGAGGTATGGGGAGAAGGAGTTTAGCCAGGGAGACATGGTCATTGGCCTAGATTTAAAGTCTATCTCTTCCTTCTCTCTCCCTCCCTTCCTAGCAGTTTGGTTCTTTTTACATATCAGACACTGTGCCAGGTGCTTTCCTGCATCATCTCTATTAATTCCTGCCAGTCACCTGTGAGGCGGGTTATATTTTGAGTGCTCTTTTACGGGTAAGGAAGCTGAGGCTCAGAGAGGCTAAATGACTTGCCCAAAGTCTCCCAACCGGTAAGCTGTCAAACCACGTCCTCTCTCCCCCTTGAGGCTCTACAGCCTTGATGGCGGGTGGCAGGTTCTTACTCGCACAGAGAATCCTGAGGAAGAACAGGCCCCCCTCCTCACGCGAACGAAGTCAGCGGTCAGTCAGCCTGGGCACAGCAGTGCCGAGCCCAGGGTGTGGCATGTCCTGCCCAAGGGCGTCAGCCAGCTGTGGGCAGACCAGCCCAGGTCCTCACACACTGGGCTCTTCTTGCAGCATCTGCTGGGGGTGCCACACGTGCTCACTGAAGGCCTCCTGGGAACCCATGGAGCAGGGAGCACAGCATGGGTTTGAGGCTGGGGCTTTGTATCAGATCAGATCCCAGCTGGGCCCCTTAGAAGCAGCATCTTGGCACAAGTTTCATAATCTCTCTGCTTCTTACTTTCTTTGTCTCTAAAATGGGTATCATAACAGAACTTAGTTCGTAGGTTCCAGTGAGGATTTAAATAAGGTGATCTGTACAAAACAGCACACACAGTACCTACCACTGAGGAGTGCCTTCACAAATGGTAGTTTCTTCTAATAGTATCATCTTCATCATTATCAGTCATCATCATCACAGACCACATGGGAATAGGCCTTTGACACCCCCTTAGGAAATCACCACAGGCAAGCAGTGGAGGGCTGGAGTGGCCCCCCTGTGATGCTGGAGAGCTGTCGTGACGGTAGACCCTTGCTACAGCAGAGTGGCACTCAGCTTAAGCCCCTGAGGTGTGCTTTATACCAGAACAATGAACCAAAGGCGAAGAATAAACACAGAAGGGAATGGGCACTTCCAGGATTTCCCCAAAGAGAGCTCACTTGCTTTTTTTTTGTCTCCACCACCAAAAGGGAAGCTTTATGAGAAAAGGAACTTTGTCTTATGTCCTTCTTTATCCTTTTCTGCTAGAACAGTTTCTGAGTCATTGTAGTTACTTAATATTTCCTGACTGAATGAGTGAGTGAATGAATGAATGAATGAAGTCCTCTCTGGCCTGGTTCAAAGGTCATTTTGCTAGAGGATCAGGAAATGGAAATGATCAATTACCCAAGAACAGCCTGAGCTTCAAATCTGCAAACTGAAATACTCAAATAATAATACTACTTAATAAGCAAATACTTAATTAAGTACTTAACATCAATAATACTTAATAAATTATTAATAAAGGTAATTAATAATACTTAGTAATCATTGCAATTTATGGCAAGCTATGCCCATGTACAGATGATGTGCTAAGTGCTGAATGTGAATTATCTCACAATACTCAACACCTGTGATGAGGTAGGCATTATTGTCATCCCCATTTTACAGGGAAAATGAGGTTCAGAGAGCTTAAGCAGCCCATTCAAGATCATATGGCTGAGAAACAGTAGATCCTGGGTTGTTTCCTGGCTCTGATTGCAGAGCTTGTACTTCTAAGTACTGCCCTCTCCAACATTTCCCATTCCCAGATGAAGATCAAAGAAAACCTTCAATTCAGCCTCACTCTTTTTAGGGCCCAAGGATATATTTTGGGAACGATAGACCATGTGATGTTGAGAGTCCATGTTCACTTTTTGGTCCTCTAGCCTGTATATCTCCTCCAGCCTGCAGCAACCACATGCTCTCTTTGTAGAGCCATGTGCACCACTGCGTGCCTCTAACTCCCTGCCCCAGCTCATGTATCAAAATGTGTCTGTTCAGTGCCTCATTTCTTCCAAGTTTCTCTGTGCCCTAGTTCTCTTAGCTAATTTGAGCCAAGATATTAAAGTGCTTCTTTTCAGACAATTCCTCCAATCTCTAGTGCATATCACCAGAAGGGATTGGAGAACCAAGGACAAGAGCTCCCAGCCTCCCACCTCTGCCTCATACACAAGGGCTCAGCTTCAAACTCATCTCAGTCCTTCCATTTGGCTTCTGCATTTAAGCAAAGGATTTTAAGGAGCAAAAAAGTAAATAGATAACTTTAAATACTATTGGCTTAATGGAATCCTTAATTCAATCATTTGGAATTATTTTGGGATGGGTTTGCTGTGTTTGGCACTATTCTCAACATCAGAGGTTAGCAGAGGCAAAGTCCCCAGCCTTGTGGTACTTAAGGTGTGGTGGAGAGATGGGAATTAAACTAACAAACAATTTAATATAGAAATAAATGAGAACAGTAACAGTGAGTGTTAAATAGAGGATTAAAAGCCAATGTCTTCCCATGGTGTAGCTGAAAAAATATGTCTTAGAGACTGGTTCAAGATGGCAGAGTAGAAGGACGTGCGCTCACTCCCTTTTGCGAGAGCACCAGAATCACAACTAACTGCTAAACAGTCATCGACAGGAAGACACTGGAACTCACCAAAAAAGATACCCCACATCCATAGACAAAGGAGAAGCTGCAATGAGATGGTAAGAGGGGCTCAATCACAATAAAATAAAATCCCATAACTGCTGGGTGGGTGACTTACAAACTGGAGAACACTTATACCACAGAAGTCCACCCACAGGAGTGAAAGTTCTGAACCCCATGTCAGGCTTCCCAACCTGGGGGTCTGGCAACATGAGGAGGAATTCCCAGAGAAACAGACTTTGAAGGCTAGTGGGATTTGATTGCAGGACTTTGACAGGATTGGGGAAACAGAGACTCCACTAGTGGAGGACACACATAAAGTAGTGTGCACATCAGGACCAAGGGGGAAGGAGCAGTGACCCCAAAGGAGGTCACTTTAGATTGAGTGGTCAGGAAAACCTTCTCAGAAAAGGCAACATGTAAGCTGATATATGAATGACAAGAAGCAGCCTCCCTATGAAGATCTGGGGGAAGAACTTTTCAGGTGGCAGAAACAGCCAGTGCAAAGGCCCTGAGGCAGAAATAAACTTGGCTTTTCCAAGAAATAGGAGCAAGAGCAGTATAGTTGGAATATCACACAAAAAGGAGAGACATTGAGGAGGTGATGTTGGAGGTATAGGAAGGAAACAGATTACATGAAGTTTCATAAAGCTGGAGTGAGGAGTTTGGATTTTATTCTAAGTGTGAGGGAGATCCCATGCAGGTTTTATAGAAGAGGTTGGTGTGTCCACTTTGCATTTTTAAAAGATTACTGGCTACTGTATAGAGGTTAGACTGAGAAAGGCAAGGGTTTGAGCAGGGAGGCTAGTAGGATGGTATTACAGGATCCTTGTGGAGCTTGTTTTCTGACTTGAACTAAAGTGGTAGTTGAGAAGAGAAAAGTAAATGGATTTGGAATAGGTCATGGAATAAAGTCAATGGGAATTGTTTCTGGATTAGATATGGTGTTGAGGGAAAAGCAAGAGAAGATTTGGCTTGAACCACTGGAAAGATAATGGTGCTGCTCACTGAGATGGAGAAGGAGCAAGTTGGGAAGGAAATCAAGAGGTCTACTCTTCATCATACTGAATTTGATATGTCTCTGGGCTTCCAAGTCTGGGGTTAAGAGATGAATCTGGGTTGCAGATATAGATTTGGGACCCATTGATATGTAGGTAACTAAACTATGGGACTTGGTGAGATTGCATGGAGAGAAAGTGTAGATAGAGAGATAAAGGGACCCAAAACAGGACCCTGAGGTACTAACAGGGAGAGACCAGGATGATAAGGAACCAGAGAGGGAAACTGAGGCAGAATGGCAAATACAGCAAGAAGGAAACAAGGAGTGTGAAATCTCAGAGACCAAGAGACTTTCTCTAAAGAGGGAGTCATCAACCGTATCAAGATAAGTTTTCCTTGCCAGGTAGCAAGAAAAACTTGCATTTTTGTTGGGGAGTTAGTGTCTTAGTTCCAGGCCAATAGGTTTCTCCTCAACTGCCATCTCGTATAATTTGTAGTGGCTCCCTAGAGTTCTGTGATAAGAAGTATTCTGGTGCCTTACTTAGCTTGGCAGGAAAGCCTGCTATGATCAGTTGGTGATACCTGTGTGAGAAGTTGGGGCAAGAGTTCTGTGTATGTTGTGACCCTGCCCAATCCAAAGGAAAGACATGAGTTATGACAGTCTTGGGGACTTTTGTAAGTCACAGGAGGTAAATTGCGGCTAGGGCAACCCATCAAATCACATGCCAAAAGTCAAATCCATCTTTATGTAAGAATAGTCCTTCAGTGGAAACAGGACCGTCTCTGAAAGACGGACATGCAGAGAGACAGAGACAAGAAGTGGGGACTATAATTTAACCACCAGTGAGGCATCAGGGCTTTGGAGTCTGACATCTAGGCTCAACTCTCAGCTCTGCCGCTTGCTATGATGATGTGGGCAAGGTCACCTAAACTTCCTGAGCCTTATTTTCACATCAGTGGTATTAATAGAGTTGTGAGGCTAGAGCAGTATGTAAGCCCAAGTCCCCGGGGGACTCTAAAGCGAGATCTGTTTGTTGAGGGGCCAGGGTGACATCTTTCATTTGGGTTTTCTATGACAGAGTGAGAAGCCACAGTACCCTCCATATAGAGAGTCTTAGACATGACAAGTTCTCAGTAAATGATCAGACTTGGGTTGCAATGTCATTGATTTCGTGCTATCGTGACATATGTTATCAGATTTTGTTAGATAGTGATCTCTTATTAAAGGTATAACAACAAAGTGTGTGACAACGATTCTCCCGTACTCCTGGGGTTTTAGGCGGGCACCGTGTTGACATTAGTGGATCACTACCAGCTGTTGGATCTCTGTTGCTCAGATCAGGGTAATGGGTAGAGAGGCTGAGGTGAAGAAGCTTAAAGAAGGGGAGGCGTATTTCTCTGCGGAGGCAGCATGTGGAGCAGGACATTGTGGGGGGTGGGGGGTGGAAAGTACCTAGAAAGCTGGAGAAGGGGGTTGAAGAGAAGGGGAAAGTGAGAGGTGTGGTCAGCATGGGCTGAACTGCTTGAAGACAGGAGAGATCATTGAACAGCTACCAGGAAGGAAGAGATGCTGGGAAAAGAGATGTCTAAGAAGCTGTTTTAGGAGGATTTTGCAGGGTGTGTGGTAGGGTTATTCGGCACAAATGTACATTGCTTTTCAACACTTTCTGGAATTGTGTTTTGTGTGTGCGTGCGCGTGTGTGTTAATAATTTTGTACTGAGCCTGGCCTCAAAGCGGCCCAGTTTTATCTAGGTTTCATTGGTGATAGGGTGCCTTCATACTCACCTTCTGCTTTGACCTTCATATCACATACCTGTGGTAAAATTCATGAGGTTTTAGTTTTAAATTGTTTCCCATCCAAACAAGGGGAGAGGAAGTCTTGCGCTGTGTCCTTGAGCTCTTGCTTGGCAAGCTGTACGCTAAACTCAGGTTTCCTGACTTGCAGACCAGTGGCTTGTCTCTGCCCTCCTTCCGTCCTCTCCTTTTTTCTCTCCTTCTCTTTCCCTTTCTCCCTCTCCTCCTCCCCTCTCCTCTCCCTTTTCTCACTCTCCATGTGTTAATATTAGAAGTGAACCACAAGCAAGAGACACTCCCTAACCTGCCTCCAAGCTTTTACTTGAAAGTTTTTAGTCCTGAAGAGTCCAAAGCAGTGTCTTCTGGGAAACAAGAAGGCATATGTTTGGTGCTTAAAAATGTGACAACCCCAGAGGACTGGCATCCTCAGTTTCCTGCGGAAAGGCTCATGAATACCAGGCAGCCCTGATGGCGGCTGTGCATCTCGGCACTTTGCTTCTGGCAGGAAGAGGATCCAGACCACGTAGGGGTTTGAGAACTCACCTGGGCCAAGCAGGGTTTGAATAACCCAGAGACACGGAGGCCATCTTACCGGGTCCTGTGCTGCCGCTTTACTTTGGATCATGACTCCCAGGCCTGGGAGAGTGGCCTGCGCTGTCCCCAGGGCCACACATGCCTGCTCTCTTCCCCTCTCCTTGAGCTTCTGGAAGAGCCCAGTGGTGTGTAGTTTGGCTAAGAAAAATCCTGTTGCCTTCCAAGCGGATGCTTTGTTGTTTCTGTTACACAAACATCTGAAACATCAGCATTTCCCACTCAGCATTGAGCCCAAATTGACCGCTGTCTCCATGTAATAAAGCAGCATGTCTTGCTCCCCTCTTCTAATTGGAAGACGGAAAGTCTCAACAGACAGAGAGAATGTGTTTATTGATCAAGCTTCGTCCCGGAAACCGGACTGCACCACAGGGACTGAGCAGAGAGCGAGCGAGCGAGCGAGCAGGCTGATTTTAAATACTCTGCAAATGCTCCTTAGCTGTATTAATGAGCAGAGGGCTGTGAGGTACATTAGGCCCTCACGTGAATGGAATGCGCAAAGGCAGAGTGTAGCGTTTCATAATGACCTGAAAACTCCCTGGTACGTGGAAGGGGAAAGAGCTACCCATTTCCTGAGCGGCCCATCCTCTCTTGCTGATTGCGAAATGCACTGGTTCCCCAAATGCAGAGTTAATAAAACTCTCATGAATGCAGAAATAAGCCTTGTATGCTTGCAGGGGAAACAGGAATTCTTCAATGCGATCTCGAAAGGCACTGCAGAGGGATAGAATCTGGGGCAGCACATCTGGGAAGAAGCCAAGAGGAGATTCGCCCCTGGCCCTTGACGTGAAGCCTGGAAGCAGGAAGGATAAGTCTTGTCCTTATCCTGTCCTGCTCCCTTGCTGTCCTGCTCCTACCTGCTCACTGTAGCAAAGTAGGCCGGCAATTGGCTGGGCCTGGCCTCCGGGCTCCTCTGTGGCCCCTTGGCCATTTCCCCGCCCAGAATGAGCTTGCAGAGGCTCAGGAGTGGGCTGCTGACAGACACAGGGGGCTGAGCCTTTGGCAGAGCTCACCACTGTTCCCGTCCAGCAGTCTGTGGAAAGCAGAGGCTGGCTCCTGGCCTGGTGGGGGGCCTGCCGACTCCCCTCGCCTGTAACAGCTGCCTTTTTTTTTTTTTTTTTCTTTTTGTGGTACGCGGGCCTTTCACTGTTGTGGCCTCTCCCATTGTGGAGCACAGGCTCCGGACGTGCAGGCCCAGCGGCCATGGCTCACGGGCCCAGCCGCTCCGCGGCATGTGGGATCTTCCCGGACTGGGGCACGAACCCGTGTCCTCTGCATCGGCAGGCGGACTCTCAACCACTGCGCCACCAGGGAAGCCCAACAGCTGCCTTTTTATTCACCGTGCCCGGTGCCATCAAGTTGCCATCCTCACAGACAAACCTCTGGGGTCGCTTCTCCAGCTGCAGAACAACTGCTGCAAGATCTGAGCCTTGCTCCCATCGTGAGCATGAGCAGCCTTGACTGACCCTGAACTTGTCACATGAATGGTCAGCCATTGTCAAGGGGTGTCTGTCTCCTTCTGAAGCTGTCCCTGGTTCCTGAAAACAGTGCGAGAGCCAAGAATCTAAGGGAATTTGGGGGAGAGAAGGAGGGAGAGGGGAGGGGGGAAGAAAGAATAAACAGCCTGAGGCTTGAGTCTGGGGGATGTAGCTTCCAATCCCAGTTCTACTGCTTGCTGCCAGCAAGTTCCCCTGACCTTCCTTAGCCCCATATCCTCAGCCATAGAATGGGGATGATACTGATTCATGACATCGGAGGAAAGGTGGACTGGGACAGCACGGAAAGCGTGGACCCTGACATGGACCACATATTAAAATCCGTTTCTTCCATCCACCCCTCACCACAAATTTTTGATCACTTAGTAGGCATTCTATAAGTATCTGAAAGCTGAAAGAAAAGTGATTTGAACAAATCAGTGAATGTGTAATTTAAAGACACTGAGAAATCAGGCTAAATATTATAATGGGTTAAGCCCTGAACCAAAACTCAGAAGCTCTTGTTTTGAGTTCTAGCTCTGAGATTTAGCTGAGGGAAAGTGTAGAAGAAATTTGATTATGAAAATATTTATCTAGCTTTTTTTTTCTTGTATTTTTTCTCATGATATTTTTATTGTGGCCAAATGTATATAAAGTAGCATTTACCATTTTATTTTATTTTTTCAGCAAAACCAATTGTGATACTTTATTATAAATGAAAAATTCTTTGAATTTCTTAGTCATTGAAAACTTTTGTTTTGCCTTCCAGTGCATTTACCATTTTAATCATTTTAAGTGTATAATTTAGTGGCATAAAGTACATTCAGAGTGTTGTACAACCATCATCACTATCTCCTTCTAAAACTTTTTTATCACCCCAAATAGGGATGCTGTATCCATTAAGCAACAATTCCCCATTTCCCTCGGGCCCTGGTAACCTCTAATCTATTTTCTGTCTATCTACCTATTCCAGATATTTCATATATGTGGAATTGTATAATATTTGTCCTCTGTGTCTGGCTTATTTCACTTAGCATAATGTTTTCAAGGTTCATCCATGTAGTAGCATGATTCAGAACTTCATTCCTTTTATGGCCGAATAATATTCCATTGTGTGTATAGACCACATTTTGTTTATCCATTCATCTGTTTAGGGTACTTTCCATTTTGACTGTTATGAATCATGCTGCATTGAACACTGGTTTACAGGTATCTGCATCCCTGCTTTCAGTTATTTTGGATATATACATAGGAATGGAATTCCTGGGTCTTTTGGTAATTCTACGAGTCAACTCAAAGGAGAATTCTCCCCTCTTCACTCTGGTGAGAGGCAGTGGGCTTAGGATCCTCCGGGAAATGTCTGAGGGAGAACAGCAGATACTCAAAGGCTGGAAGGGAGGGACGTGGAGAGGCCCTGTCCCTGCTGGTCTCCTGCATCCCCAATCTTAATTCTTTCTACCTAGAAAGAAAATGCTCCGACTTGGGAGGAGAAGAAAAATGAGTAAGAATTTTTTTTTTTAATCCCCTTGATTAGCCTTAAGGTGAAGCAGCCTTACTGGCAGAGCAGAAGCCCTTCGGGTGTGGTCCGTTCAGCGAGCAGGAGAAGCATGAGGCTGAGTCTTCCGGGTCCCAGATGACCATGGCAGCCCTGGGTAGAGGGAGTGGCAGAGTACCTACTCTCACAGGCAGCAGAGAAAACCCCTCTGATTTGGCACCTTTGCAGCCAGGCAGGGGTTTGGTGGTGCAAAGAGGAGGATACGCCCTTACCGTGATGCTGCATAGCAGCAGGCCAAGGGCAGCTAGACGTCCAAAGTCCTAGAGGCAAAGTCAAGAATTTCTCCACCAAGTGCTAAAAAGGAGGTTCAGCTTAGCATGGACCTAGGCTGCTGCTTTGAGGTATCTGTAGGTGGAGGAACCTTCCTGCCAGAAAAGGCCAGAGGCCACTTGCAGTAGAAAATTGTATTTGGTATCTGCAGAAACAATAGAAGAAATTTGAGCATTGGCCTGAGAGCCCATTTGGTGAGCTCTTGGTACCGAAAAAAAAAAAAAAAAAAAAAAAGAGAGAGAGAGAGAAAGATGAAAAATGGTAATGGAAGAGAAGCATTGGATCCCAGTCAGTCCCCTGGCTTAAGGGATGCCGTCTCTTTGCCCAAATGTGACTCCAGGCTGTACGACAGGCTCTGAGTGCCAGCAAGCAGGAGCAGTATGCTGTGTTTTTTTTTTTTTACCCCTCTACCTTGCCAGATGTCCATGAAGGAAGCTCTCCCCTAACCCGTAAACAACCAAGACTAATAGAATAACTCTGGCAAATGTTGTTGGCAGAAATCTCCGCCATCTCAAGTGTCAGGCCGTAAGGAGGGACCCAGTTCCCTTGTTACACAAGCAGTGTTGGCAGGCCACAGAGAGGAAAAAAAGCCATGGCAAAAATGTGTACTTTTGGGGGGAAAAATCTCCAGTTGAGCCATATTGTTTTTATTGTCTCTGGAAAAATCTTTCTATTCTGTGTTTCCAACTGGAAGACATTTGAGACGCTGTTCTTTCTACCAGAAAAACAGGGATAATCAGATCTGCTTCCTGCACGAAGGAAAACATGCTGAGAGCCAGGGAAAGGAAAGGTCGCTCTGCTCAGACCTGATCTTCCCCCAGCATTGCTGTCTGTTCAGAGCAGAGTGTAGGCTGAGCACGTAAAGACGTCCAGGTCATTCTTTCTCCAGGCATGGCGTCAACAGCATGTCCTCCCAGCCCTGGTGGAAGCAGTGTTCACTTAATAAAGTTGGTGTGTCCCCTGCCCTGTGAAGAGCACAAGTCCCTATAGCTGGCATCTAAAATTAGCCATGGGGCAGCACAGGACTGTGGGTAGTGGCCCAGGCTCCAGAGATGGACTGCCTGGGGTTGACTGGCTCCACTACTCCCTCGCAGTGGGACTTGGGGCAAGTGACTCAACTCGCTGTGCCTTGATTTCCTTCTGCCATGACAGTGTAGCCAAGTAGTTAATAGTGAAGGCTCAGAGCTAAGGTGCCTGGGTTTGAATCCTCCATTTACTGGCTGTGCAACCATGGGCAAATTTTACTTCCTTGCTCTGGGTGACATTTTCTCATCTGTAGGAAAGGGATTGTGATAAGGTGGCTGGGAGCCTCGGATGAGCTAATACGGGCGAGTGCCGAGAATGGTCTACAGCGGAGACTGAGGGGCCAGGGCTCAAGTCCTCCCGGCCTTGTCTGGCCCTCTGTCTCCCTGCACTCTGGCTACTCCTGTCTCCTTCCAGCCTTGGAACAGGCTGGGGTTTCTCCTGCCTAAGAACCTTTCCCCAGGCTGTCCCCTCTGTCTGCAGCACCTGTCTACTGATTTGCAACTTCACTTTTGCCTTCAGCTTTCAACTCCCACATCACCAGGAAGGTTTTCCATGAACCCCTGGACAAGATCAGGAGCACTGCCCCCCCTCATTTCATGCATTTCCCTTTATCCTGTTTATCACAGTTTTAATCATTTAATTTGTCAATGGATTGGCCCAGCGTCAATGTTAGAATGTAAACTTGCTTCTTCACCTTTACATCTCAGCATCTAGTACATAGCACATGCCGGGCATTTGTGGAATGACCATGTGAGTGAGTGAGTGCATGAATGGAGAAATGTAGCCTTCCCTTGAGCTGGCCTCCCACCTTCCTGTCTAAGAATGAGAATTAGGTTGTCATGGAGCTAAGTGTAAACCCACTCTGATTGTTTGCAAAGACAAGTGCTAACGACGGAGTTGCTTTGGCCTCAGGAACCAGTCACCAGTGACACTCTGAGACACACTGGTATACTCAGGTGCTCGTGAACCCGCAGGGGACATACGGATGGTCTGGGATTCGAGGGGGCAGTGGGCTGGAGTGACTGAGAGTGCGGGCTCCTCAGTCACACTGCTTGGGCTGGAATCAGCTCCAGCCTCACTAGCTGTGCGATCTTGGTCAACTGTGTGCCTTGATTTTGTTCTCATTGATAAAATGCTTCCTGGGGTCATTGTGAAGAAAAAACAAGTTCAGGTATACAAAGCACATACTATGTCCTCCATAAAAGCTAGTGATTTTTTTTTAATTTAGGTATTATTTTTCAGAGAGTCATAACCAAATCCTAGGGACAAAAAAATCTTACTTTTCTGAATCCTGGTCTCCTTCAATGTGTTAGGTTCCTGACTCTAGCTCAGTGGAAATGTAATCACCAGAGCCATTTAAATGTATGTGTTCAGGATAGCTTGGCTGATGTTAATCCAAGCGTTTATGATCCCTTTACGTATGTTTACAGTAGTTACTGGAAAAAAGGTAAAACATGCACAGTGATTTTGAGAGGCAGGCTTTGGTGTCCACAGCCACATGGAGCAGGCAAATAAAAATTCAGCCCATCCAGGTCAATGTGCCTGGTGCCTCGAGGGCCTTATTTAAATGCATGCCTACATCTTCAGACCGCACTTTTCCCTCCAAGGTTGCACAGCTAAGCCCATTTAATCGTGATCTGCCTGGACCTTTGGCTAAAGACTGGATATTTCATACTGTGGACCACTATGAAAAGGTGTTGTTTTCTTTCTGCCAACATCAACAGCTCTTCAGCCTATTATCAGTGGAATTATTTTCCATTGTTCCTTTACCACCATATCTGTTTTCTAGAGAGAACAGCCTCATTTACCCAATCTGCTAATGACCTCTGTGCAGCCTAAAGGGGAGGGGCCCTTTCAGTCCCTGACCTCCCAGGAACCCCGCCAGCAATGCACTGCTTTGAGTGGAGACTACAGGGTAGCTGGTGGTGTTCTCACCAACTAATTGCACCTCTGAGTCACCTGAGCCAAAAGAGTGTCTGGACGGTGCTTGGAAGACTAATAAGGTTCATTACTGTCGTGAGTGTTCCATGTTGGTCTGCCCTTGGTGGCGCATGGTCAGCAGTTTGGTCAGCAGTTTTTGATTAATTGCTCCATAAGCCGCATCCATGTATGGATTCAATGCTGTGGTGTGGGAAGGCATTTTGATGGAGAAATGACTCCGTTTTTCCAAGCTTGCTTATTCCAAAAATATTTGTCGAGTGTCAACTGTGTCCCAGGGACTGTTCTAGTCTCTGATTACTCAGTGATGGACAAAATAAGCCAGATCTCTGCTCCCAAGCAGCCTACACTCTAAGCACGGATGGGGATGATAAATAAACTAATTGAAATAAATAAGCCAAAAGATCATTGCAGGTGTGATACATGCTAAGCATTTGAAGAAACTGGAGGACACAATGGGGAACTGCTGAGGTTGGGAGCAACTGCATTGGTGGTGAGAACTATATGGCAGAAAGGAAAAGGAGGATCTGGGGAAAGAGGGTTCTAGGCAGGGGAAGAGTAAGTTCAAAGGCCTTGAAGACAAACATGAACTTGGCCCTGTGGGGGAGACCAGGAGCCTACCTTTGTGGCTGATGTCTAGTGAACAGAGGGAGGCAGGAAAGAGCTAGATCTTGCAGAGCCTAGTAGGTCCTATTCAGGAGTCGGGATTTAATCATGAAGGTAGGGAAGTATTGTGGGTTTTGAATAAGGATGCAACATGACCTCACTGAAACCTTTAACAGACCACTCTGGCTGCTGTCATATCCTGACAAGGGGCTGATGCACACATTCAGATCCATTTTTTCATCACTTACCATCTTCTAAAGAATGACAGAGAAATGAACTACTTTCCCTCTTACTTTGGAATAATTACTTGGTACCCTGATATTACCCAGTCACTATAAAGACCACGTGCTGATGCTTTCAAAGCTGCTGGGTTTTCCTGGCTTAGGTTTAGAAATATATTTGACTTCCTTTATCATTTAAAAGCCACCCCTGGATGTGGGATAAGCCCATCAATTCCTGTGGGAATTTGAGGAGTTTTGTGCAAAGCATCAAGTAGAGAAAACTGATACAAGCAGTAAAGGAAAGGTCTCCCTAAAATAGATGGTGCCTGTAAACACATTTCTCAGCTAGTTCATCCTGGTGGTTCTTAGCAGAAAGGAATCAAACAAATGCAGAGTCATAGTAGGACGGGTCATAAATTTTCTTTCTGGAGACTGGAGAGAATTGGGTAGAAGGCAAATAGATTTAACTCCCAACAACAAGAATGTTTTCTTATGAATGAGTGTTTTTAGAGATGATGTCTGGATAATGGACATCTGAATGTTTGGTCACCCATAGGCTGGAAAGTCTGAGCTCCAGTGGCTCTGCCCATCTGGTCCATCACTGTGCCTAGCAGTTAATAGGTGCTCAATAAATGCCTACTGAGAATGGATGGATTTCTCTGTATTAAATAGTTTGGCAGGAGATGATGGCAAGACCAGTTGCCCTTCAGTGGTTGGAAAGAACATATATATATGTATATGAATCCTCTTCTGCTCACAGGGTCCAAGATATGACCCGTAAGTGACAGACAAATGGCATGTAGAAGACTGGCTCATTGGAGATGAAGATGTTAGACCCTGAGAGGTGGGGGTGTGGATGAGTTGCCACACAAAAAGCAGGAGTTGGACGGAGTGCAAGTCCATGAGTCAGATACCCAAATCTCTGATGCATGAGGAGGAATGACCCGCATATGACAGTGACAAGGTCGGGGTGGAGCGGGAGGGTGGCACAGTCTCGAAGGATCACAGCTTTTTGCAGCTCCTATGGGGTTGAATGGTCATGAGCTGTTTGCCAGGCTTTCTGTCCACTAGACTCTAAGCTCCTTGAGGGTAGCGACAGCACCTTATCCACTGTGGCATCCCCTGTGCTTGGAATGCAGCAGGCAGTCAATATGACTTTGCTGGACTAAAAAAAAAGTACCCCTTCCTGGTATGCTCTACTGGAAAACTCCTTCCTGTTTCACCAACTCCAGGTCAACCCTAGCAGTGAGGTGTTCAACTCCCCATTTCTCAGTGCCTCTTTCAACAGCCCTTTCCTCACCATTTGTGGCTGCTTATTTTTGTGACTCTCCTGGGAAGCAGCAGGCCCTGGGAGCAGGGATACTGTCCCAGTCATCTCTATAGTCCTGTGCTTAGCCCATTAACTGGTATTTAGTAGATGCTAAGTACCTTCAGTTAAAAATAAAAGATTTTAGGGCTTCCCTGGTGGCGCAGTGGTTGAGAGTCCGCCTGCCGATGCAGGGGACACAGGTTCGTGCCCCAGTCCGGGAAGATCCCACATGCCGCGGAGCGGCTAGGCCCGTGAGCCATGGCCGCTGAGCCTGTGCGTCCGGAGCCTGTGCTCCGCAACGGGAGAGGCCACAACAGTGAGAGGCCCGCGTACCGCAAAAAAAAAAAAAAAAAAAAAAAAAAAAAAAAGATTTTAAGGACATCCTGCATACTTCCTATCCTCTAAATTGAAAGAGTTAAGTTGACTTAAGAGTTTTTCTCTGAGAGAAAATGTGGTAAACCGATACAAAGGCGATGTAATTAACAGAATAGAAAGACATATGGTAAGTTGTGAGACACTACAGTGATCAGTATTGGTACAGAGTCATCCTTACACAGTGTGACCTGACCAATGCGTGTACAGTTCTGAAGTGTTAGGAGAGAGGGCGATCAGAGGGTGTATACAGAACCCATAAATGCAGTGAACAGATGGCGGTGGCAGTCTTGAGCTGACTTTGACAAGTGGAGAAATAAGGCAGGAGTATGAGTGTGGACTGAGCTCTCCCTGGGGTTCATTGAGAGTGAATTGAGGGATGTACTCTGATAGCGGCTGAGAGCTAGGGTTCATCTTGAGTAAATAAAGCTTTTCAAGGTGCCACCAGGGGATGAAAGAGCCACAAAGATCACATCTGACTGGTGTCAGTCTCAATAAGCTCACCTGCTTGACACAGAAAGGGCATACTCTTCCAGTGCTAGTGAATTTGGCTACATAAACATCCAGCTAAGTACATCAGGCACCTGGAAGTACAGCCAAGAAATTGCGAGATGCCCAGGGAGGAAGGGGCTGTTGACCCTGGAGCCAGTCTGATTTCACACTAAACTGACTCCTGCCTGATTCCAATCACTATACTGGGATTGACAGGTCTAGTTAGGTCAGAGCCCAACCTGGTGTCCACTGGCCACCTCCGAAACTGTTCAAAAGGCCCAGCTGAGATCACCACAAGCCCATTCTTACTTACTCTAGGAGATATGCCACCTTCTTTGACTCAGTTAATAAGCACACACTAAACACCCATTACTAGCCAAGCATTAGAACTATAGACATCCTTGCCTGCCCTCATGATGGCGGTGTGGGGTGGGGAGACACCGACAGGTCTAACGAAGTGTCATGGAGCAGCAGTGCATATGGTGGTTTTGCATTTTCACTGTGGACTGAGTTAGGCCTGGGTTTCAAATCTCCCCTTCCACCACTTACTAGCTGGGTGATTCCAGGTAATTGAAATACCCGCTCAAAGCCTCAGGCTCTCCATCTGTAGAGTGATAATTACTGCCCTCTAAGGACTCAGTAAAATAGTGAGCATGAAAGAATTAGCCCAGTGTCTAGTAACAGTAAGTGCTCGATACATCTATCTTCGTCTCTTCCTCCCCATTTTATTACGTCTATTACTGCGCCCATCCCTCCTGTAACCATTCTGATTGCTTCTGTTGTTTTACTCCCACTGCACAGAGGTGGAAGCCAAGTAGAAGAGAGAGCCTGGAGGATGGGAAGAGAATTCCTAGAAAGCCTTGGGATAGGCAACTATTAATTTCAGACCTCAAAGAATGAATGGAGTTTCCTTAGGAAAGGAAGGACTATGGAGGTCACCTTGGGCAGAAGAATCAGCAGGAGCTACCCACCTCTGCATCCAGCCATTCACTTGTTTTTTTCACTTATTCTAATCATATTTGTCCCGTATCTACGTACTGTTATCTGCACAATATAACCTCCTCAAAGTCCTGCCCCGACACCCTCCAGACAGACAAACCTTATTTGAAAAAATCAGAAGGCACAATTTCTAAGGTCCAATGCATTATGCATTAAATACGTTCTCAAAAAGTAACCTATCAATTGACTTTTCATAAATTGGACCGCATTTCAAATGGTCCAGGAAAGCTTACTACAGAAATTCTATGACAGATCTTCTGGTGAAGTAGAAAGTGCTTACATAATATGAAACGTCATCAGTCTTACATTTATTTGCTGATAAATCTAAATATTGGATCCAGTCTCTCTTCTTACCCAAGGTGTGCCGAGACACACGGTTAGCCAGCTGGTTAGCTGTGCTGTGCCAACAGAGGAAAGATATGTTTCTACGAGGAGAATGTTGTATAGAATATGGGGCTTGGACACTCATGTCATGCTTTTTTAATTTGTTTGGCCACATTGGTGCCAGTTTCTTAGAGCCGATGAAGGACACTAATATGGTTCACTGTAGTTCTATAAATCTGGAAGGTGCCACACCAGCAGGGATGGACCGTCGTTCACAGCTTCTGATACGCAGCAGCCAGGACCCTGTGTGGGTGCTGTTAGGACTAAACATTTGGGTTCGTGAAAGTTAACCACCTGTGCTTGTGAGGAAAGGAGTGTGTGTGTGTGTGCACGCGCGTGCGTGTGTGTATGCAGCTAATTATAGCTCAGGTTTTCAAAGTTTAATACTGAAGAAAGTGACTAGCTGGGAAAGGATAAATTAAGGGATTTTGAAACATGGAGAAGATTTCTAAAATATTTATTTTGGGCTCATATGTTAGACCATCACATAAAAATATATAAAAATAATCCAAATATAAATGCATATTTGTCTTTAACATTTCATAGTTTAGATTTCTCATCACTGATGTGTAATGGAATATAATCAGAATTCCCATACAGGAGTATGTAGGGAAGGAGCCCTTTTTGCTGTGTTTCTACTTCAGCCCACAGAAGAATCTTGAGAAAGACAAGGTGATAATTTACCCGTAGGAGTCTTTGGAGAATTTATTAATAAATAGTCATACAATGGTGTTGATGATCACTTAGACAATAATAGCACATGCCATGATTATTTCAGAGTATTATGTTTATGTATTAAAATATTATACTGCAGGTTTCTTGCCCGGTGGGGATAGAGAGTAATCTAGTCTCTCAGGCGGGCTTAATATCTTTAATAATTAAGATACCTCACAATTACGTAGCCCTTCGTGGTTTCTACGGGACTTAGAACCATATTATTTTATTTATCCATCATACCAATCTGTGGCTGGTTAGTTATTACCATCATCATTTCATAAGTAAGTCTGAAGCTCACACAGGTTAAACCATCCAATCAAGGTAGCAGAATAATAAGTGGAGTGTTGCTGGCTGAGCTGTGCCCTTATTTCCAGTATCAAAATGGGAAGCAAATTTCTGAAAAAAAACCAAAAACGTGCCTTATTCACTTCATCCTCAAACTTCAGCCCAACCTGGCATTTCGCCTCTTCCGTGAACCACTTAGATCTTTTTGTGCCTCAGAAGGGGAGCTCTCCTTCCCTTAGACACAGAGCTCTTCCACCAAATCAAAAGTCAATTTGAAAGAGCAAAGCTCCAGAGCTGACAAATCTGTTGTTACCATGTTACTCCTCTCAGCTTTGAACCTGGTGATGGACGCCTTGCCTGTGTTCCCTCTTCACCGTTAGTCGCTTTCCTTCATTTGTGCTCATTTATTAGTGAAGATTGGAGGCAGCGGATGTCTGTGTAAAATGAGAACAGATTGAGGTTGAGTTTTCATTTTTATTTAAAATCCAAGCTGAGTTTATTAAAGATAATTAGGTTTTTGGAATAGTGAAATTACAGTCGCCACAGGCCTCTTGCCAGCTTAGGTAAGCACACCTTTCCAGTTACAAAGAGGCAGTAAGCCTCTAAAAGGAGCAGGACATCTTCAGCCACCCTGGGCCTCCTCTCTGTTTTCTGAGCATATTAAGTTCCTTCAACTCAGCTGTTCCCTCTGCCTGGAACATTCTCTACCTGGAAATTAAAACATGCTCCACCTCGTCAGCCACATCTGGAGGGAAATGTCACCTCAAAGAGAACTTCACTGTCCAAGTAATCTAAAGCAGCCAGCCAGTCATGTTTAAAATCCTATCATGATATATAGTAGCATTGGTTGGTTATTTCCATTGTTGATGTCTTTATTCCTTGTCTTTCCGTCATTAGACAGAGGTCTGTAAGAGTAGGGCCTTCGTCTCTCTTGTTCTTCGCTGTGTCCCCAGAACCTCGGGTTGGGGGGGGGTGGTTGTTGGGTTTTTTGGGGGTTTTTTTTGCGGTACGCGGGCCTCTCACTGTTGTGGCCTCTCCCGTTGCGGGGCACAGGCTCCGGACACGCAGACTCAGCAGCCATGGCTCACGGGCCCAGCCGCTCCGCGGCATGTGGGATCTTCCCGGACCGGGACATGAACCCGCATCCCCTGCATTGGCAGGCGGACTCTCAACCATTAATGCCTGGCATTAAATGTTGAATGAAGGGAGGACCTTGAGGATATAGGCCAAATCCATACTCTTTGATTGCCTGATGTGTTAATTATTGAATTATTAATCTGTAACAAACTCCCTGGAAACTCAGTGGCTTAGGATAACAACTGTTTATCGTTATTCACGCAGTGTACAGGTTGAGTGTGAGTCAGCTGATCTAGGTTGGGCTCGCCTGGGGCAGAAGCTCTGCCGACACCTGCAGGGCAGCTGGACTTGGGTGATAGATGCTGGGCCCAGCAGATGCGGCTGTACTTGACACTGTAGGGCTGAGGGTGCAGGTCTGCTGCACAAGTTGCCCATCCTCCTTGGATGAGCAGGCTACCTGGGACATGTTTTTCTCAATGTAATGGCACAGGCACAAGAGAGCAAGCAGAAACATATGAGGCCTCTTAAAACCAGGCTCAGAACTGGCCCGCTGGCACTCTTGCACACATTGCCATTGGTCTGAGCAAGACAGATGGCCATGGCCGAAGTCAAGGGATGGGAAGGTGTACTCTGCCCATGATGAAGCTATGGCACAGGTATGGATGGAGGGAAGGCTGAAGAATGAGGGCCAGTAATGCAACCCACCACACTCAAAGATATAAAATATCACACGTGCATAATAAAAAATTTAAAAAAAAAACCCACACACAATGGGAGTGTGCCTAGTAGAAAAGCCCAATCTCCTCCATTTCACTGGTCCCTGGCATTCTCTTTATCCCCATCTCAGTCTCATTGTGTAACATCTTTCTGTGTGTCTCTTTCCTTTTTCTCTGACCCGCTTTCATTGCATGTGCTTTTCCTGAATTTTGCTAGCATTTTCTTCTTTCTATCTTCTTAACATTTTTATATCTTCTCAAATAAAATGGTATTTTTATTTTTAATGGTATTTCTTGCATAGTTTTAAAGTCCTGGTTACAAAATTTAAGAGATGAGTGAAACAGTTACACTAAATTCAGCTATTTTTTATTTAATGTAGCCTTGTATTGTTTTTTTCTATACATTATTTATACTCTATATAAAACTACCTCTTTACCTGACACAGATATGTGCACCTTAAATAAAATGCTTTTCTTCTTCCATACATTGTCGATGAGAATATAAATTGTAAACCCTCTCAGGTGGGCAATTTGGCAGTCTGTGTCAAAATTTAAAACACAGGTACACATGTGCTCTAGGGCGTTCTCGATGAGGGCAGACCATCTGAACTGCCCTTGAGAGCTGCACTTTCTGACAAGGGAGCATAGCATGAATCAAGGATGATGTGACTGGTGCTGAGTGCACATCACCACTGTGGGTGGCACATAGCTCATGCCCCTTCGTCTGAGCCTCTCTGCTTGTGGCAGTTCCCCTCTGCTAGGAGAATGGACAGCAGATGTGGGAACATCCACCTGCCTGGCTCTCATTCTGAGAATCTGGGGCTGAGCATCTTGAATAGCTTCCTCATACTCCCCCTACATGGGTACCAATCCCATGCCAGCTCCACATCCCACCTACCTTGGTTAAGACTCTAGGTTGAACCCACTTCAGAATAATGTAGACAAAAAGGGAAGTTTAGCTTAAGGAAACAGGGTATCTCTGGGAACCTAAGAGCTGAGAGGGATTCGATTTAAGGTGTGGGAAGCTCTGGACCCAAGGCTGACCCTCTCTTTATCTTCAAGACCGTATCCACTCTCATCTGTTTACTCCCTGTGTGTTCTCAGTCTTGACCCACTGGCTTCCTTTGTTATCCCCTCAATCTTGAGTTTGCTTGTCCCCCTGAGGCTGAGGTTATGATCTATTGATCCACTGCCAAATATGATACAAGAGATCATCTGATTGGCCCACCTCATGGCAATCAACTGAGGTCCAGGACAGTGATCATGTAGCATAAATCTGACTTCCAGGGACCCAAGCCAGGTGTGTGTGTGTGTGTGTGTGTGTGTGTGTGTGTGTAAAATATTACTCTACCTCAGTGTTTAGCTAGAAAAGGTCAGAAACTGGGTGCTCCACTTTTTAAAACTTGCCAATCTTTAGAAGATCAGATTAATGTCTATAGGCCTTCATGAATGCACGCTTGAATTCCATTTAATTACGTACAGTCTTTGGTATGGACTTCGGCCAACCTACTCCTGGCCCCGGTACAGGTTGCATGGCAATTAAAAAAAAAAAAGAAAAAAAATGGAGGCTTCCTCCTCTCTTAAAAAAGGCACAAAAATACAATTTTAAAAGAATGTTTTACTATTTTATTATAGCTTCGATTTGGGGGGCTATAAATTCCTGGTTATCTTCTGAATTTCACATAGACATGTGTGAGGTCAACCTGAAATTTTGGAGTTTTTCTCCTAGAATAGGTTTTTAGCCATTTGAACTGTTCTGTTAGTTTTGAGGTTTGGGGACAGTGGAGAAGGCTGGCATTTTTAATTAATCATTTTCATGATGGCCTAATCCATCTTCTCAACTGTGAACTCCTTGGGGTCAAGAGTCAATCCATAGGGCACTGCATCCTGAATATATCAAATAAATACTTAATTGATCAAATGTTAAACAGTCCCTTTAAAAGCCGAACATTTGCCTGCAGTTGCAAGTTACGGCAATGCTCTGAGATTAGATGTATTTCTCCTTAAGGAAACTGGCTTGAAAAAGATTCAAGGTTATAAAACTAATTATTTAGACTAATTATTAGATAATGCTGTCCAAATATGATGCAAGCCACATATTGAATTTTAGATAGTAGTAGCCACATTAGAAAAAGTGAAAGAAAAAAACAACAGGGAAAACTGATTTTAATAATATATCTCATTTAACTTAGTATATTCCAAATATCATTATTCAGTATGTAATCAATATAAAAATTTTAATGAGATATTTTACCCACTTTCTGGTGTGTATTTTATTCTTAAAATGCATCTCAGTCTGGACAAGCTGCATGTCAAGTGCTCAGTAGGCACATGTGGGTAGTGGGTACCCCATGAGTCAGTGTAGATGTAGCAGCTGATTGCATTTGAACAATTATTTATCATACGTTTGGTAGTGTATATATGTCCATGCCACTCTCTCACTTTGTCCCAGCTTACCCTTCCCCCCCCCGTATCCTCAAGTCCATTCTCTAGTAGGTCTATGTCTTTATTCCCGTCTTGCCCCTAGGTTCTTCATGACTATTTCTTTTTCTTTTTTTTTTAGATTCCATATATATGTGTTAGTATATGGTATTTGTTTTTCTCTTTCTGACTTACTCACTCTGTATGATGGACTCTAGGTCCATCCACCTCACTACAAATAACTCAATTTTGTTTCTTTTTATGGCTGAGTAATATTCCATTGTATATGTGCCACATCTTCTTTATCCATTCATCTGTTGATGGACACTTAGGTTGCTTCCATGTCCTGGCTATTGTAAATAGAGCTGCAATGAATATTTTGGTACATGGCTCTTTTTGGATTATGGTTTTCTCAGGGTATATGCCCAGTAGTGGGATTGCTGGGTCATATGGTAGTTCTAGTTTTAGTTTTTTAAGGAACCTCCATACTGTTCTCCATAGTGGCTGTATCAATTTACATTCCCACCAACAGTGCAAGAGGTTTCCCTTTTCTCCACACCCTCTCCAGCATTTATTGTTTGTAGATTTTTTGATGATGGCTATTCTGACAGGTGTGAGGTGATACCTCATTGTAGTTTTGATTTGCATTTCTCTAATGATTAATGATGTTGAGCATTCTTTCATGTGTTTGTTGGAAATCTGTATATCTTCTTTGGAGAAATGTCTATTTAGGTCTTCTGCCCATTTTTGGATTGGGTTGTTTGTTTTTTTGATATTGAGCTGCATGAGCTGCTTGTAAATTTTGGAGATTAATCCTTTGTCAGTTACTTCATTTGCAAATATTTTCTCCCATTCTGAGTGTCGTCTTTTCATCTTGTTTATGGTTTCCTTTGCTGTGCAAAAACTTTTAAGTTTCATTGGGTTCCATTTGTTTACTTTTGTTTTCATTTCCATTTCTCTAGGAGGTGGGTCAAAAAGGATCTTGCTGTGATGTACGTCATAGAGTGTTCTGCCTATGTTTTCCTCTAAGAGTTTTATAGTGTCTGGCCTTACATTTAGGTCTTTAATCCATTTTGAGTTTATTTTTGTGTTAGGGAGTGTTAGGGAGTATTCTAATTTCATTCTTTTACATGTAGCTGTCCAGTTTCCCCAGCACCATTTATTGAAGAGGCTGTCTTTTCTCCACTGTATATTCTTGCCTCCTTTATCAAAGATAAGGTGACCATATGTGCGTGGGTTTGTCTCTGGGCTTTCTATCCTGTTCCATTGATCTATATTTCTGTTTTTGTGCTAGTACCATACTGTCTTGATTACTGTAGCTTTGTAGTATAGTCTGAAGTCAGGGAGCCTGATTCCTCCAGCTCCATTTTTCTTTCTCAAGATTGCTTTGGCTGTTTGGAGTCTTTTGTTTTTCCATACAAATTGTGTGGGAAGCAGCCGCATAGCACAGGGAGATCAGCTCGGTCCTTTGTGACCACCTAGAGGGGTGGGATAGAGAGGGTGGGAGGGAGGGAGACACAAGAGGGAAGAGATATGGGGACATATGTATATGTATAACTGATTCACTTTGTTATAAAGCAGAAACTGACACGCCATTGTAAAGCAATTATATTCCAATGAAGATGTTAAAAAAATTATTTATCATAAGATCCTTCTAAACCAAGTGCTCTTTTAGAGCATTTAAAATAAAATTCAAGTCACAAAGATGAGATTTACATTATAGCCTTTTAGGAATGATGCCATTTCATAGGAGGAGGTAAACCTAAAGTGGAATAATTATGGAATGGAACTAAAAGCTCACCTTTCATGTAGATTACTGATAACCACATCGCCTCTGAAGGAAAACTAAAGTATTTTAAACAAGGTTCAGCCATTATAGAGCACTCCCAGTAAACACCTTGCTGGTGGTGAAATAGCATTTCTAAGAACAAAGACCTTGAGGTATGGGGAGAGCTCGGAATCTTTGCAGCACGTGTGTGAGAAGGGTCTGGAACCACGTCTTCTCTGGCCCTGAAATGGGCAGCCTCTCAGCAGCACTTCACCCACTTCAAAGCCAGAAATGAGAAATGTCAAGGGCTGCTGAACACTTAGGGAATTTTCACAGCAGAGCAGGCAGGGTTATTTAGTGCAGGAGTTGTGTAAATCATCATGCACTGGGAAAAGTCTCAATGCCTGGTGGCCTCAGACCCCCCTGCTCAGTGCGTGAGTAGCGAGCAGTGTTCATGTGGTGGATGGGGACAGGTGGCCCTTGAAACCACTGTTTTCCCCCAGGTTCCCATTCTGCAGGGGACGTTCCCCCACCATGCAGTGTCATGGCAAGACCTTGGACTTTGAGCTGGAAGAGCTAGCACCAAGCTCTTGCCCTGCCACTCTTACTGTGAGGGCGCAAACAAGCCATTGAAACTGTCTCCACTCTAGGTGCTGTATTACTCGGTGTTCTCGAGATAGAGATAGAGACAGAGAGATAGAGAGAGATTTATTATAAGGTATTGGCTCGTGTGATTAAAGAGGCTGAGAAGTCCCCGAGTCTGCCATCTGCAGGCTGGAGACACAGGGAGAGCAGTGGTGTAGTTCGAAGGTTTGAGAGTGGGAGAGCCAGTGATGTAGATTCCAGTCCCAGTCTGAAGGCCCGAGAACCAGGAGCACCGAGGGCAGAAGATCCATGTCTCAGCTCCACATTCAGGCAGAAAGTGAATTCCAACTTCCTCTGCCTTTTTGTTCTGTTCAGGCCCTCAGTGGACTGGATGATGCCCACCCACCTTAGGGAGGGCCATCTGCTTTATACCCAGCCCACCAATTCAAATGCTAATGTCTTCCAGAAACACCCTCACAGACACACCCCAAAATCATGTTTAATCAGATATCTGGGCATCCTCAGCCTAGTCAAATGGACATACAAAACTAATCATCACAAGTGCCTTATCTCTAAAACAGAAGCATTGGATGGGATCTCCTCCAAGGTCTGGCATTTCCAACATTTTATGATTCTGTGATTCCAAGGGAATTGTGTTAGCAGATGTGGGCATTTGAATGTGTGTGTAGCAAAATATGTGAAGTATTAGCTCCTGATATGAACAAAGAGCAGTTAAACAAAAGGCAAACAACTCAGTTTAGGCAATGATGTAGGTTCAGGAGCGCTCAGAAAAAATTTAAATCCTCTTTTTTGTCTTTTTAAAAATTTATGTTAGTAATACATGAATAATTCTGAATAAATATATATGAATAAATATATATGGCAAACAATGAAAGTTTTCCTTCAACTTTTCCTACTTCATCTCTGCTTCCCAGAGGTAACCACTGTCATTGGTTTAGGGTGCATTTTTCCAATCCCCTTTCTATGCACTTCACCATATATTTAGACATTATACATACATTCTTGTTTTTACTATAAATAGCATCATATTATATGTTATCGTGTAACTTGCTTTTATTTCACCAATGGTATGTCTTAGAGATCTTCTTGTCAGTATATATAGGTCTAGTTCATTCTTTTGAAGAGATTCCATAGAATTAATGTACCATAATTTATTTAAACATTCTCCTAAATAATGAGTATGTAGGTTGCTTCCAGGTTTTCCTATTATAAAATTACTATGAATACCCCTGTGATCCCACTTTTTATGCACATGTGTATGTATTTCAAGAGATAAAGTTCAAGAAATGGGAATGCTGAGTCAAAGGTCTGTCCATTTTTACTTTTGATGAATACTGCTAAATTACCTTCTACAAAAGCTCCATCCATTTATGCTCTTACCAACGGTGTATTAAAATGTCTGTTTCTCCACAGAAGAACTAACACACTATCAATCTTTTTAGAAAAATTTGCTAATCTTATTGTCTTATTTTACAATTCCCTAACTTCTGGAGAGCTTGGGATCTCTTCAGATATATTTTGGATTTCTGCATTTTACTGTGAAATGTTCGTTGATATTCTCTTCACATGTTTCTAAGGAGTTATTTATTCCTTATTGATTCATAGGAGCACTAGTCATATTCTGGACATTAGTGGTGTCCTTTGTCTTTCAAATATCCTGCATAAAATTTTCCAGTATATATATATATATATATATATACTTTTTTTTTTTTTTGGTACGCGGGCCTCTCACTGTTGTGGCCTCTCCCGTTGCGGAGCGCAGGCTCAGCGGCCATGGCTCACAGGCCCAGCCACTCCGCGGCATGTGGGATCCTCCCAGACAGTGGCACGAACTGACGTCCCCTGCATCGGCAGGAGGACTCTCAACCACTGAGCCACCAGGGAAGCCCAGTATATATATTTTTTTAACTTTATGGTATACTTTGCCATATAGAAATCTTTAATCTTTATATATTTCTTTTTCGGCTCTTGCTTAGTTCAAGATTATTTTGCAGCAATCCTCTCAAACTTTTGAGAAGGCAAACATACATATATTGATGTATATTATGCTGGTGTCAAAATAGTGTTAAAGAGTCTTCAAAATAGGCATCGTTATGGATGTTTCTGAAGATCTCCCGTCAGTGGGAGTGTACTGTTCTTTGCATCCCCTTCCCATCCTTCCTCCACCGGGTATTCCTGGCAGCTTTGCTTTCACTGGCACAGAAGAAGCCTGTGTGCCCAGGATGAACGGACCTGTCAGGGGTTAAAACTCGTCCTCCAGTCCGTTTCCCAGCAGTGTCGGCAGCTGCATTTACTCCAACTTCTCCTGGCCTTTTGTTTCCATAACCAGCATACACTAGCTTCCATCTTCCCAGAGACCTTTCCTCTGCTCCCTCTCTCCCTCCATCCAACCCTCCTTCTCTTCTTTCCTCTCCCTCTTTCTTTCTTTTCTTTCTTCCTTCCCTTCTCTGTCTCTCCTTCCTTCTCCCCCACCCCTCCCTCCCTCCCTCTCTCTCTCACAGACACACACACATACACACACGTGCACGCACACACGCACTGAGTGAGCATCCTCAGTGTGTTAGGTGCCCCAGGTGCTCTGAGGACACAACAATGAACAAGGCAGGCAAGTCCTGCCCTTATGGAGCTCACGTTCAGTATTAGCGCTACTACTCTATTTATCACGCTTGCGGTCTTCAGAGCTCACGTTCATACACACCACAAAGGTGGTGAAGAGCATGGATTTTGGCGTCTGAGTGACGTCTCAGATTCTGCCTCTCAAAATCTGTGTGACTTTCGTCAAGTTGCTTCAGCTTTTCCTGTCTCAGTTTGCCCTTTGGTGCTATTTGTGCTATATAATGGAACATGTTTAATATGTTATAAAGCCCTATATCAAGATCTTGAATTTTAAGAGTTAAGTACTATTCTTAACCCCTATTTTACAGATGAGGAAACTGAGGTTCAGAGAAATCAACCTATGTGCTTATGATCATATAGCTACTGAGTGAGAGAGCTAAGATTCTCATCTACTTCTGCAGCAATTGTTGTTGGAATGAAAATATCCTGCTAAAGGAAACAGGTGCCTAAGCTGTGCGATGGGCTTTCAGGTTGTGAGCCCTTCCCCCATCCCACACAGAGGCTGAATGACATGTTTCAGAGGCGTGATAGAATCATGATTGATTGGCTAGATGAATTCTAACCCCCTTCCATTTTCAAATCCGTTGAATCTAGTCTTCAGAAGATGCCACCTTCTGTTCTCTCAGTGTGCTAGCATGAGGGGAAATTCTTCCATGCCCCTGGGGTATTCAGACCATCCCTGCAAAGGTAGCTTACCTTCCTGGCTAAGCCACCGGCCTGGGCTGCTGCACAGCATAAAAGCAGCCCCCGAGAGGCTTTCTCTTCCAACCCCTGGTAGCAGCCGTAGATGCTGGAGGAAAGCAAAAGGACTCTTGAGCCCAAGAGAACTTGGAAGGCCTGGGTAGACTCTTTCTTTTAATTATCCCTTTCAAAGTCCCCTTTATCTTGCTGCCTCCACTCAAATGGGCTTTTGAGGGAAGGGTATTCGTATGTCTTTTCATGCCTAACTGGACTGATAAGAAAACTTTGCCAACCTGGAATACGGTTGCAGACCGAGTCGGGGGAGAAGTTCTTTAATTTCCCCTCTAATGTTTCCCCCAAGAGCGAGACAGGCCCTGTAAGAGTCCTTGCTGAGGTAGTGACATGGAGCATAATTAAAGAATAATTAAAACACTGGTGAATCATTTTTTCATCTCTGCCTGTTCATTCCCTGAAGCAGAGTAGGGGACCTGCCCTGCCTGGTGAGTGAACGGCACTGCCCCGGAGCACGTGGCCAGGGGAGGTGGCAAGGGCAGCTGGGTGGGCAGAGCCTGTCCAGTCCCGTGCATCGCCCCCTCCATGCAGGCCTCAGAGGCCCCTGTGGTGCGTGGGGAGGTGGTGGGCCTCAGAAAAAGAAACTGCGTCTCCCACCTGGCCAGTCTCTTCAAATGATCCTGTCCTCTTACTCAGATCAATTCATTTTTCCATCCACTTATATAAAACCCAGTTTTGTGAACAAAATAAGCCCAACAAACATTTGCTTAAAAATCCACAATAAGCACAATTCATGTTTCTGTTGAAAGGTTTCTAAGCTTTGGAACTCGGTCCTCGTTCCTCATCTGATTTCAGCCCTCCGTGTAACGCTATTCCTGTCTGTTGCTCCTGCTATTCCTTCTTTTTGCCGTGTTTAAGCTTTCTCATTCTTAATCAAGGAGATTATCTTCCAGAATATAGCAAAACAAAAGCCTAACCGATGAGCTAGAGCTATTGCTGTGTGCCTTTGTGCAAACTCACAAAGTGTGTCCCTGCCCCTAGATGCAGGAAGCCGTGTGCCGGGGATCCATGTCTTTAAGAACAGAGGCAGGGGTGGGGCTAGCCCTTTTCAGAAGGTACACTTGTCCAGGGGCAACCAGCATGAGCCCCTGTCTTGATTCATCAAAGGCCCAATAGAACTGAACGAGGATGGGGCCTGGGAGCCCACCTTCTCCACTGAGGACAAAACTGGATTCTCAAGTGGGTTCTTTGGTGGTGTAGACATGTAGATTCTTGAGTAGTGCAGTGGATTTCAAACTGGCCTTTGAAGACCCCTTCACATTCCAAAGAGAAACCTCAGGGGCTGATATAAGGAATGAGGTAGGAGGTCAAGAACGTGTCTTTTTAATCAGGGCAGCTCAAACTTTATGACCAGTACAACATTGAGCGCTGGAATTAAAATGGTGGAGAGAAGGGATCCTGAGGCTAAAAACAGTAGACTGAAGATGATTAGTCTGTACTTCAGAGCAAGCTGTCTAGTCAGTGGGAATCTTCTGCATGCGGATTACTTGTGTTTGGGAAAGGCTGTGTGGTCTTATCACTTACTCTCAATATAGGTACAGAGCAGGAGATTGTTTACCATCTTATTTTCTGGTCATTATGGTCATTGGCAAGTTTCCACGTGTTTCTAGATGGGGAGGAAGGGAAGGGTTTCTGGATGCTCCGGAGTTCTATGCATCCTGAGGTGGTTTGAGGGCTTGAGTGTATATGGAAGCTGGTCCCCTATCTGGTGTTCATCCAGTGGACCTGCTTATGAGCAAGAAGGAGTCATGCCAGAGTCAATCCGGACTCTGAAGCAGGGATGGACTGACTCTAGTGCTTGTTACTGCCTGTGTGAGATGTACTGCACATGCCACCCATAAAATGTAATCACTGTTAACTATCCCAAGAGCTGGTGAGTGGAACTTGATGCATATTTGCTTGTCTTCATATGGCAAGTGTCCCAGAGCAAAGAGATTGCTCCAGGAAGTCCAAAGATAAAATAGGGGGCCTGGGTCACTCCTCCTGGAATAACAAAGATTCTCTTGGAGCCCAGAGGACAACTCAATTGGGTTCTGTTTTCACAGACAATTGAATTGCACTTCCTGTTCTGAGCACTCAATCCAGTCACCGATGACATGTGACTGACTCTGAAAAGGGACCTAAGCTCTGGTGGGGCTGTGCTCTTCTGCCCACTCAGCTGTGGGACATCCATCTTGGCCTTAATCACTCAGCCCACAAGCAGCCCCATGGGGAAAAGCCTGCTGAGAAGCTGAGAGATGAAGGCTGGTTTGTGGCTCAGATTGTCCTGTGTAGAAGCTGTCCTTGGGCTTAACCCAGGTGGAGCTGGAGCTTTCTCAGTTGTACCTGATAAAACGTACAATAATCTCTATCTACAGTGTCTCAGATTTAATAATTCCTCAGGTTTCTACGAGACTTTTAGATTTACTCTCATAAAATTTTGAATACAGAGAAGCTTACTTTCATAGCTTTAGGGTATTATAGACCAGGAAGAAAGGGGGGAAAGAGGAAAAAAGGAGAAATAAAAGGCAAGGAAGGAAACTGATTAGTGGGCATGACTTTGCAACTCTTGAGAATGCGTCTCCCTATCCTCTCTATAAATCATAATAATGGTAAAATCATAACACAACCAACCATTTATTGAGTGTTTACTGTGACTACCTTTTGCAGGGTGCCTCACAAACATTATCTTAATTAATCTAATAATTTATTCATTCAACGAGCTTTGAGTTTATTATAACCTGAGTACTGTGCTAGCAACTGGGGTTTAATAGCATGCAAAAATAGCCAGAGTTCCACCTTCATGGAAGTCACATTTCTGGAAGGGAAACTGACAATCAAATAACTTCTCAAAGATAAAGAAAATTGCACATCAGGAAGGCACTATAAAAAAAGGGGTGAGATAGGATTGGAGCTTCATGGGGACACTTATCCTGTTCTTGGGGTGTAGCTGAGCTGGGATCCAAATGGTGAAATGGCCATTAACCAAGGAAGATGATAAGCAAAGCACCTAGTGGTTTGTGGGCTCATAGTTAGGAAGCAGCAGCTGGGCAGAAACAGATGTACTGAAAGCGACCCAGGGTAGAACATGATGAATGCTCTGGGATTCAGAAGAGGGGAATGTTCTCGTCCAGCTGTATGGGACAGTGAAATCCCCCTGCAGAAGGGGCATCGAAAGGGACCTTGATTGCACAAAGAAAGAGTGGCTCTGCCCATGTGTAACTGCTACATGAGACACTTGGGTGTGCGTCCGCTGTGCATGGGTTTTGGCACCTTGAGCAATCCCACAATCCCCTAAGGCAGCAGTTCTCAACAGGACAATTTTCTCCCCAGGAGACATTTGGCCAGATCAGAAGGCATTTTTGGTTGTCACATCTGGGGCTGGGGTCAGGTGTCTCTCAAGGCATCTAGTGGGTGGAGGCCAGGGATGCTGTGAAACATCCTATAAGGCAGAGGCCATCTCCCCACAACAGAGTTATTGGACCCAAAATGTCAGTATTGCCCAGAGTGGGAAACTCTGCCCAATGACTTTAGCAGGTCATGGGATGGGCACTTAGGAACTAATGTCCCTGGTCTCTGAAGTACCCCTCAGAGACTTAACCAGTTTCAATATCTTTTCCCCTAGATGCTGCTTTCCTTTATCAACAACTTTATGTTGATAGTTATTGAAATGTTTGTAACTGAAACCTATATTATTCATCTCTCTAGCCCCTACCATAGGACCTTATATGAGAGAAGAAAGGAATGATAGAATCAGTAAGTGGACGAATGAATGAATGAGCCACTCTTCCTTGTGTTCTTAGAACGTATGTACCTCTTGAGGTTTTCCAAAGACCACTGGAAACATGAAAATCCTGGCCGGAACTCTTCCTTAGCATGGAGGAGTTTCAGATCAACTTCAGGTGGTCTTAGGATCAGCTTAGACACCTCTCTTTCCCTTACTCCCTACATCCAATGTATCAAAAAATCCTGTGGGTTCTATTTAAAAATATATTTCAAATCTGATCACGCAATATCTCTATCCCCTCTACCCTACCATCTGGTCAGAGCCAACATCCATTCTCACCTGGATTTCCTGTTCCTTCTCTTGCTCCACTTCCCTACAATGTTTACTTATCTGCCCATTTCTTATCTTCAGCCCTGATTACTCAGCTCCAGACCACTAGCCTCCTTTCTGCTTCTGGAACATACATACCATTGGAAGAAGAATATCTTTTAAAAAATGGAAGAAGAATATCTTTTAAAAGCCTCTTGTTCATCATAGAACAAGACAGACCTTCACTGATCTACACAATCATATGAGAAATGGACAAGCACATTTTGCATCGGGGGCCATTAGTGGTTTCCAGAACACGTTAAGAGCAATATCCTTGACCATGGAGTCAAATAAACATAAAATATCAACGATAGTATTTTACAAGTTTTAAAAACTACTTGGTAGCAGTGGTACTTCCACTTCTACACCAGAGCCTCACTATAAGCTTAAGCGGGCAGGAGAGTTTATGCCCATAATACAAGTCAGGAAACTGAGACCCAAGGAACATTAAGTTGCTAGGAAAAATAGCAGAGATGAGTTCCTAGTCCTAATTGAGGTGGTCTTTCATTATTTCAATATTCTAGGACTTCCTAAGTAATTTGAACATGAAGATCCCCTTTTAGAGATGAGAAATTTCTGGAAACCCTGAGCAGGATCATACATAAACATTTTATGTATATTAATCACATACACAATGACAAAAACCCACTGTGAATTCTGTGATGTTTTAAAGTCAGTTTATATTTTGTTAATCATAGCTATGCCTATGTGCTTAAAAAGTGGTCATGCAAACAAGTCACGATATATGTATTAATTCTGAGGAAAATATTGAATGCATATATGGATTCAAGGATGTCCAGATAATCTGATGGTCAAATAGTCTAAGGGTCAAGGATCAGAAAGCACAGTTCGAGAACATTTGCAGAGCCTGTGGTTTGTAGTCTTCTTTCAGATTTCCCGCAGAGGCTCTCAGAGGATAGGTGTCATACTCCAGCCTTCCATGAGGAGGGCCAGCTCACTACTTATTAGCTCTCCAACTCGGTACAGCAGAGAGCTGGTGTTCCTGTCTGCCTCCTGTTCATGCCCCACTGCAAACAGCACCAGATTTCACTTTGAAGAACTCCTTTGCCCTCTTCTTAGCTCACATAATACTATGGGGCTGACTCCACCCCACCTGGGGGCTGCCAAGCAGAATGTTCCATTTCCTGGGCACAGAGACAGGTGCAAGTCTGGACAAAAGAACCAGACTGGGCCAAATAATAGTCTTAGGGATTTGTATAAAATAGTTGGGAACTAGTTCTGCTGGGGTTGCTAAGCTGGTAGGACACAGCCTGGAGCTGTAGTGGCCACTCCACAGTGTATGGAAAGAATCTGCTAGGAACAAAGCTAACAGAGAGAAAACAGAGCCCAGACATGGAGGGCGAGGCTGACAGTATCACCCGAGCACCTGGATTCATCCATGCCTGAAACTAGCACTACCTTTGGACTTACAGTTACGCAAGTTTATAAATTTCCTTTTTTGCTTGAGCAGGATGTATGTGTTCTTCTGGATTTGCAGCCAAAGAAGTTGCTGGGCATCTGGGGGACCCAAGGATTTGGAACACATGCCTTCTCAGAAGCATGCCAGTGACGGGCTAGCCTTTGCACTTGCTTTTTCCCCTGCACGCGATGCCCTTGCAGCCTCCCGTCCCTCTTCTGCTGCTTCCTACTCATCCTCTGAGGCCTGACACATATGCTGACCCTTCTGTGACGCCTTCCTCAGGCCTTTCTCCTCCACAGTGCCACAACTTTTTTGAGATTCTTCAGGACCTAGAACCGACCTTGAATTCAATCACTGTGTTGTCGCCATGCGTATGCGTACTGGTCTTCCCACTGGACTGAGAGTGAGGGTATTATGGGTGCCCTACTTACTTCTAGTATCCCTTGCATGTGGCTTCATGCCCGCCGCAGATGAACTGCAGTGTAAGGGTGTGTAAAACTAAACAGAAAGACATTAGCCATTCATAAATGTTGAGTGAATTTTGACGCAACATTTAAGTATCTGCATTTCATTTCTTTCCATAGAGCATTCAAAGCACAACAAAAGGATAAGGAAGTACCAAACAATCCACAAGGTTTCATTGTTGTCCACCTTTTGTGATGGAGAAAAAACAATAGATGACAACATAGGTACTCACTGAGGTTCTGTAACATGCCCAGGGTCACAGTAGTATGGAACAAATATTTGAACTTGGATCTGCCTAACTCCAAAAATTGTGCTCTTAATCATGACATTATCCTGTCTCCAGCTCTCTGACCATATTGGGAGACCAAAGCCTTAAGATCTGGAATCTGTTCTGAAAGACACTCTAAGCTGAGTGGGGCAAAAAAGCTCACAGCAGACTCATCCATTTTTCGCAAGTGCCCTACTGTAAGTGGGTTCTCTTTGATGGCTTACAGGGGAAAAAAAGAAACCTATCAGAGAAATTCTAAATGAGATGAACCATCCCAATGTGCCATGCCTCTTTATGTTCCAAGGAGGTCTTGCTGGTGATGGGTGGGAATAATAGTTTTAAAAGGATGATAAATATGCCGTTCTTTGAATGGACACAAAGCATAAACAAACCCTTTGATCATCAGATCAGCACACATGAAATTAAAATAAAGTAGACTTGGAAATGATAAAGTTAGGATTATACAAATTTTAGTTAAATTGATGTTGACAGTGTTGGAGGCTAAAGTCAAAGGGAAGCTGGCCCCTGCTCCCTGGCAGAAGGTAAGGCCACCTTGAGCAGAGTGACATTGGGGATGGGGATACAGCCTGTGGTGACATGTACCGAGACTGCCAAGTAGGCCCCGATGGCCCTCGTACTTTTGCTGTCAGTTAAGGGCAAACACACCTGCCCTCATGCAGAAGCTCAGCAGTCTCAGAGCCCCCTGAAGCTTCTTCAGAGATTTTCTGACCCATCCCCTTATTTTACTGCCCACTGCCAGACCTGAACTGATGTCTTCCATCTTTCTTATACTTCAGTTTTCTGTTTACTTTTCTCTTATGGGATAACATACAGAAAAGTGAACACATCCTAAGTACACTCTTGATGAATTTTCACAACTGAACACATTTGTATATCTAGCACCCAGTTCAAGAAAGAGAACATCGACTAATTCCCAGAAGCACCCTCTGTGGTCCCTTTTCAGTTATGACCCCCCTCCCAAGGATAAGCTCAACCTGACTTCTAACAGCACAGATATGTTTCATTTGTTTCTTGAGTCCATCTAAATGAACTCATTTTCTGTCTGGTGTCTTTTTGTCAACATTGCATTTGCAAGATTTATCCATTTTGTTATGTGGAGAGATAGATGGTGCATTTTTTATTGTTGCATAGTATTCCTGTGTGTGTGTGTGTGTGTACATGTCTATCACAATCTATTTTATTTGTGGGTATTTGCATGGTTTCCAGTCTGGGACATTTCCTAAAAGCACTGCTATTAATATTCTATTATTGGTCTCTGGGTTGTACATATGTGCATTTCTTTTTGGTCACAGAGAATGCATAAGCTCAGCTTTAGTAGACACTGCCAGCGGTTTTCCAAAGCAGGTGTACCGCTGTACATTCCCATGCTTGCTGATATTTGGTGTTTTCTGCCTCTCTAATTCTAGCCATTCTAGTGGATGTGCATGCTTTTAATTTGCAATTTGCATTGTGGTTTTAATTTGCATTTTCATGTTGAGTAATGAAGTTGAAACAGTTTTTCATATGTTTATTGGCCATTTAGACATCCTCTTTTGTGGGCACTTATTCAAATATTTTGCTTATTTTTTATGTGGGTTACTCTCTGTTTTCTATTGGCTTGTGGGTAGTAGTACACCATTTTGCTGTGCCTATTTCATCAATGGGGAAATTTTTTAAGTTTTAATATTCATTTTTGATATAAAATCATTTAAATATCTCCCAATCCTCATGTTATTTCATTAATTATCCATTATTAAGAGGACATTTATTGAGCACCCTATCTTTGCAAGGACAGTGCTAGCTATTAGGTGTACAGTGGTGAATAAAACAGATGCTGTCCTCACCCATCTGGCACTTACCATCTAATGGGAGAGAAAGACAATAAACAAATATATATGTCACTGAAAGTTGGGGCCAAAAGTACCATGAAGGATTCAAACAGGGTGGAAGGATAGAATGGATAGGCTTCTTTTCAGTTCCAAAGACTTCTCTGTCATTTAGTCTGAGATCTGAAGGCTAATAAAAATGCAACGTAAAAAATAAGGGAAGATTATTCTGGGCAGATAGAATAGGCTATGCTATTCCCTGAGGAGGGAAAACATTCTGCGTGTTCTAAGACTTAAAAGGATGTAGTGTGTCTAGAGCATGGGTCAGCAAACTCCTGTAAAGGGTAAAATAGGAAATACCTTAGGCTTTGCAGACCAGATGGTCTCTCTTGCAACTATTCAACTCTGCTGTTGAAGCATAAAAGCAGCTAAAGACAAGATGTAAACAAATGAGCATGGTTGTGTTCCAATAAAACTTTATTTACCAAAACAGGCAATGAGCCAGATTTGATCCATAGGCCATAGTTTGCCACCCCTAGTGTAGACAATGGAGAAAAATGTCAGTCACTTTCCTGGACTACCTTCTTAGGCTCCCAGCTAGCCTTCCAGCTTCTACTCTTACTCCCCTACAATCCATTTCCTGAACAGTATCCAGAGCAAATGTTTGACAGTCTTAAATTAGATGATACTCTTCTCTGATTAAAACTCTCTGGAAGCTTCCTGTTAAACACAGACCAAAATATAAAGCTGAGATGGACTTGGACTAGATAAGGCAGGGATTTGTAGCCATTGATTCACAGTCCGAGTGTAACACAAAACCTGGCCTTGCACCTCTGTGCTTGGGATCTGTGGGGACTGTGGGCGTGGAAGGGAAGGGAGGGGATGTGATAAAATGTATGGTCTCAGCTGTTCCTCAGCTCAGAGCAACCTTTCCCTCTTCCAAAAACCCACACATACCTGGCTCTGTGCACTTCTCGTTGTCTACCTTCTATTGTTCATTAACATGAGAAGCCCTCTAATTGCTGACTTTTGTCCAGTCTGCCTGTATCCACGGTCCAGCAGCAGAAACATGGTACTTGAATGAATGATGGATATTACTTCTGCTCTAGCCCCTTCATGCATAGTGAATAAATCATCGAATAAAAGAGTGAGTAGATTGGCTTTTGCAGAAGAAAGAAGTACCAAAGATGATCCTGGAGTTTTAGGCCTGAGGGACAGGGCTGGGTCTGTCATAATCGGAAATCGGGAAGTCAGGTGAAGGTCCTGGTTTGTCAGGTGTCAGACATGATAAATATCTGGTGTGGGCAATCAGCAGTGTCCAGGGGGCAGGTAGAAATGAGGTCTGGAGCTTGGGAGAGAGATCTCGGCTGGACCTATGGGTCAGGAAAAATCTATTTGGGTAAAAGAATTGCAGCTAAGACTGTATTAAATGCCGAGATATAGAAAGAAAAGTGGTCCAAGGACAAAAACTATGTTAAAAGGTAAGAGGTGAAGAATAGAAAATTTTCCATGAATGGCAAAACTGAATGACTATAATATTTCTAGGCTTCCAAATAATAAAGTTATTCAATAGGAATGAAAAACTGATTAGTCCCTCAAGGTCAATGCTACAATTATTCATTTACTTTGTTATGAAGTTACATTCAAATTCACGAAGTAGCAAGAGAAGTCATTAATCTAGATTCTTAACAAGATACTTTTCTAAATTAAAAAATCGGCCATCTCTTCTTTCTATACTACAGTACTGTGAAAGAGTACAGAATACTACATTCTTAAAAAACTAGGTTTAGAGTCAAGTGGGGCTTGAGGTCAAGTGCTGATTCTACTACTCACTGGCTACTTGACCTTAAAAAATATCTTCGCTGCTTTAAGCTTCAGTTTCTTCTTCTTTAAAGTGGGATGATTATAGTGCTTTCCTCAGAGCATTGGTTGTAAGGGCTGGATGAGATGATCTGTATAAAAGGCCCTGGAACCAGCAGGACACAAAGAAATAGATATTAGCAACTATGACTTAGAATCCATCTTCGTCATCATGGTAATGGACTCTGTCTCTGGAAGTTCTTGATTAAAACAGCACATACGGCGTAAGAGTATCCTTACAGCTGGGTAACCTGGACACTTAACCTCAGTTTCCCCACCTGTAAATGGGGCAAATAATAGCATTTCCTTCCCAAGAATTAAAGAGTTAATAACATTCAAGGCTCCTAAAATAGTCCCTGTCACATAAAAAGTTCTTAATACATATTGTTTTATAATCATCTTCATCATTACTATTATTATTGGTAGATATGTAGTCATTTTAAAGCAAGACACAATGCAAATTTTATTTAGTTACTATCTGTTGTCATCTTAGGACTACACCCATAAGGGTGGTCATAAAATTCAGCATCTGAAACTCAACAAATGATTTCTGACTTCTCTTCTTAAAAGTCCATAAATTCACCCCGAGGTAGCCAGGTTAATAGGAAGTCATAGAGGACCATTTGCAGTAGGAAGGAGCTCACAGGTCTGTGCCTCAGTTCCCATCTCCAGCTTTGAGACCCCCTCTCATCCCCTTCTCTCCACCCCCAGCACCCCTAGTGGAGGCAGCTGTCTTATAGTCTGGGGAGAGATTTGGACCACAGCCCACAGGGAGCTTGTTCTGGTTAGAGCTAAAGATTCCACCCTAGGCAGCGGGGATCTGGCAGGGCATCGCAGGAGCAAGGCAGGGCTCATGGGCCAGTAGAACACTGAGGAATGAGGGGACCCAGAAATGAGCCCCCAAATTGAGAGCATTATAAGGAAAAAATTATCCCTGAGCAGGGAACTTTGAGCATCTTGACTAAAGTAGTCGATGCGGAATTGCAGAGAAGCAGCCTGGGAGGGTGTCAGGAAAGAGGAATTCCCACATCCTGCCTGGGAGTGAACTGCAGACCCAATTCAGTGATTAGACCACTGAGCCCTGGCAGGGCTGCACAGCAGCATCGGGGGTCCCAAGATGCCTTCCTGTATCTCACCTGCAGCAGCGAAAATCACAGACAGTCCCAGCTCCAGGCTTGTCTCTGCTGCTTCCCTGCTGTGAAGACGCCTCTGGTCCTCAGTCTTTCACATGTGAATTGGGAATCATAATAGGACCCACCTTATAGGATATTGGTGGGCTACATATATGAAAAGTGTGTAGAAGCGGGCCTGGCACATGTGTTTGCTATCACCATCATCATATCATTATTATAAGGGCAAGTCTTCAGGAGAAGCTTGAGTTCTAGAAGAGTCACGTGGCGAGGTGAAGCTTTGGGAAGACAGAACAGTATGTTGGTTTAGAGCAAGGGCTTTGGAGTCAGGCAGAGCTGTGCCCAGATCCGGCCTCTCACACTTCTTACCACCTGGATAACACTGGACAGGTTATTTGTCTCTTGAGGCCAGTTTCCTGATCTGAACAATGGGAGTGGTAATCGTACCTGCCTCACACTATTGAGAGGATTAAATGACAGGAAGCATGAAAAGCACGTAGCACAGGTCCTATGTATATCAAGTGATCCGTAAATAATAGTCATTATAAATACGGAGACCCAAAACATCATTTCCAGCTGTAGTGCGAACTCCAAATGGGAAGGCAGAGGCATGGAGCTGAGCATGTGTCCCCGAGTCGGATTCACACAAGGCGAGGCTGGGAAAAGGCCGTCCCATGCTGCAGTGGTTTCCAACCATTGCCTCTACTGCAAAAGGCTCTTGGCCCTCCCCTCTGGGCTATCAAAAGCTCAGCAGCTAAAATGAATGTAAGTCCTATGGGGAATCATGCGGGCTGTGAGGGTGCGTCGTATTATTGCCAACCGAGGGGAGGGGAAAGAGGGGAGGGCGGGGCAGGGAGAGCAGACTGCTTCCAGGGCCACCCAGGAGGCAGTGGTTATTCTTGGAGGGGGTCATGGCCTCTATCTTTGCCAACACAAAACACTTTGCCTTCACTGATAGGGAAAAAAAAAAAAAAACCGATTCATAAGGGAATTAATAAATAAGCCAAAGAAAATTCTCATCTGCCTTTTAATTATAGAAGAGTGATTGCTATGCTAATCATAATCAGCATCAAGGTCAGAAGTTTCTACCGCTCCGGAATGAACATTTAGAAAATCAATTAACCAGAATATCAATGCTATTTCTGAACTCCCAGCTCACATGGGTTCGAAATAGAATGCTGTATCTTTTAAGTGTCTTTTAAGAGGAGCCATATAATGTTCATACACTGATTGCATAAAAGTCACTCCAAAGCTGCTAACCCCCAAGGCACAGGGGAACCATTAGAAGGCCGACGAATCAGCATGATAGCTTAGACTGCTAAGGTGAAGACTGGCAATGTGTTGGTCTGGCTTCATCCTTGGTGGGTGTTACGATACAATGTGTT
The DNA here is from genome assembly GCF_025265405.1 of Mesoplodon densirostris. Classification (NCBI taxonomy): domain Eukaryota; kingdom Metazoa; phylum Chordata; class Mammalia; order Artiodactyla; family Ziphiidae; genus Mesoplodon; species Mesoplodon densirostris. The sequence goes on from NC_082670.1 coordinate 80,111,415, forward strand.
GAACATGCTTACGTCTCTGGGTGATACAGGTGATGAAATACACATGTATTTGGAGAATTTTAATTCTTTTTCATTACCCCCTGGATATTGGTCTCTACAATACAATAAAATAACCTTTTAATGTCTATGGTTTTCTAAAGTTAGAGGCCTACCTTACCTCATACACAAAAGTAGATTCCGATTGTGAAACAAAGCAAAACAAAAGTTTAAGAATGTTATTGATTCAATGAAATATTATTCAGCCATAAAAAGGAATGGAGTACTGGTAACATGATACAACCTAGATGAACCTTGAAAACATTATGCTGAATAAGAGAAGCCAGACCCCTGAGGTCGCACATATATTTATAGTTCCATTCACGTGAAACATCCAGAACAGGCAAATCCATACCAAGGTAAAAAGACAAACAGCAAACCCAAAGAAAGTGCCAGGAGACAGAAAAAGGTGTAATGCAGCCACTCATCAAAAAATTCCTTCAAGTCTGTAAGAAAAAAAGACAAGCCCAGAGAAAAAACTGGAAAATGATACAAATAAGCAGTTCATAGACAGTGACATATAAATGACAATAAACACTTCGAAAGATGTTCAATTAGTAGCCAAGGAAAACCAAAAAGAGAAAGAGTGATAATTTCTCGCCCATCCATTTGGCAAAAATTTAAAGAGGAAACTGTGTTTTTGATGATGTAGGGAAAGGGCAAAGTCAAACCTTGCTGATAGAGGTGTGACAGGCCAAAACATGCTTGGGAAATAATCTCATGGGATATATACAAATTTATATGTGCCTGCCTTTAAGCCAGCAATTCTTTTTTTTTTTTTTTTTTCTTTTTGCGGTATGCGGGCCTCTCACTGTTGTGGCCTCTCCCGTTGTGGAGCACAGGCTCCGGATGCGCAGGCCCAGCGGCCATGGCCCACGGGCCCAGCCGCTCCGCGGCACATGGGATCCTCCCAGACCGGGGCACGAACCCGTATCCCCTGCATCGGCAGGCGGACTCTCAACCACTGCGCCACCAGGGAGGCCCTAAGCCAGCAATTCTATTCTTAGAAATCTACTCCAAGAATAAGAATATAAGTATAGTTTAAAAGATTTTTGTACTATAGCATTATTGATGGTAAAATAACAAGAAACTACCTGAATGTCCATCCATCACTGAATAGTTAAGTAAATCTATACCTACATATATCTATGCCATGGAATATTAAGCAACTATTAAAAAGAATGTGTTAGAAACATACTTATCGATGTGGAAAGCTGTTATATTGTTAAGTTTAAAAAAAGTAAGTTTCAGAGTAATATTTTTTTAAAATATGAGAAAAAAATAAATTGTGTTTGTGTGTATGTGTGTGTGTGTGTATATATATATATATATATATATATATATATTCTTCTTGGGTTTTTTTCCTCTGAAGAAGAGTTCCGGTCTTCCCCACTGGTGTGTTAGAAAATCTAGCAGTTACAATGAATTTCATGAAGTCTTGGTGCTGGTTACAGGGGTACATGGCTACACATTGGTAGCAGGCCAGGCCATATGTCCACGCTCACACCCGCTCATATGTACCTGGACCAAAGAGGGGAGGAAAACATTCCCAGTGGCAGCGGGCAGAGGAAGAGAAGAGTATTCATTTTTTGGTATACACTTCTGTACTCTTTTTTCTGTACTCTGTTTAGTGAGTATGTATTATTTTTGCAATTCAAGGAAAAAAAAACTCCAAATAATATGTAAATAATAACTCTGATTTATACCTTCCACAATTATCATTTACAAGCTGTGGACACTTTTAATGGCCAGTATTTACCTGTGATTACTTAGAATTTCTTTAAAAGAACATAAAAATGGCAAATATTACATTTTACCTAATAATTTTCCCTTGGCCACCAGAGAGAATGGCCTGAATGAAGAAACCGAGGCTCTGGGAGACTTTCAGATTTAACTGAGGGCTCAGAGGTCACCCCGCCCCACACCTGACCTGATGCTTAAAGCCCTGCTTCCCTGTCCAGGATCTATGGGATGAGTTCCATCATGGGAGCTTCTCCCTTCTCCGGATGGCCTGTTGCAGATTTAAGAAGCTCTGCTCTCTGGACAATTCTTTCTTACGTTGAGTCAGATCTTCCTGCCTTAGGGTCCCCATAGCTGAAGTGGTTTAGAGCACAGGCCTTACAGTCAGGCCCAGGGTTGTGCCCAGGCTCCACCACTTAGCACTGTGTGACCTCATGCAGGTTGCTTAACTACTCTGTTCCTCCATTTCTTCATGTGTAGAAGAGGGTCATGTGTCCCTCACTGGCATAGTCAGGAGGGTTAGATTAGATCATGTCTGCCAAATGCCCAGCCCAGAGCTTGGCATGTTGTTGGCTTTCAGTAAATGGTGGCCACTCTGATTAGTCCTGGCACCACAGGTAGAAGATGGCTTCTGTCTGTCTTAACACACGGCTCAGAACTAGCACTTTCATTCAGTAATTCACCTGTTCGTTTCTTCATTCATTCATTCTTCAATTCAATAAATATCCAGAGGCCATACCGTGCCTACAGGATCCTATACAGTCAGGCCGCACACCATCAATCTCCCTATTAAACCCCTTACCTCCCACCCTTCTCTCTCTTTACTCACCCTCTTTGGCCACACTGGCCTCCTTGCTGTTCCTTAAATATGTTCAACAGCTCCTGCCTCAGGGCCTTTGCTCTGACTGTTGGTTCTTCCTAAAATACTCTTCTCACCTGTCGGTCACTTCATTCACATATCTGCTCACGTCAGTCAAAGAGAGAAGCTGTCCTAGACCACAGCACCACTGCCTGTCATTCTCAGTTCTCCTTGTTCTGCTTTATTTTTCTTCAAAGCACTGGCACCTATCTCTTTGTTTTTGTCTCTCTCCCGCAATTAGAATGTAAGCCTCACAATCATGGGGACGCTTTTCTCCTTTGCGTCTCCAATGCCTTTAGAAGAACCTGGCACCTAGTAGGCATTCAGTCATAATTGCTGGGTGAATGTGTTATATCCAAAGTATGTGAGTACTTCCTGTGAGCCAGACATGCTTGTACAGAGGGGATCAAAAACAGCAAAAGGTGTTTTCTGCTTCAGTTATAACAATTGTGTCCTGACACAACATGGTTTTAACAAGCCAGCCAGCAGACTGTCATAGTAAATGTTGTTTATGTACAAGGCATCTTTATGTGTAGGGTAATAAAACAGCACTGCGGTGCCAAATCCTCAAGTTGAGTGACTGGTTAACTGTTAGACCATAAATAATTCGAGTTGGTGAGAAATATTTTCACTTCAGCATGTGGTGGTACGCTGTCACTTCTCTGGATCCCATCTGACACAGAATATTACAGACGAAACATGCAGCCCTAAGTGGACTGTGGCCTAGCGCTGTGGGCCTGAGACAAAGGAGGGAGGACCCTGACAAATGAGGGGTGTGGGGCTGTACCCACGGCCAAGTTCACGAGCTGTGTTCACTGTGTGCATTTGTGCAGGCAACAACATGAGACCACAGTTTTGTCCCAGTCAGTGGGCCCTGAGGACGCTGGAATGGAAGGGTTGGTGCCTGTCCGCCAGGACTGGAAACAACTCGCCACTCTGTCCTGCTAATACTTGGGCAGCCTCTTTACTCCAAGACCATTGACCTGACCATGAATGTTTCATATACTCAGCACTTTGAGCAGTTCAGAGTTGGAGTGCGACAGACCTGGATTTAGGAAATCAGGCTCAGTTAACTTCTAGCCCTGTGACCTTGAGCAAGTTAGTTGACCTTTCTGAGCCTCAGTTTTCTACAAGTCTAAAATAGGATGAAAACAATTATGATTTCATAAGTAAGGAGTAAACATGATAATGCACATCAAGCATTTGGTAGAGTGCCTGGCAGATTGCCAGGGCCCAGTTCTCATAGTCATGGTTGTTCAAATGAGCTTTAATATCTGATTTAAGAATCCCCTCCCATCTCCTAAATGAATGGTCTCCAAGAATGTACCCATGGGGCAGAGAATCCCTGTGGGGTAGGTATGATTCAGGAATGCCCCAGGTCACATCTGAACCAACCAGTTCATTTAGAGCTTCAACCATGTTAACTTAGTGATTCACATAATGTGTAGACATGTTATAGCAAAAGACACAGCTGAGGGGTTGGGGTAAGGGCTCCATATGGCCACTATATGGCCTTGGGAGGTCCCTTCCCCTGGGAGCCTGGATTTCTTTTTTTTTTTTTTTATAAATTTATTTTATTTATTTTTATCTGTGGCTGCGTTGTGTCTTCGTTGTTGTGTGCGGGCTTTTTCTCCAGTTGCGGCGAGTGGGGGCTACTCTTTGTTGCGGTGCGCGGGCTTCTCATTGCGGTGGCTTCTCTTGTTGCGGAGCACAGGCTCTAGGTGCGCGGGCTTCAGTAGTTGTGGCACACGGGCTTAGTTGCTCCGCGGCAGGTGGGATCTTCCTGGACCAGGGCTCAAACGCGTGTCCCCTGCATTGGCAGGCGGATTCTTAACCACTGCGCCACCAGGGTAGCCTGAGCCTGGATTTCTTAATTGTGCATTAAAGATGTGTCATCCAGGTTGGTTGGTTGGCCTGAGGCGACCCAACCCTGGAGGTTACCCGCCTCTTTGGTAGGGCTGATGGCGGACTCTGGGAGGGCTCACACCAGGGAGTGCTACCCTGAACTTCTGCTGCCAGTGTCCTTGTCCTCACGGTGAGCCACAGCCATCCTCCCGCCTCTGCAGGAGACCCTCCAACGCTAACAGGGCAAGTCTGCTGGTGATGTATCCCCTCAAGGTATTTGTGTGAGAAAGTCTATTTCTCCTGTATTTTTCAAGGACAGTTTCTCTGGACATAGAATTAAAGGATCTCTCTGGATGCCATGTTGATTACAGACTGTAGGAGAATAAGGACAAGCCCCAGAAGACCAATAGTTGAGTCAAAGAAGCGATTTACTCAAAAATGCGCCTCCGGTCGCTGAGCCTGCGCGTCCGGAGCCTGTGCTCCGCAGCGGGAGAAGCCACAACAGTGAGGGGCCCGCGTACCGCAAAAAAAAAAAAAAAAAAAAAAAAATGCGCCTCCTCTTCAGTGAGGACGCAGAGCAGGAATCGGCGAATCATGGCCACAGATCAAATCAGGCTCTCAGCCTGGATCTGTGGGACTGTGAGCTAATAATGGTTCTCACCTTTTGAAAGGTTGTTGAAGAAGAAAGGGGAGCAGAAGCTACAGAAACTGCATGTGGCCCACAAAGCCTAAGACACTTAAAATCCAGAAAATGCTTTCCAACACCTGATGTAAGGCATCTGGCTGATCGTAGGTCCTCAACAAACTTTGGAAGAGGAATACATGAGTTAATTAGTTACTGAAAACATTGTAAAATGATAGGTGTCAAGAAACATTTATGCCTTCACCCTTAACCTTTACAAATGATGCCATTTCCATTGAGCTATTGAAAAATATAATCTGGCTTTCAAAACAATAAACCAGAAGGCATTTACTCACATAAGTAAGGTCATAAACAACTGTCAGCTAAAGTTGAAATAGCAACAAATCAAATAATAACAAAGAACATTTTTATAGATTTTTAAACCTTACAAAGCATTTTCATGTTCATTATCTAATTTAATCCTCAAATCAATGCCATGAGATAGTTATTATTTTCCCATTAGAAATGACTACATACTAAATCCTTAGTGATTGCTCAAGAAAAGCTGAAATCTTGAGTGTTACATCTATTAATGCCAAGGTTGTTTTTTTTTCCCATGGGAACATTGGGTGCTAAAATCAACAGGGATTTTCAGCTCAAGATGGCAGACTAGGAAACATTTACTTTCTGTTCCTCCTGAAACCTATTTAAATAAAAGTGTAGAAATACCAAAATTAATAAACCTATAAAAGCCAAGAGATTGTGGAAGTCATCAACCACAGAAAGATTTCAACACATTTCGAGAAGGCAAACAATGAAATGGTGGAGCAATGAATAAAATGATTAAGAAAAGACTAACCCTAAGTAGGGTCTGCACAAAGCCAGTCAGCTTTTGCTCAGCTCTGGTTAAAGTAAAGGGCAGAGGAAAGAAGAGGGGCTGAAAACAAGGAGACAAAAGTCAGTTTAGGAAAAAAAGGTCATTTAATGAGCTCCAGGGAACACTCAGCCTGCTGCCATACTCACTCATGAATTACAATGGATTGTTGGTAAGCAAGACAAGAAAACAGGGAACAAACAAAACAAATATCAAGAGATTGTTTCTTACTGAACTCTTCTCAAATGAGGTCGAGGAATTATGGTTAAATGCCACAGCTGTAAATCATTTCTGCTCCTGGAGAGGTTAGAAAGGGCTTATAATATTTACCCTTTTTTTCAGGCAGAATTTAGGTCTGAGCAAAACCTTTTGTGTCTTCCAACCTCAAAGTTTATTGGGCATGGAAGTCCAAATTTGCTTTGACATACCATAAAAAGAATCTCATGAGCAGAGAGTCAAACTAATTTTGTAATATATGAATTATGCCCAGTGTTATTTATTTATTTATTTATTTTTGGCAGTACACGGACCTCTCACCGCTGCGGCCTCTCCTGCTGCGGAGCACAGGCTCCAGACGTGCAGGCTCAGCGGCCATGGCTCATGGGCCCAGCCGCTCCGCAGCATGCGGGATCCTACCCCCAGTGTAATTTTATTTTATTTTATTTTTTTGCGGTACGCGGGCCTCTCACTGTTGTGGCCTCTCCCGTTGTGGAGCACAGGCTCCGGACGCACAGGCTCAGCGGCCATGGCTCACGGGCCCAGCCGCTCCCCGGCATGTGGGATCCTCCCAGACCGGGGCACGAACCCGTGTCCCCTGCATCGGCAGGCGGACTCTCAACCACTGCGCCACCAGGGAAGCCCCCAGTGTAATTTTAAACTAAACTATATAAATAAATTTTTACTGATCTATATGATTCTGGGATCTGAAACTTCTACGTGTCACATGCCTGATACATAAGACACAATGTCAGTCCCAGGAGAGAGAAAACACTCCAATGAAGCAAGCCAAAGAAGCAAGATTCGAACAAGGTCAAGTGATGTGTAGACCAGGACTGTTCAATTCTTTCCTGTCATGCTGAAGCTTCCAGCTCCTGAATAACAACACGTTTCCCTTGTCCTAAAAATAAAGGTAATAGTAATGGCTATTTTAGCATAAGATACTGAAAATCAGATTAGGTCACATTCCTAAAACCTCCTGGCACACTGTCTCATAGGAATGTTTGTTGCTGGAACGGCCTGGGGGCAGGTTGTAACACAGGTATTTTTGAAGCATCTGAGCCAGATCTGCCGCTAGAATGGGGGCGTGACCTGGATAGGGCTGGCTTTGAAAATCCTGATGCAGGAGGATCAGTGGAGGTAGGCGGGGCTGTCGGCCTACAGAGTAGAACTGGGAAAGGAGGGTAGGGGATAAACGCTGCCTCAGGAAGCAAAGGGTGGGGCTCCGGGAAGCCCCAGAGGGTTAGGAACTTGCGGGGTGGGAGAGTGTGGGAGAGGCTTCAAGAATCCAGTCCAAAACCTGGATGTGTGGCTCCCAGGCATCTTACGGACATGTCTCCCCTGATGACCGTCTTTTCCTCCTGCCTTGAAGAACCCCCAGGTTCAATCACAGGCCTGGTCACATGTCAAGGGAGGACCTCAGCCAGTGGCTCTGTAGGTAGCTGCACCTTAGAGGGCCTTTGGGGGCCGTCCCTGTAAGGGACTCGGCAGCCAGGCCCTCAGGCTCGGGCCACTTGGGCCAGATGGATGGGGTCAGTCCCCAGAGGGCTCTAGGCGATACCTTGGCAGGTCTTCTAATATGAGTTCAAATCCCGGCTCTGCTTCCTCTCTCTGTCACACAGAGCTATGAATAACAGCATGCAGCTGTGGAGGGGCAAGGTGGCTTTCTGCAAGCTTTCCAGCATTTTGAAAAAGCCTCAGGCAGGGATACCATTCAGGATGAAGAGGAGGCTTCTCTGAGACAGAGTTTGGTTCAAAACCCAGCAGCGTCTGATGTTTATACACATTCCTGCAAATGGAAATGCAGAGAATGTTAAACACTTTCTGAAATTGCACTGAGTTTAGAAGGGCTGTGGCATAGCAAGGTGGAACTCCTGGGATCCAGCAAGTCCCCATCTTCCCTGGACAGTGAGCCGCTACCTGTGCGGGGTACAGCTGCCCCTCCTCCTAACCTTACTGTGTGTGTGTGTGTGTGTGTGTGTGTGTGTGTGTGTGTGTGTGTGTGTGTGTAGATGGGGCATTTCTTCATGTTGGTCTGAAGCCCAGCAGAAACCTTATACTCACTCCATGGGTTGGTGTGAAAACTAGATGAAACCATGAATAGAAAGCATTTGGCACAGTCTCTAGACTATGTTAAGTGTCTAATTAATGGAAGTCGTCGCTGTTGTCCTTATTTCATCTGGTGGGGTTTGCCGGGAGGGGAGCGGAGAGGGAGGCTCAGGAGGATCCGATTCCTCCTTTCCGATCAAATTCCTCTCTGTCCACTTTGTGTAGCATAAGGCTCCAGTTCAAGATTCCCTGTCTTCCCCCAACGTGTGGCCTCTCCTCTTCTTGAAAGATGTTTAGGGGAGAGGTGAGCAAAGTCACCCCCCACAAATCCCAAAGAGCAGACACCTCCTTCACGCCGGGACCGGCTCTATCTCACACGTTCTGGCCCTTGTCGCCCTGTTTGCGAGACATGAACGTCTTTCCCCTTGTCCCGTGACTTTGGGGATTCCTTTCAGAGTTCAGTGCCTGCGTGCTTGACAGGAAATGGTGTCACCTCTTGCCACCATCTTTTAGTTTTGCTGAAAAAAACAAACACAGACTGGACCCAAGGCCCATGAGTTCCTTGCTGGCCTATCAGGATGTGCTCTCTCCTCGTTCTGAGCTGACAATATGAAAGGTTTTGCCCTTGTCCATTTTCTGGGTCAGTGTCTGACAGCAGTACTTTGTTCCCAGGCTCCGACAGTGGGAAGTGACAAGGACATTTTCTTGGCAGTGCAGGTCCTAGCGGAAGAGGGAGCTGACATGAATGCATACAGACCCCAGACAGGTCCGACCCCCAGGTGACAGGTACGAGGCCCACCAGACTCACAGGAAATGCCTTCCTTTTCACCTCCTCTATATTAAGTGTTTGAATTTGGTTGTAAACAACAGAGCCCAAGTGAGGCTGACCTATGCAAAAGGTTAGCATTGCCTGGAAGGAGAGGTGGGCAGCTCACAGAATCAAGGAGAAGGGTGGACAGCGAGGCCTCAGAAAGGACAGACTGGAACACGCAGAGGATCGTGTTGGCAGAAAGGCCACCATGAGGGTTTATCTGCCCCATGCTGCACGTGATCCAGATTTCCTGGAGGTAGATTGATTAACCCACCGTGGCCCCAGGCCCAGTGGAAAGTGGAGTAATTCCCCACAGAAAATCTACGTACTGATACCACAGAGGCAGTGAAGGGCTGGTCAGAAAAGGCAGTGGTGCCCACTGAAAGGACAGCAACTAGCCTTCCCTCTGAGGCTCTCTAGCGCCTTTCAGCACTGGTCCTCCAGACCAGGTCAACAAGGGCAAGAAGAGGAATCATTTCAGGGCTGCTACATCCCCTAGAGAAGGTAAAGACATTCCACGGGGCCTGACCCCCCGCCCCATTATGAAGACTCTTTCAAGAGCTAGGTTCAAAAAGAGTATCTAAATTTCTGCACATTCCACAGTCACTCCCACACACTTGGCAGGATGTGGATCTTGTTACTGTTAATTTCTATCTATCTGACCTCAAGCTCTTTGCCTGCTGAGTAAAAACTTTCTTATAAAACATGATTTGGAGCTTCCCTGGTGGCGCACTGGTTGAGAGTCCCTGTGCCGATGCAGGGGACGCGGGTTCGTGTCCCCGGTCTGAGAAGATCCCACGTGCTGCGGAGCGGCTGGGCCCGTGAGCCGTGGCCGCTGAGCCTGTGCGTCCAGAGCCTGTGCTCCGCAACGGGAGAGGCCACAACAGTGAGAGGCCCGCGTACCGCAAAAAAAACCCCAAAACAAACAAAAAAACAAACATGATTTGCAGGGCAGGGTGGAATAAGGAGAAGGAATCTGTACTTAGAGCCAGAAGGCCTGCCTCTCTCCTGAGCCTCAGTTTTCTGCTCTGTGAAATGGAGCAGAATGGTCATTTCCTGTGCCACCTTACAGGAAGGAGGAGAGAATGAGTGTTCTTGAAAGTTCTTTACAAAACTGTGGTGTGTGTAAAGAGAAAACCTGATCAATATCCAAGAACAACAGTGAGTGTGGATGTACTTCATCAAATGACAGGCTGCCTGGAAAACGGTGGAGGGACAAAGCGGCAGGTGTCATACATACCTGAACATCAAATTTCAAGAATTCTTGAGAGACTCAAGCTAATACTGGAAAACAAAAGAGTTGGGGGCACCAAAAGAAATTAATTTGAGAGTAAAGAGCTATGGAGATTAGATGTCTTTCATCCATTTATTAGTTTATTCACCAAATAAACAAAGCATCTGCTACTTGATAGACATTTTACTGACTGCTGGGGATATGAGGTACATAAAACATAATTTCCTAGCAATCCAAGAGGGAAGTTGGGAGTTTTGTCCCTAAGTAATATTCTTAGGGTTTGCTAAAATAGAAGCAGTCTTCTTGATGTCTTTTTTAAAAAGCTAGCGGGGGGGAAAAGAGATGATACATAGTACTGAATACCTTGTGCCTTGGCTTCCTTGGGTTGGGTCTCTGAGGCAGAACCTGGGGCCCCTGCCTAGAGGAGGACCCCTGTGGGATCTCTTTAATTCACTAGGAATTACCATGTTTCCACAAAGTCAGGGGGAAGTCATTCTAGCTACAGAAGCATAATGAAAATTTGGACAATGAATTGCCCATTTCTCTCTCTTCTTTGAAACTTAAGTTCCCTAACCTTTGGAATCAACTAGAATTTTAACACCTACATCCAGTGTCTAGTTATAGCAGTGTGGCTGATGTAAAATGTATGAGCTAGTGGATATCTTTAATTAAACCATTATTTTTCAGGTTTGGACTTAATTCTATTTTATTTATTTATTTTTACATCTTTATTGGAGTATAATTGCTTTACAATGGTGTGTTAGTTTCTGCTTTATAACAAAGTGAATCAGTTATACGTATACATATGTTCCCATATCTCTTCCCTCTTGCGTCTCCCTCCCTCCCACCCTCCCTCTCCCACCCCTCTAGGTGGTCACAAAGCACCGAGCTGATCTCCCTGTGCTATGCGGCTGTTTCCCACTAGCTATCTATTTTATACTTGGTAGTGTATATATGTCCATGCCACTCTCTCACTTTGTCTCAGCTTACCCCTCCCCCTCCCCATATCCTCAAGTCCATTCTCTAGTAGGTCTGTGTCTTTATTCCTGTCTTACCCCTAGGTTCTTCATGACATTTTTTTTTCTTAAATTCCGTATATATGTGTTAGCATTCGGTATTTGTCTTTCTCTTTCTGACTTACTTCACTCTGTATGACAGACTCTAGGTCTATCCACCTCATTACAAATAGCTCAGTTTCGTTTCTTTTTATGGCTGAGTAATATTCCGTTGTATATATGTGCCACATCTTCTTTATCCATTCATCCGATGATGGACACTTAGGTTGTTTCCATCTCCGGGCTATTGTAAATAGAGCTGCAATGAACATTTTGGTACATGACTCTTTTTGAATTATGGTTTTCTCAGGGTATATGCCCAGTAGTGGGATTGCTGGGTCATATAGTAGTTCTATTTGTAGTTTTTTAAGGAACCTCCATACTGTTCTCCATAGTGGCTGTACCAATTCACATTCCCACCGGCAGTGCAAGAGGGTTCCCTTTTCTCCACACCCTCTTCAGCATTTATTGTTTCTAGATTTTTGATGATGGCCATTCTGACTGGTGTGAGATGATATCTCATTGTAGTTTTGATTTGCATTTCTCTAATGATTAATGATGTTGAGCATCCTTTCATGTGTTTGTTGGCAGTCTGTATATCTTCTTTGGAGAAATGTCTGTTTAGGTCTTCTGCCCATTTTTGGATTGGGTTGTTTGTTTTTTTGTTATTGAGCTGCATGAGCTGCTTGTAAATTTTGGAGATTAATCCTTTGTCCGTTGCTTCATTTGCAAATATTCTCTCCCATTCTAAGGGTTGTTTTTTGGTCTTGTTTATGGTTTCCTTTGCTGTGCAAAAGCTTTGAAGTTTCATTAGGTCCTATTTGTTTATCTTTGTTTTTATTTCCATTTCTCTAGGAGGTGGGTCCAAGAGGATCTTGCTGTGATTTATGTCATAGAGTGTTCTGCCTATGTTTTCCTCTAAGAGTTTGATAGTTTCTGGCCTTACATTTAGGTGTTTAATCCATTTTGAGCTTATTTTTGTGTATGGTATTAGGGAGTGATCTAATCTCATACTTTTACATGCACCTGTCCAGTTTTCCCAGCACCACTTATTGAAGAGGCTGTCCTTTCTCCACTGCTTAATTTTATTTTGATCTATCTGAAGAAAGAAATTGGAAGCCCAAGCTAGTCTTCTGCAGGTCCCATCCTTTTTAGTACAGAGGATTCAACTAAAAGAGATGACTTTAATTTCCATGTTGTTAGGGAAATACTTGGGGTTATTACATACTTATCAGAAGCAGTTAACAATTGGCAATCACTGTAATTGTTCAGCCACTTTCTGAGAATGAATTCAATTGCCTCTATAATACCTTTGATCATGCCATTCTCTAAGAATGGAGATGATTGATTATTCTATTGACTGACCAAAACCATGACAGGCAGTGACATATATGTGCCTTTATAGTCTCTGGACTAATGAAAAGTATAATTAAATTAAAAGGGAACTTTTCCAAATGAGTGTTTCAGGACTGATATAGAAAATCTAGAGGTGTGTGTGTGTGTGTGTGTTTAACTAAAGAGATTTGGACCAGGTGAAGAATCCCTTGACAGTGTTAAACCACACAATAAATTATAGTGAGCTTCTTCTGCAGCTTCATGTGAGTGATATGAGCATACTAACAGTGGAATTGAGCCCATGGGAAGTGAATGTGATAACAGGACTCCTTACAGTAAGATCTTGTGGTTGTAACATTTTAAATAGAATGTTTAATTACCTTTGGCTCTCTCACTTTCCTAATCTTTCCTAATTCCTAAATGTTACCGTTTGTTAGTTTAGTCACTTTAAGTGGCAGTGAAAGCCCAAGGACTTGAACGTAAAGCAAATCAAACATGGCAGTTTTCGCCATGCCTTATACTGATGTTTAAAGTCTCAAAATAATATCCTTTAAATTTCGGCAAAAACAATTCTCATGAGAACCTTGCTGTGCACATACAAAGGCAGTTGACCTTTCTGGGATATTCACTCTCAATATTTGAGCAAGCAACAGATAACACAAAAATATCCACAGCTATCCCACTATCATCCCCTGCAAATTCCCCTTCAGAGATTTTCCAGATCATAAAGAGAGGCAGTGGTGCTGAAATTCAGTGATGAGGAAGCTCCTTGAGCCTCTGCGTCTCACCAACGTAGAAACACGGCTATTTCCTCCAGTTGTAGATGTGCAAGTGATAGCAGTTCTCCTCCATCTTGAGCAGAATAGGATAGTGATGACTGCTGGAAATCATATTAGTCAATTGTTATGAGCTCAGAATATTTACAGCATTTCAACACCCAGCTTTGTGAAGAAGTTACCCATTTCCACCTTCATCATCCATGGGTCCAGCCCTTCCCACAAATGGAAGTGAAAGATGATTTGGGAGGGAAATAAAAGCTGGCCCCGGGGGTGTTTCAGAGAAGACATAGAGAGCATGAACTCCGTGATGCACCCTAGAAAGTCTTAGATTGACATTCCTGTGGCATATTCACAATCTGTTGCTCAAAGGTCTCTCTGCCGCTGTTGACTTTTCTTGATAAGTTAATGGAAGTGAAGCCACTCTGCACTCTTACTTGTCCAGACTCCTGGCTAACGTTTTAGATTAAGATCAAAATTTCCAAGTCTCTTCCTGTTTCTGAAGTTGCCTTAAGTACGCTTTTAAGAGAGGTAACGTGCTGTAGCCTGGCCCCCAAGCCCCTGCCGAGGAACGTAAGGTAGGTTTACACATGCGATCTGCGTTCTCATAAGGGGTATTTCAGTAAGAGGGATGGTGAGGTGGAAGGGCTTGGAAATGGCCATGGGGTTGAGACCAAGCTTTGCCACTTTCTAATTTTGTGACTTTGGGTCTCCTCTTCCTCCCACATAAGGTAATTCAGTGAGATGCCATGGAAGCATGAGGCAACTGTTGCTGTCTTAGAGGAGGAAGAGTAGCTGTTGTGCTGGGCTGGGAGCCAGGAAGCCTAGACTTCACTTCGGCCCCAGAGAACTCACTCTGGGTCTTGGGAATGCGCTTCACCTCTCTGGACCTTTTTGCTTCATTTTCAAAATGAGAGGCTAGGGCCCGGCCACCCCGCTCATCGTTAATTTCACCCATCCTGTTTGAGAAGTAAAGTTGTTTTCCAGTGGGTGGGGATGGAGGTGGTGGAACAGCACAGGTGCTGGAATCAGTAACATGGGAGTTCAAGCTCTAGCTTCCCTACTTGTAGCAATACGGCAGTGGAAAGATATCTAGCGAGCATCTCCGTGCCTTCATTTCCTCCTTTGTAAAATGGAGATCATGGTGATGTCTTCCTGTAAGGCTGATGTGAGGGTGTAAAGGCAAAGTGCTGAGCACAGCCTGGCACACAGTGAATGTTGGTAGTACTTCCCCAAGGCTGCCTTAACAGATTATGACAAAGTTGGAGGTTTAAAACAACACACATTTATCATCTCACAGTTCTGTAGGTTAGGCATATGACCTGGGTCTCGCTGGGCTAGAATCAAAGTATTAGCAGGGCAGTGTTCTCTTCTGGCAACTATTATGGGCTGAACTGTGTTCCCCAACATTTATTTGTTGAAGTCCTAATCTCTGGTACCTCAGAATGTAATTTTATTTGGAGCTAAGTTCTTTAAAGAGGTGGTAAAATTAAAATACGACCCTTAGGGTAGATCCTAATTTTTAATCCAGTCTGACTGGTATCCTTATAAGAGAAAGAAATTTGGATGTACAGAGACACTCCAGGGGTGCGTGTGCACAGAGGGATGACTGGACTATGCGAGGACAGAGCAAGAAGGTGACAACTACAGGCTCAGAAGAGCGGCCTCAGGAGAAACCAGACCTGCTGACACCTTGATCCTGGACTTCAGCCTTCAGAACTGCGAGCAAACAGACGTCTGTTGTTTAAACCACCCAGTCTGTGGAAGTGTGTCATGGAAGCCCTAGCAAACTAATGTAGAACCTCCTGGGGGAGAACGGGTTTCTTTGCTCTTTCCAGCCTCTACAGTTTGCTTGCATTGCTTAGCTTCTGGCTCTCTTGCTCCACCTTCAAGGCTAGCAACAGTGGGTCAAGTTCATCTCATACTGCATCACTCTGACACCTTCTGCCTCCCTCTCCCACTTTTAAGGACCTTTGTGATTGCATTGTTCATACCTGTCTCTTTCTTAAGGTCCGTGATTAGCAGCTTCAGTTCTATTTGCAAACTTAACTCTTCCTTGCCGTGTAATATAACATGTTCACATGCTTTTGGATTAGCATGTGGACATTTTGGGGGACCAGTATTCTACCTTCCACAGTGTTCAGTCAGTTTTAGCTATTGTATGGAATAGAACTTTGGCACCAGTTTAGCTTGCTTTACTGACTCCAGTACTGGAATGGAAATAACCAAACAAAAAATTAAATTTCACTGAGTAGAAACTGGGGAATCATGCTCATTCTATAGTTTGTCTTTGCTTTCTCCAGTACAGCATGGGCTCCTGCTGACACAGGACTCCTGGTACACAGAATACATGACGTTCCAGTGAGCTGAAGTTTCAGCATACTGATTCAGCTGATATTTCTAGCAAATTGTTGACCTAGTATTGTTTTTATTTATTTATTTATTATTTATTTATTTATGGCTGTGTTGGGTCTTTGTTGCCGCACGTGGGCTTTCTCTAGTTGTGGCGAGTTAGAGCTACTCTTCGTTGCAGTGCCTGGACTTCTTATTGCGGTGGCTTCTCTTGTTGCAGAGCATGGGCTCCAGGCACGCGGGCTTCAGTAGTTGCGACACATGGGCTCAGTAGTTGTGGCTCACGGGCTGTAGAGCGCAGGCTCAGTAGTTGTGGTGCACGGGCTTAGTTGCTCCACGGCATGTGGGATCTTCCCAGACCAGGGCTTGAACCTGTGTCCCCTGCACTGGCAGGCGGATTCTTAACCACAGCACCACCAGGGAAGCCCCCTAGTATTGTTTGTTTAGGGGTTTTCTGGTCTTGGTAGAATGGTAATTCAGGCTGAGATTTGTCATACCACTTCTAACAGATCTGCTTGTTTTACCTTTAGAAAAGAAACTTTCAGTGTTTATAGGGGGACCGAGTTTGTGTAGCTTCCACTGCATATTTGGCCTCATGTGTCCAGAGAAACAAAAAGCTTAGAGCAGAAAACCTGATAACTATATCCTTCAAACATATCTTTCAGGCACAATAACAGAAACCCAACTAAAAGTACCATAAAATGAAATGGAAATTTATTAGTTTGTGCAACTACAACACATTGGAGTAGGTCTGACACTGAGTTTGGCTCAATCCGGTGATTCCACAATATCCTGAGGACTGGGAATGTCTCCTTTCGTCTCTATGCTTTGCTTGCATCCACATTGACCTCACTCCAGGGAGGGACTTCATTCCAAGGGGGACCTCTCAGTACAGTGGGCCCTGGCTTAGATGACCCTTATGGCCAGCAAGGGTCATCTGTGAGGATAAACATCCAAGTAGTAATTTCCTCAGGATGGATGGAGGTGGGTACTGACTGGGAGGGGCCAGCAGGGAGCCTTGGGGGCGGGGAGAAGGGCTGTAAATGTTCTCATCTTGGCTTGAGAGGTGGGGACCAGGGTGCAAATAAGTAAACATTCAAAAACTGAACATTTCAGATGTGTCACTTGGCTGGATGTGCATTTTACCTAAAGGAAAAGGCAAAGGACAGAAAGAAAGAGCATCGTAGTAAAAACCACACGTAGGTCCATGTGTGAATAATGGCCCCTGAAGGATGTCCACATCCTGATCCATGGAACCTGTACATACGTGATGTCGCATGGTATGAGAGACTTTACCGACTGTAATTAAATTGAGGATTTTGAAATGGAGAGATGACCCTGGATTGTCGGGGCGGCCTGATGCAGTCACAGAGGTCGTCAGGCAGAGGAGACAGGACAGTCGAAGGCAGCGGCAGAAGGAGATGGGAGGATAGGAGGAGAGGTCGGAGGGATGTGCTCTGAGGAGGGATGAAGGGGCCATGAGGCCAGGAGTGCAGGCAGCCTCTAGAAACTGGAGGAAAACCAGGAAGCAGATTCTCCCCTAGAACCTCCAGAAGGAATGCTGGCCCACCAACACATTGATGTTAGCCCAGGGAAACTGGTATCAGACTTCTCCCAGAACCGTGAGGTAATAAATTCACGTGGTTTGAGCCAGCAAGCTTGTGGTCATTGGTTACAGCAGCAACAGGCAACTCATTGTGTGTCACTTGCCAGACTTACACCCTTATGCTCTGCCTAATCCCAGTTCCTCTTCGTAACTGCCCTTGGACTGAGGCCGATGCCATTATTTATACTCCTTCTGCGAAGGAGGAAAGTGAGGTTCAGACAGGTCTGTTGCCCCCCGTGCTGCCTCCAGCCCAGGAAGTGGAGAAGCTGCCCTCTGGGCCCAGACACCAGAGCTCCGGGTCTGCATCCCGCAGCCCTGCACCGCCGAGCGGGAGCGGCAGAGGTCGTGGTCTGTGCCCCGTGGGCCATCCCACGCCGCCCTTCCAGTGGCTTGTTCTGCCTGCAGAGCTTGCAGCCTGGCCTCCAGCCCCGCGTGGCCGCGAGGCAGAGGTGGGGACTGCGAGGCTGCTGTGCCAGCTTTGGGGACTGGAGACTCGCTTCGGTGCCCTGGCGAGCAGGTGAAGCATTTCACTTGTGCCCACCGGGCGTCGCATTTCACAAACATGTGTTAACTAAAAGTCTCCCCGGTTGTGCTGCACTGAGCTGCCGCCGTCAGCTGTGGCGTGTGAACACACGCATGTGTATTTGGCCGTGTGTGTGAGGGGATTGTACCAAGCTCTTGGCTGTGTCTCCCCACATCTTTGGGACTCTAGCAGACCCATCTTTATTTATCAAACGGGTAGTCAGAAGACAGTATTACAACCAGCCTGTACAGAGAATTCCAGCAACTAATATAACGGCCAAACCTGTGACAGTGATTTCCTGAGTGCCATATTTATCTCTACTGAGAATAGGATAGTACTTGGCTGGTTAATAGCAGGAAACGCACCTATTTCTCTATGCCTTTCGGATGGTTCTTTCATGTCACACAGAGTGACTCTGCTCTCTACTTTCCCTTTGCCCAAAGATCAGGGCAAACTGGTTAGGACTCAGGGCTGTAGGGACAATCAGAACACCAGCGCCACGTCCTACAAGCTAGTAACTATGGCAGGTTGCTTCCATATATGCAGATAGTGTCTGAAAGAGGATGCTTTCATTCTTCCAAACCCCAAAAAGAATGTCAGATCTTTCAAGAACCTCCAAGGTCATCTGGTCCCATTTCCACATTTTACAGGTGGAGAAATTCAGCCAAGGACAGAGGTGAGTAGGCAGATGGCCAGGAGAGGAGCGGTGGCCGTCCCAACCGTATGGGCGACTGTCAACGCAAGGTTGACTGATCATGAAAAAAAGCTTCCCATCAGAAGCACTGCCAGTGGATGATTAAGAGTTGTGATATGGTAATCATCTGAACAACTATGGTTATTAGTCTTCTTTGCAGACACAGTGTTCAGTTATGCAGAGCGCTCGCGTGCCGTGGTCCCTTGGAAATTTCTCAGCCATCAGTGCAGAGAGTCTATTTTAAATGAATATATCCAGCGCTTTCCTCAGACCTACTTATCATACACAGGAGACCAACCACCCATGGAAAATCAGTTCGCTACAAGGGGAGGCCTGGGAGCTTTAAAACAGTTCTTACTGCACAGTAGCCAACTAATTTCTTGAAAAAAACAGACTTACCTTCTTGCCTATGGGGCTTGCCTATGGGGCTGTATTCAAATCTCCAAGTAAGCAGAGGTTAGTTTCTTGGCCTTGTTCTAGGGAACATCCCTACACAGAGAAATCAGTAACTCACCATCCATGGAGCCCTCCTGATGCTCAGAAGCTGGTTTTATGTATTTCTTTGCAATGCGAAGGGAAGCTGGCTTAAAATAAGCAGCTATAACAAGACCACAACACACCACGCACATACACCCAATTCAATAACGGCATCCTGTGGAAACTCTTCTGGAAATCTCAGAACCCAAACCACTGTGTGGGATTTCAAACAGCTGTCAGAGCCACTGCTCTCACTATTGGAGCAATAAACTGTGTTTACCAAAGTCTTCCTTTTTCTGGCTGAGTTGTCCCACATCTCTGCCACAGACTGTGAGCCAGCTAGAGCCTCTCTGAGGAGTCTTGAACGAAACCATTGGGAGCTTGTCAGAGTTTAGGGAGGTTTGACCATAGAAAAAACTGAACTGTGCATCCTACTTAGGACTGGGGCATTTTTTTTTTCAAAACCACTTCCATAAAAGTGGCCCAAGTGGTATTAAGGGGTGGGGGACAGGTCTAGGGCTTGACCTCTCAGGTGGATAAAATAAATGCACTCCATTGGGTGAGTATGGCTGCAATGGAAGGCCAGAAAGCAAAGTTCTGGGGTTGACTCTGTGTCCTGGAGTGAAGGGTTTTAGCTCCCTGGGCCCAGAGCCTGGCATGGTAAGACTTCTAAGCCTGTGCTCTCAGCTAACGAAAAGGCAGTGCTTCCAGAACAGAGTAATTAAGAGGAACCGTTTCTGCACGTTCCTTTAGGCTTAGATAGGATTCAGTTCAGTAAGAAGTCCACGAATAGGACCTCTGGAGACACCTCTTGAGTAGATCTGGATATGCACATGGCTTGTCCTTTGCATGAGCCCGGAAAGCAGTTTTAGAACCACCTTTACCATAAAGATCACCTTTATGATCTTATATCCTCACCTTCTCCCTCTGTCAGCCTTGTTCCTTGGTCTGCCCATTGCATTCGGGATCCTTGAGTTTCCTTAGCACGTGAAGAATGGTTGATAGGATATCTCCCATTGCCCAGGAGTTTGTCCACTCTATGGATATCCTACTGAGTTTGGATGCATTGATGTAGTGAAATTCAGTCCTGGGGAAACGCATGGGAGTACTTGTTATTCTAAGGACATTTTTTCAGTTCCAGCAAGCACTTGCTCAGTCCCGTGGAAGAAGTCCTGTGCTCAGTGTCTTGAGTCCTGCTTAACGTATGAAGGCGGCTGAGGGATAATGGATGAGAACGCTGCACTGCTGTTAGATTGTTGGCTCTTCACTTACTTGTTTATCCAATCAGCATATTCTTATTCAGAATTTCCGATGTGCCCCTTTGCTAGGTGCTGTGGATATAGCATGAAAAAGAGGGTCAATTCCTTGCCCTCGTAAGCTTGCATTCTAGTGAGGGAGACAGGGTAGACAAATACACATGATGTTTTCCGAGTGTGATACAGGGGAGGGATGAAGCAAACAAGAGGATGATGTGGGGAGTCCTGGGGAGGGGCCTCAGCAGAGCGTGGGCAGAGAAGGCGTCTTGGAGGAGGCGGTATTTGAGCTGAGACCTGAACCTTGAGGGAAAACCACCTAAGACTAGAGTCAGGAAAAGAACAGTCCAGGCAGAGGACAAGAGCAAAATATCAAGGTACTCGGGCAGGAGAGATCTTGATATACCTGAGGTTATAAAAAGGAACATCCAGGTAGTAAAGGGGGACCTTGTGGAGGAAAAAGGAGAGCACAGTCAGAGAGGTGGGCAGGGGCAGGGCCTAGGGGAGCTTGGAGGCCAGGGATGGGCATTCGGGTTTCAGTCTGTGTGCAGTAGGCACCCTTGTGAGCTTTCAGGTAGGAAATGGTGGGCTCTGGTTGACACCTTCTAGTGAGACTCTGGCTGGTGTGTGGAGAATAAATTAGAAGGAGATCAGAAGCTGGGAGAAGGGGCTGGGAGGCCGTCACCAAAGTCAGACCAGAGGGGACAGTGGTTCGGCCTCGGGCAGTGGCAGAGGAGCACGAAGAGAGACAGAGAGATGGAGGGACCGACTCCAAGTCAGGGGCGGTGCTGGAGGGAGCTGATGGGTTAGTGCGGGAGGGCGCCCCCCATGCCGGCATGGGGGTGGTATGGAATAGGTGCTCGATCAAGGTCTCGTCTGCAGTGAACCACCACTGAAGTTTTAGGCTCAAATTCAATCTTTGCCTCCTATGCACCTTTGCACTGTAGGGGAAGAAAAATAATTTTCTCTCTATCCTTCCAGGTTGTTGGCTGAGACCCACCTATAATAAAAAGGCAGATTAACATGAGAAAAAAATAGAATTACATATGTACCTATGGGAGCCCCAAAGATCTGACACTCAAAGGCAGCCCGACAATTGAGGCTGATGTACTATCCTGAGCAAAGGAAAGGGATAGGGGTCTGGGCTTCAGAGGGGGGCAGGCAGTTCACAGGAAGGTGAGAGGAGGAGATGTTTGGTAAACAAGGGTCCTCCTGGCAGGCAGGTTAAGTGTCTTGGGTGAAAAAGTGATCTCTGGCAATATCTCTCTTCCTGGTACCGGCCCCCAATCTAAATTCTTTTAGGCAGTTAAAAGGTTTTTCCTGAGTCTGCTGGGTCTTGATTGCCTTCAGCTCCATGTGCCAGAGTTACATATTTTGGGGTGACAGCTTCTGCTACCCTGCAGGGCAAATCCTCTAATCTCTCTCAGCAAGGGGTGGCAGGTCTGCAAGTCCTTTGTAAGCGGCCAGCCACCCAGATACAGGGGACGGACATTTCAAGAGATGTCTGTGCCCATACAGATTTGACCAGAGGCTCTTGGTGTTCACCCGCCAGGGCTTAAGTGCAGGTGACTGGGAAAACTTTGCATTTTATTTCCACTTGTAACCTGACTTTGAGCTTAACTCCCCGTGGGCCCCTCCTACAGCAGGAAAGCAGATAACTCTCCTTGACCTTCCATTATTGACTTTGGATGAATGTGTCCAGAACCTTGTCAACTCAGATGCTCATTTTGCTGGTGGACAAGAAGCTTTTGGGAACCAGGCTGCTACTACAGACCCATCTCAGGAAAATCAAACAGCAGCCTGGGGGCTTTGGGGGCTCGTTCATCATGGAGAGCATTTGGATATGTGGCTAATTATATGCTTTATTATGGATACTAATTTGTGCTGGAAGCTGCTACTGTGTTAGCATTTAGCTCTAGTTAATGAAGTTGAGTTGAGCATTCAGTGTATCACTGAGCTCACAATCTCTCCTCTTGGCTAGAACAAGTTGGTGTGGGAAACTGAGGGGTGACAGTGTTGGGAAGAACACATTCACACAGTGAGTTTCTTCCCTGTAACTCTGGGCTGTCTCCCATGTTGCACTGTGCTTGTGCCATGTTGCTGTGAGATTATTCTCAGTGGGATAAAACCCTGGGCTGTGTTAAGAGAGAAGTATCGGATTGTTGTGATTATTTATCAGCGTAATCACAAAGAGCCCCTGTGTGGACTCCAGTGAAGCCAACTGGAGACCTGTGGTTTCTTTCAAGACAGTCTTCATGTTTTAAGAAGAAGAAAAGGAAGCTGGCGTAAAAATGCATTCAGCGTGTCCCACTCAGCTCATCCCTAAGTTTAATCATCACTGATGACTTGCAAATAGAGAGGATAAACACACTTACTTTTCACCTTTGTAATAAAGAAAACCAACTATTTGCTCTGTTCTCATTGGTGTTACGAGGAGTTACGCAGTGAATCCCTAATACATCAATGAGATTATAGACTCCTGGGGGAGCCATTTAATTTTTTACAGCCTTTTTTTTTTTTTTTTTTTAACGTTGGGCTGAAAGGAGAAAAAAACCCCGAAGGTCCTGTATAAAGAACAACTTAGACTGACCTTGATTCGTAGGTATTCTTTCTCAGGGCCCAGCTCCAGAGACTGGGCAGCCGGGATGGTCTGGCAGGGAAGGGGTTGACTTGCCCCAATGGGGCCAGTCACGAGAGTCCCACACCTGTTTTGCCAAAAACCTTAATGTTGGTTTCAAGTTTCATAGGATTCTCCAGCAAAATAACCACTCTACACTCAGTTAAACAAGAATTTAGAGAGAGTTTATTGAATTAACAAAGATTACAGTATACTAATTAAGAATAGTGTGACTAACTAAGAAAGAATAGTAAAGATAGAGGTTTATACATCACTGAATTGGGGAAGCACCTACATCCAGATCCAAGCAACGCTGGGAAGTCCCTTGAACAGCAATCTGGAGTCCCAACTGGGAAGGTCCCGGCTGGTGCGTCCACCCCACAGGTGAGACTTCAGTTTGCCACTCGAAGGAGCCCAGCTTTTAGCACCAGGCCACAGGCTGATAACACTCAGCCTGCGTGCAAGTTTGCAGCTCTGCTTATTGTCACAAATGCCTTGGTTTTAACTTGTAAGTCTTAGAATGTTCTTGATTCCCGGGGGCTGGCCCGACCCTCCAAGTGCAAGAAGTCCCATGACTTCCTCTCTGTCTTACCTCGTGGTCTATGATGTGTGCTGGCCTGGGTGTAGCTCAGCAGTTTGGCATGCAGCCAGCCTTCGCGTCCTTGTCCGACCTGAGGCCTAGTGCCACCTGTGAAGCCTGAACAAGACTACTTCACTAGCTTCCCCAGCACACACCTTCCAGAATGGCTGGTTTGATAGCTTGCCTGAGTCCTCACCCTTTACCCCCACCCAGGGCTTCAGTCCTACTCTTTGCCCGCTAATGGGAGTTGGCACACACGCCTGCTGCATTGGGGTGTTCTACAGTCTTGTGTGGCAAGTGAGAGGCTGTCTTTCCTTACATACCTGCTAAGCACGCTAGGTGCTTGAAATGCAGAGTTTCACTCAGTTCTCACTATGGCCTCCCTCAGGCCAGCGATCCTGGGAGCCCCAAATCTCAGGTGAGAACAGCCGGAGAACACACAGCTGACAAGGGGAAGTGTCTTGAGTCAGACTGATTCCCAAGTTCAGTGTCCTAAACCAAGGTTGGCACACCTTTTCTTTTAAGGGCACTTAGTACCTATGTCTGGCTCTGCGGGCCACAAGTTCTTTGTCCAACTCACTTCTGTCCTTGTAGAGGGAATGTACCATTGACAATATGTAAATGACAGGTATAGTCATGTTGTGCTAAAATTTTTCTACAAAAAGATCGGTAGCCGGATTCAACCAGTGAGCCATAGTTTGCTGACTCCTGTCCCTAAATGCTTGCTCATTTTGGCTCCTCCAGGCTTTTTGGTGACGATCTTAGGCTTTGGAGTCCCATAGAGCCGGGCTCACACCCAGCCTCTGCCACTTGTTTGCTTTGTTATGTCGGAGAAATCACTTAACCCCTGTGAGCTTGGTTTTCCTCATTTGTGAAATGGGCTGAAGGACAACCTAAGAGGGTAGTTGTACAAGAGAATGTGTGCGAAGCGTCGAACACAGAGTTCAGCCTTGGGATAGCTGCTGACTGTGGCCTCAGACCCTTGGAGATGCTCTGCCGATCCAGCTCCTGACTCCCAGGAGAAAGAGTCAACCTAGGCTTGTTGTCTACAGCAGCTGTGCATTCAGACCAGGCCGGGAATGTTCTGGGTCCATGGGCCAGCTTTCAATCCTGTTTCTGTCTCCAAAAGAACAATTTGGCATCAGGGAACAAAAGTCAGAAGGTTACAATGGGAATTCATGCCCTTAAGATCCCAGGGAACATGGGGTCCAATATTAAAGCATAAAGGAGGAAAGCAAGCCATTTTTTTTTTTTTTTTAAATAGGAGACAATCTATTTATTTATTTATTTAGGCTGTGTTGGGTCTTCGTTTCTGTGCGAGGGCTTTCTCTAGTTGCGGCAAGCGGGGGCCACTCTTCATCGCGGTGCGCAGGCCTCTCACTATCGCGGCCTCTCCTGTTGGGGAGCACAGGCTCCAGATGCTCAGGCTCAGTAGTTGTGGCTCACGGGCCCAGTTGCTCTGCGGCATGTGGGACCCTCCCAGACCAGGGCTCGAACCCGTGTCCCCTGCATTGGCAGGCAGATTCTCAACCACTGCGCCACCAGGGAAGCCCAAGACATTTTAAAAAAGCTTTTTAGAGATGGTGAGAGACACAAAGAGCCCCTCACTGTTTTACACTTGTAAGGAGACCCCTGCCAGACTCCCAGTTCTAATCTGCAGTAAAAAGCCACAGGGCATCTGGTTCCATTGACTCACTTCCTTTCTTCGCCATAGCCTCTGGCAGGAAAATTCGAACCAGCCAGGCACTTTCGAATTGGCTTCAGCAGGGACTTTTCTGTCAATCAGCTGCTGATACTGGAAACATAAAGATGGCGACATGATACAATTTCTGGTTTTCTTTCTTTACTTTTGATGCGGTCATCCTTGAGGAAGCACAGTCATCAGCTGTATACTCACGGCTCCCTGGGGTACAGAACCCTGGACATTTTAAGCCACAGAATTAGACTGAAGTAATGGCAATGGTGGTGATGGGAACACAGAGGGGCTGCCTCACAGAGGCAGGTAAGTGGGATTAGGTCCTTTTATTTAACAGTGGTGTTATGCACGTTCATCTGTTTATTCCTTTGTCTGTTTTACTGATTTATTCCTTTCTGTCCTATACCTGCTTAGTCTCTGTTTAAGTGAATTTCTTAGCCCACATAATTTGAAAGTCCAAGGGTCTGTTGGTATCATGTATAGCTAGATCCAGGAAGCTCAAACCATGTCATTAGAGCTTAGTCTCTCTCTGTTTCCTCTCCTCCCTCCTTTTCTACCCGTATCTCTCACTCACTTATTCATGAAATAGATGAAAAACGTTGAAAGGCCCCAGTGACAGTGACATGTCACAGCTGAGGTGCAGAGTTGGGTGGGGGTGGTCCAAGAAGATGTGCTGCAGGAGGAAACATCTGAATTTGGGATTATACCCCCAAGGAGGGGAGAGATCTAAAGCAGTGTTGCTCAGCCTGTGCTCTCTGAACACCCATAGAGGAGTCTCCCGGGCCTGGTTGTCGTGGTGCAGTTTCCTGGGCCTTATCCCAGACCAACAGAATGAGATTCCTAGGGGAAGGCCCTGGGTTGTGCATTTCTTTAGCAAGTTCCCTCTGGAACTTGTGCATTCCAGTTTAAAGCAATCTTAGGTGGAGCAGCTTCTCATTCTGCACAATTAAACAGTAAAAAGTAATCCAAGTCTGTACACTGAAGCTAGATCAGGAAACATAAAATGTATAGGGTGGATACTTTAAAGAGTTTCCGGAACACTAATTCTGGAAGCCTTTTGGATCCCCCTACTCTCCAAACCTTCCTGAGTCGTGTACACAGACAACCCTGACTTAGGGGTGAGTCCTGCTGTAGACAGACAGCCTCCCTGAGACCCTAAAAGATGGCATTCTCTTTTTCATGCAGCAGTGCAGAAAGCATGGAAATCTGGTGAAGAGCTCATCTCTAGCTGGTCTTTGCTCTGGATGACTTGCCTAGGAAAAGGCCTAGTAGGGATGAAGTGCCCAGGAAGTTTCCATGAGCTCCTTTCATCCATCACTGCAATTTTGGAAAAGGAAAGTGCAGTGTCCCTAACTCATGTGCTCCTTGATCTTCCTGTTCTACGAGATCCTCGTGTGGGCTCTGAAGGGAGCTGGCTGGCTTCACCGGTCCTGCTCTGCCCCTTACTGGCTGAGTGACCTTGAATAAGTTATTAACATCCCTGAGCCTCAGTTTTCTCATGGGCAACACCTGTCCCACAAGGTGGTGGGTGAGGATTGAGAGAGAGAATGCATGGAAGGCTCTTAGCATGATGTCTGACATCTGATAAGTACTCAGTAAACCTCAATTACTATGATTTGATTGTCCTTATTCATACTTGATCTGTAATATGCACAGAGAGGAGAAATAAGATTTTAATCTGAGAAAGCTATCAGGCTCCTATGTCTTTTGCAAACTAACATTGGGTCAATAGAGCCTCAGGGAAGGGTTTGGCTTCTATTAGTTTCTCTGTTGGCCTTAATTACATAAAATTAATTGTAGATAATTATATAGAAATGATCATGAATATTTAGTTCATTTCCATCAGAGACTCAACAGAGCATGGTAGTTAAGACCAAGACTTCTGGGCAAAACAGACATAGGTGTGAGCCGGATTCTGTCACTTACTAACTCTATGACCTCGGGCAAGTTACTGAACTTCTCCAGCCTCAATTTCCTAGTCTGTACAATGGGAAGAATAATAGGATTCATCTCACTGGGTTGCTGTGAGGATTCACTGGTTGTTGGAGGTAAAGCACCTGTTTGCTCCACGGAAAGAGCTTTACCATCACCCCCACCATCATGTAAAATGACTGTCAGTAGTGGTGTCCGGGTGCTCCATGTACTGTATGGGAAGAGAGTTTGGCTGGGTCTGACATTTTTCTTATTTAAAATGGCCATGCAGTAAGTTTTTAAAGCTTATCACTATCTACATTCTTTACATCACCAAAAAGGGACGCTGTCAGCCAGAGAAGAGAAGCCTGGGTTAGAAGAATTGGAGGAGGGGGATGTAGTGACTTTCTCAGGTTACTTAAGACAAGAGTGTTCCAGGATCTTTGGATATGGGGAAGGGGGAGGGGTGAGGCATGGTACCGGACCCTCTTGCTGGATTTATTTCTCTTCCTCCCCTCCCCTTTTCTTTCCTTAAATGGATATGGAGATTTAGAGATCTTTCCCCCTTGAAACTGGGTCATCACTTTAGATTCTGGTAAAACACAAAAGTGCCCATTTGTTTCTTCCTGCTTATTCATTCTTGCAACAAAATACCAGGAGAACAGAGGAAAGCGCTATCAAAGGCATTTCTGTTCAAAGGAAACACTCCTCAGTGATCACTTTACCTTGGAAGTTTCTTCTGCTTCTGTGACAGTGTAATCATTTTTCTCGCCCTGATTTTTGTGCCTGTTTCCCTGAGGCACCTGAACCTGAGATAGTTGCCCCCTATTCAGGACGTGCCCGGTACACAGGAAGCTGCAGAAGAGCCTCCTTTTGGCTGATGGGGCTCAGCCAGGCCACTCGCAGCTGGGTCTGAGGTGCCGCAGTGGGAGGCAGATCTCTGCTGGGGCAGCAGACGATTTTCAGGGGTCAGCGGACAAAACATCCAAAAAACCACCCAGTCACAAGGTGAGAAGTTATCCTCTTTCCACTTCCCTATCGGTCCTCAAGGAGCAGGACCCCGTCTGCTGCTGGTGTGTTGTCACGGCTCTCTATCACTTCCTAACGTCCCTTTATAATGAAGTGAGAAGGCAGGCCCCAGAGGCAGGGCTCTCAGCAGCTGATTGTGTGCAGTTAGAATTTAATAACTTTATATTCATCCTTGTGGTTAGCTTCCATTTATGGCAAGGGATACTGGTTTCCCATTTGCTACTGTGATTGTTAAGTTTCCTTGAACACGTGTAAGTAACAGAGAACTGAGTAAAAGAAAATATATTAGGCAGATAACATAGGTATCGTGTAGCTACGGCAAAAATGTTGAAGGCTGGGAAGGTTGTGAAGGACTGAAGTTTGGGGAAACTGCGCTTGGTGCAATGACATCCCTTCCCTCTTTGGGGCTGATTTCCAATGTGGAGCCACTGTCTCCTGAAGCCAGTTGGCTCCATGCATCAGTTGGTGACAGTCTTTATGAATACACAAAGCCCAGCTCTCCAGAGGGATAAAGAAATGGTGCTGGGGAATATTTTTGTGCTGGTCTTTAGTTGTGAATGAAATAGCCCCACCAGGCTCTTTCCCTGGGATAAGAGTCAGGGCAGTGGGGAGATGGGACTTCAGAATTTGGTTGCCTTGGGTTTGCCTCTCAGCCAGGAATGTGTCATCATAGATTCTGGATTCACACCATCTGGGTTCAAATCCAAATCTGAGATCTGGCACTTATTAACTGGGTAACCACAGGCAAGTTGCACATCCTTGTGCTGCAGTTTTCCTGTCTGTAAAATGGGATAATAATGGAACTTACTGATAGGGTTGTTGTGAAGATTGAGTTAAAAATATAGAGTACCTAGAAAAAAATGCCCAGAACATAATCTCCTGGTAGGTGCTTTACAAATATTAAGTGCTGTGATTGCTACTGTCGTCATCATCATCGTCACCACCATCATCATCATCATCATCATCTCTCCTTGTTTGTAAAACCAGGCTCGTATTGCCTGCCTCAGAAGGTCAATGGTCCATGGTTGATACACAATGAACGCTGAATCCCTGCCCCATCCCTTCTCCTGAAAATGTGAGACTGGTAGGCTGATAACAAGCTTCCAAAGCTACAGATATATGTGGCTTTTACACTTCACTTGATTTTGAACAGTAACATGACCACAGTGGGGTTTTTGAGGTAGCTGCTTCCCATACACCAAGCCACTGGGTTGCTGGATATACACAGTTCTGGGAGGTAGATGTGAATGTCACTCATTGAAAATGGTACCCGTGCCTTATGATGGGAGTTGTCTGACCAAGCAAGCCAAGCAGGGTCACCCATTTGTAAGAGTCCTTTTGCATAAGCACATTCCAGCTATAGCAGGAGAGAAACATTGACAACATTGATGTCAGCAGCTAAGCCCAGTTTTAAACCCATGCTGCTCCTCGCGGTCGAAGTCAGCACCATTAAGTGGGTACTGAGCTGTAGCTGCCCCATATTCCCTTTGTTCATCTACTATCCATCTAAACTAATCACTTAATTAGCCCAGGCAAGAAGTCTTCTGCAGTGTTAAATAACTCTGAAAACCTACTGGAGATGCTTTGGAGTAGCCTGATTGGCTTTAACTTGAAGTTCGTTACCTCTGGACTAGGATATGTTAAATGCAGGGCCTGGAAAACAAGCTGAATTCTGCACTGAGATCAAATTCTGTTTATTTGTAGCTAGCTGTCTACCTTACATTTGCCTTTTGTAGTATCTCCATGCAGAGCAGACCCACCTTAGCAAATGGAGTCATAGTCGGTTTTTCCCTATTAGTATCGGTAGGCTTTGTTAGTTCTTGAAACACCTCTTAAAAGGCACTGTAAACAGTCCCTGCTGGGTTACTGTGCCTTCCAGCTAAGCTTGGGCTCGTGGGGCTGGCTTGGAGGTCAAGCTTCAGGGCCACCCTTCTCCCCCGTGGCCTCCACAGCCTCCCAACCATGGCAGGGTTACAGGACACTGCACTGAGGAGATCCATGGGAGGACAGGCAGAAATGAGGCTCCTGTAGGGTTTTAATTGCAAAACAGAAAACAAAACTGCAAGTAGGCTTCCAGTATGACTCAGCTAACTGTCTCATCAGTGACTGTTTATTGACTTCTTTGACCAAAAGCCAATAAGTGAAATGT
The DNA here is from genome assembly GCF_025265405.1 of Mesoplodon densirostris. Lineage (NCBI taxonomy): Eukaryota > Metazoa > Chordata > Mammalia > Artiodactyla > Ziphiidae > Mesoplodon > Mesoplodon densirostris. The sequence continues at coordinate 80,141,754 of NC_082670.1, forward strand.
GGAATTAGCCCTGAAGGCAGGGGCCAGGGCTTCTGGTGACATTTGCTATTGAAACTGAGCTGGAGTCAGTCTTTGACCTGCTGGGGATAAAAGAAATTGGTATTTTTAGGGCTCTTCTGTGGACCGCAAATGGGCAACCCTTGAGCTGGGGGAAATTACCAGTATTTGCCATCTTCCCTCACTGGCATTTTATCTTCTGAACACATCCAGTTCAGACTGCAGTGCTTTTTCTACTTTCAGCTAGGCTTGGAACCGGAAGGCTTCCCGGTCTCAAGAAGGCATTGCCAACAATGAATAATTCAGGCTTTGGCATGGACATACAAGAAGATTGGAAACCAGATGCAGTTCAGTCATGCTCAGTCTGCTGGCATATCCTGTATCGGAAAAACAGTCAAAGCAGTGGGTTGAATGGTGGCCCCTCTGTAAAAGCTACGTCCATGTCCAATCCCTAGAATCTGTAAATGGTATCTTGGATATGGATTATCTGAGTGGGCCCTAAATCCAATAACAAGTGTCCTTATAAGAGATGCACAGAGGACAGACAGAGAGAAAAGGAGGAGTGTGAAGAGAGAGGCCGAGATTAGGAGGATGCTAAGGAACTCCAGGACTGCCAGTAGCCACCAGCAGCGAGGCGAGATTCCCCCAGAGCCTCTGCAGGGAGCCCAGCCTGGCAGGATTGTGGACGTCTGGCCTCCAGAAGTGGGGGAGGACACATTTCTGTTGTTTTAAGCCACCTAGTTTGCGATGATTTGTTACAGCAGTCACAGGAAACTAACACACCATAAGTTGGAGATGGTGCTGGGGTCAGGGAGTAGCCCATAAGCCACAAGAGATTCTCAAGGAGGCTTTTTGTGAAAAAGAAAAGTCCTGCTTTGGGCTCTTTGTAGCAGTGCTCTTGGCGTGTTGTATCTTTTCCTCTGTAAACTCGAATCCCCTGTTTTTATTAATCTACCAGAGGAAAGAAGAGCCTACTTCTGTCATCCTTCCTTAAAGAAATTGACTGTTACGGGCAAGGGGCATGTTTCCTCAACCAATTTTGAGAGCTTTCCCATTCTTTTCCTTACATTCCTACCACTCCAGCAGCCCAGAACAGTGTCCAGTCAGCACATTACACGTTTATTAGTTTCCTGAAGCTAATTTTGCCATCTTAAGCTCTTTCAGCTCTGCCGCTCTTCACCCAAGGCAGGAAGAGAATATAACCGAGGAAAAGGTGGACATTTCTCATTCTATTATCTTACCTACCACAAAGGAAACTCTGTAAATCTTCTCTCAGCCTTAACAAACCTTTGGTTTAGGGGAAGCACAGGAGATCTGAGAGATCAACATCCTCAGTTGTGCCTTTCAGAGGACCCCAAATGTCAAGTTTTAAGTTAGCCAACATGCAAGCTAAATATTTTAACTATCATTTTATTTCCATCCAGGCCAAGGGACAATTTAGAAAAGGTTCTATTCTAAGTACATAGCCAAGGAAGTGTGGAAGGGCCACGGGTGCCGTCGTTTTGAAGGCAGCCTGTCAGTCCTTGTGATTGAAACATAACCCCGATTGCTTCCACAAGCATAATAAAATGCTGTGCAAAAGGTTGTCAAATTGTAGGATGTAATAAAGTCTGCTTAGCTTCATTTTCAGTGCCGCAGGGTCCTAAAGCACGAGCCCCATTTCCTTATGCCTTGGGATTTGTTTGAGTTCCTTTGGTGCCTGGAAATGACAGAACATAAACCAGACATTCAGTTAGAACAAATAGCATTTTTTTTTGAATCATGGCAATAAACAAAATGTAAATTTGCTTACTGCCGATCTCTTAGATTGCCATTAACATGTTACACGAAGCCATATATGTGGGCCGGTGGCGTGACATAGGTGGATTCCAGCCCTGCTGATGCCCATACTCCCTGGACCTTCACCTGTTCTGTGGCTTCTGCCCACAGCCTAGGCCCCAGAGGTCAACCGCATGGTCTCTTAATCTGTTTTAAGGACGCAAGTCTTATATACAAAATGAAGCCAATTCAGACCTTGAATTAGATAAGAATAGATTCTCAAACATAGACATTATCAGAAGTACCTGGTAAGCTTGTAAGAAAAACACAGATTTCTCCAGCCTGTCCTCCACATTCTGAATTAGCAGCTGTGGAGAGAAAGCCAAGAATCTGTGCTTGTTAACAAGCCTCCATATGAGTCTGAGGCACCCGCCCCTGGATTGGGGGAATTCTTGAGCTAGTATGTAGCATGCAGAATCAGCTTTGCTTCAAGGCCAAGTTACCTGAAGGATTTAGGCCAGGCCTAAAACAAAGGACTTCTACTTATAAAATAGGAAAGTGGGGGAAGCCCTTTAATCTTACTTGCGGAAAAAAAAAAAAAAAAAAAGATAATTCCTAGCTCATAGAAATGTATTTCATAGCTCTGATACCCTCTCTTTACCCCAAAGGAGAAGCTGCCGGAGCCTTGGCTTCTGGGCCTTACTTACTGGGATTAGTAACGTGGGTGTGGTCAGGAGCTGGATTAGCTGGGGCTAACTTGCTTGGAGGACATTACAAGGGCAAACCATTCCAGGAAAGGGAAAATTAAATAGGAGGGGGGGAAAGAGCAGAATCTTACAGGCTAGATTTCATCCAATTTGGGGGAGGTTGAAAGAAAGGGCTCTTAGGAGACATTAGGGGCAGCTACCATGGGTGTGATATATGAAGAGATTTTGAGAACCACTGTGGAGAAGCACAAATGGACTTTCCTTCAGGGTTTTCCAGAGACTTCAGTGAAGATTTACATGGCTTTTCACTTACTGTTTGCTATTTATGGCTTTGAGTGCAACACTGTGGACACAGACCTGGGAGGCCAAGGTGCAAAGCCCCAGCTTCCTGCGCATTCTGGTGTATAGTTCAAGGATATGCTCAATACCTCAATACGGGCCCATTCAACCCCACTGGGTGAGGACACACGGGCACACACTTCAGCCTCTGGTTCATGGAGTGAGTTTTTAGTGAGTCTAGTGCTATGCTTTTTCTGTAAGGTCATAAGAAGGCCAGAGAGCAAAGGGCAGGCAGGGCATCCCTTTGGAATTACATCTGCTCCCTTCCAGGATCCAGAACACAGAAACCAACTCACTTCTGCTTCAGCCTTCCCACTTCGGTTCAGGATCCCCTCCCCGCCTCCCCAGGTCCACTGATGTCTGTAAGTGAGGCGTGGAAAGTAGGGGGTGGGTACCAGTCAGTTTGCATCCTCCCCACCCCCTGCAGAAGGGGGCCTGTCTCATTCCTGTGTGACGCTGGGATCTTCCCCTCTTGTTCCCAGCACCACCCCTCTTGCTTGCACACGTGCGTCATCTCCTGGTCATTCATCATTGCCCTTGTCCTTGAACGATTATTGACTCTGAGTCAGAGGCACCTGTGCAGGCCTGAAAATGGATGTGCTCTTTCTTTTCCTCCGCCTCACCTGTCGAGGGCAGATTTATGTCCTAGGAGAAGTCTCCCTCGGTTTTATTTTTGGTCTTTTGAACACTGTGGCCCTGTGTTATGTCCTTCACCCGCCCTTCCCGACACCAGCCCTGCAATTTCTGAATCTCCCTGGATGCCTGTGCGTCCATTCCTGAGCAGGCCTTCTGTCAGTCTGCTTCTGATGCTTCTGCAAAGCATGCCTCACATGGCCTTGGCATTCAAGCGGTCCGCCTGGCTACTTAAGGCTCTGTCTTCAGCAGTTCCTTCTCTCCAGCTAGCCTGGAAGCTTGTGGGAAGCAGAGTCCGCTTTTCATTGCCAGAGCACAGCGAGTGAACGTGTCGGACTTTGAGACTTGGGGCGGAAGCCCAGCCGCGTCATTTACTGGCTGCGTGTGTGTGGGGGTGACGTAAGATGTGCAAGGTTGGGGCTGCGGGAAGGACTGAGTGGGTGAACACACGTAAAGCGCTCAGAGCCGTGCCTACCGCATCAGAAGGACCCACCAGTGTGAGCCTCTGTTGCTGCCCTCATCCCTGCTTACTCTCTGTGTTGCGCTGCCAGGCAGAGGCCACCAGGCAGCAGAGGCCCACGAGCGGCAAAGCAAGTGAAAGTCAGTGCTCAGCTACAAGGGGGGAGATTCGGCTTCATTATCCAAGAGGGCACATCTGGGCAGTGGACTCACCTTGCCATCTTCTGGTTGGACTACATGTACTACGTGCCCTTCAGGTCCCCACTTCCCTTTGATCTCACCTTTAGGCAGTGGTGTTTTCAATGCCATGTGGGCGTATCAACAGATGTATTTACTGAAGCATGAAGAAGGCTCTAAGGAGGGTGCAGAGTTGAATAATGAGATCCTCGAGGTGCTTCCAGCCCATTTGGGGAAACCCATCACACAGGGTGAGGCAAGGCAGTAGATAATCGGGTGCCGGGTGAGCAGTCCAGAAAATGTGGGCTTTTGGAGTTCTGAGAACAGAAGCCCAGAATGTCTGAGGTTTGACTGATCCCCCTGAACACGTGCTTTTCAAGTATTTCTGTGTTCCTAAGGAACACAGTGAAGATGAGCTGGGACTGTCCCCTCCCCCTGCAAGGCCACGCTGGAGGAGGAACAGGTGGCATCACGGAGCTCAGAGCAGGGGCTGTTTACAGAGCAGGGTATGGAGGCAGAAGGGAGGCCCCGTGGCTCTGCAGGGTAGAAGAGATTTGTGGAGAGGGGAGCTTTGAATTAGGAAGGAAAATAAAACAGTCCGGTGGAGAAGACGTAAGTAAGTTTGGTTTGTTTTTTAACATCTTCATTGGAGTATAACTGCTTTACAATGGTGTGTTAGTTATTGCAGCTCTATTTACAATAGCCAGGACATGGAAGCAACCTAAGTGTCCATCATCCGATGAATGGATAAAGAAGATGTGGCACATATATACAATGGAATATTACTGAGCCATAAAAAGAAACGAAATTGAGCTATTTGTAGTGAGGTGGATGGACCTAGAATCTGTCATACCGAGTGAAGCAAGTCAGAAAGAGAAAAACAAATACCGTATGCTAACACATATATATGTAAGTAAGTTTTGAGTAAGATCTGCTGTGTGGGCTGTAATCCTTTCGCCCATCTCTCCCTGAAACCTTCAGGAAAGTCTTTGGAGTCGATTTGCAGTTTGTTGTCCAGAGTAAGTACAGGGCAAAAGCAGGGGGCCAGGGGATCCCAGCCAGGGTCTGAACTGAACCACACCAATGTTTCCTTAAACATGCGGGCATCATCAGGCTTCCATCAGGCAGAGTCCTCTGTTTCCAACAGTTCCAACCACCCTCTGCATATATTCAAGGGAACCTTTTCTTACTGTGTCAATGAAGGAGACTCTTCCCTATAAACCCCGTCCCTCTCCATCCTAGAGGCCCAGGGGAGGAGGCCCCTTCTCTCTTGAAGCTAAGAAAACAGATCACTGTCTCTCTTTCTAAAGATGAACCTGGGTGGGAGCTGATCCCAGGTAATCTACCTGGGTAGAGTGTCAAAGGAACTTTGGGGACCATAAAAACGCAATCTGCCTTCCTGTTTCTTTAAAGTAGTTTTTCTCACCTAGGCTGCTTTGAGGTTTAGACCCCCTGGGGAGGTCTAAACAATGCCAAGCCTTCACCCCAGCCCTAGAGATTCTGATCTAACCATCTGGAGTGTGGCCTGGACTGGCAGGGAATTATTAAGTGTGAAGGCGAAGCCTCCAAGCTTGTCTCCCTCTTCATTCAATTCCAGGGTGTGCTCCCAGTAAAATGCTCCGAAGGCCCAAAGCAATTCAGTTGCTGGAGACAGGTTTCAGGAGCCTTCAGTGGCAAATATTCAACTTCTACTAAGGTTGTCTGTCCTCTGCCTTCTTAGCAGAGCCACGCGTACAGGACAAGTATTGTCCATCACAGGTAGTGCCTCTTGCCCACAAGGATGAATAAATTAACTAGTTTTGCATCCATCCCAAAGCTGACACAGAAATGGTTTTAAAACAAAGTAACTACACTCACCCACAAAACAAAGCTATGAGACCCTAACATAAAATTCCTCTGTAATAGCTCTTTTTTTTTTTTTTTTTTTTTAAAGTAACTCTTGGTTTGTAGCAGGCTCGAGATACAGGCAGACAGCCATGGAAAGTCATTTTGCTCACAGCAAAAGCAAGGTGAGCCATTTTCTAAGGGCAGGCAACCCTGACCCCTGCTTTTCAGCTTTTTCTTAATAAACCGGTCTCAGAAATTGGACCACAAAAGCTGCTGATGGCAATCTCTTACAGTACGTGGGTAAAAAAGAAGCTGGGGGAGAAGAAATGGGAAGGATCAGAGAGCCACTCTGATTATGAACCGAGGCGATGCAATTATCCTTCCATTTAACAGCCAGGAAGGGGTTACCCTTGCCCAAGTGCAGTGGCCAGAAACCCAGTGATGTGAGGATGGGCTCAAGAGAGCAGGGCAACTTCCCGGCACTTTTTCTCACTCAAAACTGTTCCTCTGTGGCTGGTTACACATGCGAATCAATAACACAACTTCCTACTATGAGAGGGTGTTACTTAACTTCCCTTTAAACAGGGTCTGTTTCCCAATCCTCCACATTTGTCACCTTGAGGGGGGCACAGAAAACAGCTTCGGGCACCATGTGGCCAGCCCCCCTCAGGAGGGGAGATGCAGACCTCTGCCCTGAGGCGAGGTTGGGGCTCACCCCGGGGCTGTCCTTATTGAGTGGCCACAGACTCAGCATTGTCACTCTTCTCTTTGAAGGGATAAATCAAACACAAAGAATATTACCCAGCCATAAAAGGAAATGAAATTGAGTTATTTGTAGTGAGGTGGATGGACCTAGAGTCTGTCATACAGAGTGAAGTAAGTCAGAAAGAGAAAGACAAATACCGTATGCTAACACATATATATGAAATCTAAGAAAAAAAATGTCATGAAGAACCTAGGGGTAAGATGGGAATAAAGATGCAGACCTACTAGAGAATGGACTTGAGGATACGGGGAGGGGGAAGGGTAAGCTGAGATAAAGCGAGAGAGTGGCATGGACATATATACACTACCAAACGTAAGGTAGATAGCTAGTGGGAAGCAGCTGCATAGTACAGGGAGATCAGCTCGGTGCTTTGTGACCACCTAGAGGGGTGGGATAGGGAGGGTGGGAGGGAGACGCAAGAGGGAGGGGATATGGGAACATATGTATATGTATAACTGATTCACTTTGTTATACAGCAGAAACTAACACACCATTGTAAAGCAATTATACTCCAATAAAGATGTTAAAAAAAAAAAGTAAAAAAAAAAAAAAAAAAAGAATAGTGACCATGCAAGAAAGATGATGCCAGCGCTTGTGGCTGTGAGTGATTTAGGCAGCCCGGCAGGGCTTATCTCCTCTTTGATCCCCTCGTGTCCTGGCAAATGAAGCTACACAAGCTTTGAGGCTAGGTGTTGGCAGGGAGACGAAGCAGAGCAAACCCACCCCTAGGCAGCTCGTGCTGCTCGTGGGCATGTTCTCGTGTCCCACTGGAAGGAAGTAAGGCTTCTGTCTTCCCTGTTTGGTCCGTGGACATTCATGTCCCTATATCCGTGCCTCGCAAAGACTCTCCCTAAAAGGCTTCCTGGTTCTGACGGAGTTGATGAAGAACAGCCTTTATCTGTCTCTAAATCTTTAGCTGATATTACTTTTCCCCATGACTCAGTGGAAATGAAAAAGGATTACTTTATATTTCCTTCCGTCTTCCACGAACGAAACTAATTTTGAGAACGAAAGTCCCTACAATGTGAAACACTTTCCCTTCCTTCCAATCCTCCAAGGGGCAAAGGAAAAGCTAAGAGGCCTGCGTGCTTTGTCATTTACTTTGTCTGGCAGCTTCTTCTTATTGTGCTTTTGAGGGTGACCTTCCTCCAGCATATTCCTTCGCTCTAGTTGTGCTCTCCTGTTATAATAGAATTTTCGAGCCAAGCGTGGAACAGGCTACCTTTGATAATTAATGGCTCTGAGAGTTTGCTGAGTGTGTTAATTAATGGCACTTGTGTCTGGAGTGTCTACAACTCTGTAGTTGAATAAAAGGTATATTTGCTGAGGGATTATAGACAAATACTCAAGGATCGTGACGGTGAGAATTTGTCGGGGTTCAGCACATTTAACAGCCTAATGGGGTCATTATGTTTTTTCCTTTCCACCATTTAAAAGGCACTGAAGTTGATAGAACTGCGTTCCGTTTGCCTTGTATGTAAGCTGAGATTACAATCCAAAAAAATCCTTAGGCTAATGGGTAAAAGTCTGTTACCTGAAGCAGAGCCTCTCATCAAAAACAGAGATGATGGGGCTTCCCTGGTGGCGCAGTGGTTGGGAGTCCGCCTGCTGATGCAGGGGACACGGGTTCGTGCCCCGGTCCGGGAAGATCCCACGTGCCACGGAGCGGCTGGGCCCGTGAGCCATGGCCGCTGGGCCTGCGCGTCCGGAGCCTGTGCTCCACAATGGGAGAGGCCACAACAGTGAGAGGCCCCCACAGAAAAACAGAGATGACATCTTTAATGTTGTATTTTAATGCTATGAAACTGATGGTCAAATAAGTTTTGGTTTACTTCAATTACTCACAAATAGGCTAACGTGAATTACATTCAAGTTCTATGTGGCACCAAAAGATCAAGGGTTGAAAACTGGCAAGAAAACACAGTTGAAGGCTCTCGGGAATAGAGACTATGTCACACTACCCTGCTTCTCCCGAGTTTCTAGTGCTGAGAATGAAATGCAGATTGTGAAAAGACAAAGATGAACGTGTCCCGTACAGCGGTGTCAGCTGTCCATATAGGGAAATCTCTATGGCTCCATCTCTGCGTGTGTTCAGATAGACTGTAAACACAAAGGGTCTAGTTTTAAGCCTGTACCATCACTGTGTGTGCCTGAGCAGGTTGTATCTGCTCTCTAGACCACAGTTTCTTCCTTCGTGAAACCACAGGTTGAAGTAATGGCTCTTTAAACTCCCTTCCAGCCCAAAGATGCTCAGAGTCTCGGATTTTTCTCAGTAGGGAGACGGAAACTTTCTCTTCCTCTGATAGGAGAGATAGCTGATTGCTCACCTTGGGGATTTAAGGGTTATTTTGTCCAGGAAGAGACCCCTGGGGAAATGCAGAGCCCTATAAATGTGCCCTGCAAGGGGGCTAGGAGGCTCACCTATTCTCCAAAGCCCAGGCGGATGGTCCAGGGGAGAAGGCCTCGAGCCAGTGTCTCTGCCACTGGAGACCTCCCCACCCCTGGCAGACAGTGGAAGCAGAGGCACTGGCTCAAAGGGCTCAACTGGAGTGAGGAGAGAGGCCCTGAAGGCTGTGCTCAGAGCTTCTCTTTTCTGGGTGGGAGGGAAAGCCATCTGTCCAGAGCATCGATTGGCCAGCTCCTGTGCTAGGGATGTGCAGCCTTACATATGGAAAACTCATTTAATCTTCACTTCAGTCCCGTGGCGTAGGTATCAGAACCCCAGTTTAACAGCTGGGGAAAAGTCACACAATAAGAGCAGGATTGGAACCAGATCTCCTTAACTCCAGAGATCAACCCCTTTTCACAAGTGCAATGTCCAGCATAGTAGCCACCACCCAACACATGGTTAATGAGCACTGAAAAACGTGGCTAGTCTGAATGGAGATGGGCGGAAAGTCTAAAGTATCTACCGGCCTTCAAAGACTTACTCTAAATAAAGAATTTAAAATATCACATTATTTTTTTATATTTGTATGATTTTTATATTAGGAATTTTTCATATTATAAAGATATGATTAAATTTGGATATACTGGGTAAGTATAACATATTATTAACATTAATTTCATCTGTCCTTAACGTGGCTTCTGGAAAATGTAAAAGGACATGTGTAGCTCACATTCTGTTGCTATTGGACAGCACTGCTCTAAGACAGTATCCTGGGGTGCGGGCTCTGGGGAGAGCACACAGTGAAGCTGCTCTGGAGGTGGGGGGACCCCTGGGAGTATCTAAAGGGTTGACTTAATATTTAAGAGCATGGGCTCTGAGCTCCAGTTAGGCCTGTGACTTTTTAGCTGTGCAACCTTGGTCAAGTTACTTTACCCCCCTGTGCCTCAGTTCCATCATCTACATGCCAGGAAAATAGTAGCATCTACACCATAGAGTTGTTATGAGGACTAAAGATGATACAAGTGAAGTATTTAGTGTAGTACCTGGCCCAGAGAAAGGTCTAGATTCTAAAGAAATATTGTCACTCATTCATTCACTCAGTGTTTTTGAGCACCCCTGAGATGCCAGGCACTGTTCTAAGTGCCAAAGACAATGGCCCTGTCCTCGGACACTTACTTGCTAGTGGAAGGTACAGACAAACAAATAACTCTATAATATGATGACAGGTGATCGTGAGCCCTATGAAGAAAAATAAGGCAAGTTTAAGGGATAGGAGGAAATGGGGCTCTATTTTAGGTTGGGAACTTGGGGAAGGCCCTTCTGAGAAAATGACATTTCAGTCAAATACAGAATGGAGGGAGGAAAGGAGAGAATTCCAGGCAGGAGGGACAAAAAAAATGCCAGGGCTCGGAGGCGGGAGCTTGTCTGACATAATCTAGTAACCGCCATGAAGCAGGAAAGCTGGAGGCGAGAGTGTGGGGCAGAGTCAGGGGAGATGAGACTGGGTCCTATCCTGAGTCCTCTGTGGCCTGCAAGGCCTCCTGTGATGAGGTCCTGGTTGGCTTTACAAAGTATAGGGGAGGGACATGATCCGATGTCCCATTTAAAAGGATCATAAACTTAACGTATTTCCTATTTTAATATGTTCATTCTTTTGTATGACCTCGGGTGAGTTTGAGGGTATAGATGTGTATTTTAAGAGTCAGGTCAACAGTTGACATAAGATATTCTATATAAAGAAGCTATATTTTTAACTGCAGCATCATGAAACCTTACCCAGAATGAGGGGAGTTCTTAGGTTTTACTGGAAATAATTTTCTTTTAAACTTTTGCACTACTTTTCATTTCCATTGAGTGTCATTCTTTCGAAGGATTAAAGAAATAAAAATTAACCACAAACAAGATCTTCAAACTTAAAAAGAAAAAAAAAAAAGAGAAAAAAAAAAAAAAACCCTGCTCAGATAGACAACAGATCCTTGAAAGGAGAGTATAAAGCAAACCCTTGATAGGGGTGTCACAGATAAATGCTGATTCACTGCCTTGAGCATATTCCTTTTTCCAAATGGATAACTCTGGAATATGCAGGAGTCACCAGAGAGATAAGAGAGGGGCAGAGTTGTAAGGGGAGCCCTGTCACAAAGCTTCCCTTTCCCATAACTATCTGTGACTCTGGCTTATTTCTAATTAAAAAATGATTCATGCAATATCATGGGCTTTCACTTCTTCAAAACAATACCACCCCATCAGCTTGCAGCTCAGAATGCCCACAATTCTTAACTTTTTTGGAGCCTCACTGGAACACGATATGGAGCTTTAGAGGAAAATTGCTAAGAACGTCTATTTACATTCAAAGCCATTTTTTGCCTGTCTTAAAGGAATGAAAATGATGTGCCGGTTTTTATAGCCCCTCTTGACCTAAAGATATCTGCTGGTGGAAAGAGAATCCTCAGTTGGGCTTTTCTAACGCTTTAATTATGACATGATCTATCCTCTTACGCGAGGACTCGCAGACTTCGAAAAATCTCTTAAGCATGCATTAAAATTGATTGGCTAACCCGAGACCGTGGGGCTGGCTCTTGGAGGGCATGTAATTGTCTGTGGGCATGGGGTGGCCGACACAACTGACACAAAGTCAACTGCTTTATGGTGGGTTAAGGTAGAGAAATCGATTTGGCCACAGGTAGGACTGACGCTGTACTGCCGACTTGCGCAGAATGCTGTTACACGCTTGCTTGTTCTTCAGTCAGTCGTGTTGCTTCAGATTCATCATCAGCATCTCTGGGGCAGGGATGCACTTCACCTACTGTGCCTCAGACAGTGTTGGGCTCCAAGTGGGATCTCAACAAATAGTTGGTGATTGAGTTCTAGAACCTCAAGGTTAAAGAGCTCCTCTAGGAGGCAGGCAATCTGGGCCCAAGTTGTAGCCAGGACTCTTGATGCCAAGTAAGGAAACCCCATTTCAAATGAGCCTCCAGAGAAAAGTCCCTTTTCAACCTTTTAACTATGAAGGATGGGGTGGCTGTAGACAATTCTTCTCCTCCCTTTATCTTTTGTCTCCCTTTCCTCTGGGGGATTGTCCTGCATCAGACTTCTCCAAATATGAGCAGGATGACTTACAGTAGCCTGAAGTCTAGTCTGTATCACCCCTTCCAGGGCTTCTCTCTCTATGTCCATACACCGAACGGTAGAGAAGCTCTCTAACTGGCCAAGCCGGAGTCACATGCTTACAACTGTGGTTTTGGAAGAGATTGGCAGTTCCAAAGTCCCATGTCTGCTACATGCATCCTATTTTCTGTTTGACTCTCTCAACTGTTTTCTAAATGTTTTGAAATCCAAGGGCTAATTACAGACTTTGGGTGAAAACCCCCGATCTCTAAAGGAAACCCTAACTGAAAGATTTTGAACGGAGCCCTTGGGAGTCCTCACTGATTCCAGGAATGCAACATCTTATGCGTTATGGTCCACCATGGATTAGCAGTGATTCACTCCTCTTCATCAAATGCAATTTTAGTTTTCAGGCAAATATTCAGCCCATAGCCAATGCTGCATAGGGAAACAGGATAGCACTGTCTCTTTGGCAGAGTGGTTGTGATGATTGGATAAAGTGACCTGTGCAAAGCCCCCAGCACAGAAATCACCAAATATTGGTACTTTTCCTGAAGTTAGTGAAGTAGCAAGAGTAAGCTATATCTTGCACCTCACCTTCATTGTACAACTCTTGTCTTTAGTTAGCTAGGATTTAAGCAGAGGAGGACGTTTCTATACAGAGACCCACCAGTTGTACTGTAAATGTAAGTGTGGGCTCCAGAGTCAGACTGCCTGGGTTGCCCAGACTCTCCACGTATAACCTGAGAGTCCTTGGGAAAGTCCTATAGCGACCATAGGCCTAGTTTCCACATGTGAACACTGGGACAATACTAGAGGGTTGTTGTGGGATTTAACTGAAATAAAGCCTGCAAAGCACTTGGTATAACTTGCCCATAATGAGATCTCCATAAGTGGTATCATTAAGAATCATTAATAATGAAGCATCCTCTGTGGTGGTTTCCTCTCCTCAGTTCCTGAAATAATGATCTTCTAGGCCAGTGTGGTCCCTTAAAGTCAGGGAGCATGGCCAAGACGAGGAGAATCGACTCTCTGATGTAACAGTGTAACTGACAGCGGGGGTCCAGCTGCTCGCCGCTCAAAAGCCAATAAAGAGGCAAGGTTGGTGGAAAGGAAAGTTTGCTTTAATTTGGATGCTGGCAAATGGGGGTGGGGGGAGGGGGGGTGGAGGCGGACTCCTGTCCAAAGGCCAACTCCCCCTGCCCCACCCGCCATTACCAGTGGGCAAGAGCTTTTACAGGCCGAGGGGGAAGGGGCTACATGCAGAAACAGCACAGTCAGCTCCGACAGTCATCTTGAAACTGGTCATGGGGTGGTCTGACCAGTGTCATCTTGACTGTTTTAAGTACAGTTAATCTTCAGTTCCAGTGTCGGTTTGTTCCCACTTCCTTGAGGCCAATTCTCGGAATTGTGGCACCTTCTAACATGGCTACAGTCTAGTCATCATGTAGTTGACTTCTCCCACCTCCTGGGGGTTTCAGTATCTACAAGACAGCTCACAGGATATGGCTGTGAATATTATCTATAGCCCTTGAGGAGGAACTAAAGGTTCTTGGCTTTGTTTACTAACTGAACTATTACTGTTTTGTCCTGTTTGACTGTTTCCCTTTGTTTCTGCATTTTCTCACTTGTCTGATTAAACTTATTCTTCGGCTGAAGTTTTTTTCACAGACAGAAGGCAGGCTGAGGACACGTTGGGGAAGGACCATAGGGTCCTGCTCCGTTTCAGTAGTGGAGTGTCTGTGAAAAATATATGCGGCAATTATTCTTTTCTGTTAAACTTATTCTGGAATAATTGAATATCCAGCCAGCAATTAAACCATACATTAAAGTCAATCTCTTCCTTCCTTTTCTTTTGTCCTTAATCTAAATGTTTTCATTTATCTGATTTATTTTTAGTCCTTGTTACAGTGAAATATAACATATACAGAAAAGTGTATGTGTGTGTGCATGTATAGAGCTTACAGAATTAATACAAAGCCAATGTGTCTTGCCACCCACCCATGACAAGGAACAGAACATTGCCAGCCCTTCCACCCTCTCACTCCACACTCCCCTCCCCAATCGCAAGCTGCTCCTTGCCTCCTCCACAAAGGTAGCCACTGGGCTGATTCTACGATGATTGCTTCCTTGCTTTCCTTTATAGTTTTACCCTGTAAATGAATGTATCTCTAAACACTATAATTTAGTTTTGCCTGTTTTTGAACTTTATGCGAATGCAATCACACAGTATGTATTCTTTTGTGTTTCTGTTGTTCTGCATTCTTGCAGACACTTGATATTGTCAGTCTTTTACAATTTTGACTATTGTGGTGAGTATTACAGTGGTATTTCATTGTGTTTAAAGTATACATTTCCCTGATGACTAAGGATTACTGGCCATTTTGAGACCTATTTTTTATGAAGTGTGTGTTCAAATCCTTTTGTATCTTCTACTAGGCTGTTGACTTTCTCTAATAGGCTTATACATTTTTTTCTTTTTCTTTTTCCTTAAAAATATTATCTTCTGGATACTGGCCCTTCATTGGTTGTATACATGGCAAATAGTTTCTCCCACTCTGTATCTTGCATTTTTCTCTCTTACTCTCCCTTAATGGTGTTTTTGATAAACAAAATTAATTTGAATGTAGTCCAGTTTATCAGTCTTTTTTAAATAATAATGCTTTCTGTCCTATTTAAAAAGTCTTGCCCTATAGCAAGACCATGACAGTATTCTCCTATATTCCCTTCTAAATTTGCACTTCAGATTTTGAATTATAATCCACCTGGAACTGACTTTTGCATATGGTATGAGGTAGGGTATAGTTTCATTAGTTTTCTACATGGATATCCAATTTTTCCAGAACCATTTATTGAAAAGATTTTCCTTTCCCCATAGTTCTGTGATGTCATTTTTATCTTATATCAAGTGTTCATATATGCCTGGATCTGTTCCTGGGCTTTCTAGTTTGTTCCATTACTCTATTTGTCCTTGTACCAACATCACGCTCTCTTAACTTTTGTAGCCTTGTAATAAGTCAATATCCTTTAGAGTAAGCCCTCCTATACTTCTGTCTTGTTCTTTTAATCGTCTCTGGCTACCTTTCCATCAGTATTTTAGAACTAATTTTTCCAATTTTACCAAAAAACCCCCAAAAACCCACCACCACCACCACCAAAAATTATGGCATTAAATTTATAGGTAAATCTGAGTAGCATTAAATTTATAGGTAAATCTGAGAAGACTTGAGTCTTTATAAAACTGAGTCACTCATGTCTCCATTTATTTAATTCTTTAATGCCTCTTAATAACATTTTACTTTTCTATCTAGAAGCTCGCATATCTTTAATTATTCCTAGGCATTTGATTTCTGATATTAATATAAACTTTAAATTTTTTCATACCCTGTGTGGTTTTATGGATGGTTTGTGTCCCCCCCAAATTCACATGTTGAAGCTCTAACTCCCAATGTGATAGTAACTGGAGATATGGCCTTTAGGAGGTAGACAGGTTTAGATGAGATCATGAGGGTAGAGGCCCCACAATGGGACTAGTGTCCTTATAAGAAGAGTGAGATTAAAGCTCACTAGCTCTTCTCCACAGGAGGACACAGTGAGAAGGTAGCCCGCTACAGGCCAGGAAGAGGGCTCTCGCCAGAACCCAACCATGTTGGCGCCCTTATCTTAGACTTCTAGTCTCCAGATGTAAGAAATAATTATCTGTTATTTAAGCTACCCAGTCTATTGTATTTTGTTATGATAGCCTGAGCTAAGACAATGGCCAAGAAATTCGAAACTTGCATATGTTGATCTTATATTCAGAGGCCTTGCTAAGCTTTCTGATTAATTTAAATTGTCTCTCAGTAGATTCTTTTGAGTCTTCTGCATGCATTATATTGTATACCAGTAACGACAGTTTTATTCCTTCCTTTCTAATCCTCCTATCCTTTTATTTATTGTTCTTGCCTTACTGTACTACCTGGGACCTTGGGTACACTGTGAAATAGCAGGGCTAATAGTGCATATTCTTATCTCATAGCAGTCTCAGATGAATAGTGTTCAACATTTTATCCTTAAGTACAGATTCCTTCCTAGCTCTAGTTTTTCTAGAACTTTATGTTTATGAAGTTGGATGTTGAATTTGATCAACTTTTTTTCAGCACCTACTGAGATGATCCTATCATTTATCCTTTATTAGTTTGGTGAAAGGCATAAGATTAGTCTAATGTGTTATTCTTTTCATAGATCGTGCACACACATTGCAATTAATCTGTCTACCTATAGGGTATCCTTTTAAGACGGTGGCATCTGTGTTTCCATGTGCAATTAGTCTATCTTTTTCCTTTCTGTTATGTTTCTGTCAGGTATATGTGTAAGGCAACTCATACAACAAATTGAGAAGTGGGAGAGGTTTTTCTTTTTCCTTTTCTCTGGCAGAATTTGTTCCACCAGTCATAAGATTCTTATTGAGAATCTTATTCAGATTCTTGTTTCTTTCTTAATTATGTGGTAGAATTCACCAGTAAAGCTATCTGGGCCTGACATTTTCTTTGTGAGAAGGGTTTTAATTCAGGTTTGAGTTCTTTAATAGTTATCAAATTATTCATATTTTTCACTTAGTGTCAGTTTGGGTAAACTGCATTTTTTTCTAGAAAAATAAATTTAATCCCAATTTTCAAACGTATTGGTCTAAGATTATTCATTATATGCTCTTCTCCTTTTTAATGACTGCAGTTTCCACAAAGATGTGTAGCATATTAACTTTTACCTTTAATTTTTTTCTAATAAATGCATATGAGTCATAATTAAAAGTAAATCACCCTCTGGACACATCTTTAGTTGCATCCACAAGTTTTAGTCTTCTTCATTCAGTTCAAAATTGTTTCCAATTTCTACTTGATTTCTCCTTCTTTAGAATTCCTTTTGTATGAGTCGGATGGTGGTGAATCCCCTCAGCTTTTGTCAGGAAATATGTTTGTTCCATCTTCATTCTATAAGAATATATGAACTGGGTATGGAATCTAGGTTGGCAGCTATTTTTTTCAGCTCTTTAGAGATGTCATTCCATGGTCTTTTGATTTTTCTGTTGTTGTCTTTGGTCTAATTATTACTCCATTGAAAGTAAGTTATTTTTTTTCTTTTTACTATTAAATCTAACAAATTACTCTTTGGATTTGATTTTCTGCAGTTTTACCATGATGTGCCTAGGTGCATATTCTATACCCCCCACTCTGGGTTTGGTGTGGTCTTGAATAGTTGGATTGATGACTTTTGCCAGTTTTGAAAAATTCTCAGCCATTATCTCTTTAAGTATATCTTCCACGAGAACCCTATTTTGGAACTGTACATAAGTATCTATTAGACTTTCTCAGAATGTTCTGTATCTTCTGACCTCTCATACTTTTTCCCACTCTCCTTTCATCTCTTCATGGTTCATTCTGAATATTTTCATATGGCTCATCTTTAAGTTCACTAATTCTTTTTTTTGCCTGTAAAAAATATGCTGCTAAATTCATTCATTGGGCTACTGTATTTTTCAGTTATAGAATTTCTATTTGGTTCTTTTTCACATCATCTCTGTACTTTTAATAGATTCCAGCTTTCTGCTGAATTTTTTTTCAACCTGGTCCTTTCTATCCCCCAAAAAAGTAAACACAGTTATTTTAATGGCTGTGTCTGGGGATTCTAACCTTGTTTATATTGACTTGTCTCCTCATATTACTGTGCAGAGTGTGTGTATGCGTGTCTATGTATACACACTTGTATTGGGCATCCTATTTGAAAAAAAATTATTTACAGAAATAATTTAAGATCTTGAATGGATTTATTTTCTTCCAGAGGTTATTTTTTTCTTTGCTTCTTCCAGGAACCCCATGGGACTACCAATTTAGAATCACCTTACTTCAATTTCTGGGACTGAGACTTTCTCAACTGCCCAGATGTTTTGAAATTGGGCTGCAGTTGATACCAGGGCTGGTTTACATCTTTTTCCAAGGGTATCACTTTCCCAGATCTTCACATTCCCATCCAGGTATGGGAGATTTAGAAAGGGCCCTGCCATTGGCACCCCAGCTTTTATTGCTTTAGCTCCATCTGCCTCTCTAAGACTCATAGATGCCTTCAGGGGACAGGCAGCCCTTCATCCTGGGCTCCTCTCTCTGCATTTCTGTCCTTTCTTGGATCTTGACCCTGTACTCTTGTGATACCTTTTTATCTTTAACAGATGTTTTCTTATACTCTTGTGTAATTTTTCTAGTTGAACACAGTGGGTAGGTTGATTCAAATTATTTG
This sequence comes from Mesoplodon densirostris, assembly GCF_025265405.1. NCBI lineage: Eukaryota > Metazoa > Chordata > Mammalia > Artiodactyla > Ziphiidae > Mesoplodon > Mesoplodon densirostris. Next base: position 80,160,181 of record NC_082670.1, read on the forward strand.
GTCTGTTAGAAGCAGAAGTCACACTTCTTTTTTGGTGGTCTCAAAACAGCCTGCCCTACAGGTTTTGTTCTTTAATTACTGTTTGGACTAATTTCTCATAACTCAAACATTTCCATCATTTATTATCTTTAAAATAGAAATCAGAGGGAACATAATGCATCTACATGTTGGCATAGCTGATGGGCCCTCGCAATCTCCATGGCCCACAATTCATTATAAATTGGAGGTAGTAGAAGATACTACAGTGTCTTCTGGATCCTCAGAGAAGTATTAAATCCAGAAGGAGCACAATTTAGAGCTGCTTTTGATAGTGTATCCTGAATTGATTGGTTGCATGCCCACATGATAACTTGATTGATGCCCCTGGAGTATCAAAATAATGGAGCACTTACTATGTAAGAGGTGGCTGAGGGACAGGTTAGGCATAGGCTGGAGTGAACTGCACAAATATTAGCTAGTAGTAAATGAAGAGTCAAAGATGATTCCGGTGAATTTTCATAGCCTTTCTTCATATTAACTGCCCATGACCTCTAGGAGGCTCTTTTTCCCCCACCTTCCTTTCTGGCAGAGACAAAGACAAAATGAGAAGAGTGGAAGAGTGGAGAGAAGCAAGTAGAAAAAGAAGAGTCTTGGGAGTGGGTAGACATTTCTAGAAGGTTTTTGCCACATGAGAGTATGCAGGTTGATATGTGATAAATTATCCATTTCTGGAGATGAGCTGAGGATGAAGATGATGGTGATGATAGGCTTTATCATCATTTTGCAAGATGCAAGGAAAGCTTGAAACTTTTTTAAAAATTAATTAATTAGTTAATTAATTTTTTGGCTGCATCGGGTCTTAGTTGCGGCACGTGGGATCTTTCATTGCAGTGCACGGGCTTCTCTCTAGTTGTGGCGCACGGGCCCCAGAGTGTGTGGGCTCTGTAGCTGCGGCTCGCAGGCTTAGTTGCCCTGAGGCACGTGGGATCTTAGCTCCCCGACCAGAGATCGAACCGGTGTCCCCTGCGTTGCAAGATGGATTCTTAACCACTGGACCACCAGGGAAGTCCCAAGCTTGAAACTTTTAAAAATTACTTTTGGGGTTTGCACTACACTTTTCTGAAAAAGACTCCGTGCTGATGGATCATGTATTTCCAAGATTCAGAAGTGTTAAAATTGACTGCAGGACACTAGTCATTTCTACCACCAGTCGAATTAAATGTCAACAGAACAGTTCTCTGTAGATTCTTTTAACCATTACTGGCCTGGGAAATCTTTTGCCTGAACTATTAGGGACATTTTAGAGAAAGCTGGATCGTGGTAAAGCATTTTTAAAATAATGAAACAGAACTAAAAACCCATTTTGGAGCCATGGGGTGGACTTATCTAAAAGAATGTTTATAAAGGGAGGTTTTTAGAGTAGGACTAAATGGTTCTTCTTTTGGGTTATGATAAAATAACTCATTTAATGGGACAATAGATTTGATTATTTCTAAAGTCTCTATGATTCTATGGTTTATCATTCCCAATTTAGGCGATAGGGGCTTGATTTATATCTAGCTAATCCAAATAACTGAGTTTTTAATTCCTTGCTACTGAAATTTGGTTCTGTAAACATAGTCTACACAGAAGGAGGGAAGAGGCAGCATAATCCAGTAGAAACATGGGCAGGAGAGGAAGAAAAAGCAAACTAAAATATCTTTTGTTTAAGATGATGGATCCTTTATCTAAAGAGCTTTAGAACATACTAAAGTATCACTAGCCTTAAACAAGGGCAAGGGATCATCTCTTACACTTCCGTGCTAAAGAAAATCTTTTCTTGTATCAATCTGGGGACGGGCTGAAGGAGTGCTGGCCAACACTTTCCTTGGTATTGAAGACACCCTGACATGGGGATTACCTAGTGGGTTTAGGACTGAACTGGCCAAGGAGCTGAAGTTAACTCTTCCTCTTCCCTGAGGAAACATGAATACTATGATCTGCTCCTTGGGTCTTTCTCATTAGAGGCTGCTGAGCTGAGAGGAGACCCTCTTGGAGAAGGCTGAGATTTTTTCTAAGCTGTTGGGGTAGATTTCAAAAGGTACAATTCAATGACCAGAACGTGTGCTAAATAAGTAAACCTGTCCTTTCTCGTCCACTTTGACTATGATATGTGTGGTCCAGTGGCTGAAATTATGGTGATTTTTTTTCAAAAATTCTAGTGTCAAAATTTTGCCTTGACAGTACATCTGTAGCTACTAATAATGCTGTTTTGGGCTGACTCAGTTGCTTTGAATTTGCACGGCTGTGTTCTGAGTAAATGAGAGGCAACCAATTATCTATAAAGTAATGGCACGCTCAGAGGAGAATTTGATGAATTACAAAGGAACTCTGCTGACACAGCAGGGTGTGGAGACCTGCTCCGCTAGCTCCGACTTGCTATCAGAGTTAGGGGCGATGCTTGCATATTTTACAAACAACACACCCCACTCAATTACAACATGGGGTGGGAGTGGGGACAGGAGGTGTAATAAACAAGGGTGTGTAGTGGCAGCAAACCCACGTACTACGTACCTAGAGAAAAATACTATGTTCCAGGAAGGATGCAGGGTTAGATAAGAAATGCAGATCCACTGTCATCTAATATGATTTATAACATACACTAAAAGAGCCATTGCAAAACCCCTACCCAGGAACTTAGCCCAATAGGGGGAGGCAATGCATAAATTCACCTAAGCAGAAGACAAATGCTGAATTCCTGGAACCAAACAAAGGATGGCTTCAAGAGGCAGAGGAAACGGTTTCTAGTTTGGGAATGTTTATCTCTGTGGTCCTCTGGCAGTCTTGTCATGCTGAGGATTAATCTGGGTTTATGCATAAAGAAGCTATAGAACAAGGTTGGTTACTTACTGAGGGGTTGCTGGGTATTTCCCTACCAAGCATTCAGCAGAGAGCAGCTCTTTGCCTATTACAGTCCCGTTTCCTAGATAGGGCATCTCTGGGCATGAGGCTGCACATTCTTCTCGGCAGTACGCTCGTTGTTAAGGTAGACGAATGGCAAACAGATCCAATGGACCCAGAGACTGAGCGTGCCTGTGGGGTGTGGTGCAGGGCTTCCTGACTGGAGTCCTTCATCTAGGTACCAGATAGCAGCCTTGCATCCCCAGGGAAGCTCACTCTGGCCTCCCACATGCTTCTCCCTGTGCGGGGGGAGAGACACGGGGAGCACTAGCTTAGGGGCTGGAGCAGGTCTGGAGTCAGCTTGGTCAGGTTTTGGATTCTAACCTCTACTGCTGTTTTCCAAAGATGGGTCTCGTTGGCCTGTTTAAGATCATTTTAGCTGATCTACACTGAATCCCTCTGTAGGTAATTCTCTTTTAATCCTTTTGAATAGGGCAAATGGAGAGCCTTGGTTTGGTGCCAGCCTCTCTAAGGATGACCAGCAACCTCAGTCCTGATAGCTACAGGCAAGCAACTATGCAGAGCTGGAATTCATCCGCACTGTTTTTCTTTCATGTTTTCTTTTTATGCTTAACTTCTATTAATAAGTAATACTCGTTTCTCGTTGAGTCTAAGATATAAAGTTTAAGATAACCTGAAATTTTAAAGGTGAATCAGGTAAGTAGTAAGTGGTACACAAAGATGAGAAAAATCATGACAAAGTGGGAATAAATGAAATTTGCGCGACACACTGCACACGCCCAAGGCCATGTGACGTAGGCACGTGGTCGAGTGGTGGAGAAAAGAGGGCAGGAGTCGGCAGGTGTGGAAGTCAGTTGCTGCAAGCTCAGCCCACTGCAGCCTGGCTGTCTGTTGCTGGGGAGGCAGGTGCTGGAGGGTGATGAACAGGATGGCGAGGAAGCCCGGCAGGGGAGGCACGTCCTCGCCGAAGAGCCGGCGAGGCCAGTAGAGCGGGTGAAGAGGCTGAAGAGACGATTGGGAAGGTACAGGGGGGCTGGGATAGGGTGGCAGTGCTGGCTGGACACACAGGCTCTTCCAAGCAAAAGGCGGGTGGTGAGAGACGAAGGGAAAGGCTGTCGGGGTGGAACTAGGTTCAGGTCTGAGCTCTACCACTTACTCGCCGTTTAACTTAGAGTGACACTTAGATCACTGAGTGAGTCTCAGTTTTGTCATCACCTGCAAGATGGGAAAATAACAGAACCCAGGTCTTGTAACTTCTCGGTAATGTGGCCGATAGTCATCGACTCTGGGGCTGAGCCCCGTTGTATCTGCCCGTGTGTGTGCCGTGAAGCGTGCAGCTATGCAGAGTGAGCAACATCAGAGCCTTTACACTGGCTCTGCCCGACACTGACTTGACTTGCTGCTGAGGGTATACTCAGGAAAGCTTGGAGAGACCAAGTTTATCTGAATTTCAGATAAATACTGAATACCGTTTTAAGTCTAGGTATGTCCATATCTTGCATGACAGCCCTATTTGTTAACCAACTTCAGAAAGTTCCACGAACCCCTTAACCTTGTGTAAACATTCGGTGGATAGGTGCACTTTGAAAAGGGAGGAGAGTGGGTATCAAAGATCCAGGTGGACCAACTCCATGATCAGGTTTCCTAGGTGAATGTTTCCTTTCCCCTTTGTCTCTAAAGAGAACTATATACAGTCCCTGTCTCACACTACAGGTGGTGAGGATGCTCTTGGTGAAATCTTAGGGCCCGTGTTTAAGTCCCTCACTGCCAAGTTCCTAGGTGTGTGCTCACTGGCCTCATATTCCCTCCTGTCCTCATTTGCCACGTCTGACTGCTGGGAGAACTGAAGGTGATTTGTTTTGTCTGTAGCAAAAGACCCTTAAAGAGAGAGGTTAATGTTAGTTCATTGAGAAGTGCACAGGCTCTCTGGCAACAGTCTGTGTGACAAGTTAAGGTGAATATCTTTCTGGCAAGACTTAGGAGGCAAGTTGATTCACCTGGCAGACAGGGGAGTTAGGCCTCAAGGCAAGACAGAAGCAAAAGCTGACAAAGCAAAGCGTACAGGAAACTTGGGGAAGAAGTTTAAATTCTCTAAACGGTCTAGAAAACACATTATAAGATAGAATCCTACAATTCAGCAAGCCTCAGGAAAAGCCTGGAGCTTTCTTGCCTCTCCCTGAAAGTGCCCATTACATAAGAGACCCAAAAAGAAAAAAATTCAGCCTAGAAAGTTGAGTCTGAGGAAGGGTGACCCCATTTGAACAGGACATCCCAAAATGACACACCGGCTTTCAGAAGAGGAATAGAACAAGGTTTGCATTCATGCCCGTAGGCCTATGTTCTTAGGTAAACTAGCTAGATCCTAAGGGGAGGTGGAGGAGAGAAAGGGAGAGATGAGAAGGTGAACAGCAGTGGAAAAGGTTAAAAATAAAATATCAAAGACAGCTTCTGCTCCCACCACGCTATATCCCTTCAGGCAACTGGGTGCAGAGCTGACAAGCCAGTGACATGGGAGAATGAAATAAGCTTTCTAGAATGCAAGGGCCTGAACACACAGCATATGTGAACAGTAATGGAGGGGGAGGTAGGTGACACTGGGTCTTTAAAGAGGAGGTGGGGAGAGAAAGACCAAGAAATGCACATGTATTTTAAACTCACCAAAATAGACTTACATTTCCAAATGAAAACATAATACTACAACCAATGTGTTTTCTAGCTAAAAATCATAATCACCAAGTGGTTGATACAATTTGACATAATTCAACTGCTACCAGTATTTGTTCATGAATTGCATTTTTAATTTGTATCTGATCTACTTCAGCTGCTTATAACATAAACACATTCACACAAGACCAGATGAAGCAGACAATTTTAGAAAAGAAAAACAATTTAGAGAGGAGGCTCTTTATCTGGGGTCCGTAATTCCTAAGGAGGCTTATTAACAGGGGTGCCAGATAAAATACAGGACCCAGATAAATTTGAATTTCAAAAAACGAATACTTTTTTTTACTCAAGGTAGGCCCCAAGATTTCATGGGCACACTATTTATTAAGACATCTCAGAAGATGCATGAGTCCCTTGACATTGCGTAAAAATTTGGAAAGGAGATTGGCTGTAGCTTTCTATCAGAGTCTTAAATCTGTGATCTCCCAATAGTAAAACACCATTAATGGAAAGAGAGAATTCTCTTTGCCTGGCATGAGCTTCCTGGCAGCCAAAGCCAAGGGGCCAGTTTACCAAATAGCAGCCAGGAGAGGAGGCCCAAGTGAAAGGAGAGCCTGCCTGGGTGTGGCTGAGCTGTTTCAGGGCTCCTTGCAGCCTGACAGGAGTCTGAGAGTTGAGCCTGAGGGCAACGGGACTCCCTGGAAGGGTTTTGATGTTTTAAAGGATCGGGTTTGCCTTCCTTACAAACTAGCTCCAGCTGCTCTGTGGAGATTGGCTTGCAGAGGGGCAGGAATGGAGAGGACAGTGGACAGAGGGGACAAGGGCCTGGGGTGGGCTGGACGGAAGGGAACAGACCGGAGCGGTATGTAGAAGGTGATGGGGAGTCGGGAAGAGAGACCCAGAGGTTGGACCAAGTGCCTCAAGGGTCCTCTCCACTCGGGCTTTAATGTTTGTGCAACCACCACTGTAGGAAGTGGGTGTGGCTGCTTTTCTTCATCCTCATTATTTCTTGAGTGAGGCTCTTGCGGTGGGGTGGGGGGGTTCTGAGCGATGATGAAGTAAATGTACAGTCTTACCTGCATCACTGAAAGTAGCCCCGCAGCGCCGCAGCTTCGGCTGCCATCTCCTCCTCCGATCTGCACAAGGCTGGGGAGTCCTCCTTCTCTTTGTCATGTTTCTGGAGCTTTGGAGAAGAAAACTAGGCTCATTAATAGGCCCTTGGGATCTCCGTGAACAAGCCTTGGGGGAGCGGCCGAACAGCATTCGCAAAACAGAGGTCGGGGGCGCGTGTCTTTCTTTTCATTGTATTAGTTGCCAGAATTTGAAAATGGGGCGGTTTTGTGTACAAATCCACATTTCCAGCTTTTGTAATACAATAACTAGATTAGGCTGCTATATGTGGTCCCTTCACCACCTTGTAATTATCTGCTGAGGTTGGGAGTGGGCGTCACAGACGGGGGACATCCTGCATTTACCAAAACCCTCACCACTCTCAAACATTGCGCTTGGCCAGCATCATCCATTGGTTTTACTTCCCAGACGCGAAGGCATTACGTTTGCCACCTACCCACAGTCGTTCCCCAAGCTGGCCTGGGGGTTACGCCCTCTCCTCTTCGGCTTAGCCTCTTTTATATGAGCTCTAGCAGTTTTGCTCAGCGAACCGAAACAGCCCTGGGCTAATTTATGAGAATAATGAATTTCAGGGCCATGAGTACTGAGTAAGAAATAAAAGAGTACACGCATTAAAAGAGGCTTCAAGCAGGCAAACGGTAAAAAACAAAGAAAAACTAAATAAAAAATTAAATGAGGAAGCATCAAAAAATTAACAGTTGGTCTTAGACAAAGGAACCCTTTCAAAATCCTCTTCAGATGCCCATATTTATTTAAAAAACATTTTGTCTATGTCTCAGATTTACATATTGAGTGAATAAAATTTCAATTCTATCAGAGAGAGAGAGAGGGTGTTGTCAGAACTCTCTTCTTTAGAAGAGGTCGGTTTCCCCCTTAGTCTCCTATTGCAATTTAGTTTTATTAACTAAATTTGTTATTCCTGTGCGTGGCTCTAGACACTGTAAAATGCTGAGGGTATAAATTCTTACAGGAGGCACAACGTACTGTTTCGTGCTAAGTCATTTGAGGAGATTGAGGCAAACTAATAGCACCAATGATAACTAGTATTCATGATGTAAAGGGCAGTTTCTTCTTCACGTATTATTCCCTTGTGCATCATTTCATTTAATCCTTACAACAGCCCACACCCAAGGCAGGCGCTGCTTAGTCCATTCACCTATCGGAGTCACCCGGCAAGGGGCAGTGGTGCCAGGGGTGTCCCCGGCAAAGTTTGCCTTTTAGTCTATCCTGGAGGAAGCGCAGTGCCACCAAAGAGCGACCAGCTCCACAGATCCTGCTGCGGCTCCCCGGGTACCGTCACCCAAAAGCCAGATCTTTGACAAAGGAGCCTGCCGACTCAGGAAAAAAGCCTCACGACTAAAATAGTGGAGTTTTGCTATTTCAGACCCATCTCACTCTCCCTCTAACCCAGAGACACCCCCTGCCCCCAACCCTGGCAGCTTGCAGCAGATGGAGAAATGTCCCCATTATTTCAGAGCAAACTTTGATACAGAAGGCAAAACAGTGAGGGAACAACGATAGCCTGGCCCTCCAGCTGAGCACTATTTCTACGCGGCGTAAGTTTGAGCCTAAATGAGTTTCATTAGCATATAACCAGGACACAAATATGTCATGGGTCTTCCGCTCAGAATCTGGCTGCCAGCACGCTGGTTTTACGTTTTGCCACGTAGATTTAATTCTCCTTAGTGGAAGAAAACCACACTTTAAGAAGTCATCTCCCTCCTTGCAGAAGCAGATATGACGCAATGGCTACAGGCGAGGCCAACGGGATTGCTATTTTTCTACTCAGGAACTGACTTTCATTTTGATACTAGCTTTAGGTCTGTTATAAATCCATCTTGTAACAATTCAATAGGATGACAAAGAACGATGCGAAGCCCAGAAAATATGGCCCTCCCACTTCTGGTACTGCCATCGGAAGATGCTGAAAGCTAGCATTAAGTGGTCTCAGCACGCAGATCGTACCAGATGAACGCAAATAATTTAGGGCCTGCAAACGTTAATGCCTCCTTGGTTATTAGGCTCCCGTCTGCTTTTGTCATATGCCTTACAGATGGCAACGTTGTGCCAATGCTTATAAGTTGTCTATGGAAAACAGGAAATAAGTCAAACAAAAACTAATTGTATTTGCAAAGCTCTGTTGTATACGGTTTTTAAAACTTAGGGGTTTCCCTCCTAAAAGCCCCAGATGGAAGCGTGTAGCTTTCCTTAGAACAGCCGTGCTCAACCCCGGCTACCCGCTGCAATCACACAGAGAACTTTAAAAACTACAGATGCCTGGCTCCGCCCCAGGGATTCTGATTTAATTGGTCTGGGGGGCAGCCTGGGTGTGGGGATTCTTTTCCAACTTCTCAGGCACTTGAGAAGCAGTGCATTTGAGAGAAGTTTGTGTGTATAGACAGAGGCCACACACGTAACAGAAATAATACCTTTGCCTTTAAGCCCGTTGCCTACAACTCAGTCGACAGTATGGAGGCTTTCCTTTGCAAACCCTGCTCTGGAACTGTAAAAAGGGAGTAGTGAGAGGTGTGATTAGTGATGTGTGTGACACGTAGTAAGAGGTGCTGAGTGTTTGCTGCTGCTGCTACCATGACTATTATTAGCATTATTATTATTACTATAGGCTGGATATACTGTCCCCTGACAGTGACCAGTGACCAACCCACAGAAGTTGTTTCCAGAGGTAAAAGTGCCTTTACCATCTTCATGGTTTCCCAGTGACCTTTATCTTTTGGACCTTAACTACTGTGTGAAAGGATTAACAGCCATGATCAGAATTCAAACCAAACCAAACTAATCTAATCAGACATTCAAGTCTGAGGAGGAAACTTAGCTCCTTCAGCCCTAAAATACCAGCAATAATTCCTACCTCTCAGAGTTGTTGTAAGAAGCGACTGAAGTATTACTGGAGGCTCCTGACAGGTAAAGGTTAAAGTCCTTAAAGTAAAAAGCATGTGGTGAAGGTCAAATGCAGTCAGAATTACTCTGGGAGCACAGCTGCCAGATTTAGCAAATAAAAATACAGGGCACTCAGTTAATTTGTTTTACTATATCTCATGCAGTATGTGGGACATACTTATACTAAAAAATATTCGTCGTGTATCTGAAATTCAAATTTAACTGGACATCCTGTATCTTATCTGGCAACTCAGTCTTGGAGACCCCTTAGGAAGGGACCATAGGAAGTGCTTGGTTTGATTTCGGATGTTCCCCAAACCACCTAGCTGTGAATCCTAGAGAAGATGGAGGAGACTGTCCGAAGGAAGGTCAAATTCAAGGCTAGCATTTTATGCATTCTGGGGCTTATTATTATTTTTGCATGAAATGCAGAGGAAATCATTAGCACTGTTTAAAATCCACAGCTCGTCTGTTCTGAGATGCACAGTTTTTCCCATTGTAACATCTCTGAAGTCAAAGCATGTCCTACAGTCAACGGTGTGTCATAATTTAATTGGCAGTGTTTTTCTTTCTTAGTAGGACATAAAATAACAGTAGTTCTTTCCACTAGGGTGTCTGGGATTCAATGCTGTATAGTTCTCCATCTCTTTCCTCCCTGCTGTGAGGCCACAGAAGTTAAATCATGAATATGCTCAGCACCAAGGCTGATGTAACATCTATTCCTTCCCTTCTCCTTATGCAACAGCAAGAGTTGATACTCTTTTCAGAAGCGTGGTGCTTTGAGGAAGGCTCATGCCAAAGTTACAAAGTTTGCAGAAAGTCGAACCAAAGTCTTTATTCACATTCCACAGAGGGAAGTCTGTGATGGCTCCTCGAAGTGAATTCTATTTCTATACAGCTTTGAAAAGAGATTAAAAAAAAAACCTGTATCTGCAGTCTTCCTGCTTTATCTGCCTGAAATGATTTTGGGGGAAGGTAGTGTTAACAGGATTTCTGATTGAAGTACTGATACGTGTCGATTTTGACACTGTGCTACTTCCTGTGCATTGAGTGTGTTCTCACGAGGCATGTGGGGCAGTGATTAATTCCCTGATGTAATGCTCAAGCTGCCTTGACTATTGACATTTTTATAGCTCTGTGATGGAATACAGTAGGAGGAATGATTCACAATAATTTTAACGTTTTTTTTCAGAATTTAGAACTAACCTGTAGTAAAATGCCAAATTATTTTCAAAGAGCAGAAAAACAATTTAAAGCCACTTCTCAAAGAAGCCAGTGGCTGAATATAAACTTGGGTGGTGGTCTAAAATTCACCAGTATCTTTCATTGTTTAGTTTTGTAAAACAATATAAAGAGCGGAGAGTTTAAACCATTTCTTACAGGTTGATGGTTCTGCTCAGACAGGTGTTTATATAAAGTATTGCAAGGAAAATAATTTCAATGGGAAGTAAATCCTAAATTTTTTTAGATCTGACCCTCTGTTACTGCTTTGAATTTAGCCAATAAGCCTTTGTTGAGCACATGATATACTCCAGGCACCGTTCTAGCTCTTATGAAAGCTATAAAGATGAATAACACAAAAACCTTTGCCTTCTGGGGTTCTCACCACCCAACAGGGCAGATAGATTCATACACACATCATTTAGTCCAAGTCAGTATGGTATAAATACTGGACTAGAACTTCTACCATAGTGCTCTCAGGATATCTGGGGGAGACAATAATTCTTACTGGGGTAGGGTTGACTTTAAAAAATCAGGATTTGCACTGGCTTCAAAGATGGTGACGGGATTTTAAGGACAGGGTTGTTCTGGGCAATGGGAACAGCTTCAGCAAACACATGAGGTATCTGCCAGCTCTCCTGTAACCTGTGCCCATCGCCAGCTTCACCCTCCTCTGGTACTACTCTTTCTTTCGTGACGAATGCTGCCCTGGCATCCTAGCCATGCCTGCCCATCTATCAGAGTTGTTGAGAGAGCTGAAACTTAGTTGCCATTTTGAGAAGCTTTACCATTCCATTGCTTAAAGAAGGGACCCACACCCCAGTGGCCCAAAAGATGGCCTCCAGTTCTACAGTTCAAAACTGCAAAAAGTTTTGAACCCTATTGAGGAAGATATTCCCCTCCCAATCACCTTTCAGTCATCTAAGTAATCAAAAAGAAAGTCTCCGTCGGTATGAGCTTGTCCTGAACATGGTACCAGTGTGACCTCTAACAGAATGAGAGGTGCCATCCAGACTCTAGCTAGAATATAAGACTATTTTATTTAAATCTTCTTTATTTGAGGCTTATCTCCCATTTATGATGCCATCTCAAGTGTCCTTTTAAAGTAAATCTAAGTTAAAAATAAGAGTCAATTTAGAAAATATATTAAGTAAAAATGTGGGAAACATGGCATTCACCTTGGGAGATGGTCCAGAGGTGGGAATTGGAGCGGAGATGGGGGAAGTGCCTGCAAACGTGAAGCTTGGGCCTTTTAGGACATGCGACAGCCATGTGGGTGTGGTTGTTTTTATTGATTGGAACAGTAGAAGGCTCCAGAATTTTTTTTTTTCATGACAGATGCTTAGAAGTCAAAATAATTTCATATGATAAGAGCTCTGAAGAGAATCAGAGCAGAGTGATCTGCAGGGATGGTGGCACTTTGGGGGAGGGGGTGTCTGGAGCAAGGCCTCATGAAGAGGTGCCATTTCAGCTGCGACATGAACAGTGATTTGAGGTCCATGAAGCAAAGGGCTAGGAGGACAGCAAGTGGACAGCAACCTGGAGGGAAAAGGAAGCTTGGCATTTGAGTAACTGGCTGGAAGAGTAAGTGCGGGAGACAGCAGGTCCCTTACAGCTGGTGGGGATGGCTAGGAGGTTTGGATTTTATCTTTGGTGCAGTGGGAAGATATTAAAGGGTTAGAAGCAGGGAAGCAAAAGGACTAGAATAACTTTTTATAAAGAATAGCCCGGCTGGAGGAGATGGAAACAACCTAAGTGTCCATCATCGGATGAATGGATAAAGAAGATGTGGCGCATATATACAATGGAATATTACTCAAACATAAAAAGAAACGAAACTGAGTTATTTGTAGTGAGGTGGATGGACCTAGAGTCTGTCATACAGAATGAAGTTAGTCAGAAAGAGAAAGACAAATACCGTACGCTAACACATATATATGGAATCTAAGAAAAAAAAGTCATGAAGAACCTGGGGTAAGACGGGAATAAAGACACAAACCTACTAGAGAATGGACTTGAGGATATGGAGAGGGGGAAGGGTAAGCTGAGACAAAGCGAGAGAGTGGCATGGACATATATACACTACCAAACGTAAAATAGATAGCTAGTGGGAAGCAGCCGCATAGCACAGGGAGATCAGCTCTGTGCTTTGTGACCACCTAGAAGGGTGGGATAGGGAGGGAGGGAGGGAGATGCAAGAGGGAAGAGATATGGGAACATATGTATACGTATAACTGATTCACTTTGTTATACAGCAGAAACTAACACACCATTGTAAAGCAATTATACTCCAATAAAGATGTAAAAAAAGAAAAAGAATAGCCCGGCTGGGGAATTAGAGGGAGACAAGCTAGTGCAGCAGCCAGAGAAGAAGTGCTGGGAGCTGGGAGGCTCATGAGCATGGGGTGGAGTGGGGCTCAGGTGCCCACAGTCAGGGTGGTGGTGGGTCAGTGCAGTGTGTGCAGTTAGTGAGAAGGCTCGGCCCCTCCCTCTACATGGACCTCTGCCTCTGATGCTTCCCTCCAGGCACTCTGTAAAGCACACATTGATCCCGGTCCCCTGCTCAAGGCTGCTCTGAACCAGTGTGAAAACTCAGTCCGTTTCTGCTCGATACGTGCAGAACACTCCCCGAAGTCCCAGTTCGATTGGCACGAGTTATATTTCGTGATCTCGATGCCGTCTCACTTTCTCTGTCTCTCTCATACACATGCAGCCAGCGTCCTTTGAGCACATATTTTGTCCCCAAACACTGAATGTCCTTCCTCTAAGTACTGGTTATTGAGCAGATTATCACCACTTTGGGCTTTCTTGGTGTCCTAATGAATCACCTTTTGCTTTCACTTGAGGCAAAAAAAATGACTTGTGTCATCAACCTCTTGCTGCCACTTCTGCTTCTTTAGAATCCTGAGATTCTTCAAATATTTCTTTGGGCAAAAATATGTTCATTTCCTCCCTTCTTTCTCTCCATGGGAGGGATCCTGTGAGCTAAAGCTCTGGACTAACCACTAGATCACTGCAACCAAATTACCTGCAGTTCCCTCTGTTCACTGTTGAGTTTCCATAGCCCAGTTCTTTGCCCTTTATGGAGAGAAATTCTGGTAATTGATGGAGCATTCGTCATTTGATTAGTTGCCAAAGCTGTGACTTGAGCCTAACTTGCTTGAGTAGAAGCAAAAGTTTTTTTAGTGCTGCCAATGGGGCCAAAATGCTGAAATAAACTATTAAATTAATTAATGAAATCCTACTTTCAAGGAGTATAGAGTGTTGATGTTTAAGAATTTGTAACCCCCAGAAGTATTTGCCAAACCACTGTACTATCACAGAACCCAATTGCTGATCCAATTATCCATTAAAGTATCACATTGTCAAGCCAATTGCCAGAGTGGCAAGTGAGACTGCCAGCATCACAATTTGGATGAGATACTACTCAACTGACTAAACTGTGAATGGTCTTCAGAGCATCCCATACACCCTAATCACCTGTACAAACCCAGCTGAACAATTCTGGCTTGCTGGGGTGCACACCTGCCATCAGAAAATTGCTTTAATTGGTGGGACATTAAAGTTTGCAGTTTTCCATCAGAAGCTTGTTAGGAGCAGTTCAGCAAAAAGCAACTGTGGCTTCTGGCCCTAGGCAGAGTTGATTTTCATTAAAACATCAAAGGGGTCACTTCCGGTCAGGGGAGCGAGCCATGAAACTAACCTGAAATGTGCATCTGAGAAGGGAGGCCCCCCTGGGTCTGCCGTGCTGCAGGCCACCGTCTAGAACTTCCTGACAACGTGACATCAGGGCAGTTGAGGAACAGGACTCAGCAACGGGGCTGTGAGGGAGCACTGGGGGGTTGATACAGGAGTCTCCGCATTAGAGAATCATTGGCCTAGACAGAGTGAAGGGCAAACTCGGCTTATTCTTAGGACACCCCACTGCTAAAATTTTCCTCATAGCTTACTATAGCGAGCTTCATGTTTAATCCTGCCTAATAGCGGGGCTTAGCATTTCAGCTGACAATCCCATTTACAGCGGTAACCTGGCTGCGAGGGTTTGGTAGAGAAATCGATCGCGCTCACCCAGGAGTTCTTTGCTCTTCCAATTATTAAAAAAAAAAAAAAGCACTCAACAATAGCTGATTTGGTAACAAGCCTCCTGTCTAGTTCCCATGTTTATGGTAGAAATCACCAAATCACAGTAACATCCATCTTTGTATCCTCACTGCTTGCTGTGTCTGACACCCAGGAGTAGGTTTTCAAGAAACATTTGTCAAAATAGGTCTCTAAGTTACAGCTTCCCTCCCAACCTACTGGCTGTGCAAGTTCATCATCCCCATTTTCCAAAGGCATCATCCAAGTCTCTTAGGAATGTAAGTCAGGAGAACATCGCATGGCTAATTAGGAACAATCATTGGTTCGGATTAGAAATACAGTTTGCTGGCTCCTCGTACACTCACTCAGGGATCCACTCTGTAAATTTTCCTCTGGTTAATATTTTTGAAAACATGGGTACTAAAGCAGTCCAGAAAAGAAAACCAAAGTTGCAGATAGAGATCAGCCTCTGAGCTGGGGTGCCTCCTCTGCGGGTGGGGGGCGGGGGAGGGGGGCAGTTGTCTCCTAGAGCAGTTTTCGGTGAATAATTGCTGGTCGCTGACGCCTCGCCCCAGGCTCCACCCTATCTGAGTTTTCCTGTTTTTTCCGTGGGTAGGAAATTAGTGAAGTCACAGGGACTAGAGATTTCTACCAGTTTGAGTTCCTCAGGCCTCCTGTTTCTAAAAACATGCCCACCGAGAAATGAAATGAAGCACCCTTGGAAAGGGAGATTTGTGATGAAGCAAACTTCAGAGAAGGAAGCATTTATTCAAAAAGCAATTTCCTCAGCCAGCCGTGCTCTGTAAGCCTTTTTTCCCTCCATGTTTAGGATACTGGTGTTTGAACAAGAGTGTTCTCCTTTCTCCCTAGAGTGATGTCAACCTGTGGTACTCAGAATGAGGAAAGGGAAAAGGCAAAGGGCCAATTTCAGGTTTCGTTCGAATCTCCTGAAGTTTTTATTTTCTATTTGCTCCTGCTACAGTATGGCTTTTTTTCAAAGGCGCCTTACAGAAACTTTAGAAGCATGGTCCAGGCGAGACAGCTTATCCCCAAAGAGGGTGCTAAGACAGTACACCACCACCAATTCACCGTCATAGACATGGCCTCAGAATCCTGCTTAACACAATGCTCCAGGCAGCTACAACTGGGCCTCAAAATAAAACCCATTTGGAGAAGCTGAACTAGGTGAGGGGGTTGCAAATATGGGTCCCCCAAATACTGGAAACTCATTTGTCTGCAGAACTCATTCGATTAATCAACAAATAGTAAGAGGCCTTCCATGTGCTGGCACAGTGCATTGCACCGTGCAGGCTGGGCAAGGCTGAGTGTGTTCAGGAGGCTTACATTCGAGGAGAGAAGGCAGGCAATTAGCAAGGAATCAAATCTATTACAACCCTGAGAGACAATAATAAAGAGAACTATCAGTATGTTAGATGGTATGATCAGGGAAGACTGCTCCGAGGAGGGAACAGTTAAAGCTGAGAGCAATCAGCAAGTGCAGACACGCAGAGAAAGACGGAGGTATCTGAACGCTCTCTGAACTGGCTGAAGGCCAGGGACTGAAGCCCAGGGAGGAAGCACCCAAAGAAAGGGCAAAAGAAGCAGGTGCTTCTTCCTCCCTGTAGGACCAGCGGCGCAAGTGCTGGAAGAGAAGAGGGACTGGATGATTCACTGGTCGCATCACCTTTGTTCAGCACCCAGTTTTTCTAGGCTCAGAAGAATAGCAATCGGGCGAAGACACAGGGAGTCCAGACTCGGCGAGGTGAAGGAGGGGAGGCCAGTCTGGCCTTGGAGCATGGGCAGTGCCGCTCCCTGGCTTGAGTTTTGCGTACTGGGTCTCTCCCTCACCTTAACATCAGGTCTTGCTAACGGGAAGCTTTCCACGGGAAAGCGGATGAGCAGCAAGTTATTTGCACAAGTGGTGACCACCATGGAGCAGCGAAGATGCTGGCTGACCTCGGAAACTTCTCTCCGAATGTCCAGCATATGGTTGGCAGAGCTGAAAGGGCTCCCCTAGCACCAGCCAGCCAGCCAGGTGCCTGGCACCGGGACCACGTGTGGGCGAATGAGAAATGACTAACAGAAAACCTATATTCCAGGGGTGCTCACCACTCCGCTGGATTGGTCATGCTTCCTTCTGTATACAAGACGATCGTTCTGCCTCTGGTTACAAAACTGCACCCTCTGAAGCTGCTGTGCACCCCTTGGAAGTAACCTACCCTCCGTGACTTGCAAACCCATTCATTTCTGATGGAGCTGTTCCAATGCCCTTCAAAGAACCTGGCCGGTGTACACTGCACAAACAAATTAGGAGCCAGCCTTTCCCAAACGCCTCTCTCTATTTCATTTAAAAACCTTCTTTAATAAAGACATAAAAGCCTTGGATGAGGCTGGAACGCTAAGCTTACCAGGCATGACAACAGATCTTTGTCACAGAGGATTTCAAATACCTTTAAAAACAAAAGAACAAAAAAACCCCAGAATACTCAAAAGAAACTGAGATTTCCTTGTTAATGGGCTCAGTTGTTCATTTTATATACCCTATAAGTGACCATAATCCAGAAATCAGCACAGACAATGGAGATATAAGGCAACTGAAAACACAAACACACACATACACAGCTTCACCTGAGTGAAAAATTAAAATGCAATACCAGGCTCATGACTTTTTTGAAGCATCAGGCTAGAAAAAAGATACCCTCACCTTTTTCACCTTCCTACTGTGCATCTCTCAATTATTTATTACTAAGATGATCAAAAGGCACTATACACACACACACACACACACACACACACACAAATACAAAAATCCCAGGGTTGGCTCACATATATATATGGCTTGATTTTAAAATATTAGTACCTTTGATATTCCCATTAAAGCTGAAAATATTATTACTGGGAGTTATAACTTCATGTATGAAAAACCCATAAAAATCTTTTGAGAGTCCTAATCTTTTAATTAATCTCACCTCAGTGCAGCTCAAGGGTTTAAAGGAATTTGTTTGGTTGGTTTTAAAAGATAAAAGATCAGAATGCTTTAAAGTAGCTTTTTGTAATTTCAGGTATCTATTTAAAGGTCCAGAAACGAATATTCGAAAAAAGCTTGGTTCTAGAGTCAGGATTTAAAACACATATTTAAAGTTCCCTGGTCCAAACAGCATGTGACATCTGTATCCCTTCTGCCATATTGCTGCCAAGGGGCACACTCATGTCCTGCCTTGAATGTTCCAGGGATGAATATACTACTGCTCCTCAGACAGTCTGACCCTAGTTGACAAGCTGTGCTAGGAGACCATCCTTCCTCACCCTGAGTCTAAATCTCCCTTCCCCCAACTTCTACACATAAGTCCTACCTTCAGCTCTTAGAGTCACACCACACAAGATCAAGTTAATGTAAAGATATTACTTTTGAGTACTGATGAATTTGAGCTATACCTAAATCTGGCAATACTGCAGGCTAGAGAGGACGTAAACCCTCAGGAGTGCGCTGGCATTGCCTGTGAGAGAATATATTGAAACAGCCTCTTTGGGAAACAGTTTGGCATTATCTCCTAAAGCTGGCATTCACAGTACCCTAAAAACCAGCAATACTACACCCAGGTATGTACCCGAGAGAAATTCTTGCCCACATACATGAGAATCTTCAAAGTAGCTCTGATGAAAACAGCAAAAGCCTGGACATGGCCACTTATTCAGAAAGTAGATGAATAAAATGTGATATATTCATATGATGGAATATTACACAGTGATCGAAATAATTGTTTGATAGAACAGTTAGCCCATATGGACTAATCTCAATAACATACTATTAAGGAAAAAAAAATCCCCAAGAGATATTATGCAGCATGATACTTTTTTATAAAGTTGAAAAGTATATATTTTTGAGTTGTTTTTTAGGAATGCATAGAGACGCCTAAAACTAGGTAAAAAGGAGTAAAGGAATGGGGACTATGGGATTCAGGGTGATGGACAACTCAGTATGGGGGAGGGTGGGGAAAAGATGGGGTGTAGTCTTATCACATGGTTAGATATAGGATATGGTACATGCATACAATGGAATATCAGTCATAGAAAAGAACAGAATAATGCCATGTGCAGCAACATGGGTGGACCTAGAGATTGTCACACTGAGTGAAGTAAGTCAGAGAAAGACAAATATCGTATGATACCGCTTATATGTGGAATCTTAAAAAAGGGCACAAATGAACTTATCTACAAAAACAGAAATAGAGTTACAGATGTAGAAAACAAACTTATGGTTACCAGGCGGTAAAGGAGGTGAGAGGGGTAAATTGGGAGATTGGGATTGACAGATACACACTACTATATATAAGAAAGATAACCAATAAGGACCTACTGTATAGCACAGGGAACTCTACTCAGTACTCCGTAATGGCCTATATGGGAAAAGAAGCTAAAAAAGAGTAGATATATGTATATAACTGATTCACTTTGCTGTACAGCAGAAACTAACACAACATGGTAAATCAACTATACTCCCATAAAATTTTTTTAAAAAGGAAAAAAAAATCGTAGCTTTTGTTTTGAGTGATGCATGTGAAGATACGCATTAGCCATTAAAACGTAACTACTTAAATAACTACATGAAAGCAGGCCGTGAGTGAAAGCAAACAAAGATGACCATCCTCAGGCAACACTTAGAATTACACCACAGGATGACTGTAATTTCCCTCACTATGGAAATCCAGCTTCCCTTCTGAGACCCTCCGTAAGAATTACAACATGGTAGCACTTGCCATGTAAAAGCAGCGAAGTTAGTAATTGGATTCCAGATGTCTAAGATTGATGAATCCCTTCACTGAATCCCCCCACCCCCCAGCCCAGGATCTATTTTGGATATAACACTCCACACAGGATGCTGTTCTTAATTAACACTGCTCTGCCTTAAGAGCTTTATGTCTGCGAGATAGTCATCCAAACACTCTCCCGTCCATAGATTTGCTCTTATGCCCTATCTCCGAAGCAAAAGTAATACTTGCCTGGATTTTAATAAACATGTCTGCAGGAGTAATATAACTTTCACATGCTTTCTACATTTCATAATCTCTCTTAGTGCTTTTCTTTATGCTGACTGCCATGCCAAGACTGGATTTTAAAGGCTTTGTAGCAGTTCTGTCTCCATTTCTGGTGCCCACCTTAGGGGGCAGCAAACAGTATGCTGATTGCTCTTTAGGTAGGAAGCACAGACATGATGTTGAAAAAGCCATTTACTATCCAAGCTACTGTATTCCTCTCCCTCTTTAATTTTTGACTTTGACTCCAGCTCATTGACCTTAGACTGAAGCATAGTAGCCAAGTTATCAGTCCAAGATCTGCGAGTGTTCCTAATTGGCTACTCAGATGGTGTCTACCAGATGCCAAAATTAAAAATTTAAAAAAATCAAGCAAACTAATGTTTTGGCACCCAAGAGGCAAAACAACCTGCTAAGGGACTAGTCCTTTCACTTTGCAAATGGTTACTCGAGCCTTGGGTGGAGAGGCAACTCAATCTACTTATAAAAGGAGCCAGATTTGGGACCTAATTCTTCAGCTAAAAGGCAGCTGAATCAGGAGGAACAAACACAGCTCTAAGGAAAAGGAACCCCTGTCCATGGCTGAAGGAGAGATGCTCTTGGTCCAATACTAGGGACCCTGCTGCTCTAGGGAAGTGGAAAACATCAAAGAGCCCAAGAATCAAGATGGCATAAATTTGTTGTTGTTCTACTACTTTTTTTTTTTTAATTGATGGAACTCTGGTGAGTGCTTGCTAAGCGCCAGGTACAGAGATGGTCTCATTTAATCCTTTTAACAGCACCTACCTCATGGTGCTGCCATCTCCATTTTCAGATGAGGAAATTAAGGCTCAGAGATGTGATCTTACAGCTCATGGGTTGTGGGACTTCAGGGCCCGCTCCCTCAACCTGCATTCCCTCTCTCCTAAAACACTGCTGAACATTCACTAAGCAATAGGGATTAGGTTGAAGTATCTCCATCAAAGCACTTTTGTGAATGGAATCTCCTTGGATCAACTTTGGGGTAGGTAGAGGCACAGTGTCATTGTCCCCATTTTACAGAAAAGGAAACAAAGGTTGAGAGAGATTAAGTGAATTGCTTGAGTCTTCTGCAGTCTTGGACTGAAAGCCTCAACATGTTTCTCTACTAAAAACGACCTTCGATTAATAAATAACAGGGTGGCCTGCCTCTAGTTTCTGAATTGGAACATCACAACTGAAGAAGCATGTATTGGGGGATCTCTTATTAAAAAACAGAACCTAAATTATAGGCGATGGGTCAGGGCACTTTCAGTTCAGTCTTTTAACCCTTGCCATCTGTGCTCGGTCCTGAGTTACTGGTCCTTGACCCGGCTTTCTTGGAATGATAGGCCCTCATTTACCATTTCACTCTCATCTCTCAACCCTTCACACTGTTTCCTTCCTATCTGAGTAGGAGTGGTTCTTTAAACAACCTGCCGCCTCTTTCACCACCAGCCCTTTGCACATACTAGTCTCTCTGCATGGAATACATTTCTTCTCCTGTTCCACCAAGGCTAGACTAGGTGGTCCTTGAATAAGGTTCTATTTCAGGACATTTATTGTGTTGTAAGTATCTTCCCCACTAAATTATAGGCAAAGCCACTTCTATGAGCAATATTCAGTCTTTCCTTAACCTTCAAAACACTAATGCCACACGGTTCAATCTAATACCTTAGCAATGACCTGACAAAACCAGAGCTAGGCACATAGTAGTTCACTAAATACCTCTGGCTCAAATAAGCCAACTATAACAGATATTTAGAAGGGTGACACAGTTATAACCATCCCTAGTCCTCAAAAAAAGGTTTGATTATGTTCTCTAAACCAAACATTATAAGAGTAAGCAGGAATGGAGATGTACACTGTTAAAGAGGATACAGAACAAAATTAGGTTTCTTTGTAGCCCTCATCAATCTGAAATTTATCTGTTTTTACTTAATCACATTTCTATGGTATATAAACTTATGAAGAATCTGAGTAGAAAGCCAAACCTTGGGTGTCCCTAGTCTTTGCCCGTGGATCCCCAAAGGCATCTCCCCTCTTTCAAGGACAAGTGGAGAGAAAACTGCACAGCAAGCAGAAGGACAAATGAAAGATATCTCTGTGCCCACTTAGAGGTCAGCATTCCACCCTTATGTGTGATCCATAATTAGTGACAATTGCATTTGTTCAGAGTCTGGAAAAAAAAAAAACCCAAGGCAGCTGACCTCAGTTGTCCCACAGCTAATCATCCTTTGAAGGAGACGCTTGAGAGAAAATGGAAACAGCAGGGTGGTGCCCAGGCTGTGGTGTGGAGTATGCTGAGGGTGGTCCATGAGCACGGATGGCCAGATCCTCTTCCTGAGCTGGCCTTGTCCTGACACTCTCCCATCTTGTATTGGGTGAGGTGGGCATCAGCAGGCCACCCTGCAAAAGGCTTGGCATGATGCCCACCCGTTTCTACAAAGTTCCTTCTCGTTGTGGGCACTCTTCTACGAGGATTCCTACTTGTGTATGTGCACAGGCTGCGTCAAATGCAGTCTCCTTTGCCTCTGCTCACAGTGTATTACATTTTTAATCAGTATATATAATTACTTACCACAAGCTGCCAGGCCAGATTTTCTGAGCATCAGTCTAATTAACTTAAGCTTGATAATTATGTTTCAGATACCACAGCAGTACACACAGAATTTGCAGATTATGCCACCAGCTTATTTGATTCCAATAACATGTCTTCTCAGAAGGTGGGTTAGTTTTGATTTTTTTTTTTATGGCCATCTGATAATTACCTAGGTTTCAAAGTTTTCCCTTAAAAATAAAATCAGTCTGCTATTTAAGACAGCTTCTCAAATCATTAACACAGACTGGACTGAAATAACAGATTTCTGTGTATTTGTACACACAAAAATCTTTTTTTTACTAATATAAGCTCAAGCTGAGGAAATATTAATATATAAAGAATTCTGATGGTCGAATAACAACTTTCCATGTTTTGACTGGTCTATGCTTTGCCTTTTCCATTTACACTTGTCTTGATGAAAAATAAGGGGGGAAAAAAAAGCAAAAGAAACAGAAAACCTCCAAGACTTACAGGCAAGAAAGGTCAGCTTCTGGTTGAATTAGGGCATGATAAACTCACATAAGGATAATAACCAACTTACAGAGGGTTTGCTATGTGCTAGGCACTGTGTTAAGCCCTTTTTGTGGATTTTCTCATCTAATCATCCTAACAGCCCTGTGTAGTAAGTATATGTTATGGGTTGAATCGCATTCCTCCAAAAGATATGTTGAATCCCAAACCCCCAGGACCTCAGAATGCAAGCTTGTTTGGAAATAGGGTCTTAACAGAGGTAATCAGTTTCAAAGAAGGTCATTACAGTGGGCCCTGATCCAATAAGACTGATATCCTTTTACAAAGGGGAAATATGGACACAGACACAGCCACATACACCAGGAGGATGTCACGTGAAGATGAAGGCAGAGATCAGGGTGATGGATCAACAGGCTAAGGAATGCCAGAGACCGCCAGCAGACCACCACGAGCTAGGAGAGAGGCCTCAGAAGGAACCAA
This sequence comes from Mesoplodon densirostris, assembly GCF_025265405.1. Lineage (NCBI taxonomy): Eukaryota > Metazoa > Chordata > Mammalia > Artiodactyla > Ziphiidae > Mesoplodon > Mesoplodon densirostris. The sequence continues at coordinate 80,183,638 of NC_082670.1, forward strand.
ACCTGCTGACAATGGGATCTCAGACTTCTAGCCTCCGGAACCGTAAGACAACAAAATTCTGTTGTTTAAGCCACAGAGTGTGTGGTACTTTGTTACAGAAGCCCTAGCACATGAATACAGTATGCATGCTCATACTCCTCACTGTGCAGGGGCCGAGGCTCAGAAGAGCTGTGTGATGTGTCCAAGGCCACACAGCTGTCACAGGCAAGGATGGAGTCCACAACCAGGCTTTTCCGACTCCCAAGCTCATGCCCTTGGCCTCACCCACTGCTCTGCCACACTGAGTCGACCTAGGAGGGTGGAGAGAATCCATGCAACAAATCCCAGAAATGGCTGGCATGCTGTGATCATTTCAATGCTTCTAAATTAAGAGTAAGACTGAGATAGTGAATGAGATACCATCTCACACCGGTCAGAATGGCCATTATCAAAAAATCTAGAAACAGTAAATGCTGGAAAGGGTGTGGAGAAAAGGGAATCCTCTTGCACTGTTGGTGGGAATGTAAATTGATACAGCCACTATGGAGAACAGTATGGAGGTTCCTTTAAAAACTACAAATCGAACTACCATATGACCCAGCAATCCCACTACTGGGCATATACCCTGAGAAAACCATAATTCAAAAAGAGTCACGTACCAAAATGTTCATTGCAGCTCTATTTACAATAGCCAGGACATGGAAGCAACCTAAGTGTCCATCGACAGATGAATGGATAAAGAAGATGTGGCACATATATACAACGGAATATTACTCAGCCATACAAAGAAATGAAAGTGAGTCATTTGTAGTGAGGTAGATGGACCTAGAGTCTGTCATAAAGAGTGAAGTAAGTCAGAAAGAGAAAAACAAATACCGTATGCTAACACTATATATATGGAATCTAAGAAAAAAAAAAGTCATGAAGAACCTAGGGGTAAGATGGGAATAAAGACACAGACCTACTAGAGCATGGACTTGAGGATATGGGGAGGAGGAGGGGTAAGCTGTGACAAGGTGAGAGAGTGGCATGGACATGTATACACTACCAAACGTAAAATAGATAGCTAGTGGGAAGCAGCCGTATAGCACAGGGAGATCAGCTCGGTGCTTTGTGACCACCTAGAGGGGTGGGATGGGGCGGGGGAGGGAGGGAGACGCAAGAGGGAAGAGATATGGGAACATATGTATATGTATAACTGATTCACTTTGTTATAAAGCAGAAACTAACACACCATTGTAAAGCAATTATACTCCAATAAAGATGTTATTAAAAAAAAAGACTGAGGTAGTGGCTGTTTCCAAGTTTATATGCAGCTTCTTTTATTTAAAACAGAAAATGACTGCTGGAAATACATGCTTCCTTGTTTCCCGTGGGCAACAAAACAGAATTTACCTTTTCTCAGAGTGAGAGCAGCGGTGATATTTTGTTCTCTTCCCACCTCTAACATGAGAGGATAATGGGCCAAAATATCACCTGCCAACTATGAAAGGCATAAGGGGAAAACCACAAATAAAATAGCTCAACCCAGGGAATAGCATCTGAGAGGGAAGGACAGATAGGCTTTCCCAAGATGTAATTCCAGATGGAAAAAGCAAGAGAGAGAACAAGTCTGCTTCACAGAGGCCACAGGCATGGAGTAATTCTTGGGAAGAGATGCAACCTTGGTTCGGGAAGGAAAGCATAGGAATAAGAAGAAGAAGAAAAAAAAGACAATTCCCCAAGAATGTCTATTGGAATGAATCTGATGGAAAGCTTGACGCCAGACAGAGGAAGGAAGCTCACATCCACTGAGGGCCTAATAGAGCTGGTGTGCGTATGACGGTAAAAGCATCCAATCCCCCCACTCCCCGAGAATCTTGTGAAGTAGAAGCTATCACCTCCCTGCCACATCCCAGTTGACAGGAAATAGGGGCTCTGAGCAGTGAAACAATTAGCTCGAGGCCAGATGTCTCCCTGGCCCAGCAAATCACTGGCAATGCCTATGCAGAAGAACAATGCAAAGGGGTCATCCTAGGGACACTCTGGAAGAGTCTTCAGAAGAATTGCCTTGCTCCTTCTAGACCAGTCCTGTTGATTTCTCTCTTAGTATGTGTACAAGCTCACATGTAAAACTACGGGCTATTCGTTATGGATCCTTTTCACAAATTACAAATTACATCTAAGTTCCTCTAGAATAGGAGTTCTTATTTTTAGGCATGTCAGCACCTTTGAGAATCTGATCAAAGATAGGACTCCTTTCCCTAGAAAAATATGTACATACAAACACACTCACTTTACGTGAAACTTCCCTGGGGGATCCATGGCTCACAGCTTTTAAACCCACAGGGGATACCTACGTCCCCAAGTAGCCCAGCGATGTCACGGCACCACTAAGATATACTCTGTGCCATTGGACACCTTGATCGGGGAAGTTCCTCTCCTCAGTCACGGCCTTGTATTTCTGGGTTACCACATCTGTCTCTCCCACTGTTGGGGAGCCCTACTGTGCTTTGTTCAGCTCTATTCCCCTCGCACTCAGCACTGAATCTGCAGCCAGAAGACCTGGACTTGGGATCTAGCCCCCTCTGGGCCATGCTGCCTCCGCTCCTTAAATCTGTTTCATCACCTACACTATTAAATGGAGATCACACCATGGCTGGCCCTGCTTTTTCCCAAGGCTTCTGGAAGGAACATGTGCAACAGTACAAGTGAAAGCAATTTCTAAGAGAGCAGTGAGCACCTACTGTATGCAGGCACTGTTTTACACACTTTACATATATTAGTTTATCCGTCTTCACAGCTACCCTCCAAGGGTGGCACTCCTTGTACCAGGAAGCTGGGCCCAGAGAGGCCTGGGAACTGGTGCAAAAGCAGGCACAGGGCTGGGAGGCAAACGGAGGCAGCAATGCCAGCACCAGCCTTCTTGACCACTGTGTCTCCCTAGACCAGGCAATGCCATGCAGATGCCTGAAACTGTTAGAACAAGAAGGGAGAAGGACCCCGCAGGCCCTTTATTCACGTAGTGGAGCTTGGGCAGGGGGAGTTGAGGGGGGAAAGGGCTCTATAGTCAGACCGCCAGAAAACCTCAGTGTTATAACTGCAACCTGCTTGTGCCTCAAACCACCGTCAACCGCCCTGAGCTCCTTGGTAGAGCCAGTCTGGCCTTTGATGTAGCCCTGGGGGGCCCCCCCAGAAAATAATTCAGCACCCCCAGAAAGTGTGGAAAGTGCGTGATGAGGAAAATCTGGGCAACTGTGGGAGCACAGGACGGGGGTGAGTCATCTAGTCTGTGTGTGAGGGGTCAAAAAGCTATACATCTTCCCAGCCTTTACATTATAACAAAACCCCAAGATACCAGACTGAGCTCAATGCTGAGTGTCTGCAGCTTCACCACACTTAATGTACGACATTTCGAATTCTGCTTTGAGCACTTTTTCCCACTGTTCTTCTCTTAGCTAGCTCCTCCTCTTCCTTTGGGTTTCCATTTGAATCTAACCCCTTTAAAGAGCCTTCCTGGCACACCCTATGTTGCATGCAGAGGTTGGCCGTCGGCAGCCTTGGACTCCCAAGTGTGAACCACAGACCAGCACAGTCTGGGGGCTTGTTAGAAATGCAGAATCTTTGACTCCAGCCCGGGTGAGTGTTCAGTAATATAAAGCTGCCTCGTCCAGCTCCAGGAACCACTAGCCCCAGATGGCTACTGAGCATTTGAAACAGGGCTAGTCTGAGCTAAGATGCACTATAAGTATAAAATGCACACCAGATTTAGAAGACAGGGCAAAAAAGAATGTGAAATATCCCAGTAATCATTTTTATAATGATTATCTATTGAAATGATAATATTTTTGGTATTTTGTGTTAAATAAAAATATTATTGAATATTTTACAAATTTTGATACAAATCACATTGTATCTACATTGGGCAGGGCTGCTTTAAAATGTGAGAAGCGCCCGTTTAGGATAATGATCAGAAACCAGTGTTGGCAAACTACAGCCTGTGGGTCCAATCTGGCCCAGTACCAGTTTTGGTAACTAAACTTTCAGTGGAACACGGTCACACTCCCTCACTACATACTGTCTGTGACTACCTTCGTGCTACAAGAGCTGGATTAAGTAGGTGCAACAGAAACTGAATGGCCTGCAGAGCCTAAAATATTGACCAGCTGGCCCTTCACAGGAAGAGTTTGCTGACCCCTAGTCAGCAGCATGGGTTCCAGAAGTGGACGCCCTGCTCCCAATCCTGTCTCCACCACCTTTTAGTACGTGAACTTGGGCAAGAGACTTCCTGTCTGCTTCTCAACTTCTGCATCTGAGAACAGGCATAAGAGTACCTATGGGATCAAGGTATTAGAAAGATTAAATCAGTTGATAATGTGAAATTCTTTCAATTGTGCCTTGCGCTTAGTAGGTTCTCAATAAACATTTCCCCCACTGTTACTATCACTAGCAATCAATCATCACAAGTTATAATTAGACATTTTTGCTTTGTTACCTTTTGTCTTATGTGTTGCCCCACCAGACTAAAAACCCCAGGAGAGCAGGGGCATTTTCTATCTTGTTCCAGCTATTCACCTGAGCACCGTTTCTGGAGCATGATAGAAATTCAATAACTACTTGTTGAAGGAATGAGGCGCAGAGAAAAGTAATCTGCCTAAGGCTACACAGCCTGTAAGTGGCCAGGACTTGAACCTGGTTCTTTCTGTTCCCCAAATTCTTAACTTCCCCTGCTACACCGTGCAGTCTCTGGACCAGCAACATCACCTGGGGGGGCTTGTTAGAAATGCAGAATCTTAGGCGCCACCCCAGACCTACTGAATCAAAACCTCTAACAAGATCTCCAAGAGATTCATGGGCACGTTTAAGTTTGGGGAGTACTGCTCTAGGCTCTAATTCCCAGTTAAGACTCTGCTTATTCACTCAACAAGTAATTAATGGAGCATCAGTCTTTCCCCTGAGCACTCTGTTCAACCCCCTAACACCAGAGCTGATTATTCACCCCACTAAGGGCCTGGGGGTGTTTAGGTTCTGCAGTGAACATTAATATGCTGTGTCAGAAGGTGTCCTTTCTCCTACCAGATTCAAACCACTGCAATGCAGGAATGACCTCTCTGCACAGAAATGGGCGTAACATTCCATGCCAGCCTCAACTGACCAAGCCACAGGCCCAGAGGATGCAGGGAGTGGAAAATCCACTCCTAAATAATTTCCCTCTGGGCAGCAACCTCAGCGAATGGGTTCCCCTCTGCATTTCACAGGCTACTGCCTGCACTGCCAAAATATACATCCATTCCTACATGTCATACCTCAGGCACCTTCCTTTTTGATTCTACGAATGGAAGCAAATCATCTCCCACTCATATTACAAACCAGTTAAAATTCTCCCCTCATTGACTCTGTTTTGTCTTACTTGTTGCCTGCCTCCAAGGTCCTACACTCTTTGCCTCACTATTTTCTTAGAAATGGCCCGTTGTGTGGCACTTCAGAGGACCTGGGTGCTTCAAATTAGCACAGAAACTTACAATGGATTCCCATTTGTCACAGCAAGAAGTTTCAAACTGTGGTCATCAGTTGAAAACTTTAAATTAGAAAAAGACTGATTAGCATGATTCTTAAAGGTCTGAACACTAAACTCACAGATGGCCTCTGAGAGGACCGATGGCGCATAAAGGAGATTAGGATAAATCTAATTATTTAGGGGTGTTCCCATTTCTGGAGGCAAGTGGTGAGCAATGGAGAAGAAGTGAAGGATGGACAGATGGATGTAATGAAGCCCCATTGAAGTCTTTCTGATTCCCTCTCACGGTGATGGAGCACATTACCCCATTAATGGTCCTGTGAGCTAACACAGTCAAAGTTGAGCGCCGTGACCTCCAAAATGAATTTGAATTGCCTGCCCAGCTCTTTACACGTGTCCGCGGGATTTAAATGAGCCTGAAAGGTCTGTGTGCCTGCCGCGGAGCTCTCTCCCTACAGCATGGGCTGGAAGCCCCCTTAGGGGACGACCTTCCTCCTGGCTGGTTTCTGAAGGCATTCAGGCTGAGGCTCACAGCTTTTCTGTTCCCACTGCTCTACAACTTGAATTTCCTAGGAAATATGCTGTGCTTTGTGTTCATTCGGGTGCATGCGAGGTGTTCGTGTGGACTCCTGTTGTTCTTTTCATCAGCGGGTGATGGCTACACATTATCAACATCCCATGCTGATTAGGGACCTGAGGGCAGGTTCTAAGGAAGAAGAGTGGCAAGATAGGGCCCTTTTCTTGAGGAGTTCATGGCTCAGCGACAGAGATGTGAGATAAACAACAATATAGGACATTTCACAGCTAGGTGTGAGATGAGAGCCTGATTCGCTCGTACAGCTCAGAGAACAGAATGGAAACAGTGGTGGTCCATGAACGCGAAATCACGGAAAGAGGTGGGACTCCCATTTCTCCCCTAGATGACCACAAATGACCTCCTAAATATCTCCTTTCCTCTACTTTTGAGCCACTACTGTTCAGCATCACTTAAAAGTGTAAATCAGATCACGTGACTCTCTCCAAGAATCAGAGTTGACATTTAATGAACACTTACTGTTCACTCAGCACTGATCTCAACACACTTCACACATCATTTCAATTCATCTTCACAGCAGCCATATGTGGTAGGTACTAGTATCATCTCTCTATTACAGGTGAGGAAAGGGAGGTACAAAGGGGTTACCTGGCCCAGTAAGTTAGCAGAATTTATAGACAAATTCAGGCTTTCTGACTCCAGAACTCAGATTCTCAAACCCTGTAACTCCTATTCTTTGGTCCCTGCCCTCCCATCACAGATGGAATAAACTCTAAACTCTCTGACCTCATCTTGCTTCATTCTCTCCCATGCTCCCTGTGTGCTAGCCACGGTCTCCACGTTTGGTCCACTTAAGGCCCTTTGCACCTGTAGGACCCTCTGTCTGCCTAGAAAGTTTTCCCACTCTCCCATACTCAACCTGGAAACATCAGAGTGACCTTGAGTCTCAGCTCTTTACTTTTCTCTGTTCTTCTTCCCACCCAGGTGATCTCACGCAAGGCCATGGCTTTACATGCCATCTCTATGACTGCCACATGTGTTTCTAGTCTGGGCTCTCTAGTGAGTTCCAGCCATGTGTGCTCCACAGTTTACCTGATGATTCCTCTTGCATGGGTAGCAGGCACCTCATATTTCTTATAACCAAGAGAGAATACCTTACTTATAGCCACCATCCTAGTTCAGTCTTTCCAGTAAATATCACTAACCATTCAGCTGGTTACTCAAGCCAAATACTAGAAGTTCTTAGCCTCTGAGGGCTCATATTCAACTCCATCAACAAAATCTACCTGCTGGGTTTCCAAAACACATTGCCAAATAGCCTACTTCTCTCCACCTCTACTGCACCATTATCTCTACCATAAACCACTGTGATAACCTCCTAATTGGCCCCTTTGCTTGAGCTTTCATCTGCTTTCAACCCAGCCAGAGTGATCCTTGTAAATCTCAAGTCCTCGTTCCCTTGTCTGACATCCCCCAAATCCAATCTCATTCTGGGCCCACAAGACTCTAGGCCACTGCCTGCCTCTGTAACCACATCTCCTTTTGCCTGCTCACCAGGGTTCCAGGCTCACTGGCCTTCCTGCTGTTTCCTGAACATGCCAGGCTCACCATGGACCTGTGGCTTTTGCAATCGCTATTCACTCTAATTGGAAAACTCTCTGCCCCCAGGTTCTCCAGACTTGCCTCTTGTCCTTGACTTCTCAGTTAAAATGTTACCTCCTGGGTGAAGCCTTTTCTGACATGTCTATCTGAATGCATCTGCTCTGGCACAAATACTTCTTTATTACGCTGTTTCCTCTCACTACCTGAGATGATGGATGTTTGTGTGTTCCCTTGTTTTTCTCTCCTACTAGAGTAATCTCTTAAAAGGTCTGGGGCCTGATCTGGCTTGTTCACTACTGCGTCCCCCAGAGCCTGCACCTGTAAGGGGGAACAGCAGCATCTGTTTAATGATGAACAGCATTTATTTATAAGCTTTGTTTATAACAAAAAGTAAATGGAGGAGGTGAGATTGAAGACAGAAGATAATGCCGGGATGCCAATCCTACAGTCAGTGGGAGGGGATGGGATAAAGAACAGAAGTGAGGGGCACTTCTAGAGAGTGGGGGAAGGCTAATGTATTGCATTAAGTGACTATTACCCATGAGGCCCTGGGGATACTCAGGTGAACCATGGAGTCACAACCCCTGCCCTCACGGAGCTTGTGTTTAGAATGTTTTTTAAACTTTTCATCCCTATTTTAGGATAGGACAGAGGAAAGCACATTTTTTTTTCCTGTAAAGGGCCAAACAGTAAATATTCTAGGATCTGTAGGCCGTACAGTATGTCATACAAATACTTAACTCTGCCGTTGTAGTGAGAAAGCAACCATAGACAGTGCACACACATGGCTGTGTTCCAATAAAACCTTGCTAATAAAAACAAGCATCAGGCCCGATTTGGCATGTGCACCATAACTTGACAACGCTGGGATAGGGTCTTCTTTTGTAGGCCCTTCTTTAGGCCTGTTACACAGAAGAGCAGGCTTTGGTTGAATCCTAAGGGTCTTGTGTAGAAAAACGTAGATTTACTATCTCCATGAAATCCTCTCTGAAGCTCTTAGGAGGCAGTGAGTAGAAGTGAGCTGTCTACCTAAGGTTCCTGTCAGTCTTCTGTTTTAACCCTCCCCCCAATCAACCAGCGTTTGTAAGAAGTCTCACAGTTATATAGAGTTGAATGTACATCACGTGATGAGGAGTAACTGATCATGGCTAATGCATATACTAGTTGGTGGACCTGCCCTTATACCACAGCTGGAAAGGAAGAGGACGGGGACCAGTGATTAGTTATACTGATCTCAAGTGAAGCTAATAGCCTGCTGTCACCATGACCTCAGCCAGGGAGAAAAGCTGCGTCCAAGTCTACAGGCCTTCATGAGACATTTGCCACTCGGCTGTTGGCTCATGAGCTTGGGCGTAAGAAAGGAAAGAAGATGGCATTGTTGTGTGCCCTTCTTGCTCTGGGGCGCTTTCGGAAGCAACAACTGTGATCAGAAAAGTAAATGTTGTTAAGGGAAGTGGGATAGTTGTTCTGGACGCACACCAAGAGCCAGGCTCCAGGAAGCTGGAGCCAACAGAATCAGATCTTCACGTGCATAAGACATTGCTGGGCTTTCTCCACAGGTTGCCTTTGTGGTTGCGGTCTGCCTGGTTTCCAGGGAGCCTTCAGTTAGAATATTGAGATGAGCTGATTTATCCCTGTGTGTCACATGAGCTCCATTACCATTAACACAAATAAGTCTTTAGTTACATGAGGAAGGTATAGAGAAGTGTGTATGGCTTCACCTCATAAAAACATCATTTTTTCAAAACACCAGTTTCTTGTGTATAGATTGCCCAAATGTGCGTTCACGTTAATACAGAACAACAAGAGACCTAGATATACTGCTCTGGGCATACTGAGTTAGCCTTGCTTCCGAACCAAGAAATCCTCAAGCCAGTACCTCTCCCCACAGGGCCACCTCCCTAATTCCTTTCCTTCCACCTCCATTTCAGCCGGACCTGAAGTGGGCAACATAGCCTGGGAACCTCCGCTCAGGCAGCAGAGAATAGATGTGTTCAGAGCCTTAATGTGCTCCCGGCACTTAGCAGTGTTCAAAGAAATATGTGAGAAATGAACAAATGGTAGGGAAACTTCCAACCCATCAGAGTGCCAGGATTCTGAAACGCATGGTGATGAAATGCACAGGGACACACAGTTAGTGCCCATCTCTATGGGAAGAGGAATCAAACTGACTTTGCAGAACTACTCCCAGGCAGGAGACAGGCTGTGCTCATGGCTTTCACCCACCATGTTACTGAATGTTCTCAGCATCCCTGCAACATCGGTATTTCTAATCAATATTTCATTGACGCTCTTATCTCCTCAAATGAAGACACCACCACCCACACTGAAATGCTGCGATGGGAATTCAACAAGATACACTGTATGTTAAGTCTTCACTCAGCCTAGGGTTTGAGACATAAGGGTTTGATAAATGACAGCTGTTGGTGTCCTTATTGCTTTGTCCTTGTTATAGATGAAGAAATAGAGGCTCAGTGGTTTACAGTGACCACTCCAAGCTACAAAATGTGGCACAAGTGGGAATGGACCCAATGTGTCTTATTCCTTCTCTAGTTACAGGAAGGAATAAGGAAAGTATACTGGTTGCATCTTCCTCTGCTCTTTGCCTTCTTAGCTTTAGCCCTGGGAACTCCAGAGCTACCTCAAGATGGCTCTAAATTCTCCTCTAAGTGCTACACAGAAGATTAGAAAATAGATTATGCATCTATTATATTTGACATGCTAGACATCTATGATATATAAATAGAATATATAACATATATAAATAGAATATATATATTATATAAGTATATATAAATAGAATTCAAAGATAATTCTTTGCATAACAGACTAGAATAGTGATCCCGCCCTTAAAAATAATTCCTTCCTACAATGAATACATGTTCTGATGTTAGTTACGCCCATTTCCCTCTTCCCAGGTAAAGACACTTAGAATTGTAAAGGCACTGGTGGCCTGCATTCGATGAACAGGGCCTGACCTGGAATGGTATGTAACATCACCAATGCCATGGTCCCAAACATGCAGCCAAAGGTTTTCAAAATGTACAGGCATCCATGGAAAATTGAAAGCGTTGCTAGGCATATGACTAACAAGCCAGAAAGGCCATAGCACTTGCCAGAAGGGATGAGGCATTTCAGAAAGAGAAGTCAAGATGCATTTGTGAGCTGAATGCATCCCTCAGCCTGCTTAGCTGTGCTACTTGGTTCATAAACCGGGAATTAAGTCAATTTTCATTTCGGCTTTTTATTTCACCTTTAGGCAACCCCTAAGGTTTCCAGAAGAATTCTGTTTGACCTTTAGCTAAAGTTCAACCTCTACCAAGTTACCAATTTTGGATGGTCCCTGGGTGATCACTTAAGACAGATTTCACTATAATTCAATGAAAAGATAATCCCTGGCCTAAGAGTTCACAGAGGAAGGACTCCGGGTGGGCTCAGGGATGGCAAAAGTTATGGGTTTAGTCCTACTAATGAATTTTAGTGATATTTTCATTGTGTGACATTGCTCACTGAAGTCAGCCTGGATGCATTTGCTGGATATTGAACCCAGGGCATTTCTTTGCCTCCACCTGGACCCAGATGAGGGTTCTCTCAGTGCCCCTTGTACTCTAGGCCCTAGAAAAAAAGAGTCAGCCCACTGAGGCAGTGCCTTGGCAAGTTGTCATTTACTTCCAAAGTTACAAAAGGAACCTTAAACCCACCACTGGACTTGGACTTTGGTCCCACACCAAGTAGTGTATCTTTGCTATAAGCACATATGCTCTAGATCTGCATTTCTCTAACACTTACTTTTCAACACCTCTCAGCCACACTCAGGAGATGTGGAGGGGAGCGGTGGACGGAGGAGCCAGCTCTTCCGAGTTACAGCGGAGAATGGAGGTCTGGAGGTGTTTCCTTCTTACCTATCCTGACTTACTTTGTCTACTGAAGGTCTGCCTGATTCTTCAGGAAGTATTGTAAAAGTCTCTCAATATGTGTATATGTTTAATCAGAGGGTTCCCCCCGCCCCATTTGTGATTACGTAGTTAGCTAGGAGGTGCTGTGTGCACACCATGGAGACAGGGTCGCTTCTGGTTACAGAAGTGAAAACAGCTCCCAGTTTGCATGCAAGGCAGTTAGTTCATCCCTATCCAGAGATTACATCCATTAAACTAAAGGGAAATCCAATGTCCATCTCACTCACAAGTCAGAACAGGATGTCTGCCTCACAGACATCAATATATGGTTACCCAAGAGGAAAGGGAGCTGGGGAAGGATAAATTATGACTTTGGGCTTAGCAGATACAAACTGCATACTACTATATAAAAAACACTATATATAACAAGGTCCTACTGTAGAGCACAGGGAACTATATTCAACATCCTGAAATAAACCATAATGGAAAAGAACATGAAAAAGAATATATATATATTATATATATATATAAATATATTTTATATATATATATATATTATATATATATAACTGAGTCATTTTGCTGTACACCAGAAACTAATGCAACGTTGTAAATCAACTCTGCTTCAATAAAAAATTCTTAAAAAGAACAGGATGTCTGCATCTGCCGCTTCTCTGACTTCCCAGTCCTGTGGGAGAACAGCGGCCCCTCTCTTAGCATCTCCGTGGACTGGAGGATGCTCATTTTAGAGGAAGGGCTCCTAGCTTTCTGCAGAGAGTTCAATACAATGATGCCTCAGATTCAGCTTCCTGCATTCTTTTTCTTATTGATTGGCGTACCTCAGGCTATTAGGTTTAAATGATAATTAAATGATAATTTTGGGGGGGGGTGAGTACACAAGGAGATAAATGTCTCACAAATAGACTCAAAGCTTGCAGGCAGGAGACGTGTAGTGATTTACAAAGTGTTTATCTAGCTGGCATTTTCTTCCCCCAGGAAAAAGTAATCATTGCTACCATCCTCTGAAAACAGAGATGCTTGTTTTCTGGGAGGGCTTGGAGGCTAGCCAAGACAGTGTGAAGATTCCTGAAATTCCAACACACCTGCTGGAGTACTGGACTGAGTGAGCTGCCCATAAAGGGTCACCCCAAGGCCTCTTCCGTCCTTACCAGAGCCACTGCAGCAGAGCCCTAGGTGTCTGCGAGCGTGGAGGCTTATTGTGAGCTGCTGCGTCTTTCGATGGGCCGCCTGGCCCAGGTGTGATTCTGCCCCTGGAATACGCAGAGGAAGCCATGCTTCCCCCCACCCACCCCCGCAACCTCCGGGCCCCTCCAACACACACACCTGTAATAACACACAGGTTATTAATAATTTCCCAATAGAAGGGCCTGCCCCACCACGGCTTTCACTCTGCCCTCAACCTGACACTCTCTGCCATTCACTTTCTGCCTCAACCTCAGGCACTACTGACATTTTGGGTCAGTTAGTTCTAGGTTGTGGGGGGTGGTCTTGTGTGCTTTAGGATGTTTAGCAGCACCCTTGGTCTCTACCTGCTCGATGTGACCAGCACACCTCTCCCTCCCACCTGTGACATCCACAAATGTCCCCAGCCATGGCTGAACGCCCCCTGGGGGTAAAATTACCCCCAGTCAAAACCAATGTCTTAAGACAAATGGGAAATGATGGGAGAAGCTGAGAATTCCCCCAACCCTGTAAGGAACCAAAGAGGCCATGTCGTTACCAACTCTCCAGTCTGGCTTGCAGATTCCATCTCTGAGGAATCTCAACGAGCCAGAGACCTCCATTGGAAAGAGGGAAGGGGGCCTGGGGAGGGCAGTCAGGGCTGAGTTGAGGACTATGGATTCTTGGCCAAAAAATGGCAGAAGAGTGATTGGATTGCACTCTCTCTCTAGAGTGAAGGTCTATGAGTCCCATGACGGAGAAAATATTTTTGAGCACCCGCTATATCCCCCATCCAGTCAGTCAAGACAGCTGACAGATTTCTTTCTCCTCTTCCTCTCCCTCTCCCCTCTCCCCTCTCCTAGTTTTTGTCCCATCTTCTTTCCCCTGGGCTCCTCTAAAGCATCCTTGCACTTCCTCTCTCCCAGTCTTGCTTCTCACCATCCATCTCTCCACCACGACAGATCACCCCAGCTGGCCATCTGCTTGCCTCCCTGGCTTTCCATTCCTTCAGGAGAAAAATCCAGACTCTTTAACAAGGCCTGCAAAGCCACGTATTACCATTCTCAGTCCATTACTTCCAACTTTAGGTTGCCACTCCCCTGGGCCCTCCTGGTTACTCCTTGTGTATGGGACACATTCCTCTGTGGGCACCCAAGGTGGTTTTAGGTGGTACAGAGTCATGGCCTTAAAGAACATGGAATCTCCCAGGGATGATTTAGTTTCAACATCCTTTTCCTTCCTGGCACTGTCTCCAGAAGCATGTTTAGTTTGGTGCTTCTTTGTCCTTCATGCAACTCTAATGATTGATGATCTCCCATTTTGTACCAGAAAAGCACAGTCCTCAGGCTTGAATCACAGAATCCAGATGAAATTTAATAACACTATTTTATTTTTCATTGTATTTCCTTTTGTAGCTGCCTTCTACTTATGGCATGTTATGCTGCTTTTCTGTTCCAAGAATGACATAATCTTTCCTTTTTCAATGAATGTATTTAGGGAGAAAAAGGAAGTTGATTTGAAAGAACATAAATAGTGGTAGAAGCAGTTCCTAACTGTAGCAGAAACTGTGCTAAATGATTGATATTTGGGAAATGAATTACTTGAATTTGCACCAGCCTCTTCCACATCTCAGTCTTCCCTGTCCCTCTGACAGTCTAAGAAGGTGGAGCGGGCAGGAGTGGAGGAGCTGGAATGTTCCTCATAATCTCTCATATATTTGTAGGTGTTTGATGTAGACGTCACCCCACCGAAAGCTGAGCGCCCTGGATCCCCCTCATGGCACCTGTGAGTTCTGGTTGCATGTCTGTCCAGTTTACTGTGGTTTCCACAGTGTCTGGTATGAAGCTTGGCAGTGACAAGATGCCAGAAAAATATATCTTGGTTGGATGGATGAAATGGAGGGAAACCCGTAATCTCTTTTAGCCAGCTCTGGGCCACACCAAGAGAAAGGCAAAATGAGGTGACCAGAGAATCCATGAAGATGTGAACCCACTTCCCTGGATAACAGAGACAGAAGAGTTGAAGGGAATTACTCGGGGTGCTGTTTCCATTTCTCTCTCCACTTGGAACATCAGAACTCGACCTCTCTGGGCCACTGAAACACTCTTGAGTCTTGGCCTGGCTGCATCTTGTGCCCAAACAAGGAACAGAGCAAAGAACACACAGAAACCAGCAAGACATAAGCTTACTTGTTTCTAGTCTGTCTGTCTACCTGGAGTTTTACCTTTTCAAATTTGTAAAACTTGAAGGTATGTTTCCCCAGCCATTTCTGGATTGTAACAATTCCTTTTTTTTTGCTGCTGACAAAATATGAAACTTAGCCTGGAGCACTTTTTTGCCAAGGAGAGAACCATGTCAGACTTGTGATGTGTAATAAAATACTACGGTAATGTGGAATAATGCTTTGAAACGTTGCCAGGGTGAGCATGCATGCAGAATGATTGAAATCACCTGCAAATACAAATGGTAGCTCTGTGGCTCATCTGTAACCTCGATGTAGGAAAACTGAGGCATTCTTTTCCCTCCTTTACAATCTGCACAGCCTCCTTTGCAATGGCACTATGGAGATTATTCCACTGAAAGTAACTGCGATGTTTACTCCACACGCAAGTTTTCGTAACTAATACAATCTCCCTGTCTAGTCATCGGCCTTGTGAGGATCCCTCGATACGCTAAGCTGTTCCCATAGGTGCCCCCGTGAATGCCTCATTGAAATAATCACAGTGCTGAACACACAAGCTGTATGGGAGGGGGTGGAGGTCATTTTTGCAGTGCTGCAAATGACATCCACTCTGTCCATCTTAGAAACAGAGGCTGCGTTAACTGAATGGGATTCGGTTTCCCCTTTCCCTCCCCTCACACACATGATGCTGAATTCAATGGGAATTATCAGCAATGAGCTGCATAATTAGAAGAGCCAACATCGTGAGGTATTTACTATTATGAGTCAGGCATTTTGGCCGTTTTAGGTGAATCTCGTAACATACTACATAATAAATAGAAATATCTTCATTTTACTGTTGAGCAAACAGAGGCTCAGAAGGGATAACTAATGTGCTCAAGTTTTCACTTGATAATTTGTGTCCTAGCCAGGATTTACTCCAGGTCTGTGTGGCTCCAAAGCCTGAATTCTTTCCATAATGAGCGCTGTTCAACTAAAGCCACCGCCTTTCCTTCCCTGAGTTGTGGTTAAACCTTCATTATTTTTGGCACTTAAGCATTATTTGCTGGTTGTCATGTACCTATAACTAGCAGTATACATGAACCAGTGAGAATTCTGTTACTGATTCATGAACAGCCAGTAGCCTAAGTAATTTCTCATGCACAAAATATGAACAAGCAGAAGAAAAATCTTTCAACACATTTCAAAGGCATCTATCTGACTCTTTATGAAAAGGGAAACCCCCTTTCCTTTTTCTACAAAGGGAAATAGAAAATATAGAAAATGAACTCACTGATAGATTGAGTAGTTCAATTTTGCTAAGGTAATAATAGTTACTGCGGATTAGGTACTTCCTGTATGCTGGGAATCACACAAAGCACTTTGCATGAAGGATAACGTAATCCTTATAACCCAATGATGGAGGCACTACTATGAGCCCCATTGCACAAATGTGGAAACCGAGGCTCAGAGCTTATATGTCTTGGCAGGGTTAGTCAGAGAGGTTGGGATTCCAACCCAGGCTTCTCTGGCTCTGAAGCCATGTTCTTATCTGCTATGTCATCTTGTCTCCTACAAACCGTTCCTAGCTGGCATCTTTGTGTTGGTTATAAGGGGAGCACTTTAACCAGGAGTGAAAATTAGAAATTCTGGGGAAGTGACTTACTATTTTAGGAAGAACCTTCATTTTAAGAATGAGGTAGGCTGGTTAGTCACTGCTAATTGAGGTGTGACATCAACCCCTCTGGGGCTCACCTTCCTAGTCTGCAAACTGATGGTGGTGAAGGACAGAGTTTGAAAGGTCCCTTCTTGCCCTAACATTCTGCCATTCTCTCAAACACAGTTTCCCCTCTCACACCACTTCTCCTAAGTTTTGATTTGTGCTCCCTTATGGCAATAGAAGTCAGGTACATCAAAGACACGGTTGCTGTCTAGTTCATGATCATCTGAACATCTTGCCTTGATTGGAACCGTCAGCTATCCCTATGGCGTCAGTCAATCCCGAAGGGCTTGCTGGACACACAGACAGTGTATCAAAAGGGCTTCCCTTCTCACCTCACCCCTGCTCTGGGCTCCAGGCCCTTGGCCTTCCTTCATGTCTTCAAATGGCTTCCCGCTACCCCCAAGCCCACGCACATGCTGCTCCCCTGCTGGGAACACTCTTCCTTCCCCTCGTCCTGAGGCTGGCTGCCATGCCACCTTCAGATCTCAGCTCCAGGGCAACCTGTTCAAGGATGCCTTGCCTGACCCCTTGACTGATGAGTCTCCTTCATTATGGATTGGCCCTTTCCTTGAGAACAGTTCTCTGAACTGGTTCCTACTTCTTCAGATGGATCAGTGCTTGGGTCTCCCCTAGACTCACTTTTGTGTCCCCAGCACCAGCCGGGAGCCTCACTCAGAGGAGCCTCTCAAAACCTGCTGGTGGAAGAACTGGCACACTGACCTACTACCCATACCTCTTTTCCCTTATTGATATAAGGGAATATACTGGTAAAAGGAGAGAGGATGGCAAGCCAATTTCCAGTGGAGTTACAAGGCCAGGTCTCCTCTCCATCCACCAAGCGATGTCCCAGAACCATGTTTCCTGCTGAGTTAATTTTTATGTTTTTCTCCCCATCTCCAAACAGCAAGTAATCTTGCCAATCAATGCCTGAGACCAAAGAGACTTGTGGAATGTTAAGAAGATTATGCACATAAATGTTCCAGCTATGCTGGCCACGCTAAGAAGATTAGTCATATTGTGCCGAGCACTAGTTTATCGACCTTTGCCACTTACAAAATTCACAGCCAATTTAATTAGCCCTGAAAGCTGCTAAAATGACTATGACAACAATTGATCATTTAGTAATAGTGTTGAAGATCCATTAGGGACGTCACACTAGGTGCCAAATATTTTTGAGCCCAGATAGTAGGGGCATTTCATTCTGCACAATTAATGTCACTGCATTAAAATATTGACTATCTATAAAGAAGAAAATACTGAACATCTTTATAACCCCCAGTTTTTATGGTCAAAACTTGCTTAGAAGGGTGCTTTAAATTTATTTGTTATAAACTGCACATTTCACATTCAGAAAATTAAAATGGTTTCTACTGACTAGCTCATTTAATCATTTAGTTGATTTAATGAAAAACACTATGCATTTTTCTCTTCTTGGTTGCTAAGATTAATACTTTCTGTTCATTAGCAATCAAATATTGCAGGAAGGTTTACATCTAATTCTCACTTAACTCACTGCCTTTTATTTCCAAAAAAAAATCCTAATAGAATTTAAGTGGTATCTTTTAAATCATGTGGAAATTTTTCTCTTAGTAACTCACTTTGTCTTGTGGAAGACACACTCCTAGCTGTGACACTGAGACATTTATCCCCAACTTCCTTTTCCAATGTTTCTTTTTTCGGTGGGGGGATCATGTATATGGAGGAGAGAGAGGGGAGACTTCAGAAAAAATTATGTATCTAGCTTCCAGTGCCCCTAATTCATTAATACATCAGCAACATCATAGCATCCCTTGAAATTCGGTTAAGAAGGGCTCCTTGATTTATTAGTGGGACTTTATGAGCTACCTGGGAGAAAGAACCCATTAAAAATGTTAACTATAAGCATCTGGCTTTCATTTAATAAAGAATCGCAGCCACAGTGTAGAAGTGAATCCTTGCACACACGGCACACCTCTCCCATCACTCACTAAGGTTTCCATCATAAATGCCACTTCATCACAGTGGTGTCGTTTACAGTTGGGTCTCATCCGTGCTCTCCATCACTATTCGCAGGACTGTATAACTGGACAGGTAAATTCTTCTCCCCTTGAAATACGTATGAGGGCAGATTCTACCATAGAACCTTTTCATGACCGGATTGGTTACAAAATAGTATAATCAATTGAAATGACTGAACAACCGAGTCAGTGGTTTATAAGCAGCATCTCCAGATTTTCATTGCCTCCATATCAAAAAATGTTTTTTTAAACCCCAAATGCTTGATAGGAGGAAATGATAAAAGGCAGATGATAGTGTTTTGTACTGAATGTACATACAGTGGTTTAAGGCTGCGGGGCGTAGTAACAAAAGAAAGCACTGAATCTGGAACTCTGAGAGGGTGAGGACAAATGAACCATTTGGACAGTATAAAAATGATGCATTTTAATGTAGCACTCAATGAGCCAACCATCTAAGCAGAGGCATAGAAGTTCCCCTATTTTTTACTCTCTGTTTCAAGGTGTCTTCTGCTTTTCTTGGGTGAGTGTGTGCCCTTGTGTGTGTAAATAAATTAATCCGTGTTCCTCAGCGTGTTATTCTATTATGGGTTGGTTGTGGGAGAGGTTCACAGCACTTTCTTCCATTTTATGGCTGGGCAAACTGTAACACAAGGCATCAGTGTGCCTTAACCCTGGCATAGTGATTTTTACTTCTAAGCACTTCTAAAAGGATAATGATTTTATCACTTGTGCAATTATTTGTTTAATGTTTGTCTCCCCGGTAGATTTTAAGATCCACAAGAGACAGAACAGTGCCTGTCTCGTTTGTCATGCCTGTCCCAGCACGAACACGGTCCCTGGTCTATGGCTGGTAGATGCTAAGTAAATTTTTTTGAATAATTGAATATTATTTTCCCAGGTCACTCCTATTGGAACATTAGCAAAGCAGGACTAAACCCCAGGTAACCTTCCTGTACTATTGCTGACTTTTTATTCACCCTTCAGGATTCTGTTCAAATGCCACCCCCTCTGTGAAGCATTTCTGAGCTTTCTTTCCTGCTACTTCTCCTGGGCTCCTTTAATGCCTTCTACCCATCCCTCTGTGTTTTGTGCACCCAGCTTTCCCTCTGCTATCTTCTGTTTAAGGAACCTCTCTTGTTTTTTTTTAGGGAACTATTCTGTTCCTTGTGCTTTAGATGGGGTTGATTCCATTTCTGCCTGGCCTCAGGGTGGGCTCAGGATCCAGATCTGGTCTCACAGGGCACCCCATCC
The DNA here is from genome assembly GCF_025265405.1 of Mesoplodon densirostris. Taxonomy (NCBI): domain Eukaryota; kingdom Metazoa; phylum Chordata; class Mammalia; order Artiodactyla; family Ziphiidae; genus Mesoplodon; species Mesoplodon densirostris. The sequence continues at coordinate 80,203,461 of NC_082670.1, forward strand.
CTCTGGCCATGGTTCTTGGTTCAGCAATGCGCATGTGACTCAAGTTGGGCCAGAGTTTTCTGTGCACGTCTTTTATAAGCATTGCTGGGAAAAACAGTCTTTCCACTGTAAGTTAGTAGGATGTGAGCCTTAAACTGCTGGCGTTCCTATTACCTTCCTTGGGGAGAGGCCGCCTGAAAGACATAGAGAGACACAAAGCCCAGGAGACATTTTGTGCCCCTAGATCCAGCCATGTCTGTATCGACTCTACCATTAGATTTTTCAGTTACATGAGCTAATCAATTCTTTCTCCTTCCCTTTAAGCAGTTTGAGTTGGGTCTCGGTCACTTGTAGTCAAAGGAGCTCTTAATTTCCTTGGGCTGTAGTCTACTGACCATGCCTTCTTGAGAGCATGGGTTGGCTCATTCCTGTATCAACAGTGCCTAGTGCACGCCCTGCCCTGGTGAAAGCTTGCTGAATGAACAGACCAACACACTTCTGGGGCAAGGACATTTCCCCGGGGTCACGTGTTTGCGGGGTAAGATTATCAACAGGAGCTACTTGGGAGGGAGGCTTCGTATATGTTGGATCAGACTCTCATAAAATAAGGATCATACGGACACTCGGGAATGCAAGTGTCAAGGTCAAGTGGAAGAGAAAGAGAAGGGCACTCAGCCAGACAAGGAGGATCTTACAGGAGCTTCGAATAAGACAATAGGAGCTGGGCAGCCACAAAAATAGATTTCACATTTCTGCTTTCCTACAGGGACTAAGTCAATCATTATGACAGTATTTCTGCGGCAAATGGAATCAACAATCCCACATGCTTTGGAAATGTTAAATTGTTAATAAGTCCCTTAGAACTTTTTTGAACTCCAAGACTGGTTGGGGCCAAACAAAGGTGTAGTAAACCATCTCAACTTGAGCTGGTAATTGAGGGCCTCTCCATGCCTGTCTAGGAGAGAGCACCTTCCACTGTGGGGAGGAACAGATGGTACCAGCATTTGATTTTTGTTTTTAAATCTAAAGCCTGGCCATACCTGGCAAAACGATTCAATAAAACATGACTTTCCAACCTGTTTGGAAGGTGAGGGTTCTAAGTGTCCTCTCACTGTGATCCAAAAATCTACACTAACGCTACACTTAAGAATCACCTGGATCTGGGTTTAAATCCCAGATTTTTTGGCTGGAAGACCTTGAACAGATAACTTAATGTCCATGAACCCTGGTGTTCTCACGTATAAAACAGGACTGTACCACCTCCTTGAAGACATTTTATGAAGACAACATGAGACTGCTGATGTTAAATGCCTAGCAAGACTCTGGTCCATAATAAGAGCTCAATGTACATTAGCCATGATTGTGTTGACAATGATCACCATCATTTGAAGACTTTAAACCCGACTTTGCAGTGCTGAATGCATTAGTGATGACTGAACATCCTAAGTGTATTTGTCCACCTGTGGTCACTTCTCCAGGTATTGCTCACACCAGCACCACGCATGTCAAATTCCCTTTCCTTTAGTTCAGAGGTTCTTATCCTTTTTTTAAGGTCATGGACTCCCTTGAGCTTCTGATGGAGTCTGGGTGAGGAGCCCCCTCTCTCAAGCTCCTCCTGTAGCGCCTTGCCTCTTTCACCTGACCCCACCACACCTCTAAACTACTGCCCTGTGATTGCCCATTTACTTGTTTTTAGAATCTTCCTGATTACAGTGAAGGCTCTGGGAGGTCAGGCACTATATCTACTCAGATCCCCATTTCATTTCCTTTACTGAGCTCAGTGCCTGGCAGAGAAAATAAATGAAAACCATAAAGGTTTCCCTTGCCCCTTAAACATTCACCTATACTCAAGCTTTTGCATCTAATTTCAGGGTCTGTCTGGGGACTCCAGGATAAGGACCTCTATTTTGGGTGATCATTAAAAATGATGTAGGGAGGTGGTGGTGGTGTGATGAATTGGGAGATTGGGATTGACACATATACACTAATATGTATCAAATAGATAACTAATAAGAACCTGCTGTGTAAAAAATAAATAAAATAAAATTCAAAAGAAAAAGAATTTTAAAAAATGATGTAGGGAAAATTTGCAGGCCAAATAAAGAAGCACCTTTTCTTTATGATAAGCCAGAAAAAAAATGTGCACATCAAGCATTAATCTCAAGAGAGGAAGGGAGGAGATGGCATTGACACAGTGTCATAGCTGAAGGGAACTTTGTCCAAGTCCCTCATTTTACCCTAGGTGACGGTGAGAGCCAAACCTTGCCCAAGGTCACGTGACTAGCGGCAGCAAGAACCCAAGCTTCCAGACCAGTCTCATCAAACCCTCACCTCCCAGTCCCGTGCCACCTTCCCAAAAGCACAGTTGTTGCAAGAATTCGATAAAGATTTCCTTCAGAACAATTGCCAGAGGATAATTTGAGGAAATGCAGAATGTGCATGACCTTGGTCTCATGAGAGGACAGGCCTTTACAAGAAACAGTTGATTCAAATTTATGAAAATCTGTGGAGTGAAGTGCTTGCCTTACTGCCTCATTTGAAAGATGACACCATTCTCTATTTTTCACTGATGGGAACGTGACTTCAGAGGGCAAAAGACGAGGCACCTGAGAGCAAAAGCCCAGGGGTGTCTGCGATTGTCTTTGGTTCCTCCTCCGGGTCTTGTTAGCCTGCCCTACAACAAAGCATCCCCGAGAGTGGGACAGGTACAGCCCATAGTACTTCTCAACTGGGTTTCACATTCATGGGAGCCCTTGGGGAGCCTTTTAACATGGTCCACAGTTTCGGGATCCATGAATCTCCCTGCCCCGTATGCTGGATGTTTTGCATGAACTTAGGCAGAATTTTTTTTTTTTTAACAATGAGAAAAAGAAACTTTGCACCTCTCATCATACCAGATGCTCCACCAGATAAATATCACAGTTTTTTTAGAGAAATATTACGTGCTTTGAGAACATCTGCAATTCTCTAGAATATATTCTTGTCAGAAGTTGACTTTAAGTATTACACTTAGACTTTCTTTCAAAGGTCTCTCACTAAATTTTCCCATTACAGCACAAATGGCTTCCTTGAAACAGTATCAGACGGCATTAGAAATGTGCCAACCCATGAGCATTACCGCAACTGATCTCAGACAAACTCACGTTGTCAATAATGGTGCCCATTCCCGTTTCAGAAATGAAAATATAGAAGAGAGATGAATATGTTTTCCCCAACTGTTACTCTGGTTTGCAAAGGGTGTTATACATTCAAGCCACCATTTGGTCTTAGGTAAACAAGAGTAGCCTGTCACTTTTTACAGAGAGCCTAGGAAAACCCCAGGCTGTGTACTAAGTGCTTTATACACATGGCCTCCTTAATCCCCTCAACGGTCCCATACGATGACAGCACAGCTATTAGCTTCCCTCTCAGGGCCCCGAGGATTAGTGCCCGAGGGACATGGTTTGTGGAGCACTGTGTGCTAGGCTCTCTGCTCTCTGCTTTAGTTATACCTCACCTCATCTCACCAAAACCCTTTGAGTTCAGTGCCATCATAAATGTACAGTTGAAGAAACCGAGATAGGTCTCAAACCCAGTCCCAATTTACTCCGAAGTTCAGGCACACTGTTCCCTTTGACGCTAAGTGGGAGGGTCACTTGTTGGTTAAGAGTAAAGACTCTGTACAACCTCCTGGACTCCACCCTTGCTAGCTGCATGACTGTGGGTAAGCACTAGTTTACCTTTCTGTGGCTAAGTTTCCTCATCTGCAAAACAACATAATAATAGTACCTACCTCACAGGGTTGTGAGGATGCAGTGCAAATGCAAGTGCCTAGCACATAGTAATTACTCAGCAAATTGCCAGTATTGTAAAAAATAATAGGATGATGATAATAATAATGACAATAACAGCTCTCCTTATTTTCATTTAAAATGAGGCTACCTCCTAAAGGATATGGGGATGAAAATAAACCAAAACAAGGGTGGGTTTGTATGTTAAGGACTAAGGGTAAAGAGACGCCCCACTAAGCAGAACAACACTACATTCAGTCAGAAAGGACGGCTGCAAAGGTGTGCCTTCTCTTACTAGTTCAAACAGGCTTGTCTACCTCCTTGGAGGAAGTCATACGTTGCTCAAGTGTTGGTGTAACACACGGAGAGCTTCTCTGCATTTTTGTCTCTATCAGCATCTCTACTGAGTGTCCTGCCCTGCGGTCCTAACCCTGGTACTTGGATATGTTCCAGCCCACGGCTCCAGGGAAGAGATGGAGACAGGAAACACCATCTCTGAGTTCAGCAGGGTAGAAGTGTGCACCTGCAGCAAGACATGGTTCACTCCAGTTTGCATTCAAGACAAAACTATGTCTACTGACTGGGTGCACATGTGGCAGGATGTGGTGTTTCTGCTCTGTACCCAGCATATATTGGGTGAGGTCACTCCTTGCTTAATGCTCTCTGATGGGTGTTCAATAAAGAGAGAAGAAAATCCACACCCCTTCCCACAGTCCTGCATAATCTGGCCCCAGCCTACCTCTCTCCTTCCTCCCAGACCCATTCGTGGGTTTCCCTTGAACACATGGGGCTCCTTCCATCCTAAACCCTTTATACCAGCTCCTCGTCCTCTGTCTTGGACACTCTGTCCCAAGATTTTAAATTGTGGTGCCTTCTTCTCAGTCTTGGCTCAAATGTCCATCTTCAAAGAGACCTTCCTTGCAAACCCGTAAACCACCACAGTTCTATTCTTTTCTTCATGGGATCCATTGCTACATTAAATCATCTTATTTATCTGGGAGCTTATTATCTGTCTCCTCCTCCAGAATGGAGATCCCTTGAGGGAAGAGACCATGGCTGTCTGGCTCATTGCTGAATATCCTGTGCCTGACACGTAGAAGGAGTTCAATGAGTACTTCTGGGAAAAAAATGAATGAAAAACTGACAGAATGATGAATAGACCAGGAGTCAGGAGCTGTGTCTTTTCATTCTAATTTACTTCTTACCAGCTCTGTGCCCTGACTTAGTCCCTTCCTTACTGAGTCTTGGGTTTGTGCCTGCTGAATAGGACTGATGATCCTCATCCCTTTCTCACAGAATTTCTTTGATTAACAAATGAAATTCACATGTATATGTCTATGAAAATATTTTATAAACTGTGAGTGATTATCAGGGATGCAGAGTAGGTTACAATTCCCACATCGAATACTATTAGACAGGTTTTCCTGAAGCACAGGCTGAGAGAGATCCCAATCTGCACTGTTCTCAGTGAGAAAGGGTGTGGCAATCCCTTAGTAGTGTCTGCTTTGGGACAGGGAGAGGGGATTAGAGGTGTGTGTGTAACACATGTGTTATCTGTACCAAAGAAATGTCAAATATTGAAGTGCTAAAATTGATCATTACAAACAGCTTCCTCAAGCTTTTAGCAATGATCATTCTGGAAAGTAGGCTTTGATATTTTACTCTCCTCCCTCTGCACGGCTGCAGTTTACTCCACTGACCACATTACTTTTGTACTAAAAACTAAATATAAAAAAGCTCTTCAGGGACTTCCCTGGTGGCACAGTGGTTAAGATTCCGTGCTCCCAATGCAGGGGGCCCGGGTTCAATCCCTGCTCAGGGAACTAGATCCCACATGAATGCCGCAACTAAGAGTCCACTTGCCGCAACTAAGGAGCCCAAGTGCCACAACTAAGGAGCCGGCGAGCCACAATTAAGGAGCCAGCAAGCTGCAACTAAGGAGCCTGAGAACTGCAACTAAGGAGCCTGCGTGCCACAGCTAAGACCCAGTGCAACCAAATAAATAAATAAAAAATTTAAAAAAATGAAATGATTTGGGAAAATCCTTTAAAAAATAAAGAATAAATAAAAAAGCTCTTCAATGATCCCATGCTATATTTAATATCACTGCTAAAATTCTAACATTAGTTTTGCAAATCATCAAAAGAGAAGACGCATAGGAGACAGGCAAGGAAGAGAAAACAGAAGTTTCCCATTTATAATAGTATAACTCACCACAAAGTATCATTTTGATATTATAAATTTCCTAAATAGTTAAAGGCAGATGCGTTCGATGAAACTAAAGTATTATTTATCTTTCCTTTCAAATGAAGCACAAATATATAAGGGAGATGTTTTTCAGGGTCTCTCCTTTTTTTATCCCTCAGTAACCAACCACAGCACTCCCTCTGATGCCACTATTACATAATTGTGAAGACACTGAGACAGATTTTAATTCATTTAATAATTAGGTCAATAAAAACTATTATAGCTGAGAGCTCCATTAAAAGTCCATAATGTTACCTTAATGGGGGAAAAACTAATATAGTGCTGTTGGAATTTTTCCATGAAATTAATATTAGAGAATTTTAGTGTGTGTCTTAAACAGCTTAAGTAGACATTTTTACTAACAGAACTAATCATGGATTTAAAACAAATGAAAATTGTTACATTTGCTATGATAGAGTTTCCACGTTCTCAGGATTTTATCAGTCCCATTCCTGTGAAAACCCTGCACATTTACTACCACAAGAGCAGTATATTAGAGTTGCCTGGATCACTGCTCACAGCCCCCCCACAGGCTGTGTTTTGGTGATTGCCTCTTGAACGCTATGGCCCCATTTCTCAGCGCCGCTCTGCTGGGAAACATGCCAGACTCATGACCAACCAAATCAAAATCCCTCTCTCAAGTCCTCTCTTTGGCTGATAATATCGAACCCCACATACAATAGCTAGGACATCTGAAACAGCTCCGAGAGAGCCAAGACACAGAAGGGTGTCTACACTGCCCAGAGATACTTTATCACCTTTATTTCATTAACTTAGTCACTAACGGTAGAGACCAAGATGAAGTAAAGCCGACTCCAGTATAGTATTATGTGATTTGGGTCAATTCTGAGCTAGATCCTGGGAGAGAAAAAAATTAAAGCAACAGCTCACTCTCTCACCACAGGAATCCTATGATTCTGTGAGTTACTGAAACACACAAGTCCCTGTGTAGGGTGGCATCAGTGCTACTTGGGTATTAGCAACTGCTTTCATAGTCGAGTGTGCCAGCGTTGACAAGGATTGAGGGGTGATCGAAACTGATCAAAGGCCAAGGTCACAGATACACCTAACAACTTTATACACTAACAGGACATCTGCTGATATACACAAAGAGGTAGTGGCTAGAGCACGTGAGGGCATGCCATGAGCGTGGGGTTTTGGAATAGAAAAGCCTGCATTTAATCTTGGTTCCTCTGTTCCCCAAAGTGTAACCATGGCAAGTTACCTCACCTCTCTCCTCTTCAATCTGAGCATCTGGAAAATGGGGACCGATGGAGCCTGTGCTTGTTGGGAGACTCCTAAGAGACGACAGATGAAAAATAGCTAGTGCTGTGGCTGGCAGAGAGGAAGGCCTGTGCTTTTGTGGAAAGGGAGCCCTCTCAAAGGGCACTTGCACAGATTCAAGGCCGTATTTCTCAGGACACATTTCAAATATGAATGGGATGGAGGCTTCTGTAGCTAATCCCCAGCTACACTGGTATGCACTCAGAAAGCATATGCATGGCCAGTCATGCTGAATCTAAATCAACCAGAGGGAAGATACACATCTCTACCATTACTCCATTTCCTTTGCTGGAAAGATTCCTAGTGAAACTAGAAACACTAGGAAACCTACTATTTTTATTTATTTTTATTTTTACTCAGTTTTAAACAATATCTGTCAGAAAATTCCATCCTATAGTAAAAGGGTCTTCCTTTGAAGGTGCATATAGGCTGATATATGTGCAACATTTGCAAGCAGTCAGCATTTCTGGTGACAAGGCAGGTCTTGGAAACAAGGAGGCCCAGTCAAAATGAACAGCTTCATTTGACTTTGCTGACTTCTGATCAAGAGTTGGTGCCCGAGAAGGCTTAGGCAGATCATTTGGGGTCAGGTTATGAAACCATGCAAAATGGAGGGAAAATATCTCAAGAAGAAAAAACAACAACAACAACTAATGTTAGAACTCATGCACTTCCTTTCTCAAGGCCTATAATCTTCAGGGCACTAAGAAATGGGAAGAATCTGTGTGGGGTTTTTTGTACAGGGGAAGTAGAAGAGAAAAGGTCAAAATATCAACAATGTGAAGTCGGTACTAAGGATTCATATTTGGAAACCACCTGGGACATGTTGCCCTGAAGCAAACAATTCCTGTAAAGAAATTTCATAGCTGGAAAGTCCTGTAAAAGAAAATTCTGGAATCATCCAATAAACTTAATTTTGAAGGGGGGTGTTGGAGAGAAGAGATCATTTCTACGATTTATTCCCTTTCGTTTGTGATATTACTGGGCATTAACTTGGGATTCACTGTTCCCATGGCAAGTACTTACTTTTGTAAAATTACCAAATATTCTCTGGAGCAGAGAATCTTATCAGAAAATTGATCTCTAATACATAAAGGCATCTTGCAAGAAAAACGTCCTTTGGGGGGATTTTTTTTTTTTAATGGTTCACTGCAGGCCTTTCACAATCTCATGGAAGTTTGGAGATTGCTCAGATATTGTTTCCGTGGAAAGAGGAAAAAAGGAACAAAGGGAGGTATAATACTGGAGACTTCAGAGGCTACTACCATTTTCTAGTTTATTCAGTGAGGGCAGCAGAGGTTAATAACAAGGAAGTAAAAAACGTTCAGGAATACAAAATTATTTACCAAAAAACAGTCTGTGCATTGCACACTTTCCTATCACTCTGCCAGTTGCCAAGAAGTGTGACGGTGCTCGCTCAGTATTATTTAAATTAAATTATCAAATGCAAATGCTAAATATGAACCTCTCAGCAAAGCACAGGATTATAACACCACGTCCCCTATTCAGACTAAAAGCTGATTACTGGTTGTGAGCTATAAACATGTCAGACAATAATTTAATTGCTTTGCAGGTAGAGGAATATGCAGCATTCTTGTTCTCATTCTGGAACTCAGTGAGACTCTTTTAATACAATATAATGATCATAAACCCACACAAAGTCTTCACTTGACACTTGCTTTACGGCGAAAAGAAGTTATATAGCAAATTTTAGCAAAGCTCAAAGAACTAGGCAGTGGCAGACTTTTTAATCACTAAGCAAAATGGATTTCTCACCAAGTGGCCCTGGCTTTTAGTCTGGCTCATAGAGTTACAGATGCATTTTCCAAATGGGTTTAAATCTATAAGGAATTTCAGGTGCAAAGGACCACCTTCTAACAGCTAATTTGCTTCCTGTCTTCAGCTGAGCTGTTAACCAGAGGCAGCCAGCACGTGTACCCTTTCTTGGGCCACAGACGAGAACACAAATGTCACAATCAATACTCATTAACTGCAGGATCAGGATCGGAGGGGTCCTCAGGAAAAGAGGAGGGGTCTGAAATGTAACTAAGAGAACTTGGTAAGCATTTTCTGAATATTCCAGTTGCTGAGCATTAAATTCCAGTTGCTGAGCAAAGGGGTGGAGAGGTAGTGGGGAGAGAAAGGGGAGGGGACAGAGAGAGCTGGGGAGAAGAGGGACTAACATTTGGTGACCTCCTCCGTCCCTGGAACTCTCCTTGCATCTGCTCATGAAATTCCCAAGGATCCTGGGAGGCTGGCAGAACTCTTCACATCTTGCCAATGGGAAAATAGGGGCTCAGAGTGACTCATCTAATTATCACACAGTTCAGAAATGGCAGAGCTACATCGTGACTCAAGGTCATCTCCCCCTTCCCAGTTTACCACAAAGAGGTGGTGAATATTTCTTTGCAACTGGGGATGAAGAGGAGACCCTGAAATCTGGGGTCCAACTTGAACACTAGACTTCCACTAAATGCCGTACAGAAGTTACCCTCTAGAATCACACAATTGTACCTGCTTATTTGTAGCTCACTACAAACTACTGATCTAATGCTGACTGAGCACCCTGTGCCGCGCCCTGTGCCAGGCCCCGTGCTACTTATACACTTATTTAAGCCTCACATCAACCCCATAAACTTACAGGAAGCATCCATCCTTTTACCTATAACGCATACAAGGCTGTCTGAAATGATTCACACCCTACCTATATAATTATGTTAAGACATAAATGTTTGTCTTTAATTTTTTTGTACCTTATTGTTTTTCAACAAATTTTTACGATAGATGTGTTATTTTTCACAAAATCAAGAATGACTTTTTTTTTTTTGCAAAAGACTGGATACAAATGTAAATCGGCCACAAGCTTAACTGTGGTTAATTCTGGGTGGTGAGAAAGAACACAGATGATTATTTTCTTCTTTGTACATTTCAGAATATGTAGTCTTAATAAATAAGTGAAAACAATCTTTAAAAAAGATGTTTTTTTACTCTTGAAATACAGAATTTTAATTAGAAGCTGTTTAAAGTAGGAAAAATCCCTGTCAAGAAAGACCAGGTGGAAAAATGGGTTCCCAATAAAATGGAGTTTTAGGGCAACAAAAATCTAAAAGGCCACAAAAGAGAAATAGCAATGTTATTTGAACAATGACTAGTTACTTGAATTTTTTGGCATTGTTAATCACTGCATCTGGGTTTTCCTCTGAATTCCACACAGAGCATTCACAACACAACAATTTTATCATAACAATACCTGCTTGTGACACACATTTTAGGACAAGCTACCACCAGAAGCAAATCAACACAAACACATCAGGGGCTGAACAATCTCAGGAGTGGGTGACACACGTTTTGCAGAATTCTGCCAAACAAAGGAACTGAATAGGCTGTGGGCAAAGCAAATGAGGGAGTTAAGGAATGAACTATTTTAAATAGTAATAATTAATTCAGATATGGTACTGTATTTTCTGCAAAAGAAAATTCACATTTAGTAACATGCTAATGTTTTTATCTCCAAAGGGTTTAGTGCACTGGCAAGGTATCCCTGTAACAGTGAGCCGAATGAAGTCCAAACGTCTTAAAGAGAAGGAAGAACCAACATTTATAAAATATTCTGTATCAGTGCCAGATACAGCACCAGGCATCTTCCACGCATGATCATAGAGGTTCCATGGCTGGTCCCCCGACCCTTGCTCATACCCTGGACCCCAGTGACCAGAGTCCTTGGCCTTTTCTGACCACAACCTCCAAGGCTCCCAGGTCCATACCTTTGCTCACTCTTCCCTCTCCCTGGGAAACCCTTGTCCTGCCTCTGTCCATTCTTCCAGACCCATAACAAACGCCCCTCCTGCCACAAAGTCTCCCCAGAGACTCCTGGCTGTCCTGAATGTCTCTTCCACGTTCCCCACAGGGTACACCAGAGTTTGCCAGGTGACGGGCTCCAGGCCAGCTCAGGGCCTCTGAATGCTTTGTGTGGCTTATCCCGGTTTGAGAGACTTAAAAATAATAATTGTCAGTACTCACAGACGGAGAGACTTTACACAAAATATCTATGTATCTAGTGGCCCTAGCCCCCCTTTTCTGCTTGGCAATAATGAGTTGTAGCTAAGTAACCACTGCCCTGTTTAGACAGAAAGTGTTGGTTCTAGTTCTAAGAATCTGCTTTCAATTCTACTTATCCTTGGCCCATTTCTCTTCACTCACTGCTACTGGCTGGGCCCTCTGGACAGGTATGTTTGAGGCCTTGGAACACAGTTGGCCGTGGATTATTATTTTGGAGGTACTTTATCTCTGCCTCTCTACCCAGATAGGAACCTGTTATCTATCTGGTGTTCCCGCCCTCCCACTGCCCAGGACAAAGTAGGTGCTGCTCAGTGAGGACCAGAAAACAGTTAAGTCACTATGGCTATAATCCCAGGGACAGAGAACGGTGGCCTGACTTAGAAAGCAGTAAGAAGAGAGAAAAAAAGAAGAAGAATGACTCCTCGGAAATGACAGCCTTTATCTGTTTCTTTTAACACTTTCTATCTTGGACTGTAATAATATGGATACAAGTCTGACGTATCCTATTAGATTGGACCCTCCTTAAAGCACATCTTGGGTGCAATTCTTGCCCTGTGACATCCCTAGCCCAGCCTAGCAGCACGGCTCATGTGTACTAGGCACTGGATGAATATTAGTTGAAGGATCATAAACTTTCATCCTGAAACCCAGCACTTCCATTTCCATTCCATTTAAAAACCAACAAAACACATAACCTTCCCTCCCACTCATCCAGCTGACAGCTCAACATATTAATTATCTGAATTAGAGTCAAGAGTCTAGGCTATTCCTTCCAGTGTATAGACTGGGAACTGGATCAATTCTTCCCAAGTTGTAGGGACAGAAGGAAGACCACAGAATGATGGCCTTAAAGGCGGGCAGCAGGCAGTCAAGGTGTGGGTTTCCCAGCCATCTGGTGGCGCGCATTAGCGAGGCTCTCATCCGGGCCCGAGGCAGCACCTGCACTGACGGAGCCGTGTGCGCTGCCTCCTGCTGCACCAACAGTCCCTGGATGTGACTGGGCAGCGGCACAGGCCGCAGAGTGAAAGGATGTGCGAAGGCAGAGGGCCTCGCTTTAAGAAAACACTTTGCGTACGAACAAAGGTGGAAGGATGTTAGGCTTCTAAAGAGAATATCCATCTCGCTCATCGCTTAGCAAAGTCAGCTGGAGACCCTGCTAAGTAAAGAAGTTCTTGACTTTTCAAGCTATCAAAGGTGACCCAATAAAGCAAAGGGGCCTTGTTCCCCAAGTTTCTTTTTATCGGTTGCCTTGGACAACCAAGCTTGAACAAAACAGCCTCCAGGAGACTGCCACGTAGTAACTCCCTATTTGCTTCAGCAAGGGACAGCTCAAAGCAAGGATTTTTTTTTTTTTTAAGAAGAAGAAAAAGAATATCAGAATGAAAGGAGGAACAAGAAACCTGACAATCCAGGACACACACATTCTGAGTAGTGATGACTGTACACGGGGGACTGATCGTCAGTCAGGGCAAGGTCTTCAAGCATTTCTAAGTAGCAGCCTGGCATCGGGCAAGATGTGCACATTCTTCATTGGTGTGGCTTTATTCATGAAAGATTCTGTGTCCTTGAGCGGGGAAGGGCCTCAAAGACAATCCTGCACAGTGACCATCACATCAGGTTATACCCTTGTCTCTGATTCTTTCAGGGAAAGAAGGAAATCATAGAAACCGCAAGAGGGGCTCACAACTTCTCACACTCCCACACTCAAATGCAGGCAGGGATGCTGTGGGTTGGTCAAGTTTGAAGAAATGTCATGGGCCATATGTTTCCTACACCACAGCCGTGTAGGGTCAATATCTGTCTTCTTAACCCACATGGCTGGATTTTCCCTTGAGGAAGAGGCACTGCCATCTTGGTGTCACTGAGCTCCTCTTTGCTGACTCTCTCTCCCAGGAACAGGTTAATAAGGCAGGTGATCTGCAGGGCTGCTCCATCCTAGAAAGGCTGGAGTGAACTGCCAAGGTCAGCTGTATTCTAGGCATTTGGGAAAACGACTCTTTTTCTCTCTCCCAGGTTGGGGGCTCTGTCAGGAATGGTATTCCCTTGCTGTTGGAGTGATCTAATGTTAGACTCTGGTGTAGGCTTAAGACTGAGCTAAGGAGACCATTCTATGTGCTTTGTTAATACAGTATTTGGAACCATCTCTAGTAGAAGAAAGAGCACTCTTTCGTCCAGCTGGGAGCAGGGGGAGTGTGCACAGGGCATGGAATCGAAGACTCAGAGCATCCCTTTGTATGATTTCATGCCCTGTGAGCACTTACCCTCCCAGAACTTGTGAAAAAAGAGATGAAGGCTAGTCAAACACTGGACCAGGCGTTTGGGTGATTCTTGCCCCTAACTTTGCTATTTCCAACAGGACTATTAAAGGTGATTTAATGCAATTCATTGTGCAGATGAAATATGGAGATGCAAAGTGAGGGAGAAGACCTGTCCAAGGTCACACCATTTGAACTTTGCTTGCAGTGTTCCGCGCTTAACACCGCCCATGCCCGCCCCTGCTACCCCCCCAGCCCTCCAGGCATGGACTCCACCCTTCCCTTTGCTCCTTTTCTCCATGATACAATACATAAATCCTCTAGGGTTGTTGCCAATGGAAAAAAAGTGCTTCTTGCTTTCCAAGGGGATCAGAGAAGGATCAGAGCTTAGAGAGAGGCCTAAATGTTGACTCAACCCTTTACCCCTGGTGGCAGATGACAACATGACGTCCTGGGTTCTATAACATTCATTTTCATGTAGGTTATCTCACCTGATCCTTAAAATCTATCAAAGAGGAGTGGAAATGGGAGTAATATCTGAAGGGTACCATACGGAGTACCGTACTCAGTACAGAGGTAGGTCTCAGTGAAGCCGCAAGACAGCCCTTACTTTACAGATAAGGTAGCTGAGGCATAGAGAGGCCAAAAGCTTGGCTATGGCAGCAGTGCTTGTAAACTGACGGAACCAAACCCAGCTCTGGGACCCCCAAGCTGTATGTTCGTTCTGTATTTAGACTGGTCACAGCTACATCAGAACTCTTAATGTGGCGCTTCTAGATCCCCCGTGGCACTTCCTACCAATGTGACATTTTGTCCACTTGCCTCTGTCCCATCGTACACAGTCACTGTTGCCTCCAGTGAGTTACTGCAGACTGGAAACGATATACATCCCCGGCAGGCAGGCCCAGATGTAGCTATGGAACATGAGGATGTTCTCCTGGTGAACTGACCCAACTCACCACTGGAGAAACAACAACAAAATCAAACACAGACCACCAGGTCACAAGTGCACGCCCATCTCAAGATAAAGACAAAGGAAAGACCTTCAAAAAGCCCTACGGCACCATCATAAACAGGGCTGGGGGGCATGGGGAGAACACCAGGAAGAAGGTCACCACTGGGCCATCCTGGGCTCTGGCTGGGACCCCCTCCTATCCAAAACTCTACAGGGACCTGCTTGAGGACATCCAGAGATGTTTGGACCTCAGCAAAATAAGAGGAATATAAATAGGTTAGATGTTGCAATGAATATCTAAAATTCGTATTTTGGAATGTTGTGCTATATCTAATTGTATGGGATTTAATCAAAATCCCAGTGAATCTTTCATGTGTCCTCCCAAATCAGATATCATACATTTGGGGTGGGCAAGGGGGAAGATCTAACTTAAGGCTGGCGAGAAAGATGCAGCACTTTAGTTAACTTTCAGCTCAGGAAGGACGAGGAGTGCAGTATCGACACTAAACAGGAATTCACTCTTGGGTGCCATCAACTGGAATAAGGTCCAGAGCAAGATAGCAGGATATAAAGTTTGAGAGGCAGAACAGACTTTGGAGGTCCTTTCATTTTACAAGTGAAGAAATTGCGGCCCAGAGAGGCTGACTGACTTTTTAAGGATGACCGGTGAATTAGATCAGAGCTCAGGCTGAGACCCAGACGTCCTAAGTCCCAGCCAAAGCAGGCGATTATCCCACCATAACATATGCTGGCCCTGTTTCACAGCAGCAGTAGTAAACCCCAGTGGCACCATCATTTCAGAAAAGCAATGGAAAAAGGGGGTACATCTAGTGGAAGTTACCCACCTTGGACAAGGGACTTCAAAGATGAACAAGTGAAGGGCACAGTGTGATTAGTCTAGAAAAGCAGAGACACAGGGGTATAACGGTGCCTGCAGATGCAGGAGAAAAAGACATTTAAAAGGTGGCCCCACGGACAAGGAAGTAGACCTTAGTTTGGTTTCATGAGGCAAATAGAGAACCAGTGGGTGGATTGCAAGGAAGGTTTGTTTTGTTTGTTTTTAAATTGTGGGGAAATACACATATCTTAAAATTCGCCATTTTTACCATTTTAAAGTGTATAGCGCAGTGGCATTTAGTACATTCACAATATTGTGCAACTATCACCACTATCTAGTTCCAGAAGGTTTTCATGACCCAAAGGGAATCCCTGTAGCCATTAAGTAGTAATCCCCCATTGCCCCTTCCCTCCAGACCCTGGAAACCACTACTCTGCTGTCTGTCTCTGTCAATTTGCCTATTAGGAAAATTTCATACAGACAGGATCATATAGTAAGTGGCCTTTAGTGTCTGGGGAAGCCGATATTCTTATATCTAGAATTGCAGAGCTGTGTGCTTTGAAAGGGGGCCGGGTAGTGAGTTTGAGTTCCATGATCCTTGAGTTCAGGCCGAGGCCAGAAGCCTACGTGGTGGGGACTCAGGCCCAAGAAGTAGGTGAGAAAGGATGTCAGGGCCTCTGTGACAAGCCCCCTGGGGATGACCTCCCTCATCACCACCTTGACTCTGTCCTCTGCTGTATTGTGAACCAGAGGCCCAGAAAACCCCGCTGCTCGGGCTGACTTCCTCTCCTGATGCTCTCCTCCCACCTCCTGTTCTGTTGACACTTGTTTGCCTATTTGCCTGGCACACTGCGGACAATCTTCTTCTCACTCGAGCATGTATGACCTGAATGTACAGCTAGCTCTCTGCTGAGCTCGTCTGGAGCTTCAGTTGGTCCTGAGTGCAGCCAGGTATGTTCTAAGAGCAGGAATAAACCAGGATCGTCTGAGTTTTAAGTGCCCGGATTTGGCCCAATAAGCTCAGGGATCATCTATAAAACCTGAGCAAGGGCAGTAAAATTAGCTACACAGGGACTGTAGGGTAGCAACATGGTCTTCAGCTGCTCAGGGGGCAACACCCCATCACACACAATCACACACAAAAGCCACTATAAACATTCTGACGCAAGCCTTCCAACAGCTTAGAGGACAGGCGATATGTTTGAGAAGCTGGATGAACAAATCAGAGAGGGGAATCTAAGGGGATCACAGAAGTATGACTTTCCAGGTGGTGATAATAGATTTCATCCATGACCTGGAAATCACTTTAGAACAAGAGTATCGGCCCTGCTTTGAAAGTCCTGCTTTCAACTAGGACCACAGGTTGAAAAGTAGTAGGAAGCAGCCGCATAGCACAGGGAGATCAGCTCGGTGCTTTGTGACCACCTAGAGGGGTGGGATAGGGAGGGTGGAAGGGAGACGCAAGAGGGAGGAGATATGGGAACATATGTATATGTATAACTGATTCGCTTTGTTATAAAGCAGAAGCTAACACACCATTGTAAAGCAATTATACTCCAATAAAGATTTAAAAAATAATTAGTTAAGGAATGTGTACTGACCGGGCTGAATAGAGTCCTCTGAAAATTTGTGTCTCCTTGAAACATCAGAATGTGACTTTGTATGGAAATAGGGTCTTTAGAGATGTAATTAGTTAAGATGCGGTCACACTGGGTTAGGCTGGGCCCTAAATCCAATGACTGGTGTCCTTATAAAGAGAGGATGATTTGGAGCCACACAGAAACCCACAGAGGGAAGGAGGCCATATGAAGATGGAGTCAGAAACTGGAGTGGTACAGCTATAAGCCAAGAAGGCCAAGGATTGCCAGCCACCACCAAAGGCTAGGAAGAGACAAGGAGGAATTCTCCCCTGGCACCTTCAGAGGGAGCATGGCCCTGCTGATGCCCTGATTTTGGGCTTCTAGCCTCCAAAATTCAAAGAGAATAAATTTCTGCTGTTTTAAACCACTCAGTGTGTCGTAATTTGTCCCAGTAGCCCTAGCAAACTATATAGAACACTCCCGATTCCCTCTTTTATACAATTGCTCAAACCTATTTTAAAAATGGAAAAGACATTAGCCCTGAAAATGCCATCTCAGTATATTTGGAGTTCAACCTCTGAACAGAGCTTCAGAAACGAGTATAGTGTCCAGTTCCACTGACTTAAAAAGTGCTTTCTTTCTATGGACCGGGACTCATTTTATTTGTCTGGTTGTTTCTGTTTGTTTCCTGGTGAAGAGAAGGACTGGCCCTCGGATCCCTTTGTCTTCACATCCGCTCCTCCCTCTTCAGGATCCCTTCCCTTAGGCCGTCAAGCAGAGTCTTGTCCCTCACTGCTCATCCTCTGTGCCCCCTTCTCATTTCCCAGAGAGAGACCGGGACCTCAGAGGCAAGTGTGCACTGCGCTGGCTGAGCTGGGATTCCTCCATGTTGATTTTAACTTTTATCACATTATATGGGATCCCTCTGGTGGTTACTAAGAGACACGTCAGTTTTGAGAGATTAGAGGCAAACAAAAGAATCTTCAAATCCAGAGGATAAGGGACTCAGGGTTTACATGTTACTGCAAGGCAAACAGATGCTAGACTGCTCTGGGCGCCTCCCCAGGTTTGTGAGACAGCTCCTGGGGCCCGAGGAGGGTTCCATTTATCTAGGGTGTGAAAGGCTGCATTGGTGATCCTTGAAAGCATCATCATTTGTGTTCATGGGAATAGTGGATGCAGAGCTGTCTGGCCGTAAATAAAACAGCACAGAGGATCCCAGCCACATCCAAGTGGTTTCTGGCTGCAGGGGCTCAGAGAGAGTGACAAAAAAGATTGAGGTGAGAGGTCCACGGGGACAGGATTACCAGACCTTGGCATGGGGCACGTTTCTGAGAATCTCATCAAATGTCTCCAAGAACAACTCCTGTCAGTGACCCTCCGAAGTCCGTCAAAGCCAGCCCCCTTTCTTATTTACAACTTCAGTAGAAAAGCATCTATCTGGCTGGACCCAACCTACTACCCCTTGGTTTGTAACAGTGAGAGAATAAGAAATCACTTACAAAATGAGCACATTTTCTTGACTGGCTGGGCAGTCTGAGTTGACACTGGTAAGGCTTTATTAAAATGCCTTTATGTTCTGAGATGCATAGATGTGTGAATTTCGAGCATATTCATCAGAAGACCTAAATTAATTGCTCTCTGCTGAATTGTGTAAAACACCTCCTTTCTGCTTCTCCACCCTCCCCGCCAAGGTACACTGAAAAGGTCAACAGCACTATCAAATGCAACACACTTCAACTTCCTTCCAAGCTTATAATTAAAGCTAATTAGTAGTTTTGGTAATTAGCACATGTAAGCTTTCTACTCTCTGAATTAATAAGACTTACTGAGGTTTTGAGCCAAGTAGACTTTTTTACTCCCTGGTTCTGAGTCCTGAGCTGCCTATGCTTGGTTAATTTAAAGCATGTCTTTTGAAAGTGGAATACGGGAAAAACCATTTCTTACCATGGCCCACCCTCAAGCCCAAGTGTGAGCTGGCGACAAGCAAAAGTGGAATTATCGTCACCGGATAAAATCAGAACCCCTTAGGGTCTCCAATAACTGACCAATCTCAGGCTCTCGACATGAAGCGGTTGTGCCCAATTACTACGGCACTTGCCCTCAACGCGCCTCCAGGTCACCCTGCTTCACTATGGCACCCATTGCCATGGTCACGCTGAACATGTCAAATCTTCTTTATTTACAGAATGCAGAGGTGATGGCTGTAGGGTACCAAGCAACCACTGCTCATTTTGGTTCAAGCAAAAAGCAAAGAGGAGAAAAAGCATTAGTCAAATCAGTTTCTGCTTATGTGTAGACAAAGCAATTCTCCAAATAGCTTCACGTGTCCTTTTTTGGTCAGTGTGTGGGCATCCTGCACGCCCAGGCAGAATTAAAAGTATGTTTTTTTGTTAAGTCAAGAAATCAAATCTATATTCTATTAAAAAGAAAAAAGCCTCGGTGATTTGTTTTCAGACTTGAGAAACAGTTTGAGAAAAATCTTCCATGGGTGAGCTCGTTTGTGCCCTCCCTCCACCCTAATCTCAGGAGGGGGTAAAGAAAGAGTGGCGGTTGCTCAGAGCGCCAGTCATTTTAATGCATGAGGGAAAGGAAGCGGTCATTTCTGCAGGAAGGGGATTACGAGGCATCCCTGGGTCACCGGAGTCAGTAGTTCTGATTTTAATGGCACAATGACTGCGGCCGTGATCCATCATGGGCAGTCGATGTTATTTAAGGGCAAAGACGCCTTTGGTCCTGCGGATGGCTATGCTGTGAAGATGACTGGGGCTCTGGGTTTCCATAGCCTTTTGGGCCCAGTTCAGTGGCAGGCCTTGTCTCCCACTGACTGATCCCCGTTACAGGACGCACTTAAGTTCCATAAACAGTGGTCCTCAACCAGGGGTGATCCTGCCCCCCAGGGGACATCTGGCAATATCTGGAGAGATTTGTGATTGTCACAGTTCTGGGGGTGGGGGGAGGTGGGCGGGGGTCGGTGAGAGTTCCTATTGGTATCTAGTGGGCGGCGGTCAGGGATGTTGCTAAACGTCCAACAATGCACACAGGACAACCCCCAACAACAGAGAATGGTCTGGCCTTGAGGGTTGATAGTGCTGAAATTGAGGAACCCTGATATAGAGGGTCTAAAGAGGGTCTGAGCCCCTCCCAACATTTACTATGGAAGAGCCAAACAAGAGCTTTCTTGCTTGACGGTGGACTCATCTTGGCCTTCTAACAATGAAAGGGAAGTGAGAGCTCCCCTGGAAGGGCTAGAGCTGAGCCAGGCGGAAAGAAACAGACACACCAGGGTATTCCAGGCACCCAAAAGCCAGTGCTGGGCGTTTTCACCCTGCAGCTCAGGCAGACATACTGCATTATGGATGAGCTCACACGCCATGGCAAACAGTTTAAGAACGATGCTTACGTTTAATGAATCCTAAGTGGTTTATTACTGAGGGTCGAGTTCCTGCTTCCTGTGGGAATTTGACATTTATGAAAAGTCCCGAGCATTAATTATTCAGCAGAGATGTCCTTCCTATGGAAACTCACCTTCCTGATACACTGACAGCACTACCATTCCCTGTCTGCACCAGCTACTTTGTTGTTAATCCTCCAAGCATTAATTAAATAAACTTTACAACCGAGCCAGGATGCAGCTACCTTCCAATACTATGCAAAAGACAGCTAAATACTCTTTGATTTTTCCTGCTAGTAGCCAATCATTACCCATAGCTATTTACATTCTTCCTTTTGTTCTTTAAAGCAGAAACCTGGTATCTCTTCCCACTGAGGAGAAAACTATGCTTAGTAATTAAATTATACCGCATTAAACTTACTTAAGTTCACCAGCAGGGAAAATTCCATGCCCCTGGGTTTCACAGTAACTCCTAATCACACTTGCAAGCCATATCTTTTCTGTGACTTGTTATAATTTTTGTTCCTGGAATTCCATTAAAAATGGTAATGTCATTACTCCTGTTAATGCTCAAAACCAACAGCATAATCCTGCATTTTAATTAATGATTATAATTAATCATTATTTCATTAATGAAATGTTTAGTTGGTAATTGTCTTTGAGCACCTTACTCCCTAGGCTTATAAGCATTTCGTAACATCGAATGCACTTCCTCTTTCTGATGAAGTGGCACTGTCAACCTCATTTTATTTTAACACTCTCACGTGGCTCTGCATCTCAGGCCTGCGACATCGCCTGCATATTTACACTTAGGAAATGTGTGGCTTTTGGCTCTCGATGAGGTCTGCATGGAGGCTTAGCCCTCCCATGCTTCTCTTCCAGCTTACGGAGGAGGTGGGTCAGCCTGCTCCCAGAGAGCACAACGTGGGAAGAGAAAAGTAATTCTTGGAACCCTTAGTTAATAACAAATGTGGGATCCAAATTCATGGATTTTTGAGAGAGGATAGAGCAAGGATTTGGAGGTACTCTTTAGAGCATGAAGGTTGATTTTAGAGCTTAAGGAATTAAGAATAAACTAGGAGGGAGGTGAAGAATTTCATACGAGGCAGGATTTTCGTTGATCCTTTTGCAATACCACAGATATTCTTATTTACTTGGATGGTTTTTTTGAGGAGAGGGGGGAAGCCTGTCTTCCCCATGAAAATGTAAACACCGAAGGACAGGGATCCACATAGGCCTTGTACCCCGTTGTATTCCTACCTCCTGGTGCAGTACGCGGGATACACGCTACTCAACAACCAGATGTGGAAGCAACTGTTGCAGGATTGCATGTGGTTAGGCCGTGGAGAGGGTAATTGAGGTACCAGAGTTCACAAATTCAGTTGTGGTTTTGTGATGTAAGTTGTTGGGCGCTAAGAGGGTAGCTAATTGGTGGACTCGCGTGTTTGTGAGTGACCTGAGGTCCGAGCTGTCTCTGGGAATCCTAAAGGAAGACAGATTCATCTTAATGGCCTCCATGCAAAATACATTTTAAAATACATATACGCTTGTATGTGCCTGTGCGCATGCGTGCGCACACAGGCACACACACACACTTACCCACACCACACTGAGCACAGAGAACTATTACAGAAAGGGAAATCTGCTATCCTTAGCAAATTACACAAAGAGGGTTTGAGCAAAGGAAAGATGGGCTGCTGCTATTTCAAGGAAGGAGTCACAGCTTCCGAGCGAAGCTGAGGTAGAACGTCAGGCTGGTTGGAGAACGCTCCATGTCTGTTATGTATTTCTGACAAGCCAGTCACAATCTTCCAAACATCTGGAAGAAATAAATGATGGCCAGCAGCTTGGCGTTGGCCCAAATGTCAGAGTTACATCCAGTGATGGTCTGAGGTGACAGAAAAGACAGGCTCTGAGGTCCAGAGAGGGCCTTCTCACTGGCAATCCTTGAGGATGCTGGTATTTTACAAAACGAAGACGTGTCAGGATAAAGCTTACATTTTTGTCATATTTTCTGAATATCTGTATTTAAGTTAACGCTTTAGCACACATATACCATATAACAACTCACGTGGAAATATCAGCAAAAGTCAAAATGTGAGACCCTTTGTGACTGGGAGTGGGGGCCCGACTAGACTTCCACCCCTGTCTCCATGCATGTTCTATTTCTTTCCTAGGCCATGTTGCCTCTAAAAATAATATTCTTCCCCATCCATCCATTCAATTTGTATAGAGCACCCGACTTGTGCCAGGAGCTTGGGAATGGAGTCCCTCCCTCACGGAGCTCCCAATCCGGAGCCCATTTCCCTCTGGGTTTCCTGCCACTGGAAATCACCTTTTCTTTTCTAGCTCCCTTTGCTGACTCTCCACTTATCATCCGGTCTCACAAAGCCTACCGTGGTTGTGAGGGAATAAATATGAAAAAGCATTTAAGATCATCAGGCCCCAGAATGACACGAGCTCCTGCTCATGAGGTGAGAGCAGGACTATTAATACAAACAGGTGCTGTTTGCTGCACACTCCCCAGCTGTGGGTACTGTGCTGAGTATCCCACATGGATCGCTGTGCTTAGTCTGCTTCAGAGAAACTGGACTGGGCACAGTGAAAACCGGGAGCGGGGCCATTCCCAGTATGTCCAGGTCTATTACATGCTTTGCTGACTGCCTGGGGATGAGCTCTCATCTGTCTGTTAAATTCTGACTGGAGCTGGAGTCCAGACCATCATGGGAAGAAAAGGAATATGTCCTCACAGAAGCCTCAGCCCAAGTCAAGCAGAAAGAGTGAGACAAGTCGACTCCACGAAAAAGGATGCCATCCTCTCAGAGCATACCAGAAAACGTTTTGCCATTTCTTTTTTTTTTTTTTTTTTTTTTAGTTTTTGGCTGCGTGGCATGTGGGATCGAACCTGTGCTCCCTGCATTGGAAGCATGTGGCCTTAACCACTGGACGCCAGGGAAGTCCCATTTTCCCATTTCTAACTGTTCTCATTTAGGCAAACCCACTTGCCTGTTGAGCATGTCTTGCTGAACAAACAACAGCAAAGGCCTGACCTGTCTGTGTGTTGGCCCTGTACCTGGGAGGCCGTATTTCATGGAGATTGACAGCACAGGCTTGGCTGCAAACTGAACACCTGTGAGACGGCGGGCAAGTCAGCGAATCCCCCTGTGCCTCAGTTTCCTCATGTGTGAAATGGGGACGGCGAGGCCTAGGTCCCAGGCTTGCCGGGATGATGACATGAAATCATGAGTGTAAAGACATGAATGCCACACCTGGCATGTGGTAAGCACTCAGTTGTTAGCATATTGTCATCTTCAATATAACTGCTGCTTATTTGATGCAGTCCTTTTGTTTTCATTAAAAATTTAAACATCAACAAGGACAGCGGTCACAGTGGACTTAGGTTTTTAAGTCTGTGGGTTCCTACCTTGGTGTGATTTGAAAAGGAGGAAGGGACACTCCACATGATGTTCTGAAGTCCTGGGGAAAAACCCTGGGATCATGCTCACCTATTATTACCAGTGGAAACAATAACAGCCACTGCAGTGATCTAAACGTGTACTTTTTTCAGGCAGTGATAAGAGGTGGAAAGTAGAACACTGACTCACGCTAGAAGGTTGGGGCAGAGATAATGAAGTGCTAGACACACACATAGGGTAAGAAAACGGTCTTCTTCAAAGTTCCATAGCCATCATGCCCTTCCTAATACACCAGTCTTAACCCTCTCCTGAACTGTATTCCCTGTCTTAAGAGCAGGTTACCCTATGTTCACAGTTATACCCCCCTCAAGGATTGGCAATTGGTTTACACTCAGGAAATGTTTTGCTGAATGAATGCTCTGGGGATCTTTAGAAAATCAGCACACCCCGCCCCCCCAGTGGGATGACAGGGATTCTAGTGAGAAAACCAGGGTGGGACGGAGGGTCTCTTGCAAAGCACTTGTTCAAGGCTGGGGATGGACTCACAGGAAGTGGACCGACGTGACCCCGATCACTGATCTTTCAGTGAGAAAGATTCCCGGGGATCCGGCTGAAAGGTACAGACGGCTCCATATACACACAGCCTGTGTTCTCTGCAGACCCCAGAGTCTTCACAGATCAGAGATTTAGCAGATGGTGTTTTTGCATTAATCGTCTAAATTACCATCTATAAGATCCTCTGTTTTCTAAAAACTTGTTGCCTTAAGCCTTTAAGATTAGAACTTAACTGAAATGCTTGTGTGGGCTGGTAGTGCACCTATTTTGCAGGTTCTCTATCCCAGAGGGACTGTGCAGGGGATACGAGGAAAGTCAGCTGGCAACAGAACCTGGCCTGTAAGACTGTGGTTTCCGGTCTCTCTGCACTGCCTGCCAAACGGGTGGGGGACGGGTCTCTGAGCACTGCCCAGGAAGAGCAGCTTTGGTATGGTTTCCTGCACCGTGGCTACTACAGCCTTAGGTGTCAGAAGACAGACAAGTTCTGGAGCTACCACAGGAGCGGTACCAGAAATCGTCCTCCAGTTTTTGAAAGGCACTAAAAAGCTTTGTTTCACATCCACGTCAGCTTCCAAAGCAACTTGTGATGCCACTTTCATTGGTTTTATTCACAGCAGTTTTTCCCTCCAATCCAAACTCCCCTTTCTTTAAAAAAAAAGAAAAGAAAAAGAAATCTAATAGTCCTTGTTTTACTAGAAAGAAATGAGACTGCAGAGTGCTTCACAGAGCCAGTACCACCAGAAGCTGAGGCGGAGAGCTTCTAGGGGGTTCCAAAAAGGCAAGGGAAGGAGGGGGAAGGCGCAAAGGCAGAAGGGACGGGGGGAGGAACATACAGAGGAGAGTGTGGACGCCCCGCCTTGGGATCCTGAGCTGGCGGGGAGGGGAATTGTGATAGCAGGGGAGACATACCACGAGGAGGGCACTGTGTTAAGAGCTTGTATGAATTCTGGAAAGAGATAAAAAAGGCCTTTGATCCACTCCAAAGAGGGAGACAGACGACTTCAAAGCAGGGTAACAACCTCTGGCACTTTGCCCTGCTTTAAGTACAAGGAGTATTCGCCTCGGACCAGCTTACCTCCCGCCCTAGCACACACACGTGTGACTGCTGCAGACACACAATTCAACTTTTCAGCTGCCCCAAGAACACAGCACATGCAAGGTTCGAGTGCATAAATACATGAGGCTGCCTGCTTCTAAGTGCGGTTACTTCACCGGCCCCTTCTGATGCGGAAGGCATCTCTGTCTAGGCCAGCTGCTGCTAAATACCAGGTTCCCTTACAAGATTCCAAAGGAGAGGGTGGCATTTTGTCTCCTGGACACCACAAGTCATTCACAGTAACATACAGCTAAATAATAGACCAAGGGGAAGAAATCTGATCTCGAAGCCTTCTTTTGAATCTCAAAAATAAGAGTTTTCCTTTCTTTGGAGTCGGGTGGGGAGTGGGATGGGAATGTGCTTCCCATTCAAACATTCTCCAGCACAGCCTGGGAGCCCTGTATAATTTGCTTTTATTAAAGCAAACAGATCTGCTTACGTGAGCACCACAGACATAACTGGGCAGACTTCTGGCTCCAGTGGACATAGGGAGTTACGTGGCGAGACCAGCCACCTCCTCCTGAAACAGAGCTGGTCCCCTGGATGGAGTTGGGGAGATGCACAGGAATGCTTTCCTCCGCAGCAAGCCCCCCATGAAAGAAACTAGACACCTCATCAGCACGTATCTGAGATCAGCCCTCAACTTCTTATTTTTTTGCAATGATTCGTTTGTGTCAGAATCAGTAAAAATGGCAATGCAGAGGAGACAGAGATAAAAAGAAATATCCTGGAGAATTCTCGTGGTTATTTTTAAAATATTGTCTCTGTTGACTTGAAGTGGTATAGAAACAGTTCCATAAGCTGTGTTTTTTTGGGTTTTTTTTCCCCATTGCTTCTTAGAGTTTAAACATAGATCTTCTATCAGACACAACTTCTGTTAACAATATGGCCTACTGGGTTAGCAAAAGAACTGTTCTTCCCTTACAGGCTCTGGATTTGGGAGGGCTGCTACCTGTCTTGAGTTCCCTGTTCACAGTTCATTGTGGAAAGCACTATACTCTTAAGTTCTTTGCCAATCCTTTCCTGTAACACAAACTGAAATGACATGCTCATTTCTCTAGGTTCTTGCCTGGTTGGAACCACTGAAGTCCCAGAAATCCCTCATCTTAGCAACTGTGTCTCTGTTATTGTATATGAGATAATATGTTTGTCTGTGTTTCATATTGCTTTCTGGAGACTATAACCAGTGCTTCTTTACCATTTTATTTTTCTTAAAAAATATTTGCACTGATGCAAACAACTTATTCATATATTTGTATAGTAAAACTTTCAGACGCAAGATTATAATCCCCTTTCACCACCCTGCCCCAGTCCTCTCGTCCCCTCCCTGGGGATAACAGTGTTACCAGATTGGCTCAAGTTCTTTTGGACATTTTTCTGTATATTTGCACAGATCTATGTATACAGTCATATGTCTTGTTTTTATTGCTACTGTTGATACATAAATAGAATCATACCATAGAATGGATGCTTCATGATGTATTTGCCCATTCCTTTATTGATGGGTTATATATTTTGCCTGTTAATTTGCTAACAATTTAGGTTCCATTTTGAACCAGGCTGGAGTTGTAAAAAGAATATGAAACTGGACCGGATTTTAGTCCAGCTCTGTCCCTAATGTCCAGGTGGTCTTGGGGAGCCACTGTCCTCCTTGGATCAACACCTCCTCCTCTGTTGGGCGTCGGGGGTGAGTGCAGTGATCAGCCTGTCTGGCCACAGCTCCCAGTACTAAGGCCAGGCTTCTCACACTGCAATCTGAGTGGCTTCATCCAATGGAAACATATTTATTGTGAAAAATGGGCCATAATCTCTGTTATCCACAGGCTTCTGCACTTAGCATCTTGCAGGTCTCATAGGGATCACTGCTGACACTACATTCTAACTCAAAGGTTAATGACTTGATGGACTGTGGAGACTTCAGATGGAAGTTTCTCTTAGTCACGCAGAGGTTTTGTTTTAACTGAATTAGTTATCCATATTTTAAAATCAGGAGATTTCCCAGAAAAAAATGCAGTCTTATTACTTGGAAGAAAATCATATTTGACCAAACTAGACCTGTACATCTGGGCCCAGAAAAGTTACTGGTTGTGTAGGAAGATGGATCTTTCATGCTTTAGAAAGATTTTGGTGACTCAGACAATACGGGAAGCAGAAAAAGGAGAGAAAAAGGAACGATTTAGAGTGATTAAGGCAAGTATGGATCAGAGCAGTTCCCCCAACCCACTCCCCTAAAGCTTCCCCAGCACTTCTAACGCTCCTTTCCTATTTTACTTTTCTCCCATCATTTCCACAGCCCAGCTGATATGCCTTATCTTTTACTTATGCATTCCATTTAGCGTCTGTCTCCCCTAATCCAGTATTAGGTCCATGAGCGCAAACATTTTTATTCCTCTTATTTCTTCTCCAATCCCAACATTAAGAATGCCTGGTACACAGCAGTCACTCAAAAAAAAAAGTTACTGAACTGATAGAAGATAAATGGAAGGATGGATGGATGGAGGTAAGGACGGGGAACACAGTCAGCTGGTGCCTAGTGCTGGCTGCCACCTTTAGGCGCGGCATTTGTCCTTCAGACAGCTACTCGTCTTGCAGCCCACACTCCTCCTTTAGGTTTCCTTCCTGGCTGACCCTTGAGGCATCTGGGCTTGAGATGCCAGCTCTAGGATCCCTTTATTGAAATATACTGAACTAGCTGACCAGCAATCAGCCCCCAGAGGGGGAACCTGAGCAGCAGGGATGGCGACCGGAGTGAGGTGAGTGAAGCACCCAAGGCACAACATTTAAGGCTGCAGGTGCTTCATTCTTAGGGAGGCACTCACGCTCAGGGGCGTGCAGGTGCAGGGTTGACATCCGCACACCCCTGAGAGAAAGTGCTTCTTTAACGTTTATTTCCTGGGCACCTCACCTGCCTTCACCCCAGACCCAACCTGACTAGCAGACCCCGCAGAAAGACAGCCACAGAGTGAACGCTGGTCCATCCCTGCTCGGTGCAGGGGGCCCGACGGGCACAGTAACACGGAGATGTTTCTGTTCTTGAAGAGAATCACAGTCTGTCTAGTGTGGGAGGCACCTGTGCATACACTTAATGAGAAAAAGAAGATAACAAGCATGAGCCTTATGAACAAATCATTAAAGCACAACAGAGGAGGAAGAAAGAAATTTAGCCAGAATAGGTGAGAGTCTTAGAAGAAATAATATTAGAATAGAGCCAGAGAAAAACGAGCAGAATTTCTCCAGCTAGAGAAGAGTTAGGGGACTTCCCTGGTGGTCCAGTGGTAAAGAATTCGCCTTAGAATGCAGGGGACCCGGGTCCGATCCCTGGTCGGGGAACTGAGATCCCACACGCCGCAGGGCAACTGAGCCCGCGGCCTCAACGAGGGAGCCCGTGTGCCTCAAACGACAGAGCCCACGCTCTGGAGCCCGCACGCCACAACTAGAGAAGAGAAAACAACCCACGCGCTGCAACTAAAAAAGAGAAAACCCGCGCGCCGCAACTAGAGAAGAGAAAACCTGCGCGCCGCAACTAGAGAAGAGAAAACCCACGCGCCGCAACTAGAGAGAAGCCCGCACACCTCAGCGAAGATCCCGTGTGCCACAACTCAGACCCGACGTAGCCGATACAATAAATAAAATAGAGAAGAGTTAGGAGGGGCACTCCACGCACATGAAGCTCTATGTGCAAAGGCAAGGATGCAGGCATGTGCATGGAGGCCCCGAGAACAGCGCCCACAACCTGGGTGTGGCGTGTACGAGCCGACTGGCTGGAGGAGAGGCTGGGCAAGTGGGTTAGGACAAGGTGCCGAAGAACAAAACACGTTGCCAGGCTAACGTGTTTTCATTTTATACCCTCGGTGTTTCTCAGGGTATGATCTTTGGACAAGCTTCTCTGAATCATCCAGAATGGTTCTACAACACTTGATTCCTAGGCATCCCTGCAGAACCTAATGGAGCTCTAGGACTGCAGCTCAGGAATTTGCTTTTTTAAAAGAGTTCTCCAGGTGGTTCTTACTTCTGCTAATGTCTGAGAAGCACCGGTTGAAAGGCTCTCTGTTCTCCAACATGTCTGTTTGTTTGAATCACCCGAGGAGCTCTGACAGTATGCACATACCCCGGGTTTAGTCCACTGCTGCTGACTCTGAGCCACAGCCCACAGAGCCTGAAATGCTTACCACTGGCTCTTCACAAACATCTGTGGATCTCTGCTTTAGCAAGATCCTGGTGGTGATACAGAGACTGGGGCCAAGGGGACAATTTAGAATGATGAGGGGTGTATCAATCAGGGCAAGGGAAAAGAGGAAGGTGAGCGGCACACCGAAATGGGATCCACAGCCCTTTCTGGCTAACTGATGTATGAAGTAAGAGTTAGAGAGGATTCAACAGTTTCTTATTTCCAACTTGGGGCTTAGGGGAATGCCATTAACCAAGATGAGGATCGTGAAAGGAAAGATGTTGATGACAAGGTGAATAGAATCCAAGTTAGGGAATTTCTGAATTCAAGGCACAGATAAAGATGCCTAGGAAACAATGAGAATATGAACCAATCCTCAGGAAAGAGGTAGGGGCTGAAGATAAAGACTAAGGGGCCACCGTCTAGGAATGGGAGCAGAATTCATGGACCAGACCAGATCAGACCACACGTGGAGGCAAGTGGGTGAGGAAGAAATTCTGAGAAACCCCATT
Organism: Mesoplodon densirostris; assembly: GCF_025265405.1. Taxonomy (NCBI): domain Eukaryota; kingdom Metazoa; phylum Chordata; class Mammalia; order Artiodactyla; family Ziphiidae; genus Mesoplodon; species Mesoplodon densirostris. The sequence continues at coordinate 80,233,569 of NC_082670.1, forward strand.
GGTTAAGGGGCTGGCAAAGGAAAAACCTAAGAAGGAGTGGTGAGATGGGTGGGAAAAAAATAAATAGGAATAATATTTGTGGAAACAGAGCAACTGATATTGGCTTTGGCGGGTGGTCTTTGCTGGCCTTACCATGGAGAATGCACTGGAGACCGCGTGCCTCCTGCCAGCTTCCTGTGGAGACATCCATGGAGAACCTCCACTACCCATCATCCGCAAAGAGACAGCTGCCGTTTTGCCTTCTCATGTGGTCTCCTCACACCTACCCCCTGGGAAGTACAATATGATTTTCCCACAGAGCAGATGGGATGCTAGCGGGAGTTGCCCCTGCCTTGCCGAGTTCTCCCTCAGTTCAGCTCTGACAGTGCCTGGTAGAGCAAACACGGCTGGCACACTGATGCCCAGCACCCGGTAGCCACTGAGCCAGCCCTGCCCATGCCCACGTGGTACCAACCGACAAAGCATTTGGTGCCAAGATTGGAACTGTTTCCTTTTGCTCCCAATTCTTAGACAGTCACCTGCTTCATATATTTGGGGGGAGAGAGAAGAGAGAGAGAGAGAGCAAAGGAGAGAGAAAGAAGGAGGGAGGGAGTTAAAGAAAAAGGGAAGGAAGAAGAAAGGAAAGAAGAGAGGCAGAGTGTTGAAATTGACCGACCGGCAGAGGAGCTTAGGGCCCTGGCCCTGGGGATTGACCTGCATGGGCCGTGTAGCCTTGAGGGCTTTTATGTATACTGAAGGCACCAGCATATGCTAGGCCTCTATCGCAATACCTGACACCTTCTGAGCGCTCAATACGTGCCTGCTGTAACTATAGTTTTGAATATCCAGGGAAAGCAGGTCAGCCTCTGAAACGATAGACCCCTTGGTAATTTTCACACAGCCAGGCAGCAAAATTCATGTTAAACAAGTTAGGGGAAATCCATGTAATACTGCATTCTTTTTGCACTCTCAGTCGCAAGAGTATTTGGCTTGGATAAAAGCTGGTACTTCAAAAGTAGTAACTTGCTAAAGGGAAATGTGAACCTACCTTCTTTTGGGGAGATATGGTGAGTGTATCAAGACTATGAAGATCCACTGTGTTTTATCAATATGTTGAGAGTAGTTTAAATGTCCAATGATAGTTTCCAGCTTCTAACTTTTCTCTGACCGCCCCCCCGCCCAGCCCTTTTTTCCCCCACTGCTCTGTCCTTACTCCTTCCATCCACTCCTCTCCCCATCCCAACTGTGGTGGGTGAATTTCTTTGTTGAGGCTGGTGGGGGTCGTCTTCCTAAGCCTTTGAAAATTTCTCTTAGGAAGCTCCGCTGTTAGGGTTTTCCAGCTAGTTCTGCAAAGGTGCTTTCAAAGAACTTTTGAAATCTGCAGCTGTGTGTATGTTTTGGTAAAAGTACGCAAAGGTTTTGCTTGTTTGGTTGGGTTTGCTGTTTGAAGTGTTGCAGTCTCCCTCTGCGGCCTCCTACCATCTTCTGACCGGCCTGTCAAGAGCATCCCTTCCTGCTGACTTGCAAAGAGTTTGATTCTTTGTCAATAGTGCATATGCTGCTGTATTGTTGCCTGTTTGCTTTAGTTCATATTTCTTCTCTGGATGGATTTTCTATGAAGATCATCCCTACTTGTTTGATCTTTAATTTCAGATCTTGTCATTTTCTTTTCAAACATGCTTTTTTTAATGGATGTTTCTTTTGGCAGAACAGCTTCCTATGGGCCTCAGCGGGTGTTAATGGCACTTTCATTTACTATCATAGACAACTTCAATTTCTAGGGGGACAGTCAAGTTCTGCTGTGGTTCAGAGGAGAAATAAATCATCTTGCAACTCTGGCCATTTTATTTCACTTCTGTGGCCTCAGAGAGGGAGAGAACCTGAGAGCATTGGCCACATCTGTCCACAAAGATTTCTCCATTATTAATTTGCAGCCCTGGAGTATTGACATTTCCCCAGCCTGGAGCACTGAACACTCAGAAAAATGCTCAGGCTCACTCATCTAATTCATTGGGTCTGTAGAAGAATGAAACTATGTCTAAGGCACACACACACAGTTTAAGGAACAGGCTTTGAAAGAAGGCCTCAGTTTAACTTACATCAGTGAGTCTCATTCTAGAGAGGACCAATGGCTCCCATGGGGGCCTTTGGTGGAGAAGGAGCACAAGTCAATGGACTGAGACTCTGTTGGTCCCAGAAAACCATTTGCCCAATCTGCCCTGGGCAGGCTTTGAGAAAGCCCCCAACCAGAGTGAGTAGTCTGAATTGATGGAGCGACTGCATCCCAACACAAGAAATTCTGAATATTCTTTGCTTATTTTAATGACCATTTTACATGGCTATTTTCTATCCATCTATCCTGCCAGCCATCCACTCACCCATCTGTTATGAGTGGTAATGCCCTAGGGCTGCTTTCTTCCTTAAAATAAGGAATCTTAACAGCTAACCTAGTAGAACTCATTCCACTATCCTGTCACAGTCTTGAGCATCTTCCAAAGCATGAATCCTTCAGCTATTTCCAATTTAATTCCACAATACGTTTCCATATCCAGAATTGAGGGTGTATCCATATCTCACTCAATTTTTCTTGTCTACTCTGAACCCCCTATTTTAAAACTGTAATACACCTCTTTTCCTCAGCAATCCCATTGACCTTAACCTGCTTGCTATTCTATTACACTTACCACCTCCCAGCCTAATATGTACTGTGTTCCTTTATTATATTTATGGCTTACTGCCTACTTCTAGCGTGTCACCACCATGGGGTTAGGGATGTCTGACTGCTCACTGATATATTCTAAGTGTGACACATGGTATGTGTTTGATCGATATGTTTGACTAAGTCTCAGGCTCTAAGAGGATACGACCCTCCAGCACTCTACCCAACACCCAGAATGTTTCCCAACTCCTCTGTTGGCATCATGGGTGAGACAAATCCTCAGTGTGCGAGTCTCAGACGTGCTGCAGGACATCTGGCATGCCTGACCCCTGCTCCCCCAGCTGCCAGCAGACCCCCCCACCCCCATGATCAATGCAACAATTAAAAACATCCCTGCACCTTTCCAAATTCCCCTCATGGCTCTGGTAAGACTTTGCTTGATAACTACTGCAAGTCTTGGCACAAAACTATTTTCTCACACTGGAGTTCTACTTAGCGAATAATTTGTCCACTTTATGTCATCTTAGGGGCCCTCTCAGAGATGATACACTTTCCTACCTCATTCAACAGACTTCAAAATCCTTTCACACAATTAAAGACAGTGATATTTTACAGTAAAACTCAGCTGTCATACATGCTTTCTATGTCAGCCATTAACAAACCAGTAAACCAATACTGACTAAGTGCTTTGGAGTCTGACTCCATGCTGTGCAGTGTACATTTTTAAGCACAAATGACACCCTGCCCACCAAGGCTGTGCATGTGCAGGACTACTGGAAGTCAGCATCTGATCGAATCCTTTCCCACATTTTAGGCAAAAGCTAGGCACTGCAGTCAGAGAACAAGTCTGACTGATTTCTTTTCACTGTGCTGGTCAGTTATTCACCTGTGATGGACAAACTGATGAGTAAAACTGGAATAACATAGTCCAAGAGAATGACATCTAAAGTCAGTGGTGGCAAAAATAACAGACATTTCTATGATAGAAGGTCAACAAATAATTACGGATTGTCTACTGGATACAAAGTACTGTGCTACAGGACACCAAACGATGTGGTAAACGTGGCATCAAATGTCATTCTGCTGGGTGACAATGAAACACGTGCACGAATACGAATACTCACATAACTGCCGATACTGAGAGTAGCTATACGAAATGCCTGACATGCTGTATCTCAATTAATAGCTGACATGGATACTATAGGTACCTACTTTATAGATGAGAAAATTAGAACTCAGAGAAATAAAAGAACAAGGTCTCACTCAGCTGGGAATTGGTAGGGCCACTATTTAAGTTCAAGTTTGTCTGATGCCCAAGAGTTAACTACGATGTGACAAAGTAACTTTTTTTGTGGCCTGCAATTTTCAGTTTTTGTATACTTTGGTTGTATTGGAACAAACACAAGGAGATAGATAATACATATATTTTTTTAACTCTCTTTTTTTAAAGTAATGTGTGTTGAAGTGCTCTCTACCTTACACTCCATGTAAATCTCTATAGCTCTAATAGGTTGGCCCCCACAAATTTGACATTTGATCATACATTGCCCATCTTGAAATTAATTACACCTCACCATATTAAAGAAGCACTCAGAGATCCATCTCTTTTCCATTTGAAGAGACTTATATAGGAAACCTTTTTTTTTTTTTTGAAAAGCAGAGTATCCCTATTATTATAGTTTCTTTTTACATAACCTTTTCAACCTAGATTCAGGTTAACTACCTGTCTCTCCCACCAAAGGAGAAGGGTCCTGCATATTACAACAGGCAAAAAAGACTTCTAGGAAATAAAATATTTTAAACTGATTCATTACAATTTTTCAAATTTTCTTGAATTTTCAAGAAAATCAAGGAAACCTTTTTGATCTTTCCTAAAATTAAAATGAAAAGTCAAACTGGCAACATCATTGAATAACACAAGTGTGTAATTCTGTGAACAAGGTAGAATCATAAGCAATTATTTGGTGTTTCAGGCAAAGAAACAGTTGTTTCATTTGCTTTTTCATTTTTGAACTCTACTGTCAGACTGTGATCCTTTTTTCTATCTTCATATAGCTTTTTGAAAATGATCATCAAAAACATGAAACAGAAATAAACTACATTTTCTTGGCCTCCAGGGTTGAAGACATTTTCCACTTGGCATACAACCCTAATAAGTAGGAAAATCTAGAATGAAAGTTACAAGTGTTGCTTCAGTAACTTCTAAGAAATCAATATAATTGTCGTTTTCTGCTACAACTCTCAAGGAACATTTGATGGATCTCTTAGTCACTGACAGCTCTCTTCCCACTCTGAAGCAGAGCTATCTTGGCCCAGGTTATGTGCCTACATCTTTTTAAAGAGAGATGCAAAGTTCCCAGGCAAGTAACTAGATATGACATGTTCCATAGACTTTACCAAGCACTTGCCTGACTTCTTGGGCCAAATTCCATTAAGGCTTTGGGTGAAGAAAATTAGCTCACCACTCATTGAAAACCAATATTTCAATGATACCCTTGGTTAAGGTGGATTAATGGGAAAATCTCTTTCTAATACTATGTGATGTTTTAAAAGTAAGCAATTTGTTGAGTTTTTGCACTTGTAAGGGATAGAGGGTTTTTTCTTTAAACCAACAGCTATACACACACACACAGACACACACACAAAACACCAAGTCACCTAGCTAATAAGCAAGACAATTTACTCAATTCATTTGATATTATATAAACTTCCCAAGAAAGAAAATCTTAAGTCTTTCAAGCCTCTCTAGTTTAATCACTATGCCTATGAAGAAGCAACCATAAAATAAATAAAAGATGAAACGTGGATGCAGAGTTATATTTATTTTACATGTATATGACACCCGCTGATACCAAGAAGTAGGTGATGGTTAATTACAATAATCACTCCAGGTCAGTTAACTAACATGGAACTAACAACATGAATTTCTGTGGACACGGATACTGAGTGGGTAGGCAACCTTTGCATAATTAAAGATATATAATTCTAGTGCCTTGGCCTCTGAAATTTATCTTTGTTCTATGTGGATGTATATGGATCTAACTAAAGGATTCATATCCACAAGTCAAGATCTCAGGCCAGGGAAGTTAAACATGTGATTTCCCTAGGGTTCCCCTATGTTCACGGGCATCTACGTTCCCACATCTCTGTACCAGAAGCAGGAGGATGTGAGAGACCAAGGAGCCCTCAAATTCAAAATCAGGCCTGTAGGAAAAAACATGTAAGACTCAGCCAGGAAGGTCTATGCCTCCTCGTTCTCTCACGCTATCTTAGTTACAGCATTTAGAGCATATATGATCTGATAGCCTTCACCATCTTTGGAAAGTAGAATTGATTACGTATTGTGGAAGCGGCACTGACTGCTCCATGAATATACACATGCTCGGCTGCATTTCCAAGTCCCTTGCAGAAAAGGGGCCCACTCTGACCTGTTCTGGCCAATGGACTCTGGGATTCTGAGTAAAAATACTACAGTAAGGACTAGAGAATTTAAGAGCCAGCACACGGCCCGCTGGGTCTTTCTTTCTCTGCCTCAGTGACATGGAGGACGCACGAGCAGATGTCAGAACTGTAAGATGCAGAGGACTGGATCCCTTGTAAAGGAGCTGGCCCTGGAGAGCCACCAGTGCCTCCACACAGCTTGGGAAATGAGCTGTATGTGTTATGCTACTGAAATTGAGGAAAGGTATTTCTAGAATACGGTAGTTCACCCTAATCATCTATAGCCCCTATTAAGATAATCAAAGTAATCAGAAGTACTACAGTAGGACACACATGCTAAACAGGAAACATTTATTTTCATACCTTTTCCAATGGAAGAACTCCAGACCCACGTGCCACAACTACTGAAGTCCGGGCGCCTAGAGCCCGTGCTCCCCAACAAGAGAAGCCACCGCAATGAGAAGCCCACGCGCTGCAACAAAGAGTAGCCTCTGCTCACCGCAACTAGAGAAAGCCTGCGCACAGCAATGAAGACCCAAAGCAGCCAGGGACTTCCCTAGTGGCGCAGTGGTTAAAAATCCACCTGCCAATGCAGGGGACACAGGTTTGAGCCCTGGTCCGAGAAGATCCCACATGCTGCAGAGCAACTAGGCCCGTGTGCCACAACTACTGAGCCTGCCCTCTAGAGCCTGCGAGCCACAACTACTGAGCCCGTGTGCCACAACTACTGAAGTCCTCACGCCTAGAGACCGTGCTCCACAGAAACAGAAGCCACTGCAATGAGAAGCCCGCACACCGCAACGAAGAGTAGCCCCCCTCTCCGCAACTAGAGAAAGCCTGCATGCAGCAATGAAGGCCCAACACAGCCAAAAATAAATAAGGGAATAAATTTTTTTAAAAAATGAGATGATCAACATTCCAAGGCAGAAAGAAGGAAATTCAAAGGAATTTTTCATTTTCATGGGGTAAAATCTGGGAATGAGTATTATATATGACTTTGACCAAGACACTTTCAGATACTCAGAGATATCCTTAATGCTAAGTAGATGCATACTTGGTCCCCTGTTTAAGGACTCTGAAATGTGCCTTGTCAAAACTGTTTCCTGAAAATGTTACATTGCAATTAGAAAAGCAAAGTTCGTTGAAAAATCTCTGGGATTTTACAGCATGCTGTTTTCTTCAACAGGCCTAAAATTAATCATTAGAAAAACCTTCCAACTCTCCCATTCTTCCATAGTCTAAATCCTAAAAACAACATCATAATTCTGCAGATATAAATTCACTCATTATCTGTGGACCAGGTCAACCACAGCACAGACAGCCAACCCCAGCTGACCTCTGAGCGGGGCCTTTGGTAAAGGAAGAGCACGGGCCCTCAAAGAGCCTTACAGTCAAGCTCTCTAGTGGTTCCAATCCTGCAAGCAGCCAACCTTTATAATTGGGCCATTTGTTCACTGGGTGATTTATACACAATGTGCACTCAAGACTGGTGTTCTCAGAATAGCGTGTCTGCTTTCCCCCAGCTGCACAGGATGAAGCAGGATGGGGGCGCCTGCATTTACAACCAGTCCAGTCACTCTGGTCCCAAAGAAACACTAATGTGAGCTGTAGTTCTGTGTTATTGCAAGAAGCATCCTCTGTAGTGTTAAGAGCCTGGGCTCTGGAACCAGCCTACCTGGGCTGAAAGACCTACTTTACCTCTTCCTAATTATGTCATCCCGGCAAGCTACTAATGACTTGTGAACCTTAGTTACTTCATCTGTAAAATGGGAGGACGGGGGAGGGGGGGCAGTTTATAATCCTACCCACCTGTTAGTGGTTCTTGTAAAGATGTGCTTGAGAAGAGCTCAGAAGCCTCGCACAGAGAAGGCATTCAGTAACTGTTAACCATGTTGTTGAGTATTACTGATAAGAAAACATCAGTGATACATTATTGACAGAATTATTTTCATCTTCATTATCTATGGTGACGGTGATGATATGATGATGATGATGATGATAGTAATAATAATCACTTCCTAAGTGCTTGCCATGTGCTCAGCACTCTATTAAGTGCCTTATGTGGATTATCTCATTGAATCCTCAGGGCAACCATTTAGACTATTATTATCTCCTTTTGACAGATGAAGGCATTGAGACTTAGAACAGTTACGAAGTGTGCTCAAATCCAAGAGGTAATGAAGCCAGAAGAGAAGCCAGGCAGTCTAACTCCAGAGCCCTTGCCTTTTGTCACTACCCACACTCCTGTATGTACCGGAACACAGCCACAGCCGTTAGCCGTCCTGACACTGACTCAGCGCCACGGGACTGCTTACACAGGAGTGAGCCAAAACTTACTTAAAATACCCCAGTTGCCAGCAGCAAGAACCTGCTAGAGAGCTTCAGTGTCTGAGTGTCCTGCCTCCTTAATTCAAAATCGGGGTAATAGGAGATGGGAATTCTGCCTGGAAGCAGACCATTTATGGTGGGAAGGGGTGAGGCCGTGCAAAACACAACTGCCAGAGGTACAGGGAGGGCTTCAAGGGTATTGCTCTTCTTTCAGTCCTAGCCTGGGATTCAGTTTGTGGCCAAAAGCTGATGGGGTTTATCCTGTAGCCATGCAGAGTGGAGCCAACGGTACCTTTCATCCCCTGCTCCTACCGCCCCTTAGTAGCTGTCTTCATCTCTTCTTCCCTCCGCCCTGGTATTTTAACCAGTTATCCCCTTGCCCAGTGCTCACCCGGTGATCAGCTTGCTCCCCTGTTCAGTTTAGAAATTCTAAGCTCACAGAGAGAGCCCAGATGTCCTCTGCCCTGTTGGGGAAAGGCCTTGGCCACTCCTATGTCCAAGTCTAGTTGGCCAGGCCTGTCCTTCACCACACTGAATACTTCATTTCATTCTAGTCTTTTAGAAGACATGGCTGATTTGTGGGAACCACTTCATGCCAATATTAGCATTAGAATATTGAGCAGTTTCTCCTCAGTTTCAGGAGCCATGGGGGCAAGACAAGGGGCAAAAGTTACTTTTCGATCTTCCCAGTCATTTCTCAACCACTGAGTCAGAGAGAGGTTTATCTTCCATAACTTAATCCCCACCTCACTGTGGTAGGTGGTATTTTTTTCCCCAACTATCTGTTCTTGCTCTAGGAGAATTATACATCCCCACTTTATCTGTGGCTTTCCACCGCATCGTCAGGCTTGGCCACGTGACTGTCTTTGGCCAATGCGATGTCAGCAGATGTGAAATACCCATGTCCAAGCAGAAGCTATAAATGCAATTCCAAGGCTTAACTCATCCTTTTGCCCTTCTGTCCTCTGCAGTGAGAGCAGCATGGCCCAGATCAGGGCTCCTCCAGCCTGGGTCTTGGAATAAAGAGACATACACAAGAGCAGAGGCAGGCAGAGCCACTGCCAACCACAGACTGGTGAGAGAGAAATAAATACTTGTTTATTTGGAGGTTGTTTGTTACTGTAGCTAAGGGTAATACACAAAATATTCAACAGCAAGAGCTTGGTGCCCACGCAACACACCAAGAGACAGACGGGAAAAGGAGGCAGCACGGTAGACTGGTCACACATACTGGCTGAGAGATGACCCAAGTTCAAGTCCTAATTGACCCATTTACATTAGACGAGTTCTGACTGCAATGTCCTTGTTCCATTCATGATGTTTTATAAAGATTAAATGAGACAATGCACTAGAGGTGCTTTTCACTGTGCCTGGCAGAGAATATGTGTTAAACAATTGATTGATAGAGATATGCACACCTAGAAAGACTTATCAATGCATAAATCTATAGATAAAGATCTATATCTCTATATAGTTATAAAAAAATTAAAATTTAATTAAATAAAATGATTGGAAATCAAGTAATCAGCCAAGCTCAACAAATTACCAAATAGTTTTAAATTAATCAATACGTTGTAGTGTTGGTGGTTTTCCTGTTGTTGTTTTGCTAGACTGAATTTGATCAACCTAATTTTATCAAGGTATGTAAACCTTGTTCTGTAAACACCCCAGTCTACTGTTTTCACAGAGACAATCTTTCCCTAAGAGTTACAATCTGCTCTTGCCACACTGATTGTGTGGATCAGAGGCCCTCGTAGTTACATCAGCCTGGGCCAAAATAGTCTTTATGATAGATTTTGCACTTCCCTTTTTAATGGACTAAGCTTTTAGGATATGGATAATGGTTTGGAAGTCAAAACAAGATCTGAAAATTTGTTTAGGTGCAGAAGAAAGTGAGAATGATGATATTCCTGTTTTTCATCATTGGAGTTCTCTATCTTGTCCTATCTATTCTATCCAATGAAGTTTTGCACTCAATATGAATCTCTCCTAATCTTCACTCACCTTCATAATAAGGAGAGTCCTTGTGTGGAACATTTCTTATATACTTACAAAGATAGGAGACCTAGGCGTTTATGCTGAAGCTAGAATTGTTGACATTTTTATGGATGTCAACAATAACTCATAACTCACTCCTGTCAAGAGCAAACCTAGTTCCACAGGTAAGTCTGACCAAGTTTCACACATAAAAGACCTACCAAGAGGCAACATCTGGAGTAGTCTGAGGATTAAAGACACTACTCTTAATATGTCTTCCTCAGTAACCTAGTCTGGGACTGCAAATCATGAGAATTATCCTCTCTAGTATAATACTCTATTGAGAAGCATCCATCTGAGATGTATTAGAAAGAAATACCCACGTACTTGAAGACCATTAGCTCAATAAATGGATTAGTTCCATCTTGAGGGAATGAGATATTGGATGATTAAAATTTTGGTCAGTGATGTATTACTAAAGGAACTAAAGTAAGAGGAAAGAGGTAGCCCTGATAGCTTGAGAATTAGCAAGTCAAGGGGGCACAAATCATCACGGAGAAGATGGTTCCCAAAGGGGCCCAGGACATCCTGTCTGGACAGGCACCCAGATTATTACCACTCTCGATCACTCCCTATAATGTCTTAAATCAAGAATATCCATGGACGTTGGGGCTTCCCTGGTGGCACAGTGGTTAAGAATCCGCCTGCCAATGCAGGCGACATGGGTTCAAGCCCTGGTACGGGAAGATCCCACATGCCGTGGAGCAACTAAGCCCGTGCACCACCACTACTGAGCTTGCACTCTAGAGCCCATGAGCCACAACTACTGAGCCCACGTGCCACAACTACTGAAGCCCACGTGCCTAGAGCCCATGCTCCGCAACAAGAGAAGCCACCGCATTGAGAAGCCTGCACACCGCAACGAAGAGTAGCCCCCGCTCGCTGCAACTAGAGAAAACCCGCGTGCAGCAACTAAAACCCAAGCAGCCAAAAATAAATAAATTTATTTAAAAAAAAAGAATATCCATAAATGTCAATTAAGACAGCAGACTCTACATAGAGTCCTCCCATGAGTTTATAAAATGGATAAGACCCACAGGTCAAGGAGACTCAGTCTTGAGTGGAGACAAGGAAGTTTCTCGCTAGATGCTACAAGAGACTAGAAGATGAACATATAGTTTGTAATTCTCTCCAAATTTCACAGGTTGGGCTCCTTTGCACCGCCCCATACCGTTAGCCTGGGCCTTCTTATCCTTTGTGATGGCTGCACAAGAAAGAAAGTGAGCCATACTATGTCCCTTCAAAGACGCTTAGTGCTGGTTTGATGCATTTGTTAACAGGCTTAGGCTAGCTCAGTAGGAGACCTGGTAGGTGGGTAGCTGCTGGCAAGGATGTCAGAGGCAGCAGAACCCAGCAAACCCACTCAAGGTTCTCTCCTCCTTCCCTCGCCCCCTCCTGCTACAGGGTGGCTGACCTCTGCACATACCAGATGAACTTGGCCCTAAGGTTGACCCTCCTCCTGAGAAGGTGGAGTGTGCCCTCTTTAGGAGTGTCATTAGAAATCAAATTTTGAAGGGCTGAACAGGCCGGAGGACTGCCGCTTCACTGTGGCAATGCAAGTCCAAATTTTTGAGAATAATTGGGCCCAGGTGCAGCCACTTCCTACCAGCGAGAAGGAACACCTGCCATGTGTGTTACACACGGACTCAGCAGGAAGCCGCCTATCAAGAGAAATGCAGAGCAGGGTCAGAGGGGCTGAGTGCAATGCCGAGTCTGAGTATTCAAACCCAGGTAGTCTGGCCCCAAATCTGTTCCCTTGACCCCTGTACAGCATATACCACATCTCATAGAAAGTGAACCAATGCCATGACAGGAGCAGAGACCTTTGCCAAGTTTTGCTATGGAAATCCAGTTGTCTTAACTTTTGTGTGTTTACTTACGCAAACCGGAATTTCTCAAGTAGTATTCCATGGGACATTTATCAAAGATATCATGGAGGGCCTCCCTGGTGGCGCAAGTGGTTGAGAGTCCGCCTGCCGATGCAGGGGATACGGGTTCGTGCCCCGGTCTGGGAGGATCCCATATGCCGTGGAGCAGCTGGGCCCGTGAGCCATGGCCGCTGAGCCTGCGCGTCTGGAGCCTGCGCGTCCGGAGCCTGTGCTCCGCGACGGGGGAGGCCACAACAGTGAGAGGCCCGCATACCGCAAAAAAAAAAAAAAAAAAAAAGATATCATGGAAATAGACACTGGAGTGAGAAAGAGTGACTAAATTAATCATGCTCCTACATTCCAAGACCTCTCAGACCCTTTTTAATGCGATAACGAACCCTGAGAATTGCCAGAAGGAGCCTGCACAATGCAGTGTTTCCCAAGAAAATCTGAAAAACAGAACTCTTTTCTCTCAGCAAATTCGCTTGTGCTTCTCCAAACGTGAGTGTTGCGTGGGGTGTAATTTGGGAAACTGTGTCATACACATTTTGTGAGTTTGGAACCAGAAATAGCACTACAACGAGTAAAAACCGACCATTTGAAGGTAAAAGAGTGTCCTAATTAGGAGCCGGGGCCAGTCCCACCTTTGTAGGACCCTCTTCAGTTATCACTCAGACTCGGCATCTCCCATCTTCCTAACCAGCACCCATCCTCCTCCTTCTGTGCTGGGCATTTAAAGCCTTCCCCAGAGCTGGCTCCTTGAGCCGTCTCACTCTCCACCCACAGCTCCTGTTCTCCAAGGCCACACAGATCTGCCTCAAACTCTGCTGTCCTCTTGGCCCCAGCCTGCTCAAGGCTCTACAGTGGTTCCATCCCCACTGCTTAGCTGGCAGACCTCAAGTTTACCATGGATCGCAAACCCCTCACGAAGCAGCCCAAACGTGCTTTTCAAACCTCACGCATCCCCTTACCTCCGCCTTTGCTCCTGCAGCCCTTCCCACTTGGAAGATCCTTACTAGTCCTACTCAGACTCAAATTCCCAAGTAAATCCCAAGACACGGCTCAGTTCCCGTGTTTTCTTGGAGGCCTTCCCCAGTCAAGCTGCCCTCCTCTGGCGTGGAACCCTAGTGTGTGCTGCAGGGCAGGGGAAGCAGGGGTTTAGGCTTAGAGACCCGGGTTCATCTCCCAGCTTCAATCTGTGCCATGAGGAGGTGTTTGGTTGAGCTGTGTAACCTTTCCGCAGCTCAGTTTCCTGATTTGTAAAATGGAGATGGATTCTGTTCTCTCCACAGGGTTATCATGAGGTTTGAATAAAAACACTCTGCACACATCCCAACTCTTTCCCAGAGGCTTCCTGTCTGCTTTTCAAAGAGCCCTCGGTCTGGTGATGGTGCAGGGAACAGAAGAGAGGCCAGGTTGCCAGACCTCCAGTCCCAGCCTCCACACTTCAACCAGAGCTGCACGCCCCTGATCAATTTCCTGATGCATTTAGGGTCAGGGTAACCTTTAAGTAGGAAGAAAAAAGAAAAAAAAAAAGCACGCAATTCCAAAAAAAGAAAGAAGAAAACCACTATCCTACATAGTGAGGGACCATTAGAAGCACACACACCCCTCCTCAATCACTGCCTTCCACAGAGATGGCTCTGATCCACCACTGCACGGCCGGTCTCCCCGGATATTTTATACGTGCCTTAGGAGCACGGCCTGAGTTATCTCTAAACATTTAGTTACCTCAGTAAGTACTTAAATACTCTCAGTGCCTTGCTCCCTGCTGTTCCTCCAGAAATCCCCCTTCTATAAGTTTAAGCCCACCAAGTGGCTCCCTTTCTATTTCCCTAAGCAGGAGCTCCAGGCTTCCTTATCTGCCCTTCCCCACCTTCTGGCAAGATCTACTTCAGCCTTTGCTCCACCATCTCTCTCTCCCAGCACCAAACACCAGCCTGAGAATAGCCGCTGAGATCAGTGTTTCCTGAGCGGGTTTCGGAGGATCACAGATATTAGAGATGAAGAAGAAAAAAGGTCTCTCAGGACATCTTGTCCTCTCCTTGTGCAAAATGGTTCCAGCCTGAACATTTTCTAAATATTTGTCAGGCCTGGTATTAAAGGCTTGAAGCGACAGGGCCCCTCAGGGGAGAAGTCGGCATTATACCTCAGTCTCAAAGATGATTTCTCTGACTGACTGTTCAGCCTCCTGTTTCACCACTGAATCTCACCTCTCACTTTTAGTTAAAGCCCTTTTGAATCTCACCTCTCACTTTTAGTTAAAGCCCTTCTCAGTAGCCAAGCTCTGATGAGTGGGGACTGAAGAAAGGCCACAGGAAGGGTCAGAAAGGACACAGCTGTCACTCTATGGACTATGTGCCCTTTTGGCTCCAGGTAATTAAAAGGATGGGCAAGGTGAAATCCTGACCTCCTACTTCAACTTCTATCCTAAAGAAAAGGCACACCCTCAGTCTTACAGATCTGCTCCTTTCCATTCACAGAGTCAAAATGCAATCTTGTCATTACAGGCGTACCTCAGAGATAGAGTGGGTTCAGTTCCAGAACCCCTCAATAAAGTAAATATTGCAATAAAGCGAGTCACACAAATTTCTCGGTTTCCCAGTGCATGTAAAAGTTGTGTTAACACTGTACTGAAGTCTACTAAGCGTGCAATAGCATTGTGTCTAAAGAAGCAATGTATATACCTAAATTTAAAAAATGCTTTATTGCTAAAAAAAAAAAAAGCTCATCATCATATGAGCCTTCAGTGAGTCATAATCTTTTTGCTGGTGGACGGTCGTGCTTTGATGTCGATGGCTGCTGAAGGCTGGGGTGGCCGTGGCAGTTTCTTAAAACAAGACAATGAAATGTGTCGCATTGATGGACTTCTTCTCTGCAGTAGGCAATGCTGTGTGAAAGCACTGTACCTGCCTTGGAACTTCTTTCAAAATTGGAGCCAACCCTCTCAAACCTGCCTCTGCTTTATCAGCTAAGTTGATGTAATATTCTAAATCCTTTGTTGTCATTTCAGCAATCGTCACAGCATCTTCACCAGGAGTAGATTCCATCTCAAGAAATTACCTTCTTTGCTCATCCATAAGAAACAACTCCTCAAGTGTTACAGTTTTATCATGAGATTGCAGCAATTCAGTCACATCTTTACACTCTACTTCTAATGCTAGTTCTCTTGCTATTTCTACCACACCTGTAGTTACTTCGTCCACTGAAGTTCCGGACCCCTTAAAGTCAACTGTGAAGGCTGGGATCAACTTCTGCCAAATTCCTGTTAATATTGACATTTTGATCTCTTCCCATGAATCGTGAATGTTCTTAATGGCATCTGGAATGGTGAATCCTTTCCAGAAGGTTTTTAACTGACTGCCCACATCCATCAGAGGAATTACTATGTATGGCAGCTATAGCCTTATAAAATGTATTTCTTAAATAATAAGACTTACTTAATAATAAGTCAAGTTGAAATTACTCCTTGATCCATGGGCTACAGAATGGCTGCTGTGTTAGCAGGCATGAAGACAACATGGATCTCATTGTACATCTCCACCAGAGCTGTGGAGTGACCAGGTCAATGAGCGGTAATATTTAGAAAGGAATCTTTTTTTCTGAGTAGTAGGTCTAAGAGTGGGCTTAAAATATTCAGCAAACCATGTTGTAAACACTGTAAACAGATGTGCTGTCATCCAGGATTTGTTATTCCATTTATAGAGCACGGGCAGAGTAGCTTTAGCATGATTCTTAAGGGCCCTAGGATTTTCAGAATGGTAAATGAGCACTGGCTTCACCTTAAAGTCACCAGTGGCATTAGCCCCTAACAAGAGAGTCAGCCTGTCCTTTGAATCTTTGAAGCCAGGCACTGACTTTGCCTCTCTAGCTATGAAGGTCCTAGGCAGCATCTTCTTCCAGTATTAGGCTGTTTCATCTACATTGAAAAGCTGTTGTTTAGCGTAGCCACCTTCATGAATTATCCTAGCTAAATATTCTGGATAACTTGCTGCAGCTTCTACATCAGCACTTGCTGCTTCACGACTTGCACTTTTACGTTATGGAGAAGGCTTCTTTCCTTAAACCTCATGAATCAACCTCTGCTAACTTCAAACTCTTCTTCTGTAGCTTCCTCACCTCTCTCAGCCTTCATAGAATAGAAGAGAGTTACGGCCTGGCTCTGGATGAGGCTTTGGCTTAAGGGAATGTTGTGGCTGGTTTGATCTTCTCTCCGGACCACTAACACTTTCTCCACATCAGCAGTAAGGCTGTTTCACTTTCTTATCATTCATGTGTTCACTGGAGTAGCGTTTTAAATTTTCTCAAGAACTTGTCCTTTAAATTCACAACTTGGCTAACTATTTGGCACCAGAGGCCTAGCTTTTGGCTTTTGGCCTCTCTCAGTTTTCGATACGCCTTCCTCACTAAGCTTAATCATCTCTGGCTTTTGCTTTAGAGTGAGAGATGTATGACTCTTCTGTTCTCTTGAACACTTGGAGGTCATTGTAGGGTTATTAATTGGCCTAATTTCAATATTGTTGTGTCTCAGGGAATAGGGAGGCCCGAGGAGAGGGAGAGAGATGGGGGAACGGCTGGTCAGTGGAGCAGTCGGAACACACACAATATTTATGGATTAAGTTCTCTTTGTTATATGGGCACCATTCATGGCACCCCAAAACAATTACAATTGTAACATCAAGGATCACTGATCACAGATCACCATAACAAATATAATAATAATGAAAAACTTTGAAGTGTTATGAGAATTACCAAAATGTGACACAGAAGCACTAAGTGAACAAATGCTCTTGAAAAAATAGCACTGACAGACTTGCCCGATGCAAAGTTGCCACAAACCTTCAATGTGTAAAAGTGCAGTATCTGTGAAGTGTAGTAAAATGAGGTATGCCTGTGTAAGATAATGATAAAGTCTTACATTTGTGTCCCTGCTGAGGTTACCAACTTAGATGCCTAAAGGAGCCCTTCAAGACTGGCAAATGCCCCACTTCCAACAGAGTGCCATCTCCCAGGAATGTGTACCCTGTGTTGCCAGAAATCAAGATTTCAGTGTTAACTGTTCTAATATTTAAACGTTGGTAACTAACTGCCATAAGAGGTCATACCTTTCCTGGGTAGCCTGAAACTCCTGAGTGAGTTAAAAAGTTATTTTTAACCGATTGCAAAGGGCTGGTAGACACCAATCCTCTCAGCTGCATGAGATTTCTCCTCCCTGTGAAATCTATCACTATTCCTTAAGCATGAATGTAGGAACTACATGGCTGTACATTTATAATCTGGGGTCTTGCCTCATGGGTTCCCAAAGGACAGGGGTCACATCTGATACTGCTTGACCCTAAAGCCTGAAGAAGCACAGATGTTTATTCTGCTACCTTTTGCATAGTTACACCAGTCAAATGGACCATCCCCAGTGTACCTGTGCATAAAAACAGCCAAGCTCTCAGGGAATGGTTAAAACTGCTGTGGGTCTAGCCTACTTGGGTTTATACCTCTGTATTACTTGGTAGCTCTGAGACCTTGAGGAATTTCATACAACCTCAGTTTTCTCATCTGTAAACTGGGGATGCTAAAAATAGCCCTGACCTCCTAGGGTTGTTAGGAGGTTTAAATGAGATAGTAGGGCACAAATCATTTAGCTCAATGTCACTGGGAAGCTGCTTCACATTCTGATCCTATCAACATAACCAGGAACCGATGGTGCCCTCATTTCACATCTTCTTGTTTCAAAGAGTCTCACTGGTCTCATTTTATTCACCTCTGGATCTTAGTTTTCCTCTGAAGATCAGATTGGCTTGTTAAGTTCTTGGCAGAGTCCACAGCCCTCTTGGTTTCTGAATATGGTGTAAATAAAAAGAAAGTCAGATGATCTTGTCCAGGTTAACTGTCATTCAGGAAGACAATAGTTCTATGCTAAACTAGGTCTGTGTGGGGTGTAGGTGAGGACAAGAGGACACACACATAATAAGGTAGAAACAGTATGCACCACCCCAATTCCCCTCAAGGAAGGACCTCCTGCCCAATTGGGAGGCAGGTGGTCAGCAAACAGTGTCCAGCCATTGGCTCCTTCAAATGGGCCTCAGGGGGCTTCTCTGGTGGCGTGGTGGTTGAGAGTCTGCCTGCCGATGCAGGGGACACGGGTTCGTGCCCCGGTCCGGGAGGATCCCGCATGTCGCGGAGCGGCTGGGCCCGTGAGCCATGGCTGCTGGGCCTGCGCGTCCGGAGCCTGTGCTCCACAACGGGAGAGGCCACAACAGTGAGAGGCCTGTGTACCGCCAAAAAAAAAAAAAAAAAAAAAAAAAAAAAAGGGCCTCAGCAACACACTGCTGCTTCCCTGGAGTCCACCCCTTTCCTGGGCAGACAGCATCTCCTAACTAAGCAAGGCAAGCTTGGAAAGACACTGCCATTTCAGCTTGTCACAGGACAACCCTGATGGACAAAATCCTCCAGAGCTCCCAGCTGGGCCGGGTGATGCTTTACAAGCCTGTTTAAGGTCTAACTGCTCTGCCTGGCTCTCCTTCTGCCCCTGCTTTCACAGACACTGATGCCTAATAAACATCTTACATCCCAGACTCCGTCTCAGCACTGCTGCCCCAGAACCCAACCTAGCACGCACACATGCACACCCACTCCTAAAGCCCCAGGAAGCCTTTAAAACTGTATCTTTTTTATAAATATGAAGCAGTCAGTGTTGGTCATGAGGAAGACCAGGTTTGCATGGAAATCCACAGGTTTTTATAGAGTCAGACGCATCTACAGAGTTGGGAAGGATTATCAATTCTGTTTCAATATTTCTGTTTTTACAGAGAGGAAATACCAAGAAGGTAGAAAGAACACAGCCCTTCAACAGCTTTCTGGATCTTTGAGTACTTTCAGTAATATCTGTCTTCTAAAATAATGTTGGAACTTGGGGAAATTATTTTTGAAAATAGAAAAATGATAAATGGTTCATTGGTGTTAACACTCAATAATTTTCTCTCTGAAGTCCCCAAAGTATTCATGGTTAAAGGTATATTAGGGGAAGCAGGTAATGCAGTGGAAAGGTCAGTCTATGCTAAAGAGCCCAGCTTTGTTATTGCACAATAAAGATGCCATACAACCTGCTGCCATTCAGATTGGCTAAGAGGCCTCTGCAAATGTGGTGCCACATACATACTGTTGAAAAGCTCTACCGGAAAAGTAGTATTTCCAAGATAATTCCTTACTTTCCCAGGAACAATAAAATACTGAAGGACAAAGATACCATATCACAGTCCTTCATGTGTCTCATCGTTCACCCTGAGCATATAGCTGCATCTGTCAGGCTTCACTGCCATTATATTCCTTTTTTGCTCAAATATCACCTGATCTTCAATGGAATAAATTCTGTTATCACACAAATTCTATGTACGACAGTGATCTCATGTATGAAGGTCAGATTCACATCCCTTTGGAGGCCATTTAAGCTAAAATGTATAGTTGTTTGTTAAAAAATAAGATTCTCCCATTGTAAAATGCATGTAAAAAAGATGAAATGGGGCCTCCCTGGTGGCGCAGTGGTTGGGAGTCCGCCTGCCGATGCAGGGGACACGGGTTCGTGCCCCGATCCCGGAGGATCCCACATGCCGCGGAGCGGCTGGGCCCGCGAGCCATGGCTGCGGAGCCTGTGTGTCCGGAGCCTGTGCTCCGCAACGGGAGAGGCCACAGCAGTGAGAGGCCCGCGTACAGCAAAAAAAAAAAAAAAAAAAAAAAAAAAAAAAAAAAAAAAAGATGAAATGATGGTATATGCCAGATGGGCTGTGTCTAAGTTACAATCGAATTGAAACAAAAATATCAAGGTGAATCTGAATGGTACCTGCAAACTATCCTAGGCCTCCAACTAACAAATATATGCAGACATGGAATACAGCCAGCTGCTGGGAATTTGTTCCTCAAGCTTTCCAACAGATATATCCAAGGGACTGTGGGGAAGAGGTGAACAAGAGGTGCTTGCTTACTAGGAAGGAGCTAGTTGTTTTCTAATAAGAACAAAATAACTAAAACTGTTTGGTTCTCTAAAAGAAAGATTAGCATTGTCATCAGAAATAAAAATGAATTATTCTGAATTGATCATATATATCTATATGAGTAGCTCAAAGATTGAGATATGTATTAATTCTGCAGTGAAGGAAAAGCCTCATTCAATTTTGGATGGAGTTCAACAATATTAAAAGAATACATACTAAGTACACAGAAGCTAACTTTGATTTTAGTTCCTTAAAATAAATATACATACACAACTGTATATATGCACAACCTTAAAGATAAGTCATGCCGGGTTTTGTTTCATACAATTTTAATTAGGTATACATTTTTCAATGTCTTCTGAAATGATTTGCTAGGACCAAAGGCTAACATGAAATTTCCTGCATGCTGGCAGCTAATTCAATAAAAATTAGAGAGGTGAAGCTCTGTTCCCCAGATGGGGAAGGTCTTAACACAAAACGTTCATTATTTCCATGTAAATTGCAAGAGTAAAGATGCTGGACTTAGCATTGAAGCAGGAGGAAATTGTCACTTTTCATTATCAGTAGAAAAATGTTTTAATTTGCAATATTCCCTAGCAAATATTGATCCGGCAACTCTACCTCTTTATCAACGTCTACCGTAATCCATTAATTTGCAGCTTCACAAGTACTATGTTGGGCCAATGGCTTTGGGTACCTCTCTTTGCAGGAATAGCACCCTATGTTCTTTTTCTGGCACCATCTCATTAAAATGAAACTCAGACTCAGAGTAACCCTGAAAGACCTAAGCCCTCCAATAAAAAATAGTGGTATGTTTCTCCTCTTAAATTACACAGCAGAAGTGAAGCCTGGTATACCACACGCGGCGGAGGAGCTAAAGGCCAAACTATTAAACTTAATGAGCTGATGCAAGCTCAGGCTCTCTAACCAAAGAGGTGAGGAACAGAAAAGATGGCCACCACCAAGGAACTTTCTTTAAAATATCAATTAAAACCATGTCTCTCTGCTCAGCTCCCACACTCATCACTTGACACCCAGACACGTGGGGCACTGGCTGAGGAGTCACACAAGTCTGAGAAAAGGCACCTTGGAGGTGTGATGTGCCACAAGCAAGAGCCTTTCTGCATTCGTACGTGTGGTGGTGAGACAACGGAAAGGACGCCGGTGCAAGAGGAGGTGGAGGTGGCCTTCATGGCATCCCAAGGGCCCGATTTTATGTTCTAATCCATTCCGACCCAACCAAATCTCTTCCTGAGGATGACTAGATTACTGCTGAAGGTGTTCTCTACTTCTAATAGTCTTCCAGTCTCATTCCGTCCACCAAAGACCAGCTAAGGGTGCAGGGTCTTCTCCATCCTGGATGAAGATGAAGTTATGATTCTCTGATCCAGGACCAGGTGGCTCTTCTTGGGTCCTGGGACAAAGTCAGCCTGGCTGAGTCCATCAGCTGATGCGTCTTCCCACACATGAAATCTACAGTTGATGGGGGTGGTGGAAGTAGTGGTAATCTCATAGCTCAAAAACTAGCATAGCTTACTAATTATTAAACTAAAACTGTCATAGCTCATTAGCTATTAGTTAAATGTCAGTTACAATGTAGGATTTAATATGAATCATGAAGATAAGAAGCAACGATTTATAGAGCATTTCTTAGGTCAGTCCCTATACTAAGCATTTTACATAGGTTATTGTACTTAATCCTTACAAACTCCATGCAAGGGGCCCGTTTTTAGCCTCATTTTACAGATAAGAAAGCTAAGTGTGAGAGGCTAAGTAACTCGTCTGAAGTTACACACCTAATGAGTGGTAGACCTGAGGTTCACACCCAGGTCTGGCTAACTCCAAGGCCATTCGATATCACCTGATACCTACACAACCTCTGCAATATTTAGCATTATTCTCAGTCACCTCTACACTGTAGAGAAGTTCCTTTCACCCCAAAATCAAGCATATTAAATGCATCTGTGTTCTCAAAAGATAACAGTGTCTTGCCCAAAACAGTACAAAGTGTCACTATCAAAAGTCATTCTCACCAGAATTCACCTTGACCTCTAATGATTCTACATTGCTTGTCATGCTAGTTTCTTCATGGAAATAGTATTTTTAAACTGCAAGTTTTAAACTGCTCCTATAGGCTTCTGACAACATGAAGATCAGACATTACTGTGGAGTTCTTTTTTAAACAAATCAGTAGGAATTTTCCAATTAAGAGACAAAGAGTAGTCACACATACCTGTAGAACTGATTCTAATTTACACCTTAATCTTGTTTCAGTACACACTGCATGAGTCTTAGCTTAGACAGAGATAAGAGTCACCCAGTAGGGGCATATTAGTTCTTTCTAAATATTTTAATTAAAAAAAATACTAGTATACTCAGTAGCTTCTGCAAATCCCATATGAATGACTTAATGTGCTGCGGAGTCCTGGTCTCTAGCATATAGCCCTCCAACCAGCCACCTTCCATCTCCTTAAGTAAACTAGGAGGAGGCCTTCTATGTAAGCTTTTTCTTTTTTTAGACTCTTGAATTATACTTTTTCCCTGGAGTAGAGAGTAGAGAAAGGGAATGAACTACCAACTAGTAACACCACCAACACAGTGGCTAGCGTTCATAGCACACCTTTTAGTACCAAGAAATAGGCTATACCCTTCACATGAATACTCATTTTTGAAGTACTTCCACAGGATATTAAGATCCTTATTCTACAGCTGAGGAATTTGACACTCAAAGAATGTACATATCTCAAATTAGTCATTATATGCTTCAGAGGAAAGACTCGAATCCAAGTTTAGTGAATTTCATAGCCTGTAGGATATACTTAAAATACACCATCATATAACAAAGTGTGATCTTTGGTGTGTTAAATATCCTCTAAATACTTAGAAAATAGCAAACTCAAAGATTAATCTAAATTGAAAGACTTCCCTGGTGGCGCAGTGGTTGGGAATCCGCCTGCCAACGCAGGGGACATGGGTTCGAGCCCGCGTTTGGGAGGATTCCACAATGCTGTGGAGCAACTAAGCCCATGTGACACAACTACTGAGCCTGCGCTCTATAGCCTGCGAGCCACACTACTGAAGCCTGCGAGCCACAACTGCTGAAGCCCGCATGCCTAGAGCCCGTGCTCCACAACAAGAGAAGCCACCGCAGTGAGAAGCCCGCGCAGCGCAACGAAGGGTAGCCACTGCTTGCCACAACTAGAGGAAGCCTGCGTGCAGCAATGAAGACCCAATACAGCCAAAAATAAATAAATAAGAAAGAAAAAGGAAAAACAAAGATTGATCTAAATTGACAAAACCTTCACTATCATCATGAAGGGACAATGTTTTAAATTGGGGACCAAGGGATTTATAGTTTCCAGATTGTGGATAATTTCCATGGACATATTTTTATTTTCATCATGTTCTGTTATGTGAGTGTGTGTTAAAGAGAGATAGAGAGACAAAGAGACCCCTTTCCTCTATGTTGGAACTTTCCAGAGACAGTTAAAATCATCTACTTAACTTCCATAAGTATCAAAATAAAATTATACTTATTTAGACTATAGAGTTCCTAACCATCATGAAGATTCAGGAGTAGAAAAGATGGAAGGCAGGGAATGCCAGTGTTTCTTCCCTGCATTTCCACAGTCCTGCTGCAATTCAAATCTCATCAACAGGTAAAGTCACCAGGAGCTAATTAGTCCCTGTATAAAGGAAAAACAAAGAATGGACTCCTAAAAACTTCCCCCCAAACCAACAACAACAAATCACTGGAACCACTGAGTAGTTTGAGTAAATGAAAATTCTAAGTAAATTAACTAGCTTTGCATAGACTGGTATCAAGAGTCATTATCCCTGCACTGCAAGGAAATCCTGAGAAGCCTAGTTGTGTGAAAGAATAGTCTGAGAAGGAAATCAATCTCTGCTCTTCAACGTTGATGTTTTAAGGGGTCCCTGCTGTATAACTTGCCCAGAAGCATTCCAGGGGGAAGAGCCCATGGATTTATATCTGCTACACGTGTCACTGAACACAAATACGTCTGATAAATAATTGAAGCTCGGTAGAGAAAACTCCTCCACTGTGCTCACATCGCCTGAGCTAAAGAACAGGGAGGGGAAGGCAAAGCGGTCAAGTTTCCCATGTGAATTTCCACTTGTCATCCCACTTATCAGTTACATCATTACTCTGCCTCATGGAAATATCAGCTCATTGTCTTAGGGAATCCAGGCTCTGGCATCATAAATTTAGCCCATCTAGTTTCCTTCTCTTCCATGCCACAGTGCCCTTTCCATGAGTCTAAGCACAGTGCAGGGCATAATCCATAATCCTCACAACAATCTTGTGATTTTTACAGATAAAGAAACTAACGCCTGGGGACAGAGGTTTGTGTATCACAGGGCACAAAGCTAGTAAGTTGTAGGGTGAGGATGTGAACCCAGGTACAGGAAACTCTAGAGCCTGTATTACTGCCACACCAGGCCCCCTCCCTAAATAATATTTATATCAAGTGATCAAGGGAGCAGCCAGACTGCTCAGAAGCCTTTGGTATTAATATGAAGAAAACTAAGAAGCTCACGTGGCTAGGTCTCTTATCCAATGGCACTTCCCTGGAAGGGGCAAATGGTCTCTGATGGAATCCTTCCACTGACAGGGAGCTCTGTACCTCATACAACTTGGTTACTACTCAAAAGACTTAAATTTGCTCTTCCATAACTTATATCCAGTGATCTCAGTCGTGGCCTCTCAAGCCACTTGATCCAGTACTGACTGAGCTCAGTACTTGGATCCATAACAATGACTGCAAAGGTAGAGAATATCTTCACCTGCCAGAGCCCTTGTGAGGACTCAGTGAGTGCTAAAGTGGGGCCTGGCACATAGTAAGCATCTGTCCAATGTTAGTTATGAAAATTCTCCTGATTTTATATAGTAAGTTACTTCAAAGAATGCAATAAGCACTCATGAATATCACATATTAAAACAAACAAAACAAAACAAAAAAACTATGCCACTGACAACAACCTCTTTCTATGCATCCACACCTCTCTCATGTCCTCTCCTGCGACCCCCACTCAAAGTAATCATCATCTAGTCCCAGGTTCATACTTCCTGTGTCTTATTTTTATATGGTTTTGCTGCACTGTCTTAGTCTGCTCAGGCTGCTATAAAAAATACCATATACTGGGTAGCTTAAACAACAGACACTTATTTTCTCACAGTTCTGGAGGCTGGAAGTCCAAGATCAGGGCTCCAGTATAGTTGAGTTCTGGTGAGAACCCTCTTCCTGGCTTTCAGACTACTGCCTTCTTGTTTTATGTTCACATGGCCTTTCCTCAGTTCCTATCTGTGGAGAGAGTGAGATCTCTCTCTCTCTCTCTCTCTTCCTCTTCTTATAAGGGCACTAATCCCATCATGAGGGCACCACCCTCATGACCTCAACTAAATTTAATTGCCCCCAAAGGCCTCACCTCCAAGTACCATCACATTGGGAATTAGGGCTTCAACATATGAATTTAGGGCGATACAAACATTTATTCCAGAACACATATCTATAATTGTTCCTAAAATGCTTTATAATATAAGCTGCTTTTAACTTTTATAAAAAAGGATAATATCCTTACACAATTTTATGTCTTCTTTGTGGGCTTATTTTTCCCCCCACTTAATATTTAATTAGTAAGAAATTAAAAGACACCTGCAGGGCTTCTCTGGTGGCACAGTGGCTAAGAATCCGCCTGCACAGGTTCAAGCCCTGGTCTGTGAAGATCCCACATGCCATGGACCAACTAAGCCCATGCACCACAACTACTGAGCATGCGCTCTAGAGCCCACGAGCCACAACTACTGAGCCCGCAAGCCTAGAGCCCGTGCTCCGCAACAAGAGAAGCCACCGCAATGAGAAGCCCACACACCACAACGAAGAGTAGCCCCTGCTCGCCACAAATAGAGAAAGCCCATGTGCAGCAACTAAGACCCAACACAGCCAAAAATAAAAATAAATAAAATACATTAAAAACAAATAAATAAATAAAAGATACCTACAACTGAATAATGAAACACTGCATATCAAAATCTGAACTTATATTAGAAAACAGCCTCAAAATTAACAAGCTCAATGTCAATCTTAAATACATAAATGAACAAAATAAATCCATATATAACAAAAGAAAAAACATAATAAATACAATAGAGAAGAATTAATGAAATAGAAAACAAATAAATTGATAAAGGAGATCCCAAAAGTCAAAAGTTGGTTCTTTGATAAAATTTAAAACTTTGGCAAGACTGATAAAAAGAAGATAAAGAAAAAAAAACAGCGTTTTGAATGAAAAGGTGGACACAAACACAGCTAAAATAAGATAACAAAGAACTAATATCAGGACTTCCCTGGTGGTGCAGTGGTTAAGAATCCACCTGGCAACACAGGGGACACAGGTTCAAGCCCTGGTCTGGGAAGATTCACAACTACTGAAGCCTGCACACTTAGAGCCCGTGCTCTGCAACAAGAGAAGCCCTCGCTTGCCGCAGCTACAGAAAAGCCTGTGTGTAGCAACGAAGACCCAATGCAGCCAAAAATAAATAAATAAATTTATTTAAAAAAAAGAACTAATATCAACAACTGTAAGTCACAATTTAAAAAATGGATGAAATGGACAAATACCTAGTATATAACTTTCTAGAATGGGCACAAAAAAATAACCAAAAGCTTATGCTGTCTTCTAACTATCAAAGAAATGGAAGTAGTGATTAAAAATATTTTGACAAAGAAAACACCCTGCCAGATAGTTGCAGAGGCAAGTTTTTCCAAACTTTCAGGGAAGAGATCATTCCAATTTTATGCAAACTTTTCCAGATGATCGAAACAAAGAATTTATTCCCCACTGATTCTATAAGGTCAGTATAACCCTGTTATCAAGACCAGACAAAAACATTACAAGAGAAGGAAATTCAATTCTCATTTCACTCATAAACACAGAAGCATATCATTCTTCTTAGTAGGGTACTCAATTGTAATCCATAAGAAACTTTATTACCAATGCACAAGTAGCAGCTTAGCACAGATCACATTAACTTTGGAATGTACCATTTTCCTAGCTGTATGATGTAGGTATGTCATCTAAGCTCTCCAATACTTAGTCTCCTTCTCTGAAAAGTGGTGTTTTCATAATATCTATCTAATTCTTTGAGGATTAATGCAGTAAATCATACAAAGCCTTTAGCTCAGTGTCCAGAAGTAACAATAAACAATAATGATGGGCTTCCCTGGTGGTGCAGTGGTTGAGAGTCCGCCTGCCAATGCAGGGGACATGGGTTCGCGCCCCGGTCCGGGAAGATTCCACATGCCGTGGAGCGGCTGGGCCCGTGAGCCGTGGCCGCTGAGCCTACGCGTCCGGAGCCTGTGCTCTGCAACGGGAGAGGCCACAACAGTGAGAGGCCCACATACAGAAAAAAAAAAAACACACACACAATAATGATGAGTCATAGCTACTATTTATCAAATGCTTAGTTACTTAGCTGAGCATTTTTTTAAAAAAACTCCTTTAATGCTCTATCTCCCAGAGAGATAGAGAGTATTATCCCCAGTTATGGAATGAAGTAACAGAGTCAAGAAGAATTTCAACAACTTTCCCAGAGTCACACAAATTGCAAAAAGCCAGGCTAATTTAACAACCATGTGCGGTGAGAACACTGGTGCACAGGGGACACTTCCAATTGGAGGTAATAGCTGCTACTGAGGACCCAGCACTTCCTCTGAGAGGCACTGTAGTTCCTTCTACGAGCATGGGATGTATTCACCTTTTTGGGAAAGGTAGTTTTCAAGTTAGGGCTTGATTTGTGACATGTGAGATTAAATTGCAGCATTTCTAATGGAAAGGCTTCAGAGGGCAGGAGTGAGTGATGCACTGTCATTTATCCATTCCTGCATGGAGAACCTTGAACATTCATGAGATCAGACATGTCATGGTAGCTCCCTCTGCTTCCGCCACAAGTTCTAGGTCAGAAGACTTTTTTTTTTTTTTTCCCCAACATTCTGGCCACTTCCCCATCCACCTGGAACTCTTTGCCAGGTTCCTGAGATATAAGATTTATGATAATTTCCCTTAGGTATGGCTTATGGCTTTATTCCATTAAGGTTACCAAGAATATTGCCAATAATCCATTTCATATTTTCATAGGAAAAGGTTTTTTACACAAACAAGCAATCTAGGAAAATGAATGAGAGTTCTCAATTGAAGGAAAAGATGAGTAGCAGGAAACTTATGAGGCCTGGGGACTCAACTGGCTTGAAAAATTAGAAGAGGAGATACGGTGTTCTACTCTATTCTTCCCCCCAGAGAAGCTTGCCTATTGATTAGACACAGAGAACTAACAAAGATTCAAGAATCAATTTGCTCTGTGAGTGTGGAAAACACCACCCCTGTTAAAGATTACACAGTGACACCATTTATTACTATGCTGTGCAAGATGCTTTTTTTTTTTTTTTGTATCTTAAGAGGCTCTATGCTTGCCTTTGTAGTACTGGTACCTTGAAAAGGAAAACAACAAGAATGTGTTTCTCACCAGTTAACGTCCAAAGTGATACTGGAAACTGTGAATGTTAACATATTTTCAAAGAGCTTTGATAGTGGAAACAAGACAGTGAAAGAGGATACTGAACAAGCCTGGAGACAGAAAGATCTTGAGCTGAACCTCTGGGTACCACCTGCTGGTCCCCTGACACAACCACCCATACCATCCAGCTCTCCTAGTTTTCTCTAGGCTAAGAGCTTCATGCTTAGTTGGCTCAGTGAATATTATCAAATGAGTTCTGTCTTCAACTATGGTGAGGCACAGCCTTGGAGAGAGGCAGGTAATGCTGAGAGAGTAAAGGGAAGGACGTGCATGGAGAAGAAAGATTTGTTCATTCAACACAGATGCATATGTGTTGTGAAAAGCATTTGGGAGTTCCCCAAATCCATCCATCAGTGAAAAGGCATAAATGGTGATCTTCCCTTCCCCTTATTTCCCACCATGCCTTGCCTTGCTCTCCTGGAGATGATAGCATTTTAGGAGGTGGGTGAGAAGAGGGAGGAGCGTCTCGTGGAGGTGAGTGGTAGTGGCAGCATGTGCTGTAGCTGAAGAGGTAGGGAAGTGGTGTGTGCAGTGTCTGAGGAAGTAGTATAGAGAGGATGAGAGTGGGGGGAAGGATGACAGAGCATTTAGGAGAGTCCTTATACTGAACAAATGAGTACATATGTTAAGGAGAATGAGAGCCAGGTTTCTCACTTCTGAGAAGGTATTTGTAAACAAGGAAAGGGGAAAGGAGATTTGATTTGATATGAACTCATGACAGGAAGTACATGTACACATGCTTATTCATTCACATAGATAAATAATAATAAATGAATGGGTAGAAATACATGCATATATCTTCTAGCTTTGTGTGTTGAGAGTAATGACATCCCAGGAGCAATGAGCACACTAAGCGCCCAGATCTTAGTCTCTAAAACCATCTTCCAATGAAAGGAACCAGGGCTTTTTGGAGAAATGACTGATTCCAAGGCTGGATAGGGAAAGTATAAGATGATCCAGGAACTTCTCATTTTATACCAGAAAGTAGAGAAATGCTCAAAGAATAATGAGGAAACCTGGCAGACAGCAACTAAACTAGGTGATCAAGTGAGAGGGTAGGTCAGTGTAGTGTGTCTTCTGATGCCATACAGTGAGAAAAGCTCAGCACCATTTCTGCAGAATTCCTGCCAGGAATGCATGTAAGAATACATGACTTGAGTCTGATCACGAAGAAGTTTTGAAAGATCCAGATACAGGGTCATCCTACAAGGAAATGTGAGACAGTGAAAGACTGAGAAATGGTTCCAGATCGAAGGAAACTGATGAACAACAATAACTCAATACAGCACGTTCTTGGATAAGATCTTGGACCAGCAAAGAAAAGGAGTCATTGTTGAGACAGCTGGCAAAATCTGAATGGGGTCTGTGGATTGGATTGTAGGGCTGTATCAGTGTTGATTTCCCAACCTGGAGGGTTTTTATAGTAGAAATGAGAAGACAGTCCTTGTTTGGGGAAGGTAAACACTGGTAATTAGGGGTAATGGGGCATAATGTCAGGAAAAAAAATCTATTATCTATGTGAAAAAGAGAAAGAAAATAAATGAATTAACATGTCAAAAGTTGAATCATCTGGGTGAAAGGGATGTGATAGTTCTTGCAATTCTTCTACAGGTTTGAAACAGTTTCAAAATAAAAAGAACTAGTAAAAGTGTTGAGTTCTGAAAAGAAGAAGACAGCATATGTTTCAAGGGGGAATTATATATAGTTAGAACCCCTTCTGTGCTTTCTAAGAAGTACAGGTCCTAAAGAAGACCCTTTGTTAGGATAACTGATAAGCAGGATGCTAATGAGAACCTGCAAAGGTGAGCCAGGTGACTTAAGAAAAGGAAAGGAAGATTCAGTGTAAGGAAGGGAGAGGAGAGTGGTAAGGTGTGTGTGTAAGAAAAAAATTGACAGTTACATATTGACAGAAAGAGACACGCAAAGCACTGCCATAGGGAATAGAAGTTCTAGGAAAAGAAGACTGTTACAGAAAAGTTGAATGAATTGGGGTGTGTAATATAATCCTTCCATTATTCCAAGACACCACCAATAACAACCACGTGATTCATCAATACCATTTGGACTGACCTATATTTGTGACCTTGTTTGCTAGTTTGGTTTGATGACTAGTAGGAGGCTGACTGGAGGGCAGGTGTTGAGGGCGCACAGGGCAGCCCAGAGTGTACAGATACACTTGGGTTTCATGTGAAGAGGGAGATAAAACATAGACATAAATGCCCTAGTACAAGGTACAAAAGAATAAGACCAAGCTGCCAGAGAGTGTCAGAGACAGTGCGAGAGGACTTCAGAGGATGGAATAAAAGGGAACATGCCAATTTCTCGAGATCCCTCTCTGAACCAGGCCTTTTATATCTGCTGTCACATTTATTCCTCACAATGTTCTCAGGGGGTAGGAATTAGATACAGAAACTGTAAGACATGGAGTTTCAATAACAGACCAAGTTCCCCCAGCTAGTAAATGGCAGAGTCATGATATGACCCCGAGTCCACAGGACAACAAAGATCATTTTTTATTTATTCCATCCTAGTAGGCTGCCTTCTGCCTGGGCTTGGAGAGGAGGGGTACAGGGAGGGAAGGCTTCGTGGAGGAAGAGGCACTGAACAGAAACGTGAAGAAGGCTTTGGCTGGCAGGATGAAGAGAATGGACTCCTGGCAGAAGATGAAGTAAGCACAAGCACATGGAGATAAGGAGGCCTGGGTGGGGGCATGGGGGCGGTGAAATCTATTTCACAGATGGCAAGAATACAAGATGATCCATCGCGAGGCAGACACAGATGCCAAGAACAAACACGAAGATGATGGAGATGAAGCATACTGAGCCATCAGTGATGCCGACTGGGGGGCCGTAGAACAGACGGCACTGGCAACACTTCCGTGCACTCCCCTGCCACACCCTGAAACCTCAGGTCAAAACCACGTGTGCACTAACTCACAGGGAAACAGTAATTTTCAGACATAATTTAAGGGAAGCAATGCCTGAAAAACTGAAAGTGCAAATTTTCAAGGTGTTATTTTTGAAACTGCAGAAACTTCTAGTTTGGATATATTTTCTGAAAATTTCCCCCATCATTATTAGCACTTCTGTGGAATAATCACATCCCTAAAAATATTCCCTCCTTGATAATGCACGAATGAGGGCTCTTCGCTGAGGGGGAGCAAGGAGAGGAAGGTGATGAATCACAAATCAATCATAATTTACGCAGATATTCTAGTGAAAATTACATTCATCACCTTTTCCAAACAGCACTACCTGAATTTCCTTGAAGTACAAGAAGTCTATTTTCATAAATTGGACCCTAATTTATTTCTCTAATCAATGTATTTTTATACCCCAAAGTCAAACAGCAAGCAATGTAGTTAGGGAAGGAATTATGAACTGGAAGGACATGAAACATGAGACTCAGAAGGAAAAAAATGGAACAGCCAAATACATTTTCTATGGCCTTAGTTCTGCTTTAAAATGCTTTTCTCCAAAGGACTTTGTGATGTAATTGGCCCTAGCTGTGCTGAATATGAACACAAAAATGCCAAATTACCCAGGTGCATTTGGGGAAAAAAAAAACAAACTGCAATTGGTGCTACCATGTACTCTGCCAGCTGCAGATACAGTGACTAAATGAACAGAGCTGTACTTTTAAAAGTGCCATCACAATAGTGACCAGCATCTGAGGATCAGTGGTCACTTAGCAGGACTCACTTCTATTTCTCTGTCAAATGTCACTTTTTTTTTCTTTTTTTTTTTCCCTGAGCATCCCATTTGTAGAGAAGCAGACAGAGAAAAGTTCAAAGGCCTTGACTCTGGGGATTACTGATTACGTGTTTACATATGCTTGTCTAGACTGAGTTCCTCTAAAGCAAATCCTGAGGCAAGACTGAGGGCCAGAAGTTGATTCCAGAAAACACCAGTAGGGGAGAGGGAAAGTGAGACTGGAGGGAATACATCCTCCAAGTGTGTGTTATCAAGTAGGTTATTGCTTTGGCCAAGAGGGACTCAATTCCCTTGGGAGGCAGTGTAGACATGTTTCAGTTATTCCACCAAGAAAGCGAGGGAACCCAAGTGTTTTTTCACCAATTTCCACTAGTCATTGGTGATGGCTGCTACCAAGGGGAGGTGGGGTGGTGTGGAAGTAAATTTCCAGCACTTTCAGTCCATTTTGTACTGCGCACAGGCAAAGTAGACACCAGTGGCTACAGAAAGCCCTCAACCAGAATGTCATGGTTAGAGATGGAAGCCAGTGTCAACGTGTAGTGGAATGTCAATGTCCAAGGGCTGTGGGCAATACAAGGATAGCATCTGCTACAGGGTCCTTTTAAGGGGAAATGCCAAGATGCCTGAGTCAACATTTGATTCTAAGCCAATGCAGTATCTGCCTGTCTCCCCCCTTCCCCGCCCCTCCTTCTTTTTCTCTCCAGGATAAAGTCTTAATGAGCATCAAACAGACCATCAGATGGCCATTTCAAGACCTGCTTTGAGATGCACATTGCTGCTTAAGACTGTTCTGGTGCTCACCAATGTGTCAAAGACCAAGTAATCTCAACTGTCTGTGCCTCTGTCTAATTATCTGCTTAAAGGCAAAACTGTTAATTGACCTTGAAAGGGAAAGTCAAGATGCTGCATAAGAAGGAAGAATGCTTGCACATATAACTTATTTACTGCCGTATGACCCCATAGCACCCTACCCATCTCCTTCCTTTAGCCTTCATCACAGTTGTAATTATTTCTTTCTCATTATCTGTCTTATCTGAGAAGCCATAAACTCAGTGGGGCCAGAGACCATGTCTGATTATCCCCAGCTCTATTCCCTGTGTCTAACACATAGTAAGGACTCCATCATCACTTTTGAATATAAGAATAAACAAATGACTGAAGATTACTACCATCATCCATCAGGCAAAATGCATTATATATCTGAGGTTCTGGACTGCTGTTACCCATGAGGCAACTTCCTATAAATGACAAAGGTGTTCCTTACTCAAAGCAGATAAAGCCCTAAGCCAGGGCTCACTGCTTATCAAAAGGAATGCAGACTAGAATTCAGCCCTTGTGCACCCATCAGCAAGGTGCCTGTGGTAGTCATAAAAGCTGTACACTGATATTTCTGGTTTTCCTCCTTCTTATGAATGAAAGGATTGCCCCTCCCTGTTCCCGTGAAATTAGGTATGGCCACGTGGCTTGCTGTGGCCAATGAATGAGAGCAGAAGTGAGCCTTCGAGAGTTATCATAGTCCTTTCCCTTTGCCACAGTAACCAGAAATTTCCCAGATATGAGAGCCTTGATCAGCCTACATTCCTAAAGTGGAAGAGACATATTATAGAATGCCCAGCTAATCCACAAAGAATTTGTGGCATACAGTAAAAATATCCTTTTATTCTTTAGATATTGAGGCTGTTTGCTACTATGGCATCCCTAGCCCATTCTGACTGATACAGTGGACAACCTACAGCCCTACACTCAGTGGCCCTGGGTAGATTGATATGACTTGTACATTCTCTGCTCTCATGAACTGCCATGTACACTCTACCCTTCTGCATTCATTAATCTTTTCCTTGCAAACAACAAAACCTCTAACAGGCATTGCTTTTCTAGGTGGGGAAGAAGACAGACTGGGTACGTGGGCTTAACCACTTTCCACTCAAAGAGGCACTTCTAAAATCATGTGACCGAGAAAAAAATTCTACATGCTGTTCATTTGGAAGGGAGTCCTAATTCTTCCATCCGCATGTAATCTCCAGAGCAATTCCTGCACCATCAAGGCTGCCACTCCCCAAGGGGTCAGGGCTTCAGGCTCATAATTAGTTGTACTCGTTCTACTATCACTGCTAATTAATGGTTGACGTTCAGCTTCAGTTGAAAACTGCCCATTTCTGACTCCTACATTCTAAGTCAAATAGACAGTTCCCCATTTCCAAACTGTGCACTTTAATAGTGTAATTTCCTTTAAAAAAATTTAAAAAGTAAGTCAAGGAAGAAATGACATTCTCCAAACTAGTTAGTTGGGTCATCAAAATTAAAAGCATTAAAAAATTAATAATATGGGATTAGCACTGTTACAGAAGTGCATTCAATCTTATATTAAAATACAATTCTTCTAAACCACGGCTGTCACAGTTAAAATGCTAATAGTATTTAAACATAAATCCTTCTCCCCATGAAGCAAGAATCATTGTGCAGGCACGTTAGCTATTCTATTCACTTTACAGATGCTGTCTGGTAGAACATTTTAGCGTAAGCCTTGTCAGTGTGAATCCTGATGCTGAGATGTGTGTTATATTACTTTATGTAACTGAAAAATGGGAAGCCTTTATGTTGGATTACAGGCTGAAATAATGACCCCCTCTTGCAAGTGGGGCCTGGGACATAATGAGGTGCCAAATGGGATTCTAGGTCAGAGCCTCTGCAGGACTTGAAAGAAGCCAGGTCTCTTGTTAAGACACATTCACTCACTAACAGAATGCTTTTACCCCATGTCACCTACTTACAGCTCATCTACAAAGAACAAGCAAGTGAGACAGACCTGATTCATGGTGGGAATGGCCAGTTAAGCTCTGGACCTGGGTGGACAATAATGCAAGCGTATTAAGCCACCCCTTCCCCGCCATGACCAGTAGTCTAGTGCTATGGTATTCAAATTCTGTTCATGAGTCCAAAGCGGTGTTCGGGTGGGAGAGGCCACGTGGGTTCAGTGCCTTCTCTTCCACTTACTGCATCCACATGGTTCCTCTTACATCTGTTTTAGACACCAGCGTTCTGTGAATGATGGCATACACAATTTGCTTCTACTCTTTTTTTTTTTTTTTTTAAATTTATTTATTTTTGCTGTGTTGTGTCTTCGTTTCTGTGCGAGGGCTTTCTCCAGTTGTGGCAAGCGGGGGCCACTCTTCATCACGGTGCGCGGGCCTCTCACTATGGCGGCCTCTCTTGTTGCAGAGCACAGGCTCCAGACGCGCAGGCTCAGTAGTTGTGGCTCACGGGCCTAGTTGCTCCGTGGCATGTGGGATCCTCCCAGACCAGGGCTCGAACCCGTGTCCCCTGCATTAGCAGGCAGATTCTCAACCACTGCGCCACCAGGGAAGCCCTGCTTCTACTCTTAAGGTAATTCATTAGTTCAGTAAGTATCTCCTAGGCACAGACAGCAAACCCCTAAATAAATGAGAAAATTTCAGATAGTGACAGATGGTACAGTGACAAGAAAGCATGATGATGGGACAGGGAGAACCTGGGATAAGGGCCACTTTCATATATGGTGGCAGAGAAAGCCTGGCTGAAGGGGTAGAATTTGAGTGGCCACATGAATAAGTAGAAATCATCTGCCATGTGAGATCCAGGAGAGAAACTCTCCAGGCAGAGGAAGCAGCCAGTACAAAGACCCCCAGGGAGGAAAAGGCTCAGTGTCTCCGGGAACAGGAAGAGGGTCATGTGATGGTAGTTCAGAGAATAAAGGGAGGTGTGAAAAGGTGAGGAGGACAGATCATGCAGGGCCCTGCAGACTCAAACAAGGACTTCAGGTGTCACTGCAAGATGAACAGAAAGCAATGGAAGGTTGAGAGAAACGGGCATGGCAACATCTAAGTTTTAAAGACTTCTACCACATGCAGAATAGACTCTTGGAAGCAGGGAGACTTGGTTGCCAGAGGAAGACGGTAAACATTCCTTGTTTAAAAGTAAATCTGAGAGGATGTGATGACCATTTGAAACTACTGACCACAATTTCAGAAGGAGAGGGTGTAGGTTGTGTGTGGGAACGGAAGACGTGGCGGATAATGCTCAGAAAGAATAGAAAAATCGTCATTTCTACAGATAGCTCCTTGGTCAATGATTTGCTAAGGATCAACACAGTGTCTCTGAGCTGAGACCAGAATGTTCTGCCTTTGACTCTTTTCACCTATTTCACTCTTGCTTCCCAACCTGGCCAAGAACTTTAGAAGGTTTCATAGCACCACGGCTTGAACTCTTTTTGTGTTTAGATTACCTTTTTTCTTCCTTCACTTGAATGTGGCCACAAACAAAATACTCTATTTTTTGCTTCCTATGACAAATGAGGGGTTTGTGAACTTCGTTTATATGGGGACTCCATTTTTTTCCCCCGTTTACAACCACCCCATAAAAATGGCATCTAATTAGTTAAAAGACTCTACAAATTACACCATCAGAGCCATGTATGGCAAAATCTGATGGCTCTAATTATCTTAGTAATCACCAGAACCATTCTCAACCTAATAAGAGAATGAGTCGTAAATGGCAGTTTATGAAGGTTACCCACCTTCTCTTTGTTTGCTATGGAGTTTGCCCTTCCCATGTTAAAATTTGGATGCACTTTCTATTTGCATCTAAAAGTGATTTATAAGAAATTACTGAAGTAATATAAGATCAAAACCTAAGTAATAACCATATTCATTCTCAATTAACATTACCGCAAAAGGAATTTATTGTAGAACACATAATTAAGTTATAAATGAAATCTCAAGACAGAAACTGCCTCCCCGTTTAAGATTTCTCATTGTCCATACACTGAGAAACAGGAAGAAGGATATTCTCATTCTGATCCTCTATCTACCACTGAAATGGCGACTTCACTTGCTTTCCTGCGAGTTGTTTTTTGTTTGTTTGTTTGTTGATTACCTTATCTTACACCCCTCCAGCTTCTTCTTTGTGATTGCTTTAATCCTTTTATCTAGAACCAGAGGAAAATCTATTAAATTCACCTTTTTTTTTGTGCGCTTCAGCTAAAGAAAAACTACTGTGTAATTCAAAATTAGTCCAAAATTCAGACCAAATATCATGCATTACACACTTCCTAAACCTTTGAGAGTTTCACTCTAAATCCATGAACAAAATTCTCCTCAGACCTCCACCCTAGGGTGTGTCCACATCATCCCAAGTCATAAGATAAATCTATTTGTGGTCAAAATGCAAAGTGTGTCTACTTCAGTAATCTGTTATAGTGACAAACCTGAACCCAAGGAAGAAGTAAGGACCAAGGTCCTACAAAAGGCTGGTAACAGTCCTGAGACTAAAACCCAACATTTTTTACTCTTAGTTAATGCTATTTTAGTCTCAGTGAATGAACTGCTATGGAAATATTTTGAAAATAACTTTTGTCTCTTTTCATTGTGTTTTACCACTGTAAAGAACATGGCCCTACCAGAAAAGCTAATTTCAATATTTAAAAAAATAATCTTCTCAAAGAATCATTACATCCAAAAGGCAATCCCTTTTCTCTCTACACTGCTGTATACCAAAACATTATTCTCTACAAACATGCCTTCTGGGTTCGAAAGCAGGGAGATTAATGTTCTTCCATTTCCTAGTCACAGTATAGCATGAAGGAATAAGATTAGTGTTGTGCCACTTCTGCACAAAAAAATTATTTTCTTCATGTGACTGTCAGTGTATGTGTTTCAAAATGATAATGGAGAATGTTTAATACAAGGAATTGCTCCTTGTCGATGGATTGTGAAAAGAAAATTGGCTCACGTATCCCTTGACAGAGAAAGCACATATGAAGACCTGAATTATGCCATACTGCTATCAATACTGTTTTACTACAAGTTAGCTTATGCCCCCCAATACCACATGGTTCGCCATCCATTTCTCTGACAGCAACTCAGAACCCCAAACATATGTCACACTTGCCTCCAAACCAACCAACATTAGGTGCAAGCTCAAGTCCTGAACTCCATGGCATTTGGCAAATCAAAATAATGCCCCTCAGGGCTTCCCTGGTGGCGCAGTGGTTGAGAGTCCGCCTGCCGATGCAGGGGATGCGGGTTCGTGCCCCGGTCTGGGAAGATCCCACATGCTGCGGAGCGGCTGGGCCCGTGAGCCATGGCCGCTGAGCCTGCGCGTCGGGAGCCTGTGCTCCGCAACGGGAGAGTCCACAACAGTGAGAGGCCGGCATACCGCAAAAAAAAAAAAAAAAAAAATGCCCCTCAGACTCTCTATCTCTTCTATCTGATGTCCTATGGGTGCTTGGGCTAACTTCTTGCTCCTCTTGGGGTGAGGGAGCCTGGAGGAGGAAGTGGATGGTTTTAGCCACTTCTAGGTTGAAATTATACCAGCACGGTGAGTCCAGATTGAAGGAGAAAGAGAAGAAAAATTCTCTTTCTTACTGTTCATATATAAAATTCCAGGAAAAGAATCTGATTGGTTGTGTTTGAATCATATGCTCATTCCTTAGACAAATCATTGTGGCCAAGAGATGCAATATGTGTGTCTGGTCACATGCTCATCCTATCGCTTGGGAAGAGGGATACTATGACTAGTAGACCATCCAAAACCATACAAAATGTGGGGAAAATGGTTATCCAGTAAAAATGCGGTAGTATTACCAGAAAGGGTTGAAAGTTATATGCCTGTCACACAGAAATAACAGGTGTCCACTGTCATTTGAAATAAGTTTATTATGAAAGGGAAAATCTGGATCCTCTTCTGTAGTGGACTTCAATTCCAAAATTAGAAGTAAAAGTTTGTTCATAAACTAACAAGCTCAAATAGTTCAATTCCTTCTAGTAGACGAGTCAAGAAGAATAAGCAATGTATAAGGGTCTCTCAGGTTAGTTTTGCCCAAATTCTATAACTATAATCACAATGTATTCAGTAGTTGATAAATTTCCTAACTTACATACCACATTAAAGAAAAAAAAATACCCTTCATCAAGGTGAGTTCAATGCCGAATGCCTGCATTTTCATGTACTAGTCATTGTCCCACCCCTCCTTAAAGTGCATTCTTTTTTTCACCCTTTCATCTAAAGTTACTAGATGAAAGCAAAGGTGGTACATAGTTCCCAAAGTTTAGAGTTATCTCAGATGAAGCCCTCCCGTTATATTAGTCAATTTCAGAAATGGTGCTTAG
Source organism: Mesoplodon densirostris (assembly GCF_025265405.1). NCBI lineage: Eukaryota > Metazoa > Chordata > Mammalia > Artiodactyla > Ziphiidae > Mesoplodon > Mesoplodon densirostris. The sequence continues at coordinate 80,273,314 of NC_082670.1, forward strand.
CAGAAAGGAGCCATTTAAGCCATCATTTACATACTTTCCCCATGGTGGTCTCCCAAGGGCTCAGCAGAGGAGGGGAAAAAATGGCAATGAAGAAGAAGGTTAGGAACCTTGGCTTCATTTTGGGATCCATAATACTCAAACACAACCTCATAATTAGCAGGTAAAATGTAACCTGGGCTCAGACAGTTAGAGGAGGAAACAAATTACCTTAAAGAAGAAGAAGCAACACATGGAGGCTTATGAGAAGAGTAGGAAAACAGATGAGGGGATTGGCTTTTACTCCTGGTGACTCAATGTCAAAGCCAGTATTACTTAAAAAAATGCCAGGCACCCATGTTTACTTGAGAATGAGAAAAAGTGAAGGTAGGTGAAAATTCACTGCCTAAATGTAACTTTGACATTCCAGAGGAATAGTCCTTTTGGGAAAGAAGAATGTCTTTTATTAACAGAAGAATTTCAGGACTGAAAGCCAAGTTTTCCACTAGGTCACCCAGCAAGAGTCATATCTAGAATAGATAAATAGCAAAAATAAATAAATAAAACCCCACAAAAATCCTGCAGAATTCCAGATGTTTTCAAGAAGACAAAAAATTCTGGGATGAGCAGATCATCCCATATCCTCTAGCTGTTGTGAGGATGATATAATAACCTTCAGAGCCTTAGCTCAGAGGCAGAAGTGAATTCTGCAGGAGGCTTCCACTGGCCTGTGGTTCCTAGGCTTCAGATCCACATTCCCAGCTGCCTGTTGGGTGACTCCACCTTACCTAGCAGGCACACTGAACTCAGCAGGTACAGTTAAACATGTCAGTTTTCCCACCAAAGGAGATCTTATTTTCATATTACCAGCCCCTTTCTTAGACTCAAAATCTAGAAGTTGTCCTGAACACCTTCATGCCCTGACAGGAGTCAAGTGTTGAATCCTACAGCTGGTTTAGAGATGCATTTTTGATGAAATCTCCCCTCTCTCCTTTCCATCCTCTGAACATGTCCTTGTTTAAGCACTCATTGCCTCTCTCAGACCCCTCACTTGTTTCCTCATCTCCATTAACTATACCCATTCCAATCCATCCTTTAAACCTGTACCCAATTCCCTTCTGTAAAGCCCACGCTCCCATTCAACAGTCAGCACTTTGCCTGGCACCTGGTGGGCACTCAGCTAACATTTGATGGACCGATGGATAGACAAATAGAGAGCATATTCACTGATCCTTTACTATAGGCCTGACATCAGGCTGGGTAGTGGAGATGAAGCAGGGAACAAAGCATCTTCTAACAAAACACCTCCCTGCTTGCTAGTCTTCAGTGGCCAATTACTATCAACAGCTCATCCTAGTATTCAACAGCATAGCCCCAGTCTAACTGCTTCACACTGGTCACCTAACTCTCCTATCCAGCCTGTGCCCAAAGGTTTCCAACCCTGGCACTATTGACATTTTGGGCCAGATAATTGTGGCCGGCTGTCTTGGGCTTTGCAGGATATTTAGCAGCATCTCTAGGCTCTACCTACTAGATCCCAGTAGCACTCTCTCCCAGAAGTGACAATCAGAATGTTTCCAGACATTGCAAATGTCCCTTGGGGGCAAAGTCATCCCACTGAGAACCATTGCTCTAGTGCAAATTGAGTTCCTTCTCATTCTGGACATACCATCAAAATGACTGTTTCTGTACCTTTAATTATGTTTTACTTTACATGGCTACCTTTTTTTTTGGAATTTCCCAGCTTCCTGCTCCCCAGCCCTGCCAGCTTCCTTACCTCACCAAAATTCTTCTGTCCTTCAAGGTAATCTAAAAATCCACTCCTGATGGACAACATAGCAATGAAAAGCCTTTTCTGAGCCACAAAGGCCATGGAATTCCTTACGGTTTTCAACTCACTTTGCACCTGAGTTGAATCTGTCAACTCATCTCACTGAACCTTATTTTTACCATTGGGGTCCTGGACTAACTTTTTCCCAAGCTGATTGCAGGCTTTGCCAGGGAGCATAATCCTCCCTGGGACTCAGTGATATTCAGCACCGTGTCTCTCCTGTTAAACGGGAACTAAGAATTTATTGGAATGCTTTATAACAAAGTGAATCTAACACACCCCTGTAAAGTAATTATACTCCAATAAAGATGTTTTAAAAAAAGAATTTATTAGAATGAAGTGGAAAGAGACTTTCTTTTTTTGCATTGAGGACATCCTGGACTCCAGTTAACAGAACTTCCACTAGCTTTCAGCAGCCAGGCACATCTGCAGTAGTGCTGGCAAGCCTTCCCATTTGGGGGAAGGAGAAAGAGTGCTCCTTCTCTGTGTTTATAAAATAGGATTCAAGCTCCCACAAAACTTCAGAACATTCTCCTTCAGCCTCTGCTTCATACCAGGAGCCATGGCTCTAGAGGCAGGGACTCGCTTACACTGAAGGCACTTCTCTCTGCCAACCTCAAACCACATCAGACTTGGGTTAAGGCTGGGAGTAGGGGAGAAAGATCTACTAGAGAGCCCAGGTTCTCCTGCCCTGTGAGGATCAAGTCCCTGGTGATAACGCAGAGCTGGCTTGCAACTTTTGCTTTCAACTTATCTTCAACCCAATAAATATTAATAAATTTCAGCTCATTTTCATCTTAGACAGCATTAACATATAATGAAAGTAAAATAGAAGACGATGAAAGAATGTTTCAAATCCATGGGTATTGGAATCACCCTTAACATAATTATAAAACATTGTTTAAAACTACAGAATGCTTTTTAAACTAAGTAAGCATTATTTTTAACTGTATAGTTGTTTCTTCAGGAAAACTGAAACTACAATGTGAGGATCCTAGCAAACAAAAAGACATACTTCCTGATGAAACAGGTTTATTCCATCACTTCCACCTCTGTCCATATTAGATGATCCTATTGAATTTACATGGAAGGAAGCCTACTACCGTTCTGTAGACATCATCAAGCAAAATGCTCATCATGAATCAGGACTGTAAGGGAGCTGCTCCCTGATTATTTCTCCGCAGATTGAAGGGGTCTGGGTGGGGTGGGTTCGGGGGAGAGAGGAGGGAGGCCAGGAGTTTGAATCAGCTTGCTTGCTCAGGTGTTTGCTTTTCAGTTAATCAGGAGCAAGTTATTCCATCCACGCCTGTGCCGGGCACCCTGCGAGGCCCTGGGGATGCAGGGAGAACAGGTCATACAGGGCCTCTTCTCCCTGCACTTACTCCTCCCCTGCTGGTTCCCCTGTTTAGAGGTTCCCCTGTTTAGAGATGGAAGCCCCTCTATGGGCTCCTATTCCATTCTTTCTAGCACTCTGCTCTGTTTATCAGCTGCTAATCGGCACCTTCAGTCATTCTCTAAATCCCCATAAGACAGGTCCCATTTTTCAAAATCAAAACCAAACAAGCCAGGATAACAAAATGAAAAAAAGAACCAAGAGTTTCTAGAAGCATCTCCTATGTTAGCAAGCGCTTCTCTCTTTCTGTGACTCTGAGCATTTCATGGAAAACCCTTCCTAGCATGGCCCATACCAGTCACATCCTCTGGATACAGGAGGGGCATTAGTCTACCCCCTCTTATTTGTCTCAGGTCCTGAGGAGAGCAGTGCTTTGTTCCCATGCTGACAGCCAAGTCTGAAGCGCCTCAGACTTGCTGCCAGGGAACAATGATTCAGACTCTGACTTAGGACATTTCTTTTCCTCTGTCACTGTCACCAAGGCCTCTGGGAAAGCAATCTACAATCTCCTTGACCTCTGCCAGAGGTGTCAACTGTTTCTCCTTAACTGCTCCTCACTGTTTACTTCTTAAGAGTTTCCATGTCCCAGAGAGGACGTTGCTCTGGCTTACCTTTTCATCATCATTTGGGTAGGCAAGGGGAAGGCACTCTCGCTGGAGTCATCAAGACACTGGTCTCATGCTGGGCTCTTTCTGGATCTGTTATCTTTGTTCAGGGAACAGGGAAAATGTCCCACAATTTGTAATCCCTCCAGGGCAGTGAAGGAGAAGCCTTTAAAATAACTATTTATATTTTTGAAATATTAGGAACATCCAGATGGTTTTGCTTACTCTCCGTTTTTAGGAAAGGAAAATGTGCCTTTCGGTACAACTAAAAATGTGTTTTAGAGACAGTTATTTTGGGTTAACCTTGAATTACCAGAGACTTAACTATGCTTTGACAACACAAAGGGGACTAGTTTTGGAAGTACTCTTATGGAAAGATGGCCCATGATATGGATCGTAAGGCATCCATGGGTCATAGTCATACAGATTTGAGTGGCATCCATATGTCAGCCAGGGGTCATATCATTTCGTAAGATATCAGAGGTTTTCCCAAACACATACGCCCTTTGCATCAGAAACAACTCCTCTGCTTTGTGAAAAATACTTTAGTTCAACAATTTAAATTGCAGTTCTCTATTCCGGTGTAGAGAAACAGAAACAAGAGGACGGTCATTCAAATACACCTAGGTCTACCCAATGAGGATTCCCTGGTAGATAAAATTAGAGTTACCTCATATGCTTAATCTTCCCTCAGGTTATAAAGGAACCACTGAGTGATGTGTCTTTGGCTCTCCATGAAACATTAAGAACAAGCGCTATTCTAGAAGGCTCCTTCATTCAGAAAGACGCACATTGCAAACATGCAATGCGAGCACTGATACAGTATGCCATGTGGGGAAGGAGAAGCTACCGAATTAGGACAAGAAGAAAGATGCAAATACTCTGGGATCATTTTGAGGATCACTTCACTGACATTTATATGCATTAGGCCTGGGATCTCCTCCACAGTATTTACTGTTCTTTGTAGCTATTTCTTCAATCTGTGTGGGGTGTGAGCTATGTGAATTGTGGCTTTGGTGTTATGAGGACAAGTTGTTATTTTAACCATTCTAGAAATTGCTTCCTGGAGGTGAAGTCTGGATTGTAAAATTGGTGTGGCTAGAGAAAAAAATATTTTGTTTTGAAGGCAGGAGGGGTCTTACACAATGTCTTTGTTCTAGAAAGGTATCTGGATTTGACATTGGGGCAGATGGATCCTTTCTCTGGAAGGGATCATTTTAGAAAGCCACTTCTGGTCCTGTAAATAGAAGGCATATGCCTCCCTTTGAGAGAAAAATTGGGGAATTTCTCAGTCAGCCAAGCATTCTGAACACGGATGCTTCAGACTCTGTTGTTAAGAACCTTATTTAAAAATATAAATTATACATGAAAAGATGCTCAACATCACTAATCGTAAGAGAACTGCCAATCAAAACCATGATGAGAAGAAAAAAACAACATGATGAGCTATCACCTTACACCCATTAGGATCACTGTTATTAAAAACCCACAAAATAATGTGTACACCCATGAGCATAGCAGTAGTATTTGTAAAAGCCAAGGGGTAAAAGTAACCCAGTGTCTATCAATAGATGACTGGATAAACAAAATGGATTATATACGTGCAATGGCATATTATTCAGCTATAACAGGTAGCAAATCCTGACACATGATACAACATGGATAAACCTGAGAATATTATGCTAAATAAAATGTCTCAAAGACACGTATGCTGTATGATTCCACTCATATGAGGTATCAAGAGTAGTGAAACTCAAGAGACAAAAAGTTGCCAGGGGGCTGGGGGAGGTGATGTGAGAGTTTCATGGGTAAAGAGTTTCAGTTTGGGAAGATGAAAGGAGTTGGTGGTGATGGCTGCATGACAGGGGGAACGTACGTAAGGCCACTGTGCTGTACACTTAAAATAGTTAGCATGATGCACTTTATGGCAGGTGCATTTTACTGCGACTCTAAAAGTAATAAGAAAGAAATACCAAAATACATGCACTGGATATCTAAACAAAGAACTGTGATCTGGAAGAGATTATATTTTTTCCTAAATGGTAATGTGCATTGTACAGGCTTGAAATCATCTAGCATGGATTTTTTGGATGCCTAGTAAGAGATGTTATTTAAAACTGAATAACTAAGAATTTGGAATAAGCAGTTGATTGCCTGCTTTCACCACCAGGACAAGGTGGGAGTGGGGGGGGGCAGCAGCCCCTGCCCTACTATGGCCCTTGGGATGGTGCTGCCCTCAGAGGAAACAAATGTTCTACTGTCGGTCACCCTGGAGCACAAAAACAGACTTCAAGAGTGAAGAGAGGTGGAGTGCGTTCCTATCTTTGAGGGTAATGGGCCCTGAATCATGGTAACAAGCTAGAGGTGAAGGAGGAGACGACCAGCAGGGAGCCCCCATCCCATTAAGGGTTAAGAGCAGCAATATCTGAAGGGCAGCTTTAAGGTTTACCTTCCTGCATTAGTAGCAGACACTACTGGCTGTCTTCCCACTCTCCATTCCCCTATTCACCTTGCTAAGAGAATCTACCCTTTTCCACCTGTCCACCTTCTTCTTGGGAAGCTAAGCCCACCCTCAGCTGAATTGGTCTAAACCATTCGTGGAAATAGGCAGATGATATGATTCTGACTAGTGACATACTCAGCCAGCAAGAGACACCTGTGAAAGAGCTCCTCGTCTATTGAAAGAGACACATAGGAAGAGATGGGTACCACTCTTCTCCAGCTGTTACCGGGTCTGGATGGGACAGCTACACCACTGCGGGTGTCCTGTGACCATGAAGGTCACAGCCTTGAGAAAGAAGCCAACACTGAGAGAATGCAGAGTAGAAAGAAGGGAAGAAGTTATATTCCTGATGATGATGCTTGTGCCAATGAGATTAAGCCATGGAATATCCTACCTTTGAACTTACTGGTTGAATTTTTTGAATCAGGAATTCTATAACGTGCAGCCAAAAAGATTTTGCCTAATGGATTCAGAATTGTAATTCCTTCATGTATTCCTTGAGTCATCAAAAAAAAGTTTTGTTGGAAATGACAGTCTAATGTTGTCTGTGCCTTTGGAGAATTAAAAGGAGGCTGATAAGTACAGAGGGAATGAAGTGGCCTTGGGAAGAGCCTCAAGAACATGAAGACAAGCTTATAAAGAGCAAGAGGTGATGATAAGGGAGGCCCAGAGCAGTGACCCATAGCCTGAAGTGACAAGTCACCTCAGAGGTAGACTTGTATGACACATAAACAAGCCCTGGGGAATTTCAGAAATAAAACAGGAGAGGAATTCACCTAAGATGTTGACCTCATTTAGACATGCAGAATAGGGGCTTGGGTTACAATCATAAGACAGTAAAGAGAAAGGTAAAGGCTGAAAGACAGAAAATGTAGAGGAATCCAGATAATATTGGCTATAAGGAATCTCACAGGATCTCCTTTCGAGAAAATGAGAGATTCTTATCTGATTTCCTACATTTCTCTGTATATTTTCGATAAGAATACTAGTCATCAGAATGACAAATTCAAATTGGTACATTCAGGCAAGTGGAATGGAAGTCCCCCTCCCCCGGTTAGTTTGGTAACCATGCAGATGAGACCAAAATGTAAGCACCCTCAGGCAGACCTGGCCAAAGTGTGAAAAGATAAAACTGGATGGTCAAAATCATGGTTTTCACCTTAATGGCTTACTTTCAACGCTTCATTGGAATGTGTGCGTACAGGCAAAACTATTAAGGAATAAGAAGCTATATTTTAGGTTAATGGTTGTACCATGATTGGAACGCCTGGATCATATGTTATCTAAATGCAGCTATGAGCATTTTCTACCTTTTAAAAAAATATTATAAGGAAAATAATGATTGATTGCACTTGGCATATTTTCCTCTCTGTGGTTGCATTTCACTGCAATTATAAAAACATAATATAATTTTTCCACAGGCCATGGCTACCTGACAGAAACATTTGAAAACCAACTCTGCTTTAGACTTCCAGGCACGTGTGTGTATGCGTGTGTATGCGTGTGTATGCGTGTGCGTGTGTGTGTTCTGCCAGTTCAGAGGAGAAACTCATTTGACAACCAGAGCCCCATCTTCCTGCTTCAAGGGGCTTCCCAGGCCTACTTACGCTATGCTTACCTGAGTTTCAATAAAACCTGTTTGTCAGAGATTCTTACTAGTTCTGACAGCTGTCCATTGTACCCAGAACTGCCATCTTCATAGGAAAGTCAGAAGCCCGTTTCTGACTCTCAAGCAGTGTAAAAAATGCTGCCTTCAAAAGTGAAATTCTTTCTCAAACATGTTCACCCTCTAAGCACCAGACAGACTGCAGAGCTTTCAAAAGTGCTACGAATATAAAGATTTCACAGCTTCAGGAGCACAGCCTGGGAGAACATAGGAGAAAAACAATACAAAACAACATCAACTGTGTGATCACACACAAGTGAGGCATCAGGATGGCTGACCGCATGGTTTCTGACGGGAGTTCGGAGAGGAACACACATGATATGATATCGATGTTAATGAGAGAGGGTTTTGGAGCAAGGTTCAAGTGCAGACGGAGGGAAAACTCAAACCCCATGCCCATGGCTGCCAATGCTCTATATCTGAGAACCCTGCAGGCAGTTATTTTTACCTACCTTGTTCACATCTTACGCTGTGATTAAACCAAACCATTCTGACTGTAAACCCTTTTGTTCTGTCTCAATATTTCACAGAGGCTTGGTGTGTTAATCAAACTGTCAGCAAAGGGGAAAAAAGAGAGAGAGAGAGGACGATGGCTTCAAATGAAGAAAAATTCGAGCTTTCTACAACAAACACATTTTCTGGTGGATGTGCTTTTCACAGAGTAATTATTTCATTCCTCCCAAAGATTACTAATTACATCACACAGGAAAACTATCTTCCCCATCTACCCATGGTTCTTGCGCAAACTTATACTTGTTACCATGAAAAATGACAAATTTGCCATCTGATCAAAATGTTAACAAGGTAACTGTCAGTGAGATGGATCTCTGACTGTCACTGCAAGCCAGGACATAAGGATACATTGATATTCCTCAATACAGCCACTGCTTCCCTACTGTTCACTAACAACATTTCCACCGTGAGAGTAATAAATCACCTGGAAATAACAAGCTATATAAGATCTCTGGGATATGATAGAGTCATCCTAACAGCACTATCTGCAAGGTAGAAAACAATTGATAATGGTCTAAAGAAAGCCCTAATCAACTGCCGTTGCCATAATGGGGTAGATGAAGCAAAGATATGAAATCTTAACTGTGTGATGCATGCTATGACAAAATCGAACTGCCTGGAAAAAAACACACGACAACAAACAAAACACAAATGAGTTAATATTCTATAGGGTCACATAAATGGAAAATAAAGTTAATAACAAAGACCAGATACAACCATTATATTAGACACTGGAAGGAATGGGATAATCATAGCAATTGCTAGGTTCATAAATACCCAACTAGTGGAAGGTTCCTCGTATGACACTAATAATGACTCTGGCTCAGTTCTTGGTTTAATGGAAATTCCTCCAGTACTTTCATGTTCTTTAAGACTCTTTGGGCTACACTATTTCTGAGTCTTTAATATAATGGTTTAATGAAATCATTTTCATCCCTCTAACATTATGGCCAAGTGCCCCACCAAAGACATCAACAGAGAAGAGAAGGAGACGTCCACATGGAAACAAGAGGAAATGGGAAATTAACCACAAGAAAGGAAAGTTCTACAAGAAGATCATGACACCAGGTCACATAGACAAAGAAATATAGCTTCAAACTGCCAAAGAGCTGCCTCATAGCTATATCCTTTTAGGTTTTAAGAGTGAGACACTCTCACATGGACACAGCTAGTCTAACTCTTTCCCCTCTGTTTGTACACTTTGGCCACTCTGGCTTCTGTTGTTTCTAGAAATACTCCAAGTTCCTTCCCTCCCAGGGCCTTTGTGTTTGCTCCTCTCTCTGTAGGGATCTGTCTCCTCCCTGGCTCCTCCCCTTCCTTCAGTTTAAATCCCCTCCGAGGGTTCTTCCGTGTCCATTTGTTTCAAAGCAATCTCGACTCCCAGCCCCTTTGGTTTCTCTCACAGCCTCTCCTTCCATGGCAGCAGGAACCATGTCTGTCTGGACTACTGACATTTCTAAGCTTCTAGCACATTGGCTGCCATACAGAGGGATTAGGCACAGCCCGTATCTTGAGCTCTGGGAGATGAGACTACCTGCTTTTGAATCTTGGTGCCAGAGCTTAGTAGATGTGTAACCCTGTGCAAGTCCTCAATTTCTGCTTGGCTCAGGTCTACATGAGATCACCCACGTAAAGATCTTCAGATCGTAACAGGCACATAGGAAGATACCAAAGATCATTAGCTGTTGTTCTTGTAACTGCAAGAACAGAGGTAATTCTGACATATTTAAGTGAATTAATTCATGATTAGATCAATGAGCCATCTTCTTCATTACTGGTCTTTATTTTTGCCACTAGCCAATACAATGTTGTGTTCTTTCTATTTCTATATTCTGAGACCACATGGAGAAAATGGGTACCGGTTTTTCAATCCCTTTAAGGAGTGCCAATAAATGCAATCAATCACTTCCAATCTGAGAGCACCTGGAATAGCAATGCCATTGTTCATGTGGACATCTCAACAGCACTTAAAGGTGAAAGAAAAAAAAATGGATTCAAGAGTCTATTCTCTAAAAGCAACACACGTTTGATGCACAGACATTTGTCACAGGCAGTGACACTCTACCTTTGGCTCCCACTACTCAACAGTTTCTCTCTCCATCCACTCCATAATCCTGCAACTGGATGCTTCTGATGGGCCAAGTAGCAGGGATAATGATAGTAAGACACCTGGCTACAGAGATACCTGCTTCTAAAGAAACCAGGTTCCAACCCACTGCAAGCTGTTGACCATACCTATTATTTCTGCTACACTGGCCCAACTGGGGGAATTTTTTTTTCACATATTTGGTTATTTATCCTTTCACTGATTTGAACTTGGGGCAAAAAATATTTTTTAAGAGACATAAATGAATGAGCTGTAGATAATAGCTCATTAATAAAAATCGTTTCAGAGAGGTGGGGGGTATGGGAAGAATGTGGGTCCCACTATCCCTATATGGCAGTGGTTCTCAAGCTTTCAGTCACCTAAGCCTGCTGCCAGATTCTGATTAAAACAATGGACCCCTGAGGCAAATGCACCTACATATACATGTTCATGTGTAACTTCCAGAGGTTGATGAACCTCCCAAAGTCAAACTATGAACCACTCACTCCAGGGTGAAAATCCAGTTCTTTAAATATTGCATATCACCCTCTCTTCCTTTCCAGATAGCCATTTCTTCTTCAAATAAAAACAAGTAAAATAAAACTAAGTTTTAAAACATTCAGCTAAAACATAAGGACAGCGTGTTAGAGTTTAAAAGATATTTGCTTGTTTACATTCTAAAGCTAAGGATATTTGCTTTAACATATAATGATGCAATTTTTATTAATTAAATGCAAATTGAATAAGACAAACCTGTTGCTGTATAATTTCTGAATAGATAATAATGTATCCGTTTTTTCCCCCAACACATTAGATGAGGCAAACTTTCAGTTACTACACTATAGCAATATGGGATACAGGAAAGAATTTAACATTAGGTGCTTTGAAATTATTGGCATTAAGAACTTTTATTTCCTACTTTCATTTTAACTAAAATAATATGTATTTTAAAATTTTCAACCAGTCTCAAATGTGAGGTATTTATCCTGCCTAATATTCAAATTAAACATTGAACACTTTCAAGTACAGACGTGATCAAAGTAGGAGTCCTTTAAAATGCCTGCATTCCATAAAGAACATTGAGGTATGGAAGGCAAAACATTTAAAACACGTAAACTTTAATGTGTTTGGATTTATACAGTTAACATACTTCATGAAGTATTTTTGGGGAATCATCTGTTGAAAAGTCTTCACTCATATCTTCAGTTGGGTAGATAAAGAAAAAGAAGTATTACTATTCAAGGGAAGAAAGCAAATTATTAGGAGGAGGGATTATTATAGCACATTACTTTTACTAACAAGCAGAGCAGCCAGTAACTGAGTTTTTAGAAATTTCTCAGCTGGTACCTAGTGGAGAACTCCAGACTTGGCAATGGGGTCTAGTCTCCCCTTGCTGATGTTATGTCAATCAAGGAGAGAGATAATGTTCACCTGCCCACAAAGCAAACTGTTTCTGCAGAACACTGTGAAGGAGAGAGGGTGCAAGTGCAGAGAGGTTAGGAGCTTCAAACAACTTCAGATTAGGGGGACGAATGTCTAGAAAACTGAAACGCACGGTGAGGAGGGAGGCATATGCTGTCACCAATAGTGGCTTCATAGAAATGCCTGACACCTTGGCTCTTTGCTCCTCCTTTCCTATATTAGTCCTGGTTGCGTGACGTCACTAAAGAAGCAGGCATCGTCCTCAACACTGAAAACGCAAGTCTAAAGCTGATCTAGAGTTTCCCAAGATCATGAAAGGCAAAACTAAATTGACTTTGGCCACGAATGTACTTCTAAGAAGAGGATGATGATAAAGTTTTCAGTGGAAATTATTTTCTTGGGAGCATTTTTACTAGGTCAGCAAATCTCCATTCTTCCCAAACTTTCTGAATCTCTTGCTTATTTCGTGATTCACCTAAGTAGGATACAGTGATGTGCTGGAGATGGTTTGTACTGACTTATAAGAGATGTTTGTAGAATTTTCAGAAATTTTGTAAGCTTGTTGTTTAAAAAAACATTAAAAAATCAAATTTTATAACTTACAACTAAATAAATAATAAAACAAAGATGATAATTGAAATTTCACTACATTTTACCATTATCTATGCTCTTAGGTTATTTATGTCTATTGTATCTGTACATGGAAATACTATAAGATAGTGTGCTACTCCATATCTCTTTTCAACTTTGTGCAGTAATATCAAATTTGTAGTTTGAAATCAGCCATGGTGATTGGGTGGAAGTAGCAAAACTTATTGATTTATTGCTCTGTTGGTTATCTAGCCTTGAGGAAGTGATAGATAAAATGTTAATAGTGCAGATTAAACTAAAAGCATGTTGTGTCTCTGGCTGTTACATTGTGAATAGCACAAACTGAGAAAATATTCTTCCAGTATCCTAAATCTATCTCATTCAGCAAAAAGTCACTCCTGTTATTAATGTATGAGTAAGGTTGCAGCATCTATCTTCATTGTTCGACTTTTGTCTTACGTGTTAACGTAAACTGAGTATCACCTAACATTCATGTCCAAAGCACACTTGTTTGTCAATGACATTAGCAACTTTGCTGAATTGGATAGTAACCCAGCATCAATCCTCATCTGAATGTCTCAAATCACGGCTGAATTACAACCAGAGGTTGACTACAAATACAAGAGTTCAGCCAACATCAACAAAAGCAGCCTGTGAGAATCAAATTGTGTGCTGCACATATTTTATATCAGTAAAATCTGTGATAAACTTATACGTATGGATGGAGATTTGGATATAGACATTCACATACATATTTACTTTCCCTGAAGAGATGGCTGTTAAACATTTACCAGCATGCCACTGGATACAAACAAAATAAATATACTTAGCAAAAGATGATCATTCAACTTTCCTGGGGACAACTTTATTAAGGTTAGAAACTACAGGCTAGCAGGTTTACTGGGTCATTATTACAGTTCAGTGAGGTCCTTTTACATCTCTAAAGTTACCTAATATGCTAATATGGCCGTAATATCAACTATACCAGCCACTTCCCCAAACAGATGGTGACAGACCTAAAATCTCTTTCTCTTATTTTGGGGTTGACAGGGGGGTCTGGTTGGCGGATGGTAGGTAAATTCACCATTAGTGGGCAGGGAAGAACGGGAGAGGTCAACACCTTGCAGCTCCAGCAGACTGTGGAGAAGCAGCTACTGCACGTGATGGGAAATACTGAACTGAAAGGCCAAGAATGTGAGATCTTTGAGACAATATGTACTTTGTATGTGTTGAAATATTATTAAAAGATTCTGTTCAGCGTTTGACTGTATTCAAAATAGTTTAGAACTGTAATTCATTTAATTTCAAGGAGAGGAGAAATCCTAAGTCAACTATTGCCTATGGGTTTATATTCAGAAAACAGTAAAAAAAAAAAAAAAAAAAAAAATTCACCAAAAACAAAAATGGGAGGCTAAAATAGACTTGCTAATTTTTTTTAATGTTTCCAAGTACAGATTTTTTTTAAACCCTTCTTTCTCTTGTCATCCTCATGTTCCCTAAGAAAACATACCAATTAGAGTCATTTAGAAGGACCAGAAGTGCATTTACTGTCAAAGTTGAGAAGAAGAAACAGGACGAGCTTTGGGCTCAGCTGCTGAAAGCCAGAGCTTCATCATGGCTGAGGCTCAGCTTCAACTACATAAATATTGCCTAAGAAACAGAAGGCGCCCACTGGCACAGGAGCCTGCCGCATGTCTCCTCTACCCAAGAGGGGCTGAAGGATGTGGCGACGTCATGAAGAAAAATGCCCTCAGGAACAGAGACCCAAAGTGCTTCTAGAAAAGAACAAGATGCTGTATTTTTTTCTTTTAAACTATTGACCTCTCTGATTTTATTTGCTCCACTCCAAGCTCTTTCCAGCATCTGTAATAGAAGGAGAACACCAACAGCTGCAGCCTATTGGATTTGCTTTAGTGGAGTACGGTGCTCTGTCTGATTCTGCACTTTCCAAGATCCAGTTTCCCATCCTAAGTGCATCTCCCTTGCAAAGCTTTGCTATTTGAATGCTGCTTTCTTCCAGTCCCTGAAGTATAAAAACATATGCCAGTGTTACCAACAGGTGAGTTTTTCTTTGACTTTCCTCCATGGAAGCCTTAAGGCATGTAAGAAGGACCTGAGCTCTGCTTTCATTTTCCAAAAGGAACCAGCTTTCTACTGGGAATTACAAGCATGTGCCAGGTCCCCTGCGGTGGCTTTTAAGAACTCACGCACATTCAGGATGGGTAAAACCAGCAGCGGCAGGTCTCAGCCAAGAGGACATTGGCTAGTTTTCCTTGAAATTTTCAGAACTCGGACCCTAAGAGGAGGCAGTGCAAGACATTCTTACTGGCAAGGACAGGAGGGTTGTGGGGTGAAAGCAAAAAGATACACTTGAGGGGGAACTTTCTACTGGGCAAACTCTAATATGGAGGTTCTAAGGCAGCTTTTTCTACCTCTGAATGCCAGCATCCTGTAGCTCTATGGTTACATGTAACATTTCCTACTACAGCAAGACAGCAACTGAAGCAAAGCACTCCACACTCCCATTATATATGATGGTGTGGAAATCCTCTCTTCCCCAAAGTGGTCATTTAGCAAAACAACAAAAAAAGGCACCTCCCCCACCATTCTCACATCCCCTTAGCTTCTACTCATTCATTCTCATAAGCCTAGAGCCACTTTCACCTGAACATCTCAGCTCACAGGGCTCAGAGGAAAGAAGGAACCTCACGCACATGAATTAAGGACTAACTATTTACCAGGCTCTTTGCAAACATTATATCATTAATCAATTCTCCCCACAGCCTCGTAGAGGTGGCATTTGGATCCTTGGTTTACAGATGAGGAAAGTAAGGCTCGTTCACCAAGTAAATACACATTGACGGAGCATCAACTATCAATACTTGCAAGAAACCTTGCTGCAGGGTTTCCAGAGAAGAGAAAGATGGGGCCCCTGACCTTATAGAATTCACACCTCAGGGGAGCACAGAGAAGCAGATGCCTCAGCAGTCACTAACAAACTTCTGGCTGGCTGGATGGTTAAGGGGAACTAAGTCAGGAAAAGGAGGAGTGGGACAGCACAGGAACAGAAAAAAAAAAGAGAGAAAACAAAGGAAAGAAGAGAAACTGTCCAAGAACGTCCCGGTACATAGCTGAAGATACCCAATTTTATATTCCAGCCTATTCACTTTCCACGTGGCCTTGGAGACCCCCCTCCCTGATGATCTCCAAGCAAAACAAAGAATGGGAGAAAGAACAGTAGCCAAGGGACCTTTTCCACAGCCTGACTACATGCACTGGAGTCTGAGCATCATCTTTGGGACAAGGGCTTTCTTTCACGGCTGTGAGAAGAAGAGCTGAATTCCAGAGTTAAGGTGAGGACTAGAAAGTTTCAGAACACAGCCTGCCCTTTTAAACTCATCTTTATTAATAGTCTTCAAGCACATAGGTGCAATGAGAAAGTACAAAATACAGCCCCCTCTGGCTGCAGCAGCCAGGAAGCCAAAAAAAAAAAAAAAAGACTGAATGTCATGCCATCCTATTATAATAACAGATTAAAAGGGCACAAACAGGGTACTAATTAGCGCTTATAAAAACTTGAAGCTCTAGAGTGCTCATCTTCATATCTGGGCACTAAAAGTGCCCCATGTGCAGATAATACGGAAGTCAAATAGCAGAGAGCCATCGCTGAGGGCTCAGCCAGCACGAGGCAGAGAAGGCAGCCAGATCCAGCCACAGCACCAGTACGCTCCCAAGAATCCAAACACAGTCAGGTGACTGCCCAAGAGTTAACAGTCAGCCAGCCCAGACAGAGGCAGGTGCCTCCTAGCTCAGCAAGGGACGCTACAGGACCTTGCCAACTTCTGACTGATTGTCTTCGAGTCCCTCTCCCCATGATGTATTCCTGTCCATGGGCTCTCCAGGATTATATGCAGAAGGCTACTTCTGAGAAATAAGATGGTTTTATCAGCATGCAGGGGCCAAAGTTTAGCCTGAAGGAGAGATACCTTCATCAATAAAATCTTTTTTTTATTAAATTCAGTCTTTCTTTGGGTCTGCTCAAAGCTTAGAAAATAAGCCAGGTATGTTTTCTAACTTTTGTCCCCAATTTGTTCCCAAAGGATTTCAAGGATTCTGCTGCCATTAGGGCAATCAGTAAGAAGAAAGAAAGGAGTCTGTTTTCTTTAACAAGTTGCTTCTCAATAAATTCAGACCCAGAAACGCAGATTTGGAAATCCACTACACTCAGATATCTACCTTAGCCAAGTGACTGTATATTCCAGGCTAACCAATTAATTTAAAATTTTCAAATGACCATACACAGCACATATGGAGAGCCACCTTTTTAAAAAGAATGTTATTTTTTTTTTATTAGGGAGAAAAATATGTCTATACTGCCTGTGAAACTGAAGCTTAGAAATTCCCTCTAGGAATCACACAACAGTTAAAAGGGCCAAATTGAAGGCAAAGAAATGAGGCGAGTGAACTATACAATAACCATGATCATATTCATTTCACTTTCAACATTATAATAAGGGATATATATTATTTAATGGTATATACTCTATAGTCTGTAGGATCAGTGATTTGGCCTGCTGAGTATGATCCTTTAGAGGACTCAGAGTTTGTGTTTCTCAGCCTACTCCCATGAATACGCTTGTCTTAATTTGTCCCTACTGTTTGGGATGTATTCAAAAATGTTCAACAGTGCATGAGCACTGGCCAGTCAGAATGGGACCAGATGCCAGGAATCAACAGCCAGTCCAGCCTTCCCAGTGCGCGTGCCCTATATATCCATCCAACCCCAGCTGTTCCAAAGGTTCTGATGTAATATGGGCCCCTTCCCAAGGATCTGCCTTCTTAACTAGATGCCTAAAAAGACAATTCATGAATGTCTGGTGGTGATAATTCTGGTACATGTGCCACAGGCCCATAGGAGAACTATTCTGACTCAAGGAAGCCTCTCCACAGCCTCAAATTACACCATGGGAGTGAAGCCCTTACCATGGTCCCTGACACACTGGGCAACCATGGCCAAGCCATTTACATTCTCTAGAAAAACCCATTCTCCTACATAAAAAACTCCAGCGTTGGCCCTGCTTTCCCTCAAAGCAATGCTAAAAGGTCAGGTAAGAGAAGACACTGAAATGTGCTTTGAATGCTTCCAAAGAAAAATGCTTCCTAATCCCAAGATGTAATTGCTAATCAATGGTTTCTGAGGTTTTTACATAAGGGTTAAAGGATTTTTAATGCATATTATCTTTGGTGCTCGTTAAGAAGACAATAATTCTTCATGGGTTCATAAGCGCATATATAGCTGAGAATAATTTGCAGCAACGGTGCAGTAATGAATGTAAAATCCTAATGAGAGAATGCACATTGGCTGGGAATGTGTGTTGTTCTTTTTTGCCTTCCTTTCTTTTCTCAGAGATATTGTATTGAATTTTCTTCAGAGGGTTTATTAGTGCCTGTTTAATATTATCCCCCTCTTTCATGTGAAAACTTTCATTAAAATCTTAGGCCAAGTTTTAGGCTTTCAATGAAGAGGTTATTAAAAAATAATTACTATCTAAATGGTGCTCAAAATACCACATTACAGCTAATCGACAGCACTGTCACAAGGCACAGAGATGGAGACGATATTAAATACCAGACAGCTCACTCTGATCCATCAATAATTTCACTACTTCCAAGTACAGAATTAACTTCTTTGAGACATTTAAGGCTATACAGCTTCTGGAGGCTTCATTTGGTCTGAGCAGATGATTTCCTTGTGGGGACCACAGTGGGAATTATACCTGAGTTTTTAGTGGTTTCCATAGCTGGTTCTCCACTTTTCATATTCCTCATGCTAGGAATGTCATAAGTAGAGTCCTGGGAATCACCCTGGGACTCTTTCAGATTGCATAGAAAGCCAACCATTGGATTAGAAAGGGCTGCCCATGAGCTTCCTACTTCACTGAAGGGATTCAAGGGGAGGCTAGCCTGAGGGTCCCTGAACAACTATGTTGCCTCACTTCATTTCCTGTTCCAAAGTTCATTTGTTAGTTTCCCAAGGCAAAATGCTTACTTTAATTTATATACAAAATGAGAACCAATTCAATCATTCTCCTTACTACTGTGAAATCAGCCAAACCAGTTAATGAATCCTAGCAATCTAAATCAGCATTTCCCAAGTATGATCTTTGAAACACTATGACCACAGAACTGCGAAGGAAGGAAGGAAGGAAGGGAGGGAGGGAGGAAGGGAAAAAAAAGAAAAGAAAGAGAAAGAGAAAAAGTAAAAGAAACATCATGGTTCAAAGTACTTTGGGAAATGCTGCTTATTTTATCTCTTCTTGAAGTTTCATGAAGAATGTTATGGTCTGAGAATTTCTTAATTAAGAATCATGTTTAATTTCATTTAGCTGAGCATTTTCCAAGGTTATTTACCATAGAACTTTCTTCATTTTCCCCCGTTTCATTGCAGAAAATATTGCTTTGGCAAGTGATGGTCTAAGTTAACTCGCACCTGCACCCTGCATTAGGTGGCTGCCATCAATTTTGATATAATTACACAAACACACACTCAGCATTTCTCCAACATAAGGCCAGAATAAAGGCAATGCACTCCTCAAGGGTAAGTTCCCAAATTGGTGAGACATGTGCCTCTAGCCCCTGCAAGGACTTGTACACTTTCTAGAAACCTCAACATCTATGAGCTAAAGACTATTAACCCAACCTTCCAGCTGTCCAGTAGAGGTCAAGGGCCAACTCTGTGGTAGTGAAAATGTCAGGAACCAGGGAGATGAATATCAATATGGCACCATATCAATATGTGACCTCCGTCCTCAGGAAGTCCACCATGACAGAGTCACATACAACTCACCATAAGCCATAAGATGAATGATACAGAAGAAGAGGAGGTACATTCTGCATTAGGGACAAAGGAAAGTTGGTAAAGATAGTGACTGTCTAGTGAACTAGACCAACAGAAGGATTTTTCCGATAGAAGAGGACAAATGAGTAAGCAGCATGGTGAGAAGTACTGAGGGGCAGATGTGAAGTGGATGGTCTTTCTAAGATGGTCACCGCCACGCCGACATCACACAGGGGCCCAAAGGTCTCACAGGATCTAGAGCTTAAGAATCCCATGATGGGGTGAACAAATGTCAGCTAATTCCTTCAGACCAGGGAACCACAGCGCCCACATTCTTCATCTTGCCAGACAGCAGGTATGGAGTGAGCCTCTGTGTTTTCCTCACCTTGATCAACCAGGCCTCTCTGTGTCTCCCAGCGACAAGCTTTCCATCCTAGTCACCTCTCTGATAGCCACCAGCATAGGGATAGGCATTTGTGCCCTTGCCTTATAAAACAAAAGGGCCCTTAAAAATTGGATATTCATGGATGTCTTATAAGTAAAATCATTTTACACATCCATGAAGAATGACCCATTAGAAGACTTCTTGCAGTGAATTATCTGGGAAGCAAGGAATCACATCCACTGTGATTTTCCTGAATAGAACATATTTCTTTTAGAGGACTATTGAATTTAGAGAAACACTGATAAGCAGACATATGAAAACTCCACTGTTTCCAAACTAAAGAGAAAAAGATAAAAGTAAACTTAGAAGCTAAATGTGTCATTTGACAATGATTTGATGTGAAATCATAGTCCCATCCGTAAACTGAGTTAGCCAGGTCTGTATCTTCTGGGACTCTTGAATTACCTGCAGGCAGTTCTAAATAATGACCCTATAATTTGCAAGTTGAAGAGCAGTGAGAGAGTGGAACTAACAGATTTTTACATCATCAGGAGGGAGACAGCCAAACAGGCAGTGGGTTTTAGCACAACAGAGTAAGTTTTGAACCTCCTAAGCAAACTGACAAATTGCCCTCTGGAGTCCCATTTCCAGCTCAGCACCACTTTGCCATGATGGCTTGTCTCCTGCCTCTCCTGCCTAATGGCTCTCCATGCCAAGAAGGGCTGTCAGTGTAATTAAAATAACCATCAATAAAACCGTCCAGTAATTAGCTGTCTTCTGTGTTACATATAATTCTGGTCAGCAAGATTGATAGGTTCTTTGGTCATTAACAATCTATTTAGCAACTGTAAACTTGAAGTCATCACTTTGAGTCCTAGCATTAAAGAGGTTAGGGAGCTGATTATACTCAGGCAGAGACAAGAGCTGGAAAGTTACGCCACATGTGAAAACCAAGACTTACAAAGTATTATTTCTCAGAGACTACTGTGGGTCTGTATGCAAATGGGGCATTATTAATGCCAGGAAATTTGTTCAATTACTTTTGTAAAGGGAAAAATATCTTAATTAATGCCCTATGCCACAGCAATATAACTTAGGTGGGAGTGAGAAATCCTTAAAGATCACACCCAGCCAAAATTAAGACTTTTTAAAAAAAATGAACCACTGATCCATGAATCATAAAAATATTGCCTAACATCAAAAAGACAGAACATGTTCTTTTGTCATGTCTGGACATCCTAAAAGTACTGATCCCTGAAAAGTGTTTTTGTATTTCGCATAAAAATAGATATAGAAATTTTAAAAACTTGTCTTCAGATTGTATTTTAAAAGGTGAATCACTCATAGACACGTCATTATAACACACTACATTTTAAAACTGTAGCTATAAAATTCACAATTATATAGTCAGTTGTGTTGTTCAGTTAGTGACATTATTATCTTCATGCCACCGCATTTATTTTTTAATTAATTAATTAATTTAGTTTTGGCTGCATTGGGTCTTCATTGCTATGCACAGGCTTTCCTCTAGTTGCGCCGAGTGAGGGCTACTCTTCATTGCAGTGTGTAGGCTTCTCATTGCAGTGGCTTCTCTTGTTGTGCAGTATGGGCTCTAGGTGCGTGGGCTTCAGCAGTTGTGTCTCGCAGGCTCTAGAGCACAGGCTCAGTAGTTGTGGTGCATGGGCTTAGCTGCTCCGCAGCATGTGGGATCTTCCTGGACCAGGGCTTAAACCCACGTCCCCTGCACTGGCAGGTGAATTCTTAACCACTATGCCACCAGGGAAGTCCGCATGCCACTACATTTTAATCTAACGTTTACCTAACCAGTGCTTGCTGTTGGTCCATTTGTTTTATTTGATATTCATGGGTCATCCACAGGGAAAGAGAACTAACTCTTCCACTGGTATATTTACTAGTTGCACAGAGAATCAATCTCAGGCTCAAAGTGCCAACTGATGACAACGCCCAGTCTCACTCTACCAGGGAGTAGTCTAAGAAAGGGCAAAATGGCAAGAGTAGGAAGGAAAGCCAAGTCCCCACAGCCTTCAGGATTTAGATTGCTGTACACAGCTCTTTCTAACCCAAGAAGAATATAAGATCAACTAAATTAGTGCAGGAAGCTAAACTGGATTTTGTATACTCTAATCTAGAACAAACATCACTGGAATTGATCCTCATAGGTATCCCCCAACAATGGAGACACTTGGGGGCATCTCCAAGGGTCAAAGACTGGGACCATCAATGGGGTGCTGAATGTCACCTTGGTAGAAGGGGTGTTCTATCTGCCTTCGTAAAATGAAAAAGGGAAAAAAATGAGAGAGCAGAGAAATACTAGTTCTACTGATTAAAGTTCAGAGGAACCTAAAATATTACCTTTGAGATATATTTCAAACATTTTTCCCCTTCCTTAAAAGTTCACTGGACATTAACTCACATGTGTCTATAAGCATCCCCACATTCTGTCTCAGAAGAATTCACAGCCTAGTACTTGAGGGGAGCAAATTAAGGTACTGATGGGCAAGTAGGTTTATTCTCAAATACCAGGTCTGATCAAGTGGTAGCAGCCTGTGTTGAAAATGATTCTAAGGCCATATCTGGACTCAGTGGAAAATAATAACATGATCAATTAATAGTGCCTCAAGAGGCAGTTTTACATAGAGGTTAAGAGCATGGATTCTGAGGACACATTGATGTTTGAATCCCAGCCCTAAAACTTACCAGCAGGGCAAGACATTTAACCTCAATTTACCACATACAAACTGGTAAAAATAGCAAAAATGATCTTATAGAGTTATTACAGACATTGAATAAATATTATACTTTAAACAACTTTTACAGTGTCTAGCACACAATTGTCATTTAATAAACATTAGCATCATCACCAGCAGGACTAGTCACCACTGTTGTAATTGACATCTCAGAGTAGAGTGGTGGCTTGTCTTTTGCCCCAAGCACTGACCATGTTTTAGAATCTGCCCCTCAACTCAAGAGTAGAAATGGTGAGTACCATCCTCTGAAGTCAAGGTGGCAGTGGAGGAATGGAATAAATCAAATCTATATAGTTCCTTGTATGACTGAATATATGAATTTGGTAGAACTAATCTCCAAAATGCAACATGTTATAAGTGTGGTCTTATACCATCTTTAGACTGTGAAAGTTCAAAATGTCTTTCAATGACTCATATTTTCAGGGCACTGCAAAGCACTCAAAATTGATGCATCTTGATTTAAATAATCACTTGATCTTCTCCAGACTTCCTAGGTTACTAATAACATGGAATGCCACACCTCATATGTTCAACCAACTGAATAAAGGATCAAAAGGAGATGGGTTCCATTTCATGTGTTATAAGCTGCCTTCATATATTGAAAGTTTGCTTCTACTAATAGGCAAGGAAACACTCTCACACCTGGCAGGTGATGAGAATAAGCTTCTGAACTTGACTGTGTTAGGTCTTCTGCTAGTTTCTGCCATCAGGCAACATGAGTTGGAATTAAGGCATGAGTTCTCAATTGGGGACAACTTTGCCACACTGGGAATATTTAACAATGTCTGAAGATATTTTTGGTTGGCACAGCTGGGAAGGAGGTGCTACTGGCATCTAGTGGGTAGAAACTAGGGATGCTTCTAAACATCCTACTATGCACAGCCCCACCTCTATAACTAAGAATTTTTTGGTTCAGCCCAGAAATAAACCCATGCACTTATGGTCAATTAATCTACAACAAAGGATGCAAGAATATACAATGGAGAAAACACAGTGTCTTCAATAATTGGAGCTAGAAAAGCTGGACAGCTACATGTAAAAGAATGAAATAATAACATTTTCTCACACCATATAAAAAATAAACTCAAAATGAATTAGACACCTAAATGTAACATTTGAAACCACAGAACTCCTAGAAGAAAACATAGGCAGAACACTCTTTGATATAAATTGTAGCATTTTTTTTTGGATCTGTCTCCTAAGGCAAAGGAAATGAAAGCAAAAGTAAACAAATGGAATGTAATCAAACTTAAAAGTTTTTGCACAGTAAAGGAAACCACTGATAAAACAAAAAGACAACATACTGAATGGGAAAAAATATTTGCAAGTGATATGACTGATAAGGGGTTAATATCTCAAATATATTAACAGCTCAGACAGCTCAATATCAAAAAAAAAAAAAACCAACCACCTGCCTAAAAAATGGACAGAAGACATGAATAGACATTTTTCCAAAGAAGACAGACAGATGGCCAGAAGGCATAGGAAAAGATGCTCAACATCACTAATTATTAGAGAAATGCAAATTGAAATCACAATGAGATATTACCTCACACCTGTCAGAATGGCTGCCATCAAAAAGTCTACAAATAACAAATGTTGGTCAGGATGTGCAGAAATGGGAACCCTACACTGTTGATGGGAATGTAAATTGGTGCAGCCACTGTAGAAGAAAGTATGGAGGTTCCTCAAAAACTAAAAACAGATCCACCCTATGATGCAGCAATTCCATGCCTGGGTATATATCTGAAGAAAATGAAAACTAATTAGGAAGTATACATGAACCCCAATGTTCACAGTAGAACTATTTATTATAGCCAAGATATGGAATCAACCTAAGTGTCCATCAACATATGAATGGATAAAGATGTGTAAATGTATACGTGTGTGTGTGTGTGTGTGTGTGTAAGATTACTCAGTCATAAAAAGAATGAAATTCTGCCATTTGCAAAAACATGGATGTACATAGAGCGCATTATACTTAGTGAAATAAGTCAGAAAGACAAATACTGTATGCGATCACTTATATGTGGAATCTAAAAATAAAACAAATGGATGAATATAACAAAACAGAAACAGACTCACAGAGAACAAACCAGTGGTTACCAGTGGGGAAAGAGATGGGGAGAGGGGCAAGATAGGGATAAGGGAGCAAGAGGTACAAAGTATCAATACTATGTATAAAATAAATAAGCTACAAGGATATATTATACAGTACAGGGAAATATAGCCATTATTTTATATTAACTTTAAACAGAATATAATCTATAAAAATACTGAATCACTATGTTGTGCACCTGAAACTAATATACGATTGTAAATTATCTATACTTCAATAATAAGTAATAAAAAAATAAAATCAATTGACTTAAAAAAAAAGAATTATCTGGTTCCAAACATCAATACATAGTGTGGAGGTAAAACCCAGCACTGGTATGGAACACAGATCGGTGTGGACTCCTTTGCTAACTATTTCCCTCACTAGACTGGAAGCCCCATGTGGGCAGGAACTATTGTATTCTCAGTGCTTGGCATAGTGCCTCGTACTTGTTTGGGACTCTGTCAGTTCTTGTGGAGTGAATGAATGATAACAGTGGAAAACGGTGAAGGTCACCATTTTTCTCCACAGCAGGACAAGTACTTCTTCCATATCAGAGTCACAGAAAGTCAGGAGAAAAGAGAAGATACAGGCAAACACACTTTTGCTTATTTGAGCACCTAGTATATTAGACACCTTTAATGAATCTGTCTCTTGCTCTGGCACGCCCACCTTCCCTACAGCAGTAACTGGTACCCCATCCAGAACCCATCACTAAATTGTGTCAAATATGTCTAGGATCCACTCCCTTCTCTCCACTGTTACTGCTACCAGGCAAGCCAAAGCCACCATCATCAACATGTCTAACGGGTCACCCTGCTTTGGGTCTTGACTGCTAACTTCCATTCTGTACAGGCTAACATCCATTTAAAGGCACCAGTCAGGCCCACCATTCCTGTGTTCAAGACCTGCTAAAGTCCTTACCGGAGCTTACAATGCCTTCTGTGGTCTGGCACCTCTTCACACTCCAAGCAAAGTAGCCATCTTCCTACTTAAGCAATGCACCCAGTTCCTTCTCCCTTCAGAGCCTCTGCCAAGGCCTGGAGTGCTCTTTCTCCAGATCCTTCTGTGGCTGGCACTCCCACATCATTCAGGATGCAGTTTAAAGTCGGCTCATCTGAGAGAAATTTTCTGACTACACAGAATCAAGAACTGCCTTCTCCCTGCCTTTATCAGACAGATCACTTTCTTTTATTGTCTTCAGATTATGAGGCACAAGCTGCGAGTTTATTCTTTATATTTGTTCAGTTATACTTGTGTAGTGGCCATGCCTCCCCCACTAGAATGTCAGCAGGAAATCGGACTGTCTTGCTCTCTGCTGTAACTCAAGCCCAGTGCCTGGCACAATGTAAGGCTATTTGCTGAATGAATAGATTTCTGAAGAATGAATGGATGGATATGTAAATGGTTGTGTAAATGGATACATAAACTAAGAGAAAAAAGACATCATCTGGAAGGAAATATGTGTGAACTGTCACTTGCAAAAGAGTTTCCTAGCATTTCCAAACTAAACCCCAAATCTCATCCTTTGCTTAACTGAGAGAAATCCAACGTAAGACTAATCATCAAAATAATAAAGAAAAGTGGTTCATCAATCACCAAATATAACTCAGAAATAAAATTAACAACTTGTTAGTGTAAATCTCTCTCAGTCTCTTCATGAGCACTAAATTAAAGTTCATTCTATATTTTTAAATCTCTTACAAGCAAAGAGACAATGAAATAATGAAAGTACAATGAAATAACTTTAATAATGCTCACTATATAACCACAGCAATGACTTTATAAGTTTCCAAATATGATTCAGCAATGAGCACCAGCAAAGAATGAAAAAAATTTAAGTCTGTTTTCCTTTTTTAAATTTTTGTTACTATGAAAAAAATCATTAAAATATTTAATATTCACAGTATTTCGTATTCACAGGCAAGAATGAGAGTGTGTCACCACTTGCAGAAACCTGGAGCGTATACAAGTGTAAGGTTGCTTTTTTAGGACCACGTGATATATTTGAATGCGTATCAGCTATAAGAAAAAAGGCCACCAGTATGTTGGCAATGGGTGGGAGGGTGGGTAGATGGTGGCATACTGAATCAAGCAGCGTCAAGGCTGAAAAGAACAATGCTGAATTTCCACACACACACATCCTCTCAGTCTGCCTCTTGCCCACCTTTCCAACTCTAGTTATTATCACTCCAGCTACACCCCAAAACTTGCAGTGTTCTGAACTTGTTAGTGTCTTGGGGTAACTGTATCTTTACTGACACCATAATTCAGTACAGTAAAACAGAATTTTCTGCACTGTCTTATGTGGTAGCCCCTAATCATATGTGTCCACTGACCACCTAATATGTGGCTTATGCTTATGCAACACAGGAACTGACTATTTCATTTTCTTTAATTTTACTTAATTTAAATCTAAATAGCCACATGTGGCAAGGGGTTACTGTGTTGCACAACACAGGCCTACATGGCTTCTTTTTCTCCCTCCCTTATTGATCCAGCAAACTCCTACTCATCCTTCAAGACTTAACTCAAATGCCCCTTCCTCCAGAATGCCCTTCCTGTTCCCCCTATGACAGGTGCACAGACTTTGAGAATATCCATATATCACACTCTATTACAATTATTTTATGACATGTTGATTCTCCCACTAGAAGGGAATCTCTTGAGGGCAGGGAATCTGTCTGGCTCATCTCTAAATCCTTAGTTGAGTGCTTGGCACGTGAGAATTATTTGACAAATATTTGCTGGATGTTCAAGTGAGATAGTGAAACCATCTGTAGATGTGAACAAATATAAGCAGAGCTTCCCAGGAAAGATCTTCCCAGGGAAGGTTTTACTGCCTTCATACAAGAAGTTGAAAACCAGATATGACCTTCCGATTTGGTAGTATTTTGTCATGTGTATTTTTTTTAATGGAAACTGTTTTTCAATGTTAAAAACTAAGATTTCCAGCATTTCCAGGAACAATGATTAGATTTGGCAGTTTTAGCCCCACATTCCTGCTTGGCAACAATGAAACAG
This sequence comes from Mesoplodon densirostris, assembly GCF_025265405.1. Lineage (NCBI taxonomy): Eukaryota > Metazoa > Chordata > Mammalia > Artiodactyla > Ziphiidae > Mesoplodon > Mesoplodon densirostris. The sequence continues at coordinate 80,301,013 of NC_082670.1, forward strand.
AATGGAACATGCAGCTGCATCTTTTAGATAATAAATACAATCTACAGATTCTGTTTTCTTACTCCTAGCCAACTTTAATCACTAATGGTCTCTGTCTTTCTTCTGTGGGCATTTGACTTTTTAACTCCAGACACTGAATGAAGAGTCACAAAGATCAAGTTCAGACACTGACCTCTCAGTTAGAAAAATAAAATACTACTACTAATAAGAGCAACAATAGCAATCACACAGCAACAACAATAACGGCTGCTAACATTTAGTGAGCATCACAAGCCAGGTATTCTACCTGGCAATGAATAAGCACTGTCAGATGGAATCTTCCAAACCACCCAGGACCTAGAAAATATTCTTAGCCTCACTTTATGAATGAGGAGACCAAGATTCCAAGGGGTGACACTGGGAATCCGCAGAAAGTTCTGTCCCCAGGTCTGACTATCACCAGAGTCCTTGCTGCCATTTCTCCATGATAAAGCCGCAACCATCCACGTTTTTCCTGACCTGGATTTAGACCCCGGCCGGGATTCAAAGTGGGAGCTTGGGCAAGTGACATAACCCTTCTGTGTTTTGCTGCTCCACTAGCCATGAACTTTAGAAATGAGAGCTGACATTTCCTCCAGGGACACGTGCGGGCACATGATATGATGTAGGTAGAACGGTAAACTTCTCAGACATTTTTGCAAATGGAATATGATCTCATCTGAGTAGGTGGATAATGGCTGGCAGAAGCTGACAGCCCTGGAGTAGGGAAGCAGGAGAGATTTTTACCATTTAAAGAAAACAAAGGCATTGTGGCTTCTGCTGGCACCCAGCCTTGAGCAACAGGAACCCACACTAGGGAGAGAATGTCTCAGTGGAACTAACAAAAATGTGACTCCCCAAAGGGTGCTTGTAGCTTTGAGCCAGTTAACTGAAAGGATGCAAATGAACGGAGGGTTTAAGAATCAGTTGTGGGCCCAGCACTCTGCCAGGCCAGGGAACAGCAAGCTTTTTCTGTAAAGATCCAGAAAGTAAGTAACTTAGGCTTTGCAGGCCATTTGTAAACAAATGAGCATGGTGGTGTTCCAATAAAACTTTATTTACAAAGCCAGGCAAGGACCCACCTGCCATTGTTTGTCAACCCGTGAGCTAGGCAACAGGAAGGCAGAGCAGAGGCTCAGCCAGAGACGTTGCACCTGGTCTACACCATCACCGAGCACCATAACAGGGACAATACAAGATGGTGCCTATTGGATTCATCTCTCTGCGTAGCCCCAACCCTCTGAGGTAGATGCCTGGACAGTGACTTAAGCTACAGGCCCTCGGTGGCTCCAGTCCCAGACTAGCCCCAGATTGCTGACGACAGTGAGTCTCTGCCTCTCTCCCAGTAAATGGTTCCTCCCAGCAACTATGCAGGCTGGAGAGCAGAACAGGTGAGGTGACATGGTCTTTCAACCACATGATATATGAGTAGTACCCTGGAAGTTGCCGCACAAGGATGCTTAGATGTATACACTTAGACAAAACGGAATGACTTTCCTCTCCTTGAGTCAAAGAAGTTGACTCCTTCCAGGTGCCACCCTGGCAACCCCTCGCACTAAGCCACCCTCTTGTGCTTGAACTGCTCATCCTTTATGTACCAGGCAAACACAAAGACGAGGGGTGGCTTCTGCCTTAAGCCAAATTGTTTGGAGCCCATGCAATCCTTCCTTGATACGATAATCTTGAGGTCAGTTGTTTTTCTTCCCACTATGTGACCAACACTATTCAAAGAAGCAAACATTTACTTCCTGTTTTGTCTGCTAACCTATCCCTCACTGTCCTTATGCTTTTGGGTTTGTTCTCATTTAACCCTGTTTTCCTTTATAGTATTAAGTCTGCTCATTTCTACACTATCTTTTGGACTTTACTAACTTATGTTTTATTGTCATTTTTATTCTTCTTTGTTTTACTTTTCAAGGGAAATGGTGAAGACTGTAAGAGTGGGTACACTATTAGGAAATGGCCTTGGCCCAGAGTCAGAAAGCCAGAGCTTCAGTCCTAGTCCGCTCTTGCAGTCTATGGAACCCTGGGCCAATGAGTGAACATCTTCAGTTGCTTTACCTACACAATAAAGTATGCCAATCCCAGAGAGACTTTTCAAGGGTTAAATGAGTTAAATATGAAGATTCTTCTTACAACTCAATAATAAAAAGACATATAACCTGATTTTAAAAATGGGCACTTGATCCGAATAGACATTTCACCAAAGAAGTTATACAAATGGCCAATAAGCATGTGCAAAGATACTCAACATCATCAGCCATCCAGGATGGCTAATCCAATCAAACCACAATGAGATACCGCTTCACACCACTAGGATGACTATAATCAAAAAGTTAGAAAATAACAAGTGCTGATGAGGATGCAGAGAAATTAGAACCTTCCTACACTACTGGTAAGAACGTAAAATGGTATAGATGCTTTGGAAAATAGTCTGACAGTACTTTGAAAACATAGAGTTACCATATGACCCAACAATTCCACTCCTAGGTATATACCCAAGAGAAATTAAAACATATGTCCACACAAACACTTGTATATGAATAGCAGTATTTATAGCAGCATTATTCATAAGCAGTATTTACAAACAATGTTATTCATAAAGAAGTAAAAACAGGGGCTTCCCTGGTGGCGCAGTGGTTGAGAGTCCGCCTGCCGATGCGGGGGACGCGGGTTCGTGCCCCAGTCCGGGAGGATCCCACGTGCCGCGAAGCGGCTGGGCCCGTGAGCCATGGCCGCTGAGCCTGCGCGTCTGGAGCCTGTGCTCCGCAACGGGAGAGGCCACAGCAGTGAGAGGCCCGCGTACCGAAAAAAAAAAAAAAAGTAAAAACAATACAAGTGGCCACCAACCGATGAATGTATAAACAAGAGGTGGTACAGTCATACAACGGTATATTACTTGACAATAAAAAGAAATGAAGTACTGATTCGTGCTGCGTGATATATGAACCTTGAAAATGTGTGATTTGGAGTTACAGCAACATCTCCCACCCCAACCTTCACAAACAGATTAGGGAAGAAAAATATAAGGTGAGATTTCTCTCTAATTTCACCCAAAATCAAGAGAGAAGTAGCCTGAAAACATGATTTGGGAGACTTGGGAAAGCCCCAGAAAAACCCTGGAGAGTAGAATCCCAGGACTTCTGCCCAGCCAAGAGTAGGAAGCACTATGAGAGGTGGTTGGCAGGAAAGATTGATAGAACTTGGTGAACAATAAGGTCTATCAATTCAAGGATGAAATTCAAGAATGAGCTGGAGATGCATCAAGTTTTCTGACCTGGATTGTTCAGAATGGGGGTGCCAAGAGTAAGGATGGGCAGAAGAGGGGCCATTTTATGGAAAAAAGGGATGCATTCTATTTTCAGATGCTTGAAGTTTGAGCAACTTACCCCTTGAATTTAAATGTCTGAATTAAACTAACTCAGAACCTCCCAAGTAGTAAGACTTTTAGCAGTGAGGTGACTGTATATAAAATGTTAATTGAATATGAAAAACTGATGGCACCTGTAAATTCAGATTTTTTTTAAATCACTTTTCCCCCCAACCACTCTGAAATCAACCAGCTCCATAACTCTTTAAAATTTGCAAATTTCAAAATTACATATTATAGAGCCACAGTCTGAGTCATCTTGCACTTAAAAAATAACCATGACAAGTATATCAGAGAATTTAAAAAACTGAATGTGTAATTTCACCGACAGAAAGGGCAAAAATCCAATTCTTACAACTTATTTAAAGACTATTTAACTCTTCAAGAAGATTTATGATAGGTAAGTTTCAAGACAATTGTTTTCTATATCTAGATGATATTATATAATCCTTAGACATCAGAAATCAAGTCAATTCACAACTAAACTTAAAAGTGCAAATACCGGGCTTCCCTGGTGGCGCAGTGGTTGAGAGTCCGCCTGCCGATGCAGGGGACGCAGGTTCGTGCCCCAGTCTGGGAGGATCCCGCATGCTGCGGAGCGGCTGGGCCCGTGAGCCATGGTCGCTGAGCCTGCGCGTCCGGAGCCTGTGCTCCGCAATGGGAGAGGCCACAGCAGTGAGAGGCCCGCGAACCCAAAAAAAAAAAAAAAAAAAAAAAAAAAGTGCAAATACCAATGCTTTGTGGAACTGTATGACCAGTTTTCTGGAAGCTACTGTGTGACTCTGGAACTGAACTTTTAATTAAAGGGAAGGTGGGAGATTCAACCATCAGATGGGTTCAACTATGGGCTCCCTAATGAAACTCACTGCCCCAAGTGTAGGGAATATTTCCTTTTCAAAAGACCACATTCTCTCTTTGCATATTCTGACACTGTGTCTCTGACACTTGCTCTAAGAGAGAATAACTAAACAGTCGAACGCTCTCAGATGGAGAGAAGTGAGTCTTGAGTGGACACAGTGAGCCTCAAGATGTGAACACAATCCCGTGACTGTGTCTCTGTGTGTGTGTATATATACATGTGTGTATAAGTGTCTGTGTGTACACAACTTGCACAAAATTGGTTTTACTAATTTCCTAGACTTTGAGAACATTCTTCTCTCTACCTCAAGTTGGGTATTATTAACCTGGGACTTAAAAAAAAAAATCTCAATAATCCCAATATTAAATGCAAATCTTTAAGGTATCTATGTAAATATTTAAAATTTTTTTCTTAGCTAAGAACCTCCCAGACTTCAGCAGCATTCTCAAAGGGGTCTCTTACCCAACTGGATCAAGAACCACAGCACGTGGGACCCCTAAAAATTAAAGACATTGAAAGTGTATTTAGTGAATCTGCATTAGATGAAGAGCCTGATTCACAGTGCTTTTTCGGATTGGTTCCTGGAAGTCCCAGTCACTCAGTGTTGGGGTCACAGCTATGTCTCCATTGCCTGCATGGTTTCCCCTCCCTGTTATTCTCATATCCAATTAATTATTCTCCTATTATTTCCAACCATAAAATAAAATTCCAAGAGTTTTAGAATCAGACTTAAGTCTCTCCTCCTTTTGAAAAAGACTATTGTCACTTTGAAAACTGTAAATAGCATTCAAGATGACATTCAATTTTAAGTTTGTGCCAACATTTAGTGGAAATGTCTAAGTTTTGAAATAGTAGGGAGCTCACATTCCATCTGGTGTGTTTTCATTTCATCTCCCCTTCTCAGTGAACTTTAAAAGTCAACTGCAGTATCAATATCCTTTCTGCTATGCTAATATGGCCTCCACATAGAAATCAAAGGGAAGGAGTCCTCAGGGCAAGTGGTTCTTTCTCAATTAAACTAGTTAGTGTCATGGAATCACAAAGTATCAGAGCTGAAAGTATGCTTAGAGGTGACCTAGATGAGGTGAACGCCTCTCAGTTTGAGGATAGGGAAACTGAGCCCCAGACAAAGGGAACTGACCAGGGTCTCATTAGCCATGGAGCCAGGACATGAGCCTCTACAGGAGGGAAGGAAGGTGGTCATTTCCCTCCCTGAACTTGGCTGGCTCTCTATCACAGCACACTGCCCAGGGTACTTAGGGGTTCCTACACTCTCCATAGTTACTGTTGCTCATTTCTTATCCATATGAGGCAAGTTCATATTTCAAAGTGATCACTGATGTGTCTTTTCCCTCTTGACCATCTCCTGGCTGAGTGGAAGTGTCTCTACTGGGTAGCAGGAGTCTCCTGCCCTCACCAACTTGGCTTCTAAGTGCTAAAGGCACTGCCCCAGTGTGAGAGAGAAATAATTCAGGCAGGAATAAGGAGGCAGAATAGCTCTACCTGCCCGTCCCCAGACTTGAAAAAAAGAGTTTCAGACTGGAGAAGGAACAGAGTTAAGAGAGAGAAATCCAGAAAGACAGAGAGCGAGCACACCAGGGCAATGCAATCCAACCCCCTTTCTTCCCCCAAAGCCCAGGCTGAATCCTGAGGTTTGCTGATATGTTAGGTTTATATTTGCTGCTGTAACAAATTTCCACAAACTTGGTGGCTTAAAACAACACAAATTTATTATCAAATAATTCTGGAGGCCAGAAGTCTTAACCAGCTAAAATTGAGGTGTCAGCAGGTCTGTGTTCCTTTCTGAAGACTCCAGGGGAAAATCTGTTTTCTTGCCTTTTTCAGCTTCTAGAGGCTGCCTGCATTCCTTAGTTCATGGCCCACTTCTATCTTCAAGGCCAACAATAACCAGTAGATTCTTTCTAATGCTGTATCACTCTTGATACCAACTTTTTTCCTTCCCTCTTCCACATTGAAGCACCCTGTGATTATACTAGGCCCACCGGATAATCTGGGAAATCTTCCTATCTTCAAGTCAGCTGATGAGGGCCTATTTTTAAGGTATCCTTTCCCCTGCCTCTCAGAGCAGGAAGTCAGGGAAAATGTTATCCTGAAGAATATTTTTTCCTAAGAAGTCAGAGAGTGGAAGCCCCCAAAAGGCCATTTCTCTGGGTATTTCAAATTAACTGGTAGGTCAAACATGACTATCTCCCACGAGGTCCTTTCCAAAACTAAAGTCAATGTCTTTCTGTTCACCACTGGTCTCTGCCAATGAGTAAAGGGGAACATAGAACATCTGCTTTTAAAAAAATGACTCCATGTTTTCTTTACATTACAGAATTATTGTCCATTCATTATATAAAGTTTGGGAAATGCCAAAGAGTATGAACACAGAAACATGAGTGATCTATGATTCCATTATCCAGCCACAATCCCTCTTAATTACTAGGTACATATGCTTCCATCCTGTTCTTGGTTTATATGCCACTCTTTTCCTCAATATTATATTCCAATCTTTTATGTCATTAGAAGTATTTAAAAACACTCATTCATATATATGCATATATACCATTAAAAATACTCTTCTATTATTTGGCATATAAATTATTTCCCAGATAAAGACTTTTCAAATTAAATAGATAAGTTATTCAAGTTTTATAGGCCCATGCTCTAAGATAATACAGACAACGACTATGATACAGACAACAACATTTTGAGCCCAGAAGGGGAGAAAATGGAAATAGCTATCAGTTTCTTGGTAGGGTGTTGACACATTTCCAAAATATGAAGGTGTATGTGTACTGTTCCATCTTGGATTGGCCTATCTTAGAGAGCTCATGGGGCCCTCACGGGCCATTTAGAAAACTAATTTCAAGTAGACTCCAGAGACGGGTACAAGGTCTAGAGCCAGCCTTTGTGATTTGATTCTAGAGTTACCAGCAAAGTCTCACTATACCTCTAGACTAAGGCCTGATACTTCAGCTTTAAAATCCCACTCTTTTCCCATCAGGTTTTGCTAGTTTGAAAAATACTTTGGCATCTCAGGAAATGTAAACAATGTGAACTACTGTTCTTAGAATGAAGGTACAGGCTCTTCTTGTGCTTTGTTTTGCCTCAGTTCTAGGGAGCAATGATTGACATATATCATTGTAGAGAGGAGGTTTAGACAGGAAGGAAGGAAGGTAGGACCCAAAAAAAGGAGGGGGTGTGCAACTGATAAAGGAAAGCCATGGAGCTGAAGAATGGGAAAGCAGGGCTCTGAATTCAGAGGGCTGGGGCTTCAGCAGAACGAGTATCTCTTGAGAACCTATTCCATTAGACAGTGGGATTTACTGGGTGTGAGGAGGTAGGAAGGACAAAGGTGAACACCTCTGGGAGTTCACAGAGGCAGCAAAGTGAAAGAGAACTCGGACTCTGGGAACAGAAAGCCTGGATATGAATCCCAGGGCTGTTTCTTACTCTTTCCACAACCTCAGAAAAGTTACTAGGTCTTCATGCGCCTCAGTTTTCTTATTATCTGTTGGAGGTAAACATAACTCCCTGCTCCCTCTTGTATTTCACTGGATGCATTAGTTCACCAGCATGTAATGTCATAACCACACCACAGTCTTCCTCTCCACTGGATGGTATAACCAACTGATGACATCTAACCTCTTTTAAAAAGTACCAATAGATGAAACCCTTTCAAGCTCCCCATGCTCTTGATTTTTTTTTTTTTTTTTTTTTTTGCGCGCGGTACGTGGGCCTCTCACTGCTGTGGTCTCTCCCGTTGCGGAGCACAGGCTCCGGACGCGCAGGCTCAATGGCCACGGCTCACGGGCCCAGCCGCTCCGCGGCATGTGGGATCTTCCCGGACCGGGGCACGAAGCCGTGTCCCCTGCGTCGGCAGGCGGACTCTCAACCACTGCGCCACTAGGGAAGCCCCCATGCTCTTGATTTTGAGATGAGTTCTGAAAGAAGAAACTGTTCTAGTGCCTCAAGGAAGGAAGGTAAGTGGCAGACACACCATGTGGATGGAAAATGGTTTAAGACAAGTCAGATTGCTTATTTCACGTCATTTCAGGTTGCTAAAAAATATTCAGCCTCCGTTAGTTTTCACATCAACTTGTTAGGGAACTGTGGACCAAAACCACCCACGTTGGCCATGCCCGCTTTCCTCAGTTGTCTCAAAACACGAGGTCCCAATAAGGAACATGGTGCTGCCTCTGAAAAGGAGAATGCGGGAGGGGCCGAAAGAGGGAGGAGATGACCAATCTCCCAGAGTCTTTCGCATTGGAATCCCTCTTGGCTGAGAGGCGCGCACCACCAAGAAGGACCCTGAGTCAGACTATGGTCCAAGCAAGATGACTGGCCAGACACACCTGGAAACTAACCCCATTACCATAAAACCTGAGACTGTGAGCCATGTAGCAGAACAGTTATCCTGGGTTCCCTTACCCTGCTGTTCTCCATCCGGGCGCCCCTTACCAATAAAGTCCCTTGCTTTGTCAGCACACGTGTCTCCTCAGACAATTCATTTCCGAATGTTAGAGAAGAGCCCACTCTCAGGCCCTAGAAGGGGTCCCCCTTCCTGCAACAAACTGACATGGCCAAGATTATTGGAGAAGCCAGCTGGAAGGTCATACATGGATTTGACCCAAATGTGCAAATTCCTCTTCAATAACTGAAGAGTTTTCTAAGAACCAAAATTCTTTCAAAGGAAAAAGAAGATGCTGGAACAAGGCTTCACTGCAGTGCAAAGGGAATAGTCTATGAGTTCCTTAGTTACTGCTAATGTAAGAAGGATTTCCAACAGGTACTGGTGCAGCTGGCCGAGAAGATATTTATGGTCCACTGAGAGTTGTAAGCAAGGACTGTTTCTTTTTGAGGGGGGAAAAAAAAGGCAGCAATTTCCTTTTAAATATTTCAGTGTGCTATCATGACATGAATACACTACAAGGCATGCAAAAGTATTTAAACGGTTCCAGAGCACAAAACCAGCTCAGAAAGAATGACCTTGGGAGTTGTAGAAGCTTGGCTAGAGTGTGTTGATGACTTCCTTGTATTTAAAAGACAAAACAAAACAAAAAACCCACAAAACTATAAAAAGGAGTTATAATAAAGTACCCACCTGGGGGCTGAGGGGTTAGATCCTAAAAGCAGAGAAAACATCTAACTCTGGAAGATGCCAATTTCCTACATTTTAAGTCTTACATACTTGATTAGCAGTAGTGTGTCCAGGGTTAGTGGAAATCTAGGATGTGAGGGGTGTGTGTGTGTGCGTGTGTGTGTGTGTGTGTAAATGTCTCTAAGGTTGAACAGAGCTCTGGAAACTGTCAAAATTTAGCACTGGAAGGCAGAGTCTCTAAGAAAATCACTTATCTCATTATCCTTGAGTTTTCCATAAAAGGGAAGATAATATTTTCCTCAGACCAAAGACTTTGTAGTCAAACGGACTTTAGTATAAACAAGCTTTGCCACAAGCTGCTTAAAAGGTTAGGCAAACACTTACCCTCTGTGAGGTTTAGCTTCAAGATAATGGTCTTAATGATACTTATCCAGTAAGATTTATGAAGAATAAAGTAATGTATGCATAGCACCCAGCACAGAGTCCAGCCCATTGTGGACTCTCATTAAATAACAGTAATGAGTTTATTCTATTTTTCATTAGTCCTCTCCCTAGGAACAAAGATTAAGAACTAGAATTGTTTATTATTGTTAATCTGTTGTCTGTTACTGTTAGCCTAATGCTATTAGCTTTTCTCCCCATTTAAATATGGAAAACATGAAAGACGTTGAGATTTCAATAGCAAATTCAACATTAAAAAACTTGTAATAGGGGCTTCCCTGGTGGCGCAGTGATTGAGAGTCCACCTGCCGATGCAGGGGACACGGGTTCATGCCCCGGTCCGGGAAGATCCCGCGTGCCGCGGAGCAGCTAGGCCCGTGAGGCATGGCAGCTGAGCCTGCGCGTCTGGAGCCTGTGCTCCGCAACGGGAGAGGCCACAACAGTGAGAGGCCCACATACCGCAAAAAAAAAAAAAAAAAAAAAAAGAACTTGTAATAAATTACTGTATTGACCCAATGCATAGAATTTAGAGCTATACAGGTATAGGAGCCTTTTCTAGATTTCTTTTTTATTAGAAAGAAAATCAGGCATCTCTCAACTTGCTCCTCTAAATCAGGAGGTCATAAAAATCTCTAAAAAGAACTGCTTGCCATGAAGCTAAAGCAATTTGAAAGACTTAGAATAAGATCCTAAGTCAGAATTTCTTCTTCCTGGAAGAGATTTCCTCATTGTGTTTGAATGTCTGGATAGTGTGGGTTGCATACTTGGGGCAGCTTAAAAGTTTAATGTGCTCACAAATTATTGAGCTGCTATGTCTGTGAAGGCTTCTCACTCACAGGCATGCATGATAACAGTCACAAGCGATGACACTGAACCCGTATGATCTCCCCTTAATGTGTTCTTTGGAGTTGGAAAATCTCCTGAGTCTCCAGAGAAGGGGGTCTCTGGCCAGTCAGACTCACCCACTCCCACCAACTCCTTAGAATGCTTCTGACACACCCTCAGGATGATGATGATGATGATAACGGTAATAATTACACAAATGATAAGAGCTAGTATTTACTGAGCATGAACTGTCCACCAGGAATTGTTTTAGGGCTTTACATGTAATAACACTTAATTATCACAGCAGTCCCATCACAATCCCCATCTTACAGATCAGGGAATTGAGATACAGAAAAAGTTCGGCAACTTGTACAAAAACACGGAGCTGAGAACGAACACCAAGTCTGGAGTCAGAGCCCCAAACTCAACCCTTAGACGATACTGAGTCAAAAGGACATTTAATGTGTTTCTTTTCAAAAGTGGAACAAGAAAGTTCAGCCACCTGAGCAAGGCGTGATTGGGCCACCCACAGAAAAGTTATAATCTTCAGAAACATTTAACATGGTTGCTTATCTGTCCTCCAAAATTCATGGATTATTTTAGGAGCATCCCTGGTGAAATTAGTAGCAAAAAGATTAAAAAAATAAAAAGGTAAACTCTGTGTAGAGGGATCTATCTGGTCATCTTTGAGGTCATTTCATCTTTAAAACTTCAACAAAGTCTTGATCAGGGATGATGAAACCTGACGTAATTGTTTAATGACGTAATTCCTATGCTATGATTTTCAGGACCAGGAAAAATAAATTATTGTCCTTTGGATTTGGAGGGCCAGGGTAAAAAAATTGAGAGGTTTTACATCAAATTACACTTTATGAAAACTAATGAAGCTAATTGGATTGAATAAATTCTGGAACCGCACCACCCAATTTGGTAGACACTAACCACATGTAGCTAGTCTGAGTTGAGATTTGCTGGAAAAGTAAAATACACATTGGACTTCAAGAACTTATACAAAAAGAGGACATAAATATCTCACTAATAATGGCTTATATTAGTTATGTGTTGAAATGATAATATTTGGGTTATACTAGGTTAAAAATTATATCATTAAAGTTAATTTCACCTATTTCTTTTCACTCGTTTTAACGTGGCTACTAAAACATTTTTAATTACGTGTGTAACTCATATTCTATTTCTATTGGGCAGTGCTGCTTTAGAACACAACGTGCAAAGTACGGACTGGGGACATTGATCATAGATAGATGTAACCTGATGGTGACAAAAGAACACCCACATTGTGGGCACCCAAGCTGGGACTCCAAACGCCAGGCTCTGTTTCCAGGGCTTTATGTACATTCTCTGAAGCAGGCAACTCAGAGGCCTATTGTTCATCTCTGCTGGAATACGACACATGATAGTTTCAAAGAATGAGCCCTGCTCCAAGCTAAGGGGTAACAGGATTTATTTATAAAGGTTATTTGAAATAAGTTTATCTTTCTTTGTCTAATGAATGACAGATGATAATTGAAAAGCAAAAGCATTTTCAAATGCTTTGGGGCTTTAAAATTGTATTAATTTTTATCTTCACTTCCCCCCTAATTCTTGCGTATTTTGCTTTTCTTCTTTAAGAGAGAGATCAAGTCAAATGTTTGGGGGCTTTTCTCTTTGAGGCTATTGTAATTTATTGATATAAATGTGTCAATGTTTAATCCATATCTTTTTTATTCTTGCTGTATTTATCCATTTCTGCTCATAACATATTCCTCCTGTAACTTTTTTTTCTATCCCTATTCCCCATACTCTCAATTCTCTAAGTAAAATTGATTTGGAAACATTTGTTATACAAAATCTTGATAGTTTGCTTTAGTGGGTCATAGGCTAAACGGTTATCAAAACATTTGGACACTCTTCTTAAGTGACTCTCCATTGATAGCTATGCCAAGAACCGTGATTATAAACCTAACCAAGACTTTAAAAAATGCACAAATGGCACCGTCTTCAAGTCTGGATATTAACTGAGGTTTGACACAATTAATAGTGTCTGAGAACAGAATTGTGAGAAACAGGCAGAAAGACAGAAAGATACCCCAGCAACAAGGATTTCTTGGAGCAGGTATTATCCACCTTAACTAGCAAGCATCTTATAGATTTCTGCTGGAATATGTCTGTTTGGTGAGACAATTCACTGATGAGGGCACACAACAATGCCTTATTTAGAAAATAATGAGGGAGGACCACATAGAACAGTTTGATGGAGTGGTTTTACTTGGTACCATGGATAGACTGATATGTAGTTCATTTGTTCTTGCTTATTTCCCACGAATATGTAGTCAAGCATATTCAGATGAGAGAGAAGAGCAGCTGTGGGAAAACACCCAGGAGTCAGACAATGTTTATAATGACTTCACCCAGGGTGTCAGTTCTCTGGAAGCTGACTCCAGGAAAAACCATAGAGGTGGCATCCTTTGCCTTGAGGCCTATTCTGTAGATACCTGTCCTCTCATCATCAGCTACTCTTCTTTTATTCTTTATTTCCTCTTAAGTGTCCACTGACTTCATGATATTCTCTGGAGGCCCCCAGCCCACCATCACCACCATAATAGCTTTCCATGCTCCTCAACATTCCACATGTGTAGATGCCATCAAATATGACTAATATGAATTACATCATCCCTGAATTCTTATCTCTACTAGGAAAAATGGGTGGGAATATCTTTTAACCAGATAAATGCTACTCTGCTAATTTTATGTTTCCCTTTTCCAAAGGACATAGATATTTAACTGAGTAATAATCTGACGTTAAGTAAGGGTAAATCAGATGTCTACCAAGTTCCTTTATCATTAAAATAGGTATCAAAAGAGCACTCAGGGATCCACTCAGAGAGAATTTGAGGTCACAGATCCTTAAATTATCACACTATATATTTATTTGTTGGTTATATCACGTCCAGCTTCTTTGAGTTAAAAGTTCTCACGAGTTGAAGAAGAACCAAAGGCATCTTTAACTTTATTCTTAACAAGAGGTAACAAAGTTTACAATCCGAAATTCTCAAACACTGTAAAACTCATCCTTCAGTATGAGGACATCATTGAACCCAGAGGAAAAAAAGCTAATTGACTGTCTCAGTGAAACATTCCTTCCCTTTTGGAGAGTCAACTGGGGACCCATGGACTTTGAGCCCATTGTCAAATGGTGTGTGAAAGAGATCCAAGTTCAACCATAAATATTATCAGCAATATAATCGTTTTCTCCAGCCCTCAGGGCCAAATGACCTGCATTTTAGCGAACTGATTTTGTTCATGCATTGTATTTAGCCAAGCAATTGTTTCCCATGATATGCTTGAACCCACAGTTGCTCTGTCTATGAAATTCATGGTTGAGTTTTTCCAATTGCTGATTGCTAGTCCCACTGGCCTTAATAATAGTCACTTCCTTCGTCCATAATGGGTTTTATATATAGTGCACAGTCACCACCATTCAATGTCACCCATAAACATTTAATGAATTGTCCAATACAGTTATGAGAGTTGCTTACTTGGGACACAGCTAGGGTAAGCCTTACAGCATTAATGAGATGATATACCACGACATTAGGCAAGGGGTGTTTCCATCCCCCACATTAGCTGTACATGCTCTCTTATCTAAGGACACATTTCTGTTATTCTCATAATCTTCATCAACTTGTCGAGATAATGAAGGGTCCACTGAGTTCAGACAAGGCCTCATGTAATTCATGGCAATTTAAATAACATAGATATAGAAAGGGTTTAGGAGCACCATATAAATAAGTTCTGCATGGAGAACCATAAAGAAAGGGCTTTACAAGAGCTTCTGCCTTGGAAAGGATGGAGTTTGAACTCGGTTTTGAGGGAGAGAAGAGAGACTAATCCTCTGAAATGAGGAAGATAAATTATCCAACAGAATGCATAAAGACACATTCAGGACAGAGAGCTGGAGGAAGAGCAGATGAAGATGAACTCAGAAGTGATAATCAAAGTTGGAAAGAAAGGAAGGGAGACTTTTGTGCCTGTTTTCAGCCAATCCCACATCTGTATTTGTTACAGACATGCAAGTCTGGGTTTCAGGGGAGGCAATTTTCTTATCAGCTTTGACATATGCCTACCAGACTTCCTCAGAAGTCAGACAATGTTTATAATTACTTCACCAAGCCCTTCTGATGTGCCACAATTTGCAGCCATCTGTACACTGATTTCTGACCAACAGACTTTATTCCATCAATGCTCCATTAAATTAACCTCAGATGGCTGACATCACCATGTCAGAATCTCACCCAGTGTAGCTATGAGTTAAGAAATTGACCTTCTGAAAAGCAAGATGTTCTCTCCTTTTAAATTATGTAAGGACTAGTAGGGAATTTCAAGTTCCTCTATTTCAACACCCTGTTCTTTCAGGTATTCAATCACTTAACAACTATTTATTTACCTGTTCTATACCAGATTAGGTCCCTGTTCTCATGGCTTTACAGTGTAGTTGGGGATGCAGGCACTGAATAATACACTAAGAAGTTATTTCAAGTGTGGTAAATGTTATGAAGGAAATGCACATGGAAATACGATAGCCTTACCCTGGAGGGGATAGGGGATTAGCTGTCTTAGATGAGGTGGGGGGGATCAGTAAAAAGGACTCTTTGAGGAGGTAATATTTGGACTGAGATTTGGAAGAAGATATGAAGCCACATGAAGGGGAAGAGAAGATGGAAGAAGTTACAGTCAAAGAAAACAACATGTGCAAAGTTCCTGAGGTGGGAACAAGAATTTGACAAAAGCAAGTGGTGCAAAAGAATGAGGCTGAGAGGAGCTGGGGAGGTGGGCAGACCCACTACTGAGGTCAAAGAACTCACCCAGGACCACAGCATTGTAAATGAGGAAGCAAGGAGGTGAGATGGATGTTACAGGTGAGTGGCATACAGACTGGACGGAGGATACTGGGGACTAGTAATATGTGAGTGGTAGAGAGAAGAGGAGTAACCCATGAAACAGGCAAGGATCTCAAACTCAAATGCCTTCAAAGGCCAGGCTGGTATCATAAACAAGTGAGCCAAGCCAGGTAAGAGACAGGGAGTGGTAGTGACCTCGAGAATGAATGACATGCCTAATAGCATCCAGACTCATTAAAAAAATATGTTGCAGGCAAAATAAAGCATGCCATTAAAAAATTCTTCACAAGCAAAATAAAACACATACGAGGAGGCAAACAAAGCCCACGGAACATCAATAGGCAACGCCGAGCTGGGGGAAAGGCAGGAAGGAGGCTGGGAATGAGAAAACTCATTAGAGTGATCTCAGATAAGTCAAGGAAGAGTTATATTTCCATGAACTGAACAGGAAAGAATATATTTGATGAGGCAGTAACCCGAATGCTGTAACACTAACAACAACAACAACAAAAACCCTACACTATTTGTTACAGAACTTTTGTAACCTAAAAATGGAGGTAACCATCAAATGGTCAGATATGTAAAGACAGGAATCACAGAGCCATGTGGCCCATCCAAGAACTGGATGGAGAAGTCCTCTTGAAGCATCACGGTCATTCATTCTGTGCTTGCATGGGTCCAGGGATGGGAAGCCCCCTCCGTCACAAGGCACTCTAAGTATTCAGAAGTTTCCATCAATTTGACCTGTTGTTATGTGGAACTGATACCTGACTCCTTGATGCCTAACAGTTCCAGATCTGCTCTCTGGAGCCACATAGAACAGCTTTAATATCTTTTCTACCTGCCAGCCCTACAGATACTTAGAAAGAGTGACCCTGTCACAGCCTTCCCTCTACAAGCCTTCCCTTCTTCAGACAACACATCCTCACCTTCAATGACTCCCCAAGGTAACTGTTTCCAGGTTCTGTCATCCTAATCACCTTTCTGTGAACCTTTTCCGATTTGTTACCATCCCCCTTAAAACAGTGCCCAGGGAGCATACAGCATTCCTAGCCAATTTATAATCTAGAGCTTCTCCAGACATCATTTTCTATTTCTGCAGCAGTAGGAATACAATTCCATTTTACGGAGCTCAGTCTCCTGCTGTCCCTCCCAGGCAGTGTGTTTGTCGTATTTCATGGAGAGATGCATAATCTGGGGTGAGTACTCCCATCAGTATAAAGAATGCCGCCCCTGGGCCTCCCTGGTGGCGCAGTGGTTGCGAGTCCGCCTGCCGATGCAGGGGACACGGGTTCGTGCCCCGATCCCGGAAGATCCCACATGCCGCGGAGCGGCTGGGCCCGCGAGCCATGGCCGCGGGGCCTGTGTGTCCGGAGCCTGTGCTCCGCGGCGGGAGGGGCCACAGCAGTGAGAGGCCCGCGTACAGCAAAAAAAAAAAAAAAAAGAATGCCGCCCCTCATCACTCCATCATTTCTGATTAAGGTCACTCAGTCTAATGTCCATTACATCTTGTACCAGTAACGCCTGTGCAATGCCTCATGTTTCTCGTGCTGCTTTCTAGGCATTATCTTATTATGCGCTCCAACTGGAGACGTATTTTTGCACAAAGAGTAAGATGAATCTCAGAGTGAGCAGTTTAAGACAGAGGGAAAATTGGAAATCTGACCCTTGAAAAGAGCACTGGAAGGGGGTATCCAATGACCTGGCTTCAAATCCAGGTTTTCCATTTACTCACCGTTGCTGGTTTTTTAAAAACAAAACTAATAATGGTAATAAGAACAGAAACAGTTAATTATTAATAAATGCTGGTACATACTTTACCAGCATGTACCAATCCCTGTAATAAGCTTTTCATGTACAGTATGTCATATATTACATGCAACCACCTTTGGAAGTGTATGTATTATATATTATCTACATTTTAAAGAAAAGGGGATTAAAACACAGGGTTTAAGTGACTTGTCCAACATCACACAATCCCAGTAGGTGGCACTGGGATTTGAACCTAATTCTGCCTGTCTCCGAAGTTCAACATCTTCAAGTCTCGAACCACAATCTCCCTTAGTGGGTACTTACGACTTAGCAATTAATGGGGAAAAAGAAAACTCTTTTAGCAATTACTTCTCCTGAGAAGCTTCTCCTAATGGGTAGGAGACAGGGACATGTGTTGCTTCACCTGTGAGGCTGGAGACACTGGGAGAGTGTACACGAGAGAGCAAAAGAGTGTGGAGGAGAGAAAGGCCACACACCAACCTCAGCCTCGGACATCATGTCTCAAACTGGGCTGAAATGTAGCCCTGCAGCTTCTGTCACAAGCACCTTTGGAATACAAACAAGACTTCAAGGGGACAGTTCAGCCTAAGAAAACAGTGTTTTCACCTTTCCAACCAAGCACTCCAGAGCCTCACTGCCATCAGATCAGCTCTTACGCGTGGGGAACATAGGTGCCCTCTCCTTGCTGAAAGAAATATTTAAACTGAAATGATCTTCTGGTATTTTACACCAGCATATCCATTACACGGTCTACGGTCCGCATAGCACAGACAGACATCTGGAGGTTCTCATGTGGATGAGGTCCTAGGATCAGATCACCTGGCTCTTCCTGCTCATCTTTATAGTGGTTTCACACTTATATCTTTGAATGGAAGTAATAAGTTAACTGCTAAATGCTTATGACACAGGGGTTACACTCATCATTCCAACCAACCTAGTTTCCGCTGACCATAACTCAAAGTTCCACTCTGAATAAATGCTGTTAGGAGAGACAAGCTGAGTTCCAAAGTGGTTTTAAAATTAAATGTGGGTGGGAGGGAGGGCGACGCAAGAGGGAAGGGATATGGGAACAGATGTATATATATAACTGATTCACTTTGTTATAAAGCAGAAACTAATACACCATTGTGAAGCAATTATACTCCAATAAAGTTGTAAAAAAATTAAATGTAGTATTCAGCTAAAAAAGAAAAAATCATATATCAACCTGCTTGATTTCCATTGGTGGCACTCTAGATTATCTCCTACGGAACCTCTGGGCTGTATCTCCATGAAAATGTTTAGTGCCTTGGTAAATGACAGGACAGAAATCACAAAGACACCTGGTTTCTGCCAGATTACATTTGAAAAAGAAAACCATTATAATTCACTTGTCTTCAGGTTCTGCAATGGCCGTTCTTGGCTCCTTGGCCTCTACTGCCACTTCCCAAGTCTGATTGGGTAGAATCCCATTTAAGACCATATATCCAGGGTTCCTGGTTCATTAGGTTGATTTCATCACATTTCCAGCCCCGATGATCAAACAATAAGATCAGAGAGAGCAGACCTACCTCATCATAGATGCTGTCATTCCTGCGGAAGTCTCCAGCCTTCCTTGGGAGAACGTGGATGTGAACATGCTGAAAAAGTACAAGGAAGAAAGAATAAAATGTGAGTATCTCCCCATAAATTTCTAGACTTGAGAGTGATGCTCCCATGAAGTCCAATGACTCCACATTGGCTCCTGCTGGATTATTTTTCAGAGGAAGATGATGATCACCCTCAGTGACTATATGTGAAATCTGCAGAGAATAGAGGCTCAAAACAAGAGAGGACAATGTGGTGGCATACATGAGAGTGTGAGTGAAATGCTAGTGTTTTAGGGGCTCCGTGGAATTATTCATAGTTGTCAGTCTTGGTTGTATTTGGCCAGTGCTTTGAAATGACAGCGTGTCTTAAAAGGTGACCATAGGGACTCTGAAACTGACAAGAAATAAGGATTGGCTAACAGAGAACTGCATAAGTACAGAAGCAGAGCAGCGAGAGCAGAAAGGAGCATATGGAGCAAGTTACAGAGCAGGGGCTTCAAATAATCACCGTATAATAGTAACGTCAACAGTCCTCACCTATTAAGTGTTGAGTTACTCTGATAAGAAAGCTTTTATCTCATTTAATGATCTGAATAATCCCCTGAGGCAAGTTCTACTATGATCTCCATTTTAAGGATGAGGAAATCTACGCTCAGAGAGGTCAAAGCCCCAGAGGAAGTGGCAGAGTCAGCACAGGAAGCCAGCCCATCTGGCTCTTACCACCACGTTCTTTGTCAGCACATAACACTGATTCTGTGAAGTCAATCTTTTAAACAGTCCATTTCTCTAGTCTACTAAAGTGCCCAGGTAATATACACAGCAATGCTATTATGCAGAGATCATGAGTCAAGGCACACAGCATATCTAATTCAATATCCTTCAAGGCTAAACTGCCATTTAGAAGTTTTATTTCCAAAGAGCCTCTATTGTACCTCAGCCGAAGTTAAACCTCACTTCTGCCCTTGTGCCATGTTCACAAACCAGGGGGAGGAATGTGAAAAGGAAAAGCCTAAATGTGGACAGGCAGACAAAGAATCAAACCTAGTCTCTGACCACACCCACCCCCTTCTTGATTACAGTGATCAGGCTCCAAGCCTCCAAAGGGCCTCCGGAGAATGTGAGATTAAGTGTCCCTGTGGCTTTGCTGCATGAGGAGGGGAAAATGATATGCTATTAAAGCAGAGGCAGGGAACAAGGCAGTCCAAGGTGAATAAAGCAGAGAGGAGCTTCACATCAGCCCCTGAGCACATGGTCCCCAGAGCCACATGTTTTTCCCAGAATATTCTCCAGTTAATGATGAAGCCAGTCATGGATTCCTCAGCAACTGGGACAAGTGCATGCCTAAGTCACAAAGACTATGTGAGCAGCAGGAGACAGGGAAAAAAAACAAACAGGGAAAAATACATCACAAACTACCCATGGAAACAAATTCTTAGAAGGAAGCAGTGCGGGATAAGCCCAGGCTGAAAGTGATTGATGCACGTGGGCTAGTTGACTTAATAGCAAGATGGCAAAACTGCCACAGCACATGGAAATAGCCCACCCTTAAAAGAAGGCGTACTCAATCTTTACTTCCCAAACCTACAGCTACCCTTTCCCCCTTCTTCCCTCTTTTCCTCCTTTCCTCCTTCTTTCTTCCCTTCCTCCCTCCCTCCTTTCCTTCCTTTCTTCCTTGTATCTATCCATCCATCCATCCATCCATCCATCCACCCACCCACCCACCCACCCACCATCTCCCTTGGACCTTTCAATAATCAGGTATTCCAGACCAGTGTTCTGCAGCCAAATTGCCTAATGCAAATCCTGGACCTACCACTTACTAGCTCTTTGGTCTTGCCTCATAAGGCCTATATCTCAGTATCCTCATTTATAAGGGGGGTTGCAACCGTTTCGACCTCACAGAGTTGTTAAGAGGATCAAATCTGCTCACCATGTCCCTAGCATGCTGCTTAGTCCATACTTAATACTTAATACATACAACTGCAGCAGTATTACTCTTACTTTTTATTTATGTTTGTTTATTTATTTTTTAATCAGCAGATAGAGATCCCACTCAGGGGTTGGTTCCCACACCAGCAGGGAAGATACTTAAGAAGCTCCTTGAATGGGACATGGTTAAAATTACTCTGTTGCTAAAGCTTATTTCTGTTGCTTTGACTAGTGGTTCTCAAATCTGAGCATGCACCCGGGGCTTAGTGAAACACACATCGCCAGGCCCCTAGAATTTGCATTTCTTACAAACTCCCAGTGATATCAATGTTGCTGGTCCAGGGCCATACTTAGACAACCACAACCATGGTTCACAGGATCCGTCTAGTTCCTGACCTCCTCTCCTGAAGATGTGCTAATGTAAGCACCAAGGTCACTCACTGTTTTGCATTATGGGAGACCTATTACTGAATGCTTCCTCGACTTCCCGCTCTCTGGTCACCCTCTGTGCCTTGTCCTTATGAATATGTCTGCTCTTGTCCACTAATGACATACAGGTGGCTGTGAACTTACATTAGGGAAACCTCCGGGGTCCAGGCCCATCCCACACCTCTTCTTCTTTACCTTGCTCTCCTGGGTTAGTGTTCAGGGCTATTTCTATTGGCTCTGTTGCCACCCAGTCCTGGAACTGCCATCCTTGGCCATTGGTAGCCACTTTAAATTCACTGTGATTCTGATGACAGCAACCAGCTCCCTGTGTAGGTGATCTTCCCCGAGGGCATAGCTCTCAACACAGTCTGATAGCTCGACTTAAATTCTTAAGTGACAGACTCATCACAAGATCCTGACAAACCATCCAACTTCTCAGAAAAGGGAAATCACCATAAAGCCTGCTCAAAACCTCGCTGTTGCGAAGGAATACCATTGCCACGGCCTTCCAATAGAATGGCATTCTGATAAAACCCCCATGAAGGGCACATACGGAGATAATTCGACATCATTCGTTCTTCATATTGAACTTTGGTGATCACAATTGACTTTTTTAAGTGCTAAAAAAACCTCTGATTAAATTTTACAGTATAGCTGCTTGAGTGGGAAGAGTATTTTTTTTTTTTTTTTGAGGTACGCGGGCCTCTCACTGTTGTGGCCTCTCCCGTTGCGGAGCACAGGCTCTGGACGCGCAGGCTGAGCGGCCATGGCTCACGGGCCCAGCCGCTCCGCGGCACGTGGGATCCTCCCGGACCGGGGCACGAACCCATGTCCCCTGCATCGGCAGGCAGACTCTCAACCACTGCGCCACCAGGGAAGCCCGGGAAGAGTATTTTTAAAAATACTCTTTTTGGTATGCACTGCATACCAAGAAAGTTTTCATGGTCAACTAAAATTCCACCATGCTCACTAGCATAGTGTCAGAGAAGACCCACTCAAAAGACACATGGTTAAATTTGTTTAATTAGCAATCCAGAAACTTATTTAATTATGGAGATCTCCACTCTTTATTCATATAACATCTGTTTACATTTTTCTAACATTTATAATTATTCATGCAAAAATATTTAGAACCAAGTTCTAGTCTAGAAACCAGGGATATAGTAATGAATAAGACAAAGTCCCTGCCTCCATAGAGCTACAATGCAAAGGGTGATACAGAAAATAAGCAAGAAAATAAATATACAATTTAGTTTCAGGTGGATATAAGTGTCCTGCAAAAAAACCTAGTGGGAAGAGCTAAAAATTCAGAACTGGGACACTTCAACATTTGAATTTTGGGAAGAGAAGAAGTAGGACTCAGATTAAGGATACAGCAAAGGAGGAGGCAAATCAAGAGAGGATAAGTTCTCACATTGATGGAAGAAGGAATTTCAAGGAGTGCATCATCAACAGTCAGCACTGTTGAAAGCTTGAGTTAGTTTCCAGGAAACTGGGAGAATAAAACTTAACTAAAAAGCACATGACAAGATGCTCAACATCATCAATCATTAGTAAAATGAAAATAAAGACCACACTGAGATGTCACTTAGCAGTCAATAGAATGGCAATATTAAAAAAAGAAAAACAAGTGTGGATGAGCATGTGGAGAATTAGAGCATTCACAGGCTGCTGGTGAAAATGTAAAATGATGTCATTGTTTTGGAAAATAGTTCGGCACTTCCTCAAAAAGTTAAACATAGAGTTACCATATGATTCAGGATTCTACTCCTAAGTATGTACCCAAAAGATCTGAAAACAGGTCCACACAAAAACTTGTATATGAATATTTATAGCAGTATTATGCATAATAGCCAAACAGGGAAAACAACCCATATGCCCATCAAGTAGTGAATGTATTAAAAAAATGTGGTATAGCCAGACAATGGAATATGATTTGGCCATAAAAAGGAATGAAGTACTGCTAAGTGAAAGAATTATGCTAAGTGAGTTATGCTAAGTGAACGAAGCCAGACACAAAAGGCCAGATATATCATTCTGCTTATATGAAATGCCCAGTATAGGCAAATTTATAGAGATAGAAAGTAAATTAGCAGTTGCCAGGGGGAATGGGGAATGACTGCTAATGGACATGACGTTTCTTTTGGGGATGATGAATTTATTCTAAAATTAGATAGTCATGATGGTTGCACAACTTTGTGAATATACTAGAACAACATGAAACTGTATACTTTAAAGAGAGTGAATTTTATGGTATGTGAATTATGTTTCCATAAAACTGATACTTAAAAAAAAAACTGAAGCGGATTTTTTTTTTTCTGAAGAAGATTTAAGAGAGAGTAGAAGGTGAAGAAAAGGAGATAAATAAGCACAGATAACTTTTCCAAGGAAAAGGAGTTTCACAAAGAAATCCATGGCAGTAGTTGCAGAGGAGGGAGAAAATCACTTGTGAGGAAATACGGGTTTAAGTTTCCTGAGTCTACTAGTTTCTACAATTATTATTATTACCCTTAGTAGTAGTAATTGTTGTTAATATTTAATGAAAGATCACTACATACCAGTCCCTGGGTTGATTTACATCATTATTTCAATTAACCCTTACAATGCTGCCTAGAAGTTGTTAATACATGCATCACCATTTCCAAGAGACAAAATAGACCAAAGAGGTTAAACAACGTGGCCAAGCTCCTGAAGGCAGTGACCAGGAGGTGAAATCTGAACCTGAGTCTGCCATCAGACACTGGAGCATTTGCTCTTCACCACCAAGTAACACCATCTCTCAGGAGGCCACCCTGCCTCTCCGGATTCCAAATATAAGGACACCTCTTCGCCATGGCCTCTTGATGCCTCTGCCAGCTCTATGATTTCTCAGTAATGTCTTTGATCACATCTGCAAGTTCTTTCGGACTTGCATCCCTCAGGGGATGGAACCTGCCTTTGCCCAGAGATCTCAATTCACTTAAAGCAAGGATGTTATCTCCTAAGTCCCATTTCCACCTTACGTCTTCCTAGTTCAAAGTCATGCCAGATATAAATGTAGATTAACCAAGCTGTTCAATGTCAAGTCTTTTTCCCCCCCTAATTTATTAATTGTATGTAGTTTGCACCAAGCAGTAGATCCACCCTTTCCTGGCTCATCTGCTTGAGTAAATTTTAGCTTCTAAAGCCCTTTCCGTTATCTTTTTCTCCAAACGTAGGGTCTCTCTCAGTGTTAATACCTTAACATTTTTATAGGTCCCGCCTCTTTTGCACAATCTGTGTGTCTCCTTCCATCCTTTTGAACACATCTACTTTACTCTATACTCACCTGAGGATGTTCAGTATAGTCACACTGATGTGTTTTATCCTTGTCAGAACATATTCTGTCTATAAGGGATAAAATCATGGCGGGGAAAGGGCAGGGAAGACTAGAGATAGAGAGCTACCCTGCTCCATAACTAGGGTCCAGCAACCTCCATCAGTTGCCCAGTATGAATTCCTCTCCCTCAGATTAATGAGTAATCACAGAAGGCAAGTCTGATTCTGAAGGAAAACAAAAACACTGCTTTGGGAGGCAGACAGTGGACCCTCCAGTATGTCCATATCCTAATCCCAGGGCTGGTGAATATGTTAGGTTGTATGGCAACAAAAAATTACAGTTGCAGAAGGATTAGCATTGTTACCAGCTGACCTTAAAACAGGGAGAGTATGAATGACCCTGAATTATCCACCTGCACCCAATGTAATCACAAGGGTCCTTAAAAGTGGAAGAAGGTGAACATTGCCAAAATTTAAACTTTGTGCTTCAAAGGATACAGTCAAGAAAGTGAAAAGGTAACCCATGGAATGGGAGAAAAATTATTTTGCAAATCATCCATCTGATAAGGGACTTGTATCTAAGACATATAAAGAACTACTACAACTCGGTAATAAAAAGACAAAAAACCCAACTAAGAAAATGGGCAAGGGTTGAATAGGCATTTCTCCAAAGAAGATGTGTAAATGGCCAATAAGCAGAGGAATGGAGTTAGAAGGCCATCCCTTCAAAACAACTTCATGAGAGTCTGCCTCCCTCCCTCCCTCCCTCTCTCCCCTCTTTGTTTTCCCCCCTTAGAGGCAGATAAGAATACTTAAAACCAGCAGAAATCAGATTTCCCAGCATGAAACATATTTCTAGTGAGGGGCCATATAATTTATTGTCCAAAGGGGAATTTGGGGAGTGAAAGGAGGCATTGTTCATCACTACACTGGCCTGTTTATAACTATAGATGGGCCCCGACTTACGATGGTTCTACTTAAAATTTTCTAACTTTACGATGGTGCAAATGTAATAAGTAGAAACCATACTTTGAATATTGAATTTTGATCTTTTCCCAGGCTCACGGCTATATGTGGGTCCATACTCTTTCGTGATGCTGGGCAGTGGCAGCTACCACAGCTCCCGGTCAGCCACTGGATCACAAGGGTAAACAACAAGTACACTAACAACCATCTGTACCTAGACAACCATTCTGTTTTTCACTTTCAGTATAGTATTCAATAAGGGCCATGAGCTATTCAACACTTTAGTATAAAATAGGCTTTGGGTTAGATGATTTTTCCCAACTGTAGGTGAATGAAAGTGTTCCCAGCATGTTTAAGGCAGGCTGCTAAGCTATGATGTTCTATAGGTTACGTATATTAAATGTATTTTCACCTTAATGATATTTTCAACTTACGATGGGTTTACTGGGATGTCACTGGGATGTAAGTCGATGAAGATACGTATACAACTAAACCCAGACTGTTTCAAATAAACCAGGGCATACACTCACCCAAGTATTAGTTATTTAATTGGGAAGGATGATAAGCCTAACTAAATTGGGATTTGACATCCCCTCAACCTGGCTTAGAATCCCAGATCTGCCCCTTTGACCAGTTTGGTGACCTTGGACAACTTACTTACTCTCTGTAAGCCTCCATTTCCTCATCTGCTGCAATGGACACAGTAACATTTCCTATGTCTCAGTGTTTTGGTGAGAATGTGATAATGCATATAGAGCCTTATGCACAGTTAGTGCACACAGTGCTCTCACGTAAATGGTAGCAAATGTTATCATTGATAATGACTTAAAAATGGGTAGATGAATGGTGTGAAAGTACTATAAATGTGTAAGTAAAGTTTTTTTTACCTTATGAGAAAGAAATGACTGAATGGTGTGTCCGTGTTTTCTCTATAGAAAAGAAGTGGACTAAATTTGGGGGATTCTTCAAATAACAGATGAAATAGCCCCCATCTCTTTAGATGCTAGGACTGCATCACTCCTATTGTTCAAATGACAGCCTCAGAGTAGTGGGTAATGCATTTATCTCCACATCTTTGTTACTGTCAGGGAGGAAGAAAACTTTCCTCTACCCTTCTAGGTTCTTCTGGCTGCTCTAAGAATTAAACTGACATAAGACAGATTAACAGGAGAAAATCAAATTTAATATTGTACATACGGGAACCGAATATATATGAGAGGTACAGAGACAGAAAACTAAAATGAGGTACATGTGCTGTCCTGAGCTAAGAAATGGGATAGCGGACTGGGGCTTCCAAGGACAGGAGGGTCATTCACAGGATGATGAGAAGAAGAGCAAAGTTTGGTAATTAGATGTCTGTCCTGCCCTCTAGACGGGGAAATTTAGATAAAAATTATCTTTGGTAATAACTCTTTTTCTGGGAAAAATCCCCAATTGAAATTCTTCTAGGTAGTTAAGGGAGGGGAAGTAGTTTCTCTTGAGCCCACAGGGTCTCCATTGCCTTTAGCTCAACAGAATCCACGTGCCAAAGCGCACATCTTGGGGAGGTCTGTTCTGAACACTTACATTACCTAGATTATATACTTAAGCCTCTAGTACAAAAGAAGCCTGGGACTTCTTTTTGAGACAGTAAATGGTACTATTTGATGAAAAGAGGATGTTCTGCCCTTTGGAAATCAGGGAGAGGTAGGAGGTAGACACCAAAAATCTACAGCAATTTGAGAGTTACAATCTACTGGAGGAAGCCAAAGAAGTGAAAAACTAGAGGCAAGGTAATGGGAAGGGAGACTGTGTTAATGCCTCATGCCCAGATGTTTCTCTCCACATGGCAGTAACTCTACCACCATTCTTCCCTTTAATTCACTCACTAGAGGAAAATGGAAGAAGCCACTGAAATGTAATTGTCTCTTGATGTTCTCATTTGAGTCTACTACAAAAACAGTACAGAGATTTCTCATTTTGTTCTGTTTACTGTAGTCGGGTTAAAAAAAAAAAAAAAAAAAAAAAAGAGGAGGAGCAGTTCTCCCAGCACCTGCTTTCTTATTGGTAGTGACTTCCTTGCCCCCAAAGCGAGTGGTTTTTAAACGAAGTGGGTACATTCTCATAAGCAACATCGCCGTCTTATAAACATATCGTTAAAACAGGAGAGGTGATGGAAATATGACAATAGCTCCCATTTCCTTCTCAGGGTGAGTGGCCTACGTGCTATTCATCTTTTATTTTTCTTCTCATTTGCAATCAGTGCTTCCTTTACTTTACCAAGACAAATGATAGAAAAGGTGAGTTTTCTTCCCCTATGTCCTGTTTTGAATTTGTGAGCAATGGATAAGGAAGTTAATCCACTTTTTATCTGTTCTTCTTGTTCTAAATTTTAGTGGGAGAACACCTTAAAACAAAGAAAACAAATCTCTCCTGGGTTTACCCACTACCTATTACAGCATCTCGTGATCCAGTACTTTGCAGTGAAGATGAGCTACTCATGTGTGCAGTGTGGAAGATGCGGGAAACTGATTGGCAAAATAGATGCACTGACACTAGCTCATGTTTGTTCAGTCCTCTGGGCTTCTCTTCTTGTGGAGGGGGAACTGAAGAAGAGCCTGCCAATTATTTCCACCTTGTGAGCTTAAAGCCCAAAGGAAAAGACACATACTCAGGCTTTCAGAGTTCAGTGACACTCTATACAGCATCAGATTCCATCAGCTTCCTTGTATTTGACTTGAAAAGACCTTAATTTTTTAAAAATTTGAAATTTAAAGCTGTTTGGTCACTAAAAGCTCCTTTAAACTCTCATTGTGGTTTGGAGCCATACATCATGAAAGCTGTGATGCTCAGACGATGAACTGCACTCATACATCATTGGAGCACCATCCCTCTCATGATATATTATTACAACTCACAACTGGAACACCACCAGTGATGTACGGCTTAAAAACACAACTGTTAAGCCACGAAACTCCACAGGGTCTCAACAAAGTCGGAGATTTTTTTGAAACTGAATTGGTTCTTTATCTTTTACCTTTTTTTAAAGTTTCTCAGTTTGACTGGGAAAATTGCGGCACCTGGAAAATTGTGTTTCCTCTGTTTCATGAAAGGCACACCAGCTGCAATATGCTACAGGAAGGGACTTGCTAACACAAGGGCCAGAAACCATCACTGTGTGCCTGTGCTTTTTGACAGACGACTAATTTTATTCCTGAGTCAAACACGTCAAGGTGTCCTCAAGGCCCTTGAGCAGAAGCACTTCCAGTGACATTTATTTTGGAACTTAGTAGCTGGTAGTGTTTTCACACTGACCCTAAACTTTGCAGCAGAAGGTGAGGCCTCCCCAAACCAAGTGAGGAAGAATCCAGCCAGAAAGAAAACATGAGCTTTGGGGTGGGTGATGGTCTGGAGTGGAATCTATTTAGCAAGGCTTGCTGCAGAACCGAGCCTTCTGGTTTATAGCAGAAGCGGGTTGTCAAAAATATTTTCAAAACTACTATTGTGTAACAATAGTGATAATAAAATCTACTGAACATTTGGAATATGCCAGCATTGGTCTAAGAGCTTTATCTACTTGTTTCATATAATCCACACAATAATTTTATGTGTTAGAATACTGGTTTTCTCTCCACTTGAAAGATGGAGAGAGGAAGAAATGGAGGCCTTGGGAGGCGGAGTGAGAAGGTTTTCTCAACGCCAAAGCCCAGGTGCGACACTTCCTACTGGCACCTGGGGTGTAGTGAAACACAGCCCAGCAGGAGGTATCATCCCTCTGCCCGCATACTACTCACCCTCAGGATACTGAGCCCTTGTGCAAGAGAGTCCCATGAGAGAACAGATGTCTCACAAATTTGAGAGAGATCTTGTAAAATATTCTATATTCTATATTATCATCTTTTAGCTCATGATTGATTTTCAAAGTGCCCATAACAGGGCTTCCCTGGTGGCGCTGTGGTTGGAAGTCCGCCTGCCAATGCAGGGGACGCGGGTTCGTGCCCCGGTCCGGGAGGATCCCACATGCCACAGAGCGGCTGGACCCGTGAGCCATGGCTGCTTGGCCTGTGCATCCAGAGCCTGTGCTCCGCAACGGGAGAGGCCACGACAGTGAGAGGTCCACATACCGCCAAAAACAAAAACAAAGTGCCCATAACAGCTTCAAGTTCTTAAAACTGTTCAGCAAGAAGACAGTAGAATTTGTAATCACTGCCCTTAAAAAAGCTGACCAACTCAAGCTAGATCTGCAAAACCATGATAATCCTCAAATATGGTCATTCCTACAACATCAGGTTATGCTCCTGCAACAAGGCAAGTGGAAGCCCAGGCAGACCCTTCCAGGGTAGAGTCTTCCTGTCGAGCCACACAGACAGGAGGTCAGAGGTTCTTTGTGAAACTGGTTATGTTTGCTGCCTTGCTGGGAAAGCGCCTTAGTGCTACTTCCAGTAAAACAACTTTCAAGAGATACAAGAATGTTTCAGGATTTGTCACCCTTGTATTTTATGAGCTACCATTGTAGCTGTTGTGTTTATATATTCTTGGTAGAAAAAATTTTAAAGGAATTCCCTCCCTGTGAAGTTCCTTTCCCTCCTTCTCTCCGTCTTCCTCTCAGGTTTTAAGAGCCAGTTCAGATGTCACCTCTTCTGTGTGGCCTTCAGACTCTCCAGGGCTCCTCTGATTCCTTGTATGTATCTCAGTGACTGCTTTTATCACAAAATATCAAGAATTACAGTTCTCTCTCTTTCATTACTCTGGAACTCTAGCTTAGTCCTTACCATATTTTCTTCCTGATTATTTCTTTCCCCCTCCTCCCAGATTCCTAGCTTAGAGAACACATTGTGTAATTGTTGGAAGGATGGATATGTAGATGAATAGATGGATGGACAAATGAATGGATGGATAGATGGGTGGGTGGGGAGATGGCTGTGATCTTACTTTGTTAGCTTGCTTAAAAAAAGAAACAAAAAGAAAAAAGTAACCTCATACACATAGATCTTCTTCACCACTCTTGTCTTTTCCCTCTGCTTAGAAGTTCCTGCACATGCAAGAATGTGGTCTAGCTGGAGCCATTCTGACTGCATGGCACATGCCTTTCTTCCCCACTGAAAAGTATCGGTTTATCAAAATGTAAGTTTGAAGGTCTTATCTTTCTAGCTTCACATATGTCCTTTTTAAAAACTTCTCATATATGCTTGAGTGTCTGGAGCAAACAGCTTATCCTGAAAACGATCAGTATCCAGCCAACTGCCAAGGGGAGGGATTCTTTGTTCAGCATTAACTTTAATAAGAGTCACTGTGATTCTCTCTCAGGAGAGAAGAAGAAACCCACCCTTTCTTTGGATAGCTTCTGACCGTCACAAATTAATTCCAGGATGCATTCTTCACTAGGAAGGATATCTAGCATATATATTTTTTATTTACACACCATATCAGAACATTAATCTGCAGAGTTATTCCCTCTGGGTGTCTTTCTGTTGGGTATACAATAAAGGATTTGGATGCAAATGAAACAGTGGTAGCATTTTTCCTTGTCTTACTCATTTCGTGACAAATGTACATTGCTTTACTGTTTGCCATACACATAATTACAGTTCTTTAATTTATGTTTCAATAAAACCTAAAATAATAAACATTTACTGCTCCATGAATTAACATTCAAATGAAGCCTCTAATGGAGGTTACATGTTTTGAAGCAGCTCTGTGGCTTTCCAGAATCTTGCCCTCTACTTAATGAGCATCATTTCCATAATCTGTGCATTATTGCTTAAGCCTCCCTTTAGGAATATTTTACAAAGCAAAAATTTTGTGAAATATTACCAGTCTAAAGGGGTAAAAAATGTTAAGGGGATTAGCAACTTGTCCTGTTAAAGGGACAAGACAAGCTCTCATGTCCCTCCAGAGACAGTGATACGGTAATTATGGAGACGGTGTTTCCTAATTATCTCACTAGCCAAGTGCGTCTCTAGTATAGTTCTTGCCTTTAATATCTGGTTTAAATAAAAGTAATGAGAAACCCAGAAAGTTCAGCCATAAAGGGCAAGCTTGTGCTAATTCCCTTTCTAGTGCTAGGAAAGGGACCAGGAAGGTCAGGATACCACAGACTGGGCATTTCTGAACGTGGTTAAACAGACACATGAATTGAGTATCAAATGGTCACCCTGAAGTAACTGAATCCAGACAAGATCCTAGGTTGAGCTTCAAGTCGATGGTGTTACATACTGCTATCAGTGCAAGTTATTATTTAGGAAAATTACTTAATATACTTTTATGGCATTATCATTTCAAACAGTTAAAAATTCAAATAATTTTTTGCAAATGGTGTTCCAAAAAGCAGGTGCTTTAAAAAAAAATCACTAAATCTTAACGATATATTTATTTATTTTCTCTTTGTCCAACAGCTCAGACTGGATTGCTTAACTAGAGGGGAAAAAAAAGATGCCAGGGGAAACCAAGAAACAAAGATCCTTTGCAGTGTGATAAGATCCAGATACTCAGCCTCTGCTGAGAGGTGATGAAATGCATTAAAGTGACACCTGTCACTTCAGGACATGTCAGCCTGCTTTAGTGGTGGGTCAGGACAATTTATTTAAACTTTCTCAGGGGGCACTCATTTACACAGAGCTGCGTTTCTTTAGTATGAATAAATATCTCTGGACCTGCATGCAACATTGTGAGACTGTGTTGTTATTTGAAGCAGGAACTACAGCAAGCAGCTAAGAGTTCCTAAGAGGACCTGTTCCTAACATTTTATGATTTGCTATGAGCTCCTTTGCTATATGCTCCTTACTTTCACTGTTACTGCAGAATCTTTCCAACAAACATTACCCTTCCTTCACACGAGCTGAATACAAGATTCCCACCATTTCAATATGGCTATTTTCACATAAGACTTCAACAAAATAAAACATTCAGCATACATAGAATTTAGCGTGATCCAAATTTTATCATACTTCTCCTTGTTTTTTTTTTTTTCACATCCTGCTTTTCTCTCGATCCATATGCTTTCTTGTCTTCTAATGTTCCTGAATTAGAAAGAATTAGGCAGTACCATCTTTTAGAGCATTACATTTTCCTCCTAACTCAAGAGAGCAGGTATTTATTTTGGAGTCGTGCTTTAGAAACATCCTCTTTTAGGATGGAGTAAATCTCAGCCTACAGAGCTGCTAAGCGGAGCTGCTACTTCTTGAAAGGGTTCTACCCAGATATGCTACAGAGAGCATTAACTTCACAAATGAGATTCTTTTCAAAGTAGTCACTGTAAAACATATGAGAAAAAGCACCCTCATCCAACTCCCTGCAACCCACGAGCACTGATTTGATAGCTCAAGACAGGATAAATGACTCCGATTAGGCCAAAAATCCCTGGTTATAGGGACCTCCTAAATCATATCTCAGTTTGGGTCTAGAGTGATGATTCTGGGAGCATCCAGCAGGCTGCATATCTTAGCCTGGCTCCCACACAGGGGGCCAGGGAGATTTGTGGGACCCTGCCCGGTGGCTCTGAGGCACAAACAATGAATACTACTAAGGCAATAATAATAAAAAAGGAAATAGGCAGTGGGGAACGTCCTGGACCCATCCCTCATTTTTCTCATAGTATACTTCATCGTTCAACGAGACAGAGTGATTCCATAGACGGTGCCCAGAAATGAGATAATGTGAGAAATCGATAACGTTTCTTTTTCTGGATGATTTCACTGACTGAGGCCTGGGATTTCTGTTGATTAAACTCCTTTAATTCTTTAATCCAGAATGGAACACTTCTCATTTCAGTCTCCATGGTTCACCATTCATGGAAGACGCACTGCATCATGCATTTAGCCTGAACCCTCCTTTACAGAAGGAACTGCAGTAGAATTCTAATGACATCTTCAATTTGCCAGAATTCTAATGACATCTTAAATTTACCAGGAATCTGGCCCCAGACCCAGGATTTACAGTGGTGGAGACCTTCTCAGGAACGTTTAGCATGAATGTTCCCTCACTGCACCGGTCAGGACTGGCTGTGCAGGAGGCGAGGTCGGATGAACAGTTTATGATGACTTTCCTATGCCTCTTAACATTCGGAATTAATTGTTGGTCAAGAGGATCATCCAATGGCTGACTGTGTGTTGTTGCAGGGAAAGAAACGAATGGTTCTTCGTGTTGGTTTAGGACACTGCCTGGCCCTGATTACTGCCAGCACTGGCTTAATTCATGAATGTGATTAACCAACAATTCATCTTTTAAAATGAGTTACACAAGCAGGCCATGCCGGGCTCATGGGTATGAAAGCTGGGAATCATATTCTGCTCCCAAGAAACATCATACCTACACCAGCAAAAAGTCTAGACAGAGAGCATCACAGGTAACGCTGAATGAATGACAAGTCCCACACCCAGGGCAAGTTGTAAAGTGCTCGCTACAGACACGCAGCCACCAAATCCAGATTTCAGAGCAAGCATAGCGTTCACTTTAAGCCCTGTGACAGAGAAGCTGCAGGTCCCCAACCCTGTGTCACAGGAAAATGATGTACAGATTCTGCAGCTGAGCTCATTGCCTGATCCTGCTTATTACCAGCTGTGGACAGTCACCCATCTCAGAGTTTCAGAATCCTCTTTTGTAAGATGAACCTACCCCACGTGAGGACTGAATGGGTTAGTATCACAAAGCGCTTAGACTCGTGCTTGGAGCTTAGTTAGCATCACTGTCAGCGTTTGCAGCCACCATTGCTGTTGCCGCCTCTGCTGCCGCCGCCCTCACCTCTACTACTGCTACCTGACCACCAGAAACTTTCATTTTTAAATTAAATTTTTAAATAAATACTCGTGGAACAAGTCACCTTCCAACTCTCTTCTAAGGAGTTCAATCTATTCTTTAAAAATGTATTCAGTTGAATCCTAATGTGTAAAAGAAACAGAAGTAGAACCATTCTCCCACAAGCCAATGCAAGACCCCTGCACACATATCCCAGCTCCCAGAAGCCCTGGGGCTTCCGCACGGCACAGCGTGAACACCTTTGCTTTCAACCCACTGGGGAAGGAGACTGAAAGCAGAGACCTGGGGGCCTCTCCCTTAGGGATACAAAGCTTCAGGCAGTGGAGCTTGATGGTTAAGTCTGCCAAGTTCTAAGGTCATATGACCAAAGATGACATTCCCATTACAACTGTCATTTCTTGAGTGACCCTGGGAAACAGTTTTACACCTGTGAGGCTTGGGTTCCACAGGTATAAAAATGCAGATAATAATGGACCTTCTTCGAATGACTGCAGAGAGGATGAAACGAGATAACGCACAAAGAGCCCTCAGCATGGCTCCTGTCACCATAAGGAAATGCACAACCAATTTGAGCAGCTCTTCTAGTTATTACCATTTACGTCTCTGTTCAAGCATTACCTCCTGCTATAAACTGAATGTGTGTGTGCCCCTAAAATTCATATGCTGAAATCCTAACCCCCAATGCTATGGGTATTAGGAAATGCAGTCTTTGAGAGGTAATTAGGTCATGAGAGTGGAGCCCTCGTGAATAGGATTAGAGATCTTATAAAAGACACAAGTGAGTTTGCTTCCCTCTCTCTGCTCCCCGCCATGTGAGGATAGAAGAAGGGAGCCATCTGCAAACCAGGAAGCAGGGCCTCACCAGATACCGGCTCTGCAGATGCCTTTATTGTAGACTTCCAAGCCTCCAGAACTGTGGAAAGTGTTGTTGTTTAATGAACCCAGACTGCGGTGTCCTGCTGTAGTAGCCTGAAGACACCTCCCTAGTGAGGACTCTCCCCATCCCTTAATATAAAAGGACCTCCACCATAACACCGTCTCCATAACACAATCCCCTTTCCCCACCTGTAATTACAATCTCTATTTGTTTACTTTAAAAATTTTTTTGGCATATTTATAGTGGTGACCTCAGCACCTGGAATGATGCTTAGCGCACAGAAGACACTCAGTATATATGTACAGAATGGACCAATTAAGTGGAATAGGAGAAGGAGGAGGAAAAAGGAGGCTTTCCTGCTTGACATTCAAGAGATTGCAGGAATGGATCTCTTGACCCTGAATCTCTACTGGACTTGAAACCAGGAGATACAATTAATTCTTTATAGAAATAGCAGAAATAAATGGGATGGTGTGTACTTTTGTGTATTGGGTTGGCCAAAAAGTGCCTTCGGTTTTTAAGGAAAAATAAAAGACACGTTTTTCAATTTCAACAAGAACTTTATTGAACAACGTAGTCACCCTTTTGTTCCACTGCCTTCTGCCATTTTTTCAGACAACTTTATAATTCCGTCTTCCCAAAACTTTTTATCTTCTGGAGCAAAGAACTATTCCAGGTGCCTTTTACAGTCTTCCAGGGAATTGAACATTTTTTCCATTAAAAGAATTTTGTAAAGACCAAAATAAATGGAAATCCAAAGGTGCAATGTCTGGTGAATACAGCAGATGAATCAGAACTTTCCAGCCAAGCTGTAACAGTTTTTGCCTGGTCATCAAAGAAACATGCGGTCTTGCTTCATCCTGATGGAAGATTATGCATTTTCTGTTGACTAATTCTAGATGCTTTTGATCGGGCGCTGCTTTCAGTTGGTCCAGTTGGGAGCAGTACCTGTTAGAATTAATCGTTTGGTTTTCTGGAAGGAGCTCATAATAGAGGACTCCCTTCCAATCCCACCACAGACACAACATCACCTTCTTTGGATGAAGACCAGGCTTTGGTGTGGTTGGTGGTGGTTCATTTCACTTGCCCCATGATCTCTTCCATTCCACATTATTGTACAGTATCCACTTTTCATCACCCGTCACAATTTGTTTTTAAAATGGAACGTTTTTGTTACGTTTAAGTAGAGAATCGTACGCAGAAATACGGTCAAGAAGGTTTTTCTTCGCTTAACTTATGTGGAACCCAAACATCAAAGCGATTAACAAAACCAAACTGGTGCAAATGATTTTCAATGCTTGATTTGGATATTTTGAGTAGATTGGCTATCTCCCGTGTGGTATAACATTGATTGTTCTCAATTAATGTCTCAATTTGATTGATATCAACTTCAACTCGTCTACCCAACCATGGATCATCGTCCATCGAGAAATCTCCAGCATGAAACTTCGCAAACCACTTTTGACACATTTGATCAGTCACAGCACCTTCTCCATATACTGCACAAATCTTTTTTTTTTGCGTTTTTACCTTCCTTAAAATAATAAAGCATAATATGCCAGAAATGTTGCTTTTTTCTTCCATCCTCCATATTAAAATGGCTATACAAAAATTCACCTATTTTGATAAGTTTGAGTATTTTTTAATGCACGCGGATATGACAGCTGTCACATACAATTTAACAAGGTTGTTTCGGATGAAGTTAAAGACAACAAAGTGCTACTAGAGCCACTGTACAGAAGAAAACGAACGAAACTTTTGGCCAGCCCAATATACAGTAGTGTAAGATGACTGTGCTCAAACTGTCGACTACTCTTAACATTGCTCTCTTCTGTGAAGGCACAGTGCAGGGAGCGGGGGAATCAAATTAACTTTGAGTTTTGCCAAAATGAAAGTCCAGCCCAAACAGCAAAGACACAAAACACCAATCTCCTCACCGGCCTCTCACTCTTTTCTGCTGAAGATTGCTCTACATTATGACCTCTCTCTGCCTCTCTCAATGTCTCTGTCTCTCTCTCTGTCTCTGTCTCCCCACACTTGGCTTTATTTTGTCCATGCAAAAGGCCTCTTATCATATCACACATTCTCTTTTATCCTAAAACATTCTATAGCCTCCCATTGTGGGTACTGTGTATACAATTAAAGTTGGGACTCTTGGCTGGCTTTATGTGTACTTTGAGGACTTGTGTTGTATTTGGATTCAAAACGTGCTAGCAGACATTGGAAAGAGCACATGAGACTCAGGACCACACTGCAGCCACCAGGCTATCATGAGGACCATGAGAGATGGGGACTTCTGCAGGGGCTGGAAGAGACCCAGGAGATGAAGGCACACAGCACCATCAGATTCCGTGAGCACAGACGCCCCCGGTCTTTTTTTCCTGACAACAATCCCAAACACACGAGGTGTGACACGGTTTGTTAAGGTGAGAAGGGCTGCTATGCAGTGGGGGCAGCTCACCTGGGAAGGGTTGGCAACCAGAAGTCTGGTGATGGGTGGAAAGCTATGTCACCTTTGAGGGGAGCTTACTCTTGTAAACTGCTCTCTTCCCCCAACTGCCTGGCCCCATACCAAGGCCAATAACATCTCCTAAGGCCCTGGGATCTGGATTCTTCTCATGATCTCAAAGTAGCCTCAGCAACTAGGGGAGGATCGTGCTGAACGATTCACATCACCACCATCAGGGAGGTGGTAGGCCCCCGACAGAGGGCCTCCAGAGGCCCGGTTCTAAGGCTCCTTCCGAGGGTAGGGTCGCTCACTCCACCCCAACCTTTCTGAACTCTTACTTCATCTTGTTCTCTGGCTTGCAGCCCTGCCGCTGTGCATCCATATTTAGCTTCTCGGCCTTAATCTTTATATGTGGCCTTTCCTACAGGCAGCCTCTTTGGTTCTCAGGCAATCACCAGCCTTGGACTCCACCTCTCCAGAGATCCTTGGAATCCATGCCCTGTGCCTCTTGCAGGAACCACCTTCTTCCCGACACTCCCGTGCCCCAGGATGACTCCCCAAACCCAGCTTAAGCCCACATGTCATTTCCACCTCCTAACACATCTAGGGGTGAGTTTTATCAGGTTATTGGCTAAATATTCAACCAAGAGTGGGTGTGGTCGAGGAAGTCACAATTACAAGACAGAAACAAAGGCTTTTCCTTGAACAGAACAGAACAGCAATCCACCTTTTACCAAGAGGCCTCAGGTGGACATTCCTCCAGGCGGTGCCCCCAAGACCCCAGCTGACCCAGTCCCTCTCTCCCCCTCAGCAACTCACTTCTCTCCTAGGTCTTTATCTAGGTAGTTCAGCCCGAGAGATTATGACAGTTGAACAGGTTTCAACCAGAATGCTAAGCCCACTACTCTGAGCACAGACCTGCCCTCCTATTACACTAGTAAGAAGAAAAACCGAGGCATCGCAATAAATCTGTGGGTGAGTCCTGGAGATCATGCAGCTTTGCTCAGATTTTACTCCTGGTATCGCAAGCACTTACACGAGGCAGGTAGCAAAGTGGAACATGGGAGGGAGACCAGGGCACCAGGCTTAGAGAAGGAGAAGGCTGGCAAGCACCAAGCATTTTCAGGTTGACAGAAGTCGAAGATTATTTTAAGCCTGGGATGAGAAGGAGATTAGGCAGCTGGCTAGGGAGCAGGCAAAGAAATAATTTCAACCTCAAGTAAATCAGCATGGAAATTGGAAGAGGATTTATATCTCAGGGATGGAAGAAGAAGAAGAACATTCACATCTGTTTTACTGGAAATGTCCCCTTCCTCCCAGCCCTTCTCTGCATAGAGTCCGAGAAGCGGGGCCCTTGGGAACCTTCACTTCAGTTAGAACCGTTGACTGCAAATGGGCATGAGAACACCACTCTCCTCAGCTAATTACAGAGGCCTCTTTCCCGCTGCCTGCATAAACGCAGAGCATCCTGACTGGAGCCAGGCATGTTCAACAATGGCTTTTTAGAGACTCTGCAACTCTCTCTCAAGTACCAAGCCAGGCCAGGACTGAAGGAAAGAACATACCTGGCTCTACCATGAGAATTTTTCTATACCCCAATACCCTTCCTCTGTCACATACATGTCCTAAGTCAGTGGAACTTACATACCCCTGAGAGCCACAGGCAGCTTAGAGAAGAGGGTAGTGGTGAACAGTGCAGCTCTGGAGCTGGACTGCCTGTGTTTGAATCCTCATCCCAGCACTACTCTCTGGAACTCAGAGCAAGTTACCTGACTTCTCCAGGCCCCAGTCTCCTCATCTGTAAGGCAGATGTAACACTTTATACATCTCCTAGCATTTTTTCCCCGAGAATTAGGAATAAATTATGTAAAATAAATGCTAGCAAAGGCCTAGCCCACAGTAGGCAGTCTCTAAATGTTAAGTATGGTTATCATTTTTATTTTATTGGTAATATTCTACAAATACTTTAATTATTTTGAGATAATTATAGATTCAAAGAAAGGTACAAAAATCGTACAGAGAGATCCTGGGTAGTGTACCCTTCACCTAGTTCTTCCAGCCACTAGACAAGGTAGTAGGTACAGTAACACTCAACCACAGTACAATATGAAACCCAGGGAACTGACATTGGTAGAATGCGTGTATAGTTCTAAGTCACTTTACTACATGTACAGATGTACAACCACCACTGTAACCAAGATACAGAACAAATCCATTACCACAAACATCTCCTTGGTGTCCCCTTACATCCATACTTGCACCCCTCCCCCTACTGTCCCTAACCACTGGCAACCAATAATCTTTTCTCCAACAGTATAATTTTATCATTTTGAGAACGCTATGTTGGAATCATACTTTAGCTGACCTTGTGAGATTGGCTTTTTTCACTCAGCATAATATCTTTGAGATCCATCCAAACCGTTGCCACTACCAACACCTCATGCCTTTTCACTGTTGAGTAGTGCTCCACAGTAGGGATATACCACATTTTGTTAAACCATTCACCTACTGAAGGACCGTTTGGCTGTGTCCAATTTAGGGCTACTACAAATAAGCTACTGTGAACACTCAGGCACATGTTGTTGCCTGCGTTTAAATTTTCATTCTCTGGGATGAATACCCAAAAGGGTAACAGCTGGGTCCTGTGGTTAGTGTATGTTTGGTTTCTAAGAAACTGCAAACCATCTTCCAGAGTGGCAGTGGCATTTTCTATCCCCACCAGAGAGACTCAGTTTCTCCACGACCTCGCTGGCTTTTGGTGGTGTCACTTTATTGTATCTGTTCTAATCTCTGTGTAGTGATATCCCATGCAGTTTTAATTTGCATTTCCCTAAGACCTAGTGATGTGGAACATCTTTTCATGTGCTTATCTGCCATCATGTGTGCACTTCAGTGAAATGCCTCCTTAGGCCTTTTGTCCGTTTTCTAATTAGATTTTTCATACTATACTTTTGAGAGTTCTTTTAATATTCTAGATATGAATTCTTTATCGGTAACTTTTTAAATATCAGGAATCCTTCCTTGGTCTCTTCAGCTAATCTCTTCTTTCTCTAACTTCTTTATAGTAGTTTGACTTAGGATCTTCACTCCTCTCACCTTGACTCTTCCAAAGACAGCACTCCTAGCTGCCTCACTAACCTATAAGCAGAATCCGTGGCTGTCTTCCTCAGGGCCTTGCCAGGAGTTGGGTATCTATCTAGCTTTCCACAAATGTCCACCAAGAGACTGAATCAAACATACCTGGCTTTTCATTCAGTTACTGTAAGACTTCAACCCAAATCAAAAACCATGGTTACCATGGACACACGGCTTGGGAGCAATGTAAATCATTTAATACCTTGGAAAGGATAACTAATTACAAGAAGAAATACACAGACCCAGATGTGTTAATGATTAATTTCTTCTCGGCTACCACACTTCTAGCTAACACAGTGACACAGGGCCGCTTATTGAGGAGTATCTATTTATGCCAACCTGGAGCTCACATTTAGCTAATTAAGCACACATGCATTTCAGAATTTCTGATCTGCAGGCTGTGTTTACATATGAACATCATATTCTATACACAGGCAATTGTTTAGCACCTCTAACCTAGTTCAAGCCTTATATTTAATTATATTTATTATATTTAATGAGGGAGAGTTGCTGAGGGGAATGCAGGGTATGGCTTTGAATTAAATAAACAGCTTTCTTCCTTACAAATCACAACAATAGGTAATTAAATAATGAGATACCTGAGCTTTGTAGAGTCTGTCTTCCAAAGGAATTAAAGCTCCAAAGAAGACCCAGTCACAGGGGGAGTTGCGGAAGGAGTGTAGGTAAGAAAACATGGCGGGCAGATTCTCGCCCTGCTTCCTGGCCTCCCTGGGTCTCAGTATCATCACTGGTTATAAAATGAAGACACAAATAGAATACTCCCCTCCCCCCTGCACCCCACTGCCTCTGCCATGGGTGTTCTAAGGATCATGTGCTGTAACAGGCGCATCTTTGTTAAAGGAAAAGAACAATAAAAAATACAAGAATTATCACTGCAATTAGTTGAGTGGATTTCATTATTTGGGTTTTACACAGCAGACAAAAAAAACT
Organism: Mesoplodon densirostris; assembly: GCF_025265405.1. Lineage (NCBI taxonomy): Eukaryota > Metazoa > Chordata > Mammalia > Artiodactyla > Ziphiidae > Mesoplodon > Mesoplodon densirostris. Next base: position 80,342,638 of record NC_082670.1, read on the forward strand.
GCCATTCAAGGAGCCTCTCCATGATCTGCACTCCCACCCACCCAGACCCCACCACCAACCTCAACTCCTATCCTTCTCCCCTTGTTCATATACACCAGCCACCTTGACCTTCGTCTATCCCCCATAACAGCAGGCACATTCTGGCCTTGGGGGTTCCACACCTGCAAATGCCCCTCCACAGCGAGCCTTCCCATGATTTCACCCTCCAATCAAAACTATCATCCACTCCCCCCCATTTTACACTGCCTCTTTAAATATCTTCACAGAGCTTACCACTATCTAAAAGCATTGTGTTTCTTTGCTTACTTGCTTTCTTTTCAGCTCCCCGACCTCCACCTTCCACCAGAATGAGGAACAGCAAACTCGATGGCTTGGCATTACTTCTATGCTAAGACCTCAGATGAATTCACTGTAGTCCCCAGGAGGGGAACACATACTCTTTCCTCCAGGACAGACTTAACAGGCACTGGGCAAAAATCTTCCTTTTACTCTACATAACTCTGGAAAACACCTTTGATTATAACATTGATAGCCATTGTCTGCATGATGAGTTCTCAACAGGTACAAGAATTCTGCAGCCCATAAATGAGACAACTTCATAGGAATAAACAGTAGCGCTCACAGTAATAGTATTGTGTTGAACCACATGAAATAGATGAGATTCACTGTTTTGACCCAAATACATCCATATGGTTCCACAGTAACAAAAACAGCAGCAGGAGCCCTTGAATATGCCAGGCTTTGTATTAAGTGTTTGACACCACTGTTGACTGAAAAAAAAAGCACAACCTAAAAGTTCAGAATTCTGTTTTATTCAGCTGACTTGCTGAGGACTTAAGCCCAGGACAGAGTCTCTCAGATAGCTCTGAAAGACTGTTCCAAAGAGGTAAGGGAGGATCCAGGATATATAGGAGTTTTGCAGAAACAAACCTGGTAGTTGAATATCAAAAGATTTCTGCTAACTAAAGGAAAAACACACATCTCAAATTAATGAATTTAGCAATTTTCTATGTATGGAAAGATGCAAGAGTCTCACTGAAATCATTCCTTTGATATGCGCCTTAACTGTCTAGGGCCAGCAGCCTATTTTTCTCCATTCTGAATTCCCCTCAGGATGCACGGTCCCGGGGTAGCGGTGGGGGGAGAGCTGCAGTGACTGATGGCTTGTTGGCCACAACATCCTCTGTTTACTGATATGGTAGGTGACATCCTCCATCCACACCATCTTAGCTTGTACACTTCTCACCACAGTCCCATAATCTGAGTATTATAATTATTCATGTGTTATAGATGAGAACACTAAGGCTGAGGAAGGTTAAGGGGGTTAAGGGATTTTCTCAAGAGATGTAGTGTCATCAGGCTACAAACCCCACCCTATACAATCCCAGAGGAAATAATGTGTGTTCCCTGCCCATGGACTAGTGTGCATTTAACTGGGTTCACAGCACAGAAAGAAGACAGAGCAATGGAGGCTGTTATTCTGTGCTCTGTTGCCTCGAGGACTACATGGCCACTGATACTGAGTGGGAACTCCTAAACTACACTGACCCTCAAAATGAGATGAGTTGACAAATTTCATGACCACAGACACTGCTTCCAAAAGAAAAAGAAACTGTTGATAAAATGGGTATAAAAACATATGTTAGCACTTCCTACTGTTTGTCTTTAACCCAGACAAGAATTCTGAAGAGAACCCTGATACCAGCTTGCAATGCCTCAGCCTCCTCTGCTGCTTTGGACACCTGAGACCCTTCAGCCACCTCTAGGCCCTCAGTCCAGGAGTGAGACCATTAGACCTAAGGCCTCTCACCTTGGGGAGGTGACTCTTCTTGTCCCATAGCACATTTAAGTTCCCACTAAAACTTTAGGCTTTCTGAGCCCTACACAGGCCTCCCCACATCACCAGTTGCTCCCATCAGCCTCCTAGCTCCCTGCCTACCTCACTCCCTAGATCAACAACAACTCTCCCTAGAAAGCCCCTTCACCCAGCTATGCCCAGGGCCATCACCCCTGCCAGCCCAGTTCTTCCCCTGGCTCACCTTCCCAATCACAACATTTGCATCTCAAAGCTAAGAACTGAGACTGGTCTCTTGCCCGCAATGTCCCTAAGAACAATCATCTACAATCTTCACTCAACACTCACCTCCTCTAAACTTGCACTGTTGGGTATGGCAACCCCTTTCCAGTTTTGCTGACTGTGGCCTCCAGTTGCTTCCCCCAAATTCCTCTCACGGGGCCTCTCACAGTCTTCATCTCTGCCTGGCCCAGGATCTCATACAGGGCATCCACAGTGTTACTGAGAATGACCGATCCTTCAGCCTCACCTAGAAGTTCCTGGGTTCCTTGTACATGCAGTGAATTTCACTGCCCTCCACTGTAGCTACTATTCTCGTGATGTTTTAATATAGGTTTCACTATTATTTAACTATGGTGAGACCAACAGATCAGAAGATGACTGCCATTGAAAAGACAGTTCATTATACTCTCAGGTTCCAAAGCGGGGGACATGCCATGTCATGGGGATCACATGGGGAAAAACTGGGGCTGGTCAGGAGGCAGAGGGGGAGGGGAAAACCATGAGCCTTTATGTGGCTTCCATGGAAAGGAATGGGCAAGGCAGGATAAGCAGGCTTAGGATTGGCTAGTCTGAATAATTTCAGCAGGCTGTAGGACACAGGGGCTGCCCCTAGCTGTCTGGTGCCTGGTCCTGGGGTGATTAGAGCAGATGGATAGTGGCCTGGGGTGTGAGAGCTCTGTGACAGCCTCATAAAAAAGGTGGTTGGGTGTATGGGCTCTGGATTGGTTGGTGTGCATTGGAAAGGCTTACTCACAGACTAGCCTTTTACTATCTCTAGAAACTGGCTAGCCCTGGATGGGCAGTCCCTCCAGGGTCATTAAGGTTCCAGATGTTAAAGCATCAGAAATACAATACATTCAAAAATAAAAGATATGGGAAATACCTATGCATTTTACTCATCATCCAAACTATTCTACCTCCCCAATAAAAAACTCCCTGATGGCCATTTCTGAAAAAAAAAAAAAAACCTGCTGAGTATCTCTACAAGAACAGCCAGACTGCACATTAAGTTCACCAGGTATAACACTTAGGTTGTCATTTCATCACCAAATCCCGTATTCCAGACATACCAGGTTAGAGACACTTGGGTCACACTGATCTCCCCCCACCCCCTGCCAGTCATCCACCAGGCTCTGTGGAATCTCCTCCCTCTCATGGCCATTCCCTCAGCCACATCCACTGTGACAGGCCATCTCCAGGTGTTCATCTCCATGACCAGATCTAGAGGTACAGCCTTTCTATGGTCTCCATTTCTGGTGTCACCTGTAGAGTCTTCACATCACAGTCCTGCTCACCACCTACGTGTGATCACTTCAAGCTACTCTTCACTTGCAAGAGACTCGGTTCTGAGGGCAGCAGTCAGGTGAAAACCACGGATGGTTAGACCGCCCTGGAAGGAGCCCTGAAATCAACTGTAAATTCCATGAATAGATTTCCCCTCACCAAGTCCCAAAATTCCCATTTTCCCTCATTGGAACCAAGCACAAGTTCTACAACTGAGTACCTGATGGAGTCCAGGTTTGGGTTTAGGGGGAGAGAGGCAGCCAGAAAACATACGTAACCACAGGATCACAGTCCCACAGCAAGATGCTCAGCTGTGAGAGGAGTGTGGCACTTCAGCCAGTGCAGGGGCACATGCACCGTGAGCAGAGTGGTCCGTGACCTAAATCCAGAGGTTCACTTCCTTTCTCCCTATGTGTTTGCCTCTATTTCCATGTCAGCTTCTGGCTCTTTTTCTCGGTTTCTGTCTTTCTACCCTAGTGGGTGTCTGGGTGTTTTTCTTTTGTTCTTCTCTGTCTGTCCTTCAGGGCCCCTTTCCTGATGTCTGTCATGTGTCTGTCTCTATGTGTGCACCTCTGTGTGTGTCTTGTTCTGCATGTTCTCTCTCTCTCTCTCTCTCTCTCTCTCTATGTGTGTCTGTGTTTATAACCCTCCATGTGTGTGCACTGGTTGTGTGTGTGCACATCCCTTTCTCTGTGAATGTCTCCCTGTGCGTACATTTCTCAGGATGGAGGTCTCAAGCACTTTAAGTTGATTGACTTCAGATATACTAACCACACACAATTCAGAGCCACAGTCAGCCCTGTCCTCTCCTCACACCCCCAAGGGCTCCCCAGGCTGCAGGGCCAGGTCTACTTCTTCAGCATGACCTTCCAGGTCCTCTGCAACCTGTCCCCACCAGGTGTGCCAGCCCCACCTTCTGCATCACCACGTGGACAGCACAGTCTGGCCCAGGCATTGGCAAATATATTTTTAGCAAGGTACATTGTCCCTTTGTTCCCCAAAAACTCATGCTGAGGAAATCTTCACATATGAAAGGGAATGGTGTGGAATCACAGCGGGTAACTACCATGAGGGTGGGGGGCCCAGAGCCACATTCAGCCTCCCCCTCAGCAGCCTGCAGCCAGAAAGACCCAAGGCTTTCAGAACTCAAGACATGTTTCATAATTTGCAAACAATTCAATTCAACAAACAGAATTTGAGAAAAGCATTGTGCTCGGGCTTCTTGTAGACATACAAGGAAGGAAAAAAATCATGCTCCCTTGCCTCTGACACGCGCACGCGTGCGCACACACACACACGACCCCTCATCTAAGGACAACTGTGATAAGTGCTGAAGGGGATTAAGGGTAAGACTCGTATTGTGGGAAGATCTGGGATCTGACACTCAAAGGGAGACAGGAGTAAAGGACACCTCAGGTGGAGGAACAGCCTGAGCAAACACCTAGAAAGGAGAGTGTTTGGCAGATTCCAGGCACATACAATAAAAGCTGCACTAAATGAGTTTATGATGAACATGTCCATGTTGAATGTGAACTCAAGGCCAGAGCGGCACTGAGAAGCAGAGGGGTTTCATGACTTCCTTTGGAAAGTTTCTTATATTATATTAAATTATATTAATATAATTTAAATTAAATGTAAAATATAAATTAAATTCAATTATATAAATTATATTAAAAATCTAGGAGGGACATTGGAGATAGTTCTTTTTTTTCCAATCCCGTCCTTTTAAAAATGAGGAAGCCAGAGCTGCAAGGTGCAGAATTTAGATGAGAACTCAAAACTGTTCTCAAATCACCTTGAATTTAAATATCTATGATTGTAATCTGAATTTAAGGGGTTGAAATAAAATTGGCATTGCCATTTGCTAGTTTTCTGCATCAATGCCATTAAGAGAGAAAAATGGTGAAGAATTCAGACCCCTGAGTTGCCAGCTCCAGTTCTGAAAGCTTAGCCGGCCACTTACAAAATATGTGACCATGGTTAGGTCCCTGCCACACTGAGTCTTGATCTTCTTGTCTCTGCTATAGGAGTGATGATAGTATCAATATTACAGAGTGTCTGTAAAGATTTGGTGAGACCATGTACCAGAATGGCTCTTACCAAGGTCATCAGTGATCTCTAAGCTACCAAATTCAATGGTCCCCACCTCACTAGACCTCTGGACAGCACTGTCGGACACAGCCGACAACTCTTTCCCATAGATACCCACCCCACCCCCCCGCACCTGGTTCCTAGGATGACCTTCTTTCTTGGTGCTACTTCTCTCCCTCGGATACTTTTCAGTCTCCTTTGCTGACTCTCCTTGTACACAAATGCTAAATCTTGGAGAACCTCTGGGTTTGGTTCTATATCCCACCTTCTCTAGCAACACACTTTTCCTAGTTGAGCCCATTCAGTCCCACTGCTTTAAATGCCATCCATATGCTTATGACGAATACATTCATAGCCTCTGTCCCTACCTCTCCTCTGCTTTCCAGGCTCAAAATGTCAAACTACTTGCTTGAGAGCTCCCTGTGAATGTCGTAGAAGGGTCTCAAGCCAACATGTCCACAACTAAAATTTCCATTGCCCCATCTCTAAATTTGATTCTTCCCCACCTTGGTAAAGGGTACCTCTATCCACCCATCGTTCAAGCCAGAATCTAAGAGAGTCATTCGTGACTCCTCCATTTCTCCCTCTCCCTCCATCCATCACCAAGTCCCAAGGATTCCACACCTCAAACGCAAGTTAAGTCTGGGTGCTTTTCTCCCGCCCCCCACTGCTCTCTCCTGATGACTGGGGGGCCCTCTTCAGTGGCCTCCTGACTCCACTGTTGCCCCTCTACAGTCGTTTCTAAACAGAGCAGCTAGCCTGACATTCAACAAGTGGAATTCAGATCCCCATGCTCTCCTGTGCTACGTCCTTCAATGGCCTCTTGTTCCTCTTAGAATAAAGGACAAAACCTGAAATATGTCTTCCAAGTCCTCCAGGACTGACTCACAGAACTCCTCTGGCGCCGCTCTCCTCTTTGATCATTTCGCTGCATCCCCACTTGCCTATTACCCATTCCTAGAATAAATCATACTTTCCTGAAACAGGGCCTGCACATGCACTGCTCATTCCTTAGCCAGCAAACTCTTCTTCCTTAACCTAGGGGCAAAGAGCCCCAGGTCTGGAGTCAAACTGTCTTACTCGTTGTGTGACTAAGGACAGGCTCCGTGGTATCTCTGTGCCTTATTTTTCATCATCTGTAAAATGGGGACAATAGTGTCTACCTTATATCGTTATGAATATTAAATTAAACTAAATATGTAAAGCCCTAAAAAGAATACCTGGCATATAGGAAACAATATACGCTAGCTGTTATCTTCAAAAATCACCATTATCCTTCAGCTCTCAGCTTAAATGGTGCTTCTTACCGAGCCCTTCCTTATACTAACCTCCAGGTTAAATCCATTCTGTTTTCATCAATTAACCTTAATTGGTCATCAAATATTTATTTTGAGGCTTACCATCCATTTCAGTCTCTCACACTACACTGCAAGCTCTACAGAACAAAGACCTTGACTTGACTGTATTTCCTGTGGCCCTTGGAGCTTGGCACAGGAACTGAGAAACACATAGTATACACTCACTGTCATGGGTGTGCCCCCAAAATTCACATGTTGAAGCCCTAACCCCCAGAATTTCTGAATGTGTATTTGGAGATGGGGACTTTACAGAAGCAATTAAGTTAAAATGAGGCCATGAGGTGGACCCCAATCCAAGATGACTGACGCCCTTATAAGAAGAAATTTGGACACGCAAAGAGACACCAGGGATGCATGCACACAGGAAAAAAACACCATGTGAAGACACAGCAAGTAGACGGCCTTCTGCAAACCAAGAAGAGAGGCTTCAGGAGAAGCTGAACAATCTGACACTTTGACTTTGAACTTCTACCCTCAGAACTATGAGAAAATATATTTATTGTTTAAGCCACTAAGTCTGTGGTATTTTATTATGTCTGCCCTATCAAACTAATAACTCTGTAAACACTGGGTAAACTGATGAGTGCACAGAGGAACACACCAGCCCAGCTGAGCTCCAAACGTGTAGTGGGTGTGCCAGAGTGGTTGACTCCTGTTCTTGAAACAATACAATGAATGTAATCATGACTAGTAGCAAATCCCAATGTGCATTGCCCAAGTGACAGAGAAAAAAATGTCTCAGTGACACTTAGTGCTTCTCAAGTGTGACACCAAAGCAGAATGTGATTAGTGATGAAGATCTGAGACTTTCCTTTGGGACCAACCAAATATTACTCTTAGGACCTCTCTCTGTATAATGTGCACATGTTGGAACTTGACCACTTTTACGACGGACTGTTGGATACATACAAGGAAGAGTAGGTATTTCATACCCGGTAAGCAAATATTTCTCAGACATGAGAGCAAAACTAGAAATAATGACTAGAATATTGTACTTCTAATATTTGGGCCCCATCATTTTAAAAAATATATCCTTGAACATGGATGCATGTGTGTGTGCATGTCTGGGTATACACATGTGAGATGTATATGTATATACACATACATATGTATATAATTTTTCCACTGAACGTAACTATATCATATACCATCATAGGATCCTAAATTAGCCAGCAAAGGTAGCCATATGATCTACATCTACCAAACTACCTTCAAAATAAAGCCCTTCTATAGCTGAGATGTGTATTTGTCACAAGCAAGTGCTGGAAAGGAGGAGGCATTTAAATTCATGACAAAATTTCAAGACTTGGCACATTTTTTGACAGTAGCACTATCTCTTGTACAGTAGTCCCTTGTACCAGAGCTTCATATGTGTGCATCCAATACAGCAATTACAGCTTGTAATAATGTAATTATTGTAATTACATTATTATTAATATATATAATATATATATACATTATATATGTATTACTATATATATAATATATATAATTATCTCTTGTAATTACAGCTTATAATTACAGCTTGTAATAATCCAATTACAGCTTGTAGTATGAAGCAGCATATATACTGATTCTTTTACTAGATCTTGAAATTAAAACACATGATGCCTTTAAAAGAACTGTAAAGAATCACCAAGTGGATCACTCCACAGTGAGAACTGACGGACATAGCCTAGGCTGCGGGATAAAAGGTAGGTGATTTCTCTTTTGAAGAAAGCTCTCCTCTTACAGATGGATTTTCTACTGAAGAAGAAAAAATATAATGAAGTAATATAATTAGGTATCTCATATAAATAAGGGGAGATGAACAAAATCGGGATTAACAAAGAGGTTTCAAACCAAACGTCAACTCCAAACAATGAGCCGGTACTACCTAGAAGGTCATGTCAAGAACTCTGAACTTGATAGGAAAAATAGCCTTTGAGGAATAAGGATGTCTGCCATGGGTGTGAAATGGAGAGGAGAAGATGCCTGCTTAATGTTTGCTATCCTGAACCAGATGTCTCTAAGGTCCCTTCCGGTGCTAACGGCCTATGACCCTCTCCTCCTTCCTCTTTCCTCACCCTTGCTCTCGCAGTTGGGACAACGAGCTCGAATCTCCTGAGAATCCCGACTTGCTCTGCCAGTGTGAAGTCATGTCAATCTCAGTTTTCAGCCTCAGGACTCAAAATAGCAACCTCTACCCGGCATCTAGTGTCATTTTAATTGTGTGTGGCTTTGGTATATGCATTGAAAATCAGTATCAGAGTGTTGACTGTCATTCAAGTAATCAAACTAAACTATAACAGACAAGGTAAGGTAACTGCCGGAAACCCAGATTCGTGAATGACCTCACGTCCTCTCCTCTGGCAGGAGACAGAGAGATGAGGCACCAGCACTACAGTTCTACTTTCACGTGTAACTACAACGGCCAGACAGCACAGCCGTGAGGATGGTTCCATGCTCTGCTCTGTGTATGGAGTGCTGATGCAGGTCACCACCACCACCAAAGCTGTGGAATTCCTTCTCCAGTTCTTTGACGCTTCTCAATCATTGTCATAGCTATCATTTAATGATGAGGCCTTATTATAAATAATCAGAACGCCAATAATTCAGTATAGACTATTTCATTTAATCCCTTCAGCCACTGAAACTATAAGACAGTATTGCCTCTGTCTTACAGAAAAATGAGGTTCGGGGAAGGAGGGTGAGTAACATATATGTAAAAGATTCTAACAAAATGTTCTGACTTGAAACACATATTCTAAATCATTTGGGATACCAGCTCTCACCTCAATGCATAAACTATGTGGCAACACCAAGGGAGGTGCAAAATCTCACAGGAAGTAATTTGAGTCATTCATTCATTCATTCATTCATCCATCCATCCATCTATCCATCCATCCGTCCATCCATCCATCTGTCCATCTCTCCATTCATTCTTGCTTCAAGAGATATTTACAATGCACCTTTTCATGTACTTGATGCTGGGACACAGTGGCGAGCAAAACAGACAAGACCCCTGACCTCACAGAGTCCAACTCTAGTGGAAGAGCAGACATTCACTGATGGTGTGAATGTGTAATGACAAATTAAGCTCTTTTTTTGAGGGAAAGGAGTACAATTCAATGGGAGCCCATGACAAAGAAGGCTGGGAGTCAGGTCTAAAGAAATGAGACTTAAGATGAGAGGTAAAGAGTGAGTCAACATTAATTAGGTGGAAGAAAGGTGGTGGAATGAAAATAGAGCACTGCAGAGGGGAGAACAGCACATGCAAAGGCCCGGGGAAGGAATGAACATGCAGTGTTCAAGGAGCTGGTGAACAGTGTAGCTGGAACAAGTCAGCGAGGGGAAGGCTGTAAAGAGAAAAGCTTGGTGAAATAAGTAGGGGTCAGACCCTATTAAGGTGCATGGGTTGCAGTGGGAAACAATGGGAAAACTTAAGAGAATGAGAGAGAGAGAGAAAGGAGAGAGAGAGGAGGGGGCAATGGTGCTTTTTCACAGTCAATCAGACTTCAGGGGGCATAAATAATATGGGAAGCATGGCAGGAACCATATTTACAGTAACCAATAAATAGGTCACTCAATGGTTCAGATAAGAAATTTGGTAGCTTTGACTAAGCGGTAGCAGTGGTAATGAGGAGAAATGGATGGATTTAAGAAACACAATGAGGTGAAATCTAAAGAATCTTCTGATGAATTGGATTTGGGACGATAAGGAAGCAGGAGGAATCAATGGCCATCTCTAGGTTTCTCACTTGACCCATTAGGTTGTGGCATTCACTGATAAACTCCAAAAGGTAGTCCCATTGACTTTGAGGTACCTTTTAGGCTCCCTGGTAGAGAGGCCTAATAGGCAGTTAGGTGATGGAGGTTAGGAGGGAGCAAAGAAGTCTGGGATGGAGATATTAACTTGAGGGTTAACTGTATATAGAGAGATGGTTGTTGAGGCTTTGAGGAATAGAGAAGGGATACTAAGCAAAACAATATTCATGGAAAGCTGTGCAAAACATGCTTCTCAACTAACTACATTCTTCTAATTACTTTTCCTTTTGTTATGAGTATTTGCATCTGTCTTTTACCCCCATGTTAATAGAACTTCTAATTTTCATTTACATTTCCCATTGGTTCTATTTTTTAGTTATTTTACATATCCCTTTTTTACTATGGATCCATATAGCTACTCCAGCTCTTGAGAAATGAGGAGAGAGAGGATCAATCACTAGCCGTCAGAATATCCAGATGAGACTCCAAGTAGTCAGATTATCCTGACAGCTAACACAGCAAGCAATAGATTAAATTCACTCACTAATAGTGCATTCAAAGAAACTGTCTTTGAGACTCCAAGATGCTTCTTGATGCCTTCCTATCATGAACACCAAAATGTTTGAAAGTGGTGGGCATGGGAGATTGGACCCAGCATTTTATGCCTAAAGGATTCCCCAATGTTTGGTTTTAGGGTGGATTAAATTCACCATGACTAATTGGAAAATTCAAAGATGTTAGGACACACTAGCTATTAAAGCCATTTTTCTCATCTTCAAGCTTACCACTTGATTGATTTATAGCTCAAACTGATAGTTACAGAAATGAAAAAGTAAAGATGGAGCAGTCCTCAGGGGCAAAAATTCCTAGAAACATGTGAATACAATACATGTACCAAGTAATGAGTTTAATTACTTAATTATTATACTAAGTACTCAAATTTAATCAACAGCTGTTCCCTCAAGAAGAAAATCACTTCATTTCATTCTTCTCATAGCTCTCTGTTAATGTCTTTCACACATTATCTTAAAGCTCACTTTTTCACATTTTTCTAATGCTAAGCTATGAGTTTCCTGAGAGACAGGACACCGTTTCTTTTTTTTTTTTTTTAGTCTCCCAGGCCTAGCACAGTTTCTGGCACACAGCAAATGAATTAATGCAACCACTCGAGCAATAAATACTTCTCAACACAGAGCAGAAACATTCCACAAAATAATTCATTAAAAAAACTGACACCATAGAGATGTTCCATTAACAGACTTTTTGTACCAAAATGTTTAATTCAGCAGCCCTGACCACATCTCAAACAAAAGGAACCCTATCATTCATATTTTCATCTTGAAAGCCAACCCATATGGCAAATTGTTTCTAAAAAATATGAAAATAGAGAACAAAGTCAGCCTTCTGTTTTTGAACAAAAAATGCCACCGACTAGAGACGGGGCTCTTGGAAAATACTTGGTGTTGCCCATTCTCTCTCTCTTGTTTTTCTTCTTAAGACCTACTTTGCCCAAAGTTTAGTCAAAACCAAAAGAAAGCATAATCTATTTACAGTAAACAGATACTCTTCAGGATCACCTTAATGTATTTCACCTAACTCTGTCAATCAAAAGTTCTGAAAAGTAGAAGGTCCTAGAATGGAAATACGATATTCATGTCATTGGAGTGAGAGGGTGTTAAGGTGTTAAATTATTATTGCCCTAAGCGAAAGGATGGCTAATGAGTTCCTAAATTACAGAGTTTAATTCCCAGGCTTACTGACTACAAGGTTATAGAGCTTTCTTCATTTCCATCGTTAGAGATATTTAAACGTGAATGTCTTTTCTAACCTTGCAAGGAAACTGATAGAAAACAATGACTATTTTCTCAGTACAATTTCATTTTCCTTGAAATGTTTATTTAAATATTAAAATCCAACTTAAAGCAATTATTCACATATGTATTTGCTAGTTCAAAAGCACAAACATGACATGTGGGGATGAAGATCACAATAAAGAAAATGATAAAAGAACAGCTAGATGCATACATTTTTCTAATATACGTTAAACATGCATTTTGTATTATGCATAGAACTCAGCACTGCCAATGTTTTATTTCTAACAAGCCAAGTACACAGTAGGAAAAGCATCAAGTATTGCTAGTGTTAAAGGTTTTCTGGTTTTTGGTTGTGTCAAAAAACTTAAAACTCATGCACACTCATTCAAACTCCAAGTCTGAATTCTATGGGTTAAATCCTAGTACAATTAAAACTAACCTTCACTGAGTATCAGGTTTTAAGTGCCCAAGTACCATGTTACGAACTTTCTTTTTTGCTTTTTTCTTTTTTTAATTGGGGTATAGTTGCTTTACAATGAAGTGAATCAGCTATATGTATACGTATATCCCCTCCCACTTGGACCTCCCTCCCACCACCCCCCATCCCACCCATCTAGGTCACCACAGAGCACCAAGCTGAGCTGCCTGTGTGATACAGCAGGTTCCCACTAGCTGTTTTACACATGGTGGTGTATATATGTCAATCCCAATCTCCCAATTCACCCCACACCCCCTTCCCCCCACCCCATGTCCACTCACCCACTCTCTACATCTGTGTCTCTATTCCTGCCTTGCAAATAAGTTCATCTGTACCATTTTTCTAGATTCCACATATATGTGTTAATATCATTTTTATAATCTTATTTATTCCTAAAAATTAAGTAAGTGAGGTTTAGAAAAATAAAGAGATTTCCCAGAGATTATTCATGAAGAAGTGGTAGAACCCCAGTTTCAAGGACAGATCTGTTGGACTCCAAGATGACTTCTCTTTCCAGAAAGCTATACTACAAATTGGGGGAAATGGCTCATCTTAAAATATCCTGTGAGTAAATAAATGAATGAAGTTTTCATGGGAACATAGGCAAGCAAATTAAGAGAAGACAATTTAAAGTGTTGGATGTGAATTGGTAAACAGATGCATGTCACTAAAAAGTCACATTTTTCATCATAATAGTTTGCCGTCTGCTGGCAAAGACCCCAGCAAAGCTGTTTTTATACAACAAAAGCACAGCTGGTTAAAAAGGGAATAAATCTGGTCAACCAACTAAGATTTTCAATTCATTTAATGCAAGGTATCTGTACGGAATCGTTTTTTAAATAAAGCAACCCATAAGTAAGCTGACCCATAATAATTTGGGCTTTGGTTTTTTGTACTTAATAACTTTAATTTTTTGGTCAAGCTCTTTAAAACAGCCTGTCTATTATTCATGATAAAAGCTCAAATACATTACACTAAAATTGACTTTAGGTCCTGGAAAATTCCTTTGCACAGAGGTATGAAAAGGGAACATTTGAAATTAGCTTAAGGTTTGGGTGTATTTCAGATATGACATGCCATTCGTGTTCACATGTTCTTCTATTCTCCATGAACAATGGGCTGTGTGGACCAATGCTTATCATCCATTAACCCATTACTTTATCAATTGACATGTATTATACAAAAGTAAGTTCATATCCATTACCCCATGTGATGGACGTTTAACTCATTTCCAGAGTGTATCATAAAACTAAAAGGGTTTATATCTCACATACAGGGCTAGTTACCCATTTTTTCTTTAGCGTTTGGTTAATTAGAACAAAAGTCTCTCTCATGTGTATATATCAATCATAAAATGCCCCAACAAAGCCCATAAAATAAATTGTAACAGATAAAGAGCAGCACTCAAATACTGAACCTTTTGGAAATAACAAGGGAAGACACACATCACTACCTATTCCCAATTAAAAATGTCCTCAATTCAGAGTTCTGAATTTAGACATTTATAAGATGAATCACATGATGGTGAGCATAAATCTTAATTCCAGTGTGCATAAGCAGGAAAAAGTATATTGTATATGTATAATTATTCAGTGTTATTATTTCTAAAAGCCCTATATATCATACCAAAACAAATCAATATAATGCCGCCAATGTGAATATCATTAGGCTCAGCATCTGAAACTCAGCATGAAATCTACCAGACCATACATTTGAAAGGAAGAAATTCAACATCCGTTTCAGAAATCAAAGTAACATCAGGATAAAATCTATTAGAACAAAAAGTCTTATTCAGGGGAAAATGATGTTCTTGGCGGCGGGAGGGAGAAGGTTTGTGACACTCTGCTCTATTAACCTCAAATCTGAGGAAATATCTAATTATAGGAAGGTTTTAAGGCAAGTAGATCATAGAGTTAGCAAAACAATGCTTACATTATGACAGAAATCAATAGCATGCTTCTTTTATTAAATATTCCTTCCTAAATTTGTAAGGCTTTAAATTTAAATGTCTAGCAGAACACAGCATGAAATACAACATATGGTTGCAGGTATCTGTGACTATAGAAAATATAGACTCCATTAAGGAGATATATCTGACATATACATATGCATGTATATGTGAGAGTATATTTAATTATATACTAAATCTCACAGAGCTACAGAAGTATCTCCCTGCTTGCTTTATACATTTACTGTAAGGGAATACTGTTTAAGAGATGACAGTAATTTCTATTTAACTTATTTTGTCTCTTGCAGAATTGTGTCCTCTTGGAGCTAGAGAATAAAATCTCTTGGTAGCATAACATATTCTAAGATTTTGCATTAACACACCCATGAGTGACCAACTTTCTCCCACCCTCAACAAGAGAGAGGGACAGACCTCCCAAGTCTAGCCTAACACTGGGGTTTGTTTATTAGACAAAGCCATAGCTCTAAGGGATTCTTAAAGTGACTTTTTAAAGAGGATTAAGTAAATCCACTTTCCAGCCCACACAATACAATACTCAGGACTATAACTAACTTTATATTAAAGTTGATATTCAAAACTATCTATAAATATTAATATCCTTTAATCTATAAATACAACTAGATCGTCAGAGAAGCAGTTGAATCAGCTTCTAATTTCCTCCTTTCCCTTCTGTCAAAAAGGATGATCACGCTAGAAAAAGCAAATCAAACTGGTCGCCCAGAGAACCAATGGCCAAGAGAGGCCAGGAAATGAGACCACAGGGGAACATGCCATTGTTTTAAAGAGCTTTCTAGACTGGATGAATGGAAAGAACATGCAGATAAAACTGCTGAACTGATGTGAGGGTCTCTGAGAAAACGTCACCATATGCAAAGGTGTCCAAAAAAGGATAACCCTAGAACTGGCAGGTAAAATTGCTGAACTGCTTTTGGGAACCTGTGAAGAATCACCATCATAAGCAGAGGTCTCCAGACAGGGACAGCTGTAGGACTCGACCTTCTACTGGGTTAATACGAAGATGGCACTCAAGGGAGGAAGCGCCCTTTCATGGTCCCCAGGTGTGGGGCTTACAGTGGAAGCCTCGACCGGACTTCATCCTCATTTCCACTTTGGCCAGGAACTCTCATGCATGACACAACCTATGCAACCCACACACACTCACCTTGATCTAAAAGAACCATAGCCTACAAACCTAACAAAAGCTAGGTAAAATTCTAAAACACATGATGTTTAAATTGTTGGTAATAATTTAGCAAAGACACTCTCTAGGAATGAGCATGGTTCCCAGATGCACCTCAGTTTCTATACTTGCAGGATAAGCTTGGTAGATCTGAGGAATGCAACAAAATACCATGGAAGGTATTTAGAGTTACCATAAGTCTTTATTAGGGAAGGACGGGGAAGAAAAGACTAAACAAAAAAATAAGGAAAAGCAGAAGGAAGGGGTGGGGGGGGGAGGGAACCAAGAAAGAAAAATAAAAGAAACAGAATGGAAAAAAACGAGATACTTTAGGAAACAAAAAAGGAAAGCAGAATAAAGAACAAAGAAACAATCAGGATATCACAAGACGTAAGACCCAGTCTCTCACAATAGCACTGCAAAGAATCTCACTTCAATCCAGCAAGCAGAACATAAGCAACAGAACTATTATAAAGGATCAGGGGTAGGTGAGAAATTTTCCTTCTTCACGAATTTGGAGGGACACTGAAAGAAGGAAAAATACCACCTCTCTTTCTAAGGAGGCATTTTTAATATACAAGAAAGGCTGTGGAAGGCAAACTTGCTTTAGGTGGTACCCACTGCTAATCTCTACTGTGTACCTTCCTACAAAGGTCAGGTGTCCAGGACTCTGAGCTGCAGTTGATGAGATCATACAATTTCTATTTGATTTCACAATATAAACTGGGGGGTTTTGATAAAGGGAAGAACTGCCCAGAAAGAGGGCAGGAACCTAGGTGAACCTAAAGCAGTTCAGGAAGCCCAGACTCATTTAAGATCTATTTTAGACTCAGCCAGGATAAACTCAAAGTGCCTTTAAGGTGACTTACATGACTACAGCTGCATCATTTATACTAATATTTCCAGCAGCCCCTCAAAAGCAAGATATTTTCTCAAAAGGAAAATAACAAAATATACTGCCTGCCAGATACTTCAGGGGCCACTTAAATTGTCATAATAAACCCAGCAAAAGGATCACTGAAGTTAATCAGCCTTGAGAATTTCTGATATTACACCTCCCTTAGGTAAAGCCATTTCCAAAGACTGTCATTTCAACTGCACGTCTCCCTCCAGAAAACTTTGTGTTTCCTTTTCACTCCGACCCAGGATGTGACTAAATATCACTTTGCTGGGTGCCCATCCTCCCTCTAACTCAGGTCTCATACATTTTCATTTAACCACACTCCTCAGTGAGTACCACTGCTCTCCCACGTTTACCTCTGGGAGGATTAAAGAGGATGGTCTTTATGAACAGATGGTCTTTTCAAGGAAAAGTAGCTACATTTAAATACAGAGAAATGTACTGTAAATAATGGCCTTAAAAGAATTTAGGTCTTTAGGGGGAAAAATATGGGAGCATAAGATACTATTCTTTAATTACATGAGATTTTTCTTCCTTCCCTTTAAGACAAAACCAATTCCTAATGAAGCATAATGAATCGTAAAGAGGCATGGACGCTCATTCTAACAGATGTTTATTGATTAGTGTTGACTGAACACAAACAGCCAAGTGCTGTTGCCACCCCCACTGACAGTTAAGTGGTGGGAAGAGGCACTGGCTTCTCCCCACCCCCTCGTTACTTTACCTCCAAAGACAAGCTGACAATCTTTTTAATTTTTTTTGTCTCAAGCGGCTGAGCTCTTACTTTTATTTTATTATTATTATTTTTTTATTTTATTTTTGCTGTGTTGGGTCTTCGCTTCTGTGCGAGGGCTTTCTCTAGTTGCGGCAAGCGGGGGCCACTCTTCATCACGGTGCGCGGGCCTCTCACTATCGCAGCCTCTCCTGTTGCGGAGCACAGGCTCCAGATGTGCAGGCTCAGTAGTTGTGGCTCACGGGCCTAGTTGCTCCGCGGCATGTGGGATCTTCCCAGACCAGGGCTCGAACCCGTGTCCCCTGCATTAAGCAGGCAGATTCTCAACCACTGCGCCGCCAGGGAAGCCCTGAGCTCTTATTTTTAAAAGGCTGCGTTACAACTAGGAAAGCAAGCGGAGGGCACAGGCTTTCAGTGTCCAATCTGTCTGGCAAGGACAGATTGTTTTAGGGTGCAATGGAAAAAAACTTTAATGAAACTACATTTCAAACGAGCAGCATATGTTTGATTTTCCCTTCTGCTGCTCATCCTGCCATTTGTTAATTTTTGTTATTGTTGTTCTCCGGGACTCCTAAATTTTCATACAAGCTGTCTCATCTGAAACTAACACAGCTTGGGGTTAATTACGCTTGGGATGCAAAAACCTCCACCTCCCACTCTAGCCTTTTTTTTTTTCCCTCCCAGATTTTCCACATTTAACCAAGGTTCGTTAGTGAACCAGTGATTTCTAACTGAGTGACCAGGGAAGAAAAAATAAATTCTCCCTCTATGTTAGTCATCAAAGCCTCAGAGCCTGAAAATGTGACTTCAGGATAAGTGCGGGCTTCTCAGCCACCTCAGATGCACAAAATCGCAGGGGTCACATCCCAGAACACAGGTCTTGAGAAATTCTGAAATTGGGAATTAGGGTGAAATTTTTTCCCCTTTAACACTGTAATGCTTCATATTAATTTAAATGATTCTCTCAGAATGATTCTGTATCCCAGTTAAATAAAGTTCAAGGAAATGAATTTGTCTTCAGCAATCTAAGTCCTATTTGAAAGCGGTTTTAATCTTTTTTACAAGATTTTTTTTAAAAAAACTAGAGCAAATAGGAAATCTTTGGATAGCAGGTGCTTTGATATATGCAAGAATATTTTTCTTAAAAAATGTGAACACACCAGGGAGAGAGGCACCACTATTAATATCTTTGCTGGAAAGGCATTATAATGAGGATTATCTTCTGTTTGGAGACTAAAGACATGAACAGCTGTGTCTGAAGGGTCCTGATTCAAGGGGTGATTTCACTGCAACATTCAGTGCAATGGAACCTGCAGTTGGATGAGTTTATAGACTCTGGGGCTAATATCCTTGGATGATCAGTTGAGGAGCCTGGGGAGGTTCATTCGTTAAGTGGGTTCCCTTACAGGAAACAAGCAGAGACAGACTTTACCAAGAGGCCAAGAGAATGCCTGACATTTTTCTACAACATCTGCACCAACCAATGGCAGAAAAGGATCTTGGAATCTACACAGGGTCCTTGGGCAGCTCTGGGCTCAGGCAAACTTCATGCCCAGGTGCCTCCAGTCACATGTTCTATGACTCTGGGCAAACTAAGTAAACTCCTTAAGGTTCAGTTCCCTCATCTGTTATACGGGCAAGATTATGTCCATTTCAAGGGTCACTGGGCAGATGAAATGAGTTACCAAAGGGCCTAGCATGCAGTAAGGGCACATTAAATGGCAATAAAATATAATCATAAATATCACAAATGTCATTTTCTTACTCTGTTTCATTTCTCCCATTCAGTTAATCTCCATAAGTCTGTATAAAGATTCAACCTCTTTTTGATAAGCCCTGAACAGACATGGCAAACTGTGTTGCTCACCAGCCTTCAATGGATGATAATGTCCACCGCTTGGTCACTGATAAGGGGCTGCACATGTGAGGGGCCCCGTCATTACTCTGTATCCTGTGGACAGCGTAGCAACATGGCGCTAGTGTCCTAGTAAAGATGTTATAGCCAGGTGCGCGGCTTGCTAACTTCAGCTGTGATGCATACAAGGAAAACACTCTGGAGTTTCAGACTGACTTGGTGGCATGTTAAGAAGCTTGATAAATCCCAAATGGGGTCTTGTGAGATGTAGGGCCACTTAACCCTGGACAATAAGAATACCACTGTCACCAATTCAAGCATGTCTCCCACAAAGAACTGAGGAGACTTGAGAAGCTTGGTTTACCAACCATCCCATCTCATTTCCTGGCATGTTCGACTGGGAATGTATCTTTGGCACCCACAGTAGTAACCTATCAATTTTAGTAAGTTTTATGGGTCAGGGTGCCCATATTCACCAAGCATCCACCTTACATCTCAGAGGGCACCTGGCCGTTGCTCCTCTTGGGTCACCACTCCCACAGGTGGGCTAGTCAGCTTTTCTCTGCAGGTTCCACCCTGTCCCAGATTTCAAAACAATCAAACTCCCTGACCAGTGGAATCCAGGCCCCATGAACCCATGTTCCAGGTCTCGGCAGTAAGTTAGCCCTGGGGCTCGGCCCGCTCTGCTCACACGGCTGCCTGGACCACAGCTTCCGCAGCTGAGCTCCCGCCTCTTCACTCAGTCCAGGCCTCAGGAACATGGTCAGGGCTCCTTTCTTTGGGGGTTAAGGTTCTTGCCCCTTCTAGGTTCTCCAGGGAGCAGAAGGAAAGCAGGATTTGCTGGTCCCACCCTGTGCTTTCATCACACTCATCTACGTGTCTGTTGTTCTTTGGTCACCACCTGGGTTCTCTCACTTTGATATTTTTGCTCCCGATTTCTCTCTCTCTCTCTCTCTCTCTCAATCCCATCCCTAACCCCTACTAGTTCACCGATAAAATCCTACCCAGTTGAATCCAACTCTTTTATGAACCCAGCCAGACAGGATGCATCGCTCCCCTCTAATTCTTAAACTACTTGATTCCTCACTTTCGGTGCTTCTTATTGCTTTCCATGATAGTAACTAAGGATACGCCCTATCATGTGGTCTAAACTCTTGACTGTCTTCCAAGCTCCTTTTTCCTTTCCACTTATATCTGCTCCAATCTATTTTCCACTCAAATGCTACAGTGACCTTATGGAAACACAAATCTGATTCCCTCTGCTTCTGGCCTCTCCGTGGTTTCCCACTATACTTGAGATAAAGAACAAGATCCTAAACACAATCCAGAAGACCTTAATTGGCCCTGCTCATCTTATCCTCATCTGATATCTTCAGCCTTCTCTAGTCTTATGTTCCCACCACATCAACGCCTCTCCCTTGCCACAGGGCATTTGGACATGCTCCCCCACCCCAGCTATTTCCCCATCTCTGACTCTACTTAGTTAACACCCCTCCATCCTTTACATCTCAATTCAATCATCAATTTCTAAACAGGATCTCGTATGGCCTTCCCAGCTAGGCAAGTTCTCTTTGGTTAAAATCTTCCAGATTAATATGTCTTCTTTAAAGCACTCATCAGAGACATAATTTTATGTTTTTGTATGTTTTTTTTAAATAAATTCTGGCTACCCTATGAGACTATAAACCTTCTGAGTGTAGGGACCATGCTAGCTTTTATTCAACATTTCATCCATAGGGTTCTGTTCAATATGTATTATAGTTGCTCAATTATTATTTGCTGACTGAAGTTATTGGGGCCAAAGACCAGCTTTCATTTTTCTTCTTATTCCACCAATTTCTGGCACATAGGAAGCTTTATACCTTACTTCCACTGATAAAAATATGGGTATAGGGCTTCCCTGGTGGCGCAGTGGTTGAGAATCTGCCTGCTAATGCAGGGGACACGGGTTTGAGCCCTGGTCTGGGAAGATCCCACATGCCGCGGAGCAACTAGGCCCGTGAGCCACAACTACTGAGCCTGCGTATCTGGAGCCTGTGCTCCTCAACAAGAGAGGCCGTGTAGTGAGAGGCCCGCGCACCGCGATGAAGAGTGGCCCCTGCTTGCCACAACTAGAGAAAGCCCTCGCACAGAAACGAAGACCCAACACAGCCATATTTTAAAAAAAAAATGGGTATAATGTCTGAAAGCTTCCTGTTTCTCCTACTACTACCATTAAACAGGACTACAGCAGCAATACTTCACAGGGCACTGTGGAGGCTTCAAGCATAAATTTTTTTTGGAAAAAAAAAGCTAGTCAGTGCCATATAAAAGGAAAAATATGGTCCTCTTGGGCCACAATGGCATTTCTCAACAACTGGTATGGATTGCCTCATAATTGCTACAGTCACAACAATCTATTCTGGCCATAAAGGCAGGCCAAAGCAAACTGTTATGACCCCTGAGTGTTACCTTTGCCTGTTTTGCCAAGTTGTACCCCAACCCCAAAATGACAGATGATCTTCTACAAATTGTCCAAGTAACAAAAGAAGAATAAAAGAAAAGTTGTGCATGGTTTAACCTCCGTTTATGTAATAAGTGTAGAAACTCTTGTTTTAGAAGTCCTCCAAAAGGAAAAACAGTGAACTTGGCCTTTTAAGTCGTGCTCCTCAGTGTGATGGGTAGAGGCTTCACTTCTACAATTAAACACCTACCTAACGACTTCAGGTATTTAGGCCATTCTGACCTAGTTCTACTGACTGTTCCAGTGCACGTAAAACATGTTTACCCAGCATGAGAAACAAATACGATTTCCTGCCTCATCTACCTTGCATTTCCTCATGCTTGATAACTGCCACATATTAAGTGGCACTAACACAATTAGTAAAAATCGTGAAGGATGGTTCTGTGAAAGGCAACCACATTTGCAGGCATAGAGTATTGACTTCATACACATCTAAATGGCCACACTGTGCACAGCAGCCAAGCCCAATAAATGTTACTTCACAAAACTCCCAATAAAAGTTGAATGTGGGGCCTCCCTGGTGGCGCAAGTGGTTGAGAGTCCGCCTGCCGATGCGGGGGATACGGGTTCGTGCCCCGGTCTGGGAGGATCCCATATGCCGCGGAGCGGCTGGGCCCGTGAGCCATGGCCGCTGAGCCTGCGCGTCCGGAGCCTGCGCGTCCGGAGCCTGTGCTCCGCAACGGGGGAGGCCACAGCAGTGAGAGGCCCGCATACCGCAAAAAAAAAAAAAAAAAAAGTTGAATGTGACTTCAGGTGGGTGAATTCCAATGTCATGTTCCAAAGCTGTCTAATATTCAAAGGTTGACGGGGGGATGTGAAAACAGAGTCCAAAGTAGAGAGAAAAGTATTACATCAACTCCCAACCCGACCAGCGGTTGGTAGACTGACCTAATAAGAGCAGGTTTCATGCTATTCAGAAATAAGGATTCTAGTTACACCTAATACCCCTGGCATGCACTAGTCTCTGTTCTGACTTATTTTTCTCCACTGCCCTCACCATCATCTAACACAAACAATTGTACTTATTTTCTCTTTCGTGTGCATGCCTCCGCCCCTCAACTGGAAAGTAAACTCTACCATGGAAGGGCTTTTTTTAGTTTTGTTTTTGTTTTTCAATCAGTTTTATCACTGCTGTATCCCCAGTGGTTGTGTCACAGGAGATTCTATATGATTATTTGTTGAAAGGATGAATGAGTTCTTACTATTTGCTATGCACTGTGCCTACTGCATTTCAGGAATTAGGATAAGGCAGTAAAAACAAAGAGCCAAGAGCCTGGATTCCAGAGTCACATAACCTGGGTTTTAAAATTTAAATTCTGATCTTGGGCAAGTCACTTCACCTCTCTGTGCCCCAACTGGTTACCCCTAAAATGGAGATGATGATAAGGGTACTACCTCAAAGGGCTGGTATCAGATGTAATGAGATGAAAAGTATAAGGTGCTTTGCACAGCTCCTGGGCACACAGTAATTACAAAATAAATACTGGCAATTATTTTTATATTCTTACTTTACTATTTTTATTATTATTAATAACTATTATAATTCTCAAAACATCCCTAAAAAGGTAGGTACTGTTGTTATTTTTCTTTTCAGCTGATACTTTAAAGAAGAGAATGATCTTGTACAAAATGGTGAAAACCAGGGGAAATGTTAGAAAAAGAGGGCGGGAGGGAGGGAGGAGGAGTAAGAGGAACAGATAGAAACATTGCAAAAAAAGAGAAATAGGGCTTCCCTGGTGGGCAGTGGTTAAGAGTCTGCCTGCCGATGCAGGGGACACGGGTTCGTGCCCTGGTCCGGGAGGATCCCACATGCCGCGGAGCGGCTAGGCCCGTGAGCCATGGCCGCTGAGCCTGCGCGTCCGGAGCCTGTGCTCCGCAACGGGAGAGGCCACAACAGTGAGAGGCCCGTGTACAGCAAAAAAAAAAAAAAAAAAAAATCCAGAAATAGACTCACAGACTTAGAGAACAAATTTATGGTTACCAGGGGGAAGGGTGGAGGGAACGAACAGTTAGAGAGTTTGGGATTGACATGTACACACTGCTATATAAAATGGATAACCAATGAGGACCTACTGTATAGCACAAGGAACTCTCCTCAATATGCTGTAACAGCCTAAAGGGGAAAAGAATTTGAAAAAGGATAGATACATGTATATGTATAACAGAAACACTTTGCTGTACACCTGAAACTAACACAACTTTGTTAATTAACAATTCTCCAATATAGAATAAAAAGTTAAAAAAAAAAAAAAAAGAAGCATTGTAAAGAGAGCTGTTAGCCAAGAAAGAAAAGGATTCATCGTGGAGACTATGGTGAAGTCTGGACTGGTCCTGGGAGCACATGGGAGCCAGGTCAGGGCAGAGATGACGCACACCTTAGCAGGTGTGGAAATGCGGATGCACTGGAGAAGGCCAAAGGGCGAGGTGGGAATTCACAGGTTGCACTAGGAATCCAGGCTACCAGACTTGCAACTTTGATCGCCTGGCTCCATTTCCTTTATGCTCAAAGAGAGTGACAGCTCCAGCTCCTCCTCCAGCATTAGAATGTTCCAGGACAACCCAGGATATTAGTGAGAGTATAAGCTCTGTATTCAGATGGACTTGGGTTCAAGCACAACTTAATCACTTCGAAGCTGAGTGACCTTGGACAAGCTACTTAATCCCTCTGAGCCTTAGGTTTCCTTCATTTGCAAAATGGGAATACTAACTATATCTACTCCACAGGTTGGCAGGAAAATGAAAAGAGATGGTTCCCGAAAAGTGTTCCATGCAGTGTATGGGCAAAGAAAACTTTCAATAATCACACAAACAGAGGCAGCATTTCATTTTGCGGAGCAAACGCCTTTCATAAAATCAACGTGTTCTCTCTTCCTTGTCATGACTCCCCCAAATAGAATAATATATGTTATATGTAAATCCAAAAGCACCCCCAAAAGCACATTAACAATCAGCAAGTATCATTCTTAACGTCTTGGGCAAATCAGCACAGTTTCCAAATACAAAAACTCTCAAAGAATTAGGTACTGTACAAATATAAGTTGGAAAGCTTTTAAGGAACTTTGTCTTAAAAACCAGACAAAAGCAAACACACTATTATGCCATGGAGGTGGTCATAAGGAAAGAGAATTGGGAAAGCAGAAACGGTGTGAGGTTCAAATCCTTGTATGCAATATCCCCGTACACACGTTCCCTCCCCCAAACCAGCCCTGCAATGATCAACCAACAAATTTGATGCTTGAAATCTGCCTAAACTAAATCTAGATGTGCCTAGGCACTTCCCAAATATCTTCATTTCTGGGCTGGTCCTAAAAATACTGACGAGGGAGAGCAAATTTCAGCTTAGATTCAAAGCCCAATCATTTCAAAATGTCAAGTGAAACCGTATCAGAGTCCTCCGCCATGTTGATAAACTTAGACACAGCAAAGAAATCCTGACCACAGAGGTCAACCATTCAAACAGTAGAACAAGTATGCAAGGTACTTCCCCCAGCACTGGGGGAAATATTTTGGAGCCAAATATAGCTTGAAGGTACCAATTATAGGGAGCTCTTAATTAAGGCCCTGCATACCACCAGGGGTTCTCTGAGTGGGGTGGGAAGGGGCAAGTGAGAACTGGTGAAATTGTCTGGGAATATGTGGTTTTTTTGGTAGAGACAGGGTATAGCTTTGATCAACAGATCAGAGGGGTTCTAAGAACCAAAAGAGGTTGAGAATTTAGAATGCATTTTCAGCTCTCATTCTGTAGATAGTACAACTTGAGCCTCAGATAAAACAGAAGTGCTTCTCTCAAGATCATATATCTGCCAATGGTTCTGGCTCTGCCACTAGGCAGGTACCCCCCAGACTCCAGCCTGCTGTTTCTTCCATCTATCAAGGCCTCTCTGCAAGCTATTTGGAGGGCTTTCCTTGCTAAGATAAATACAATTCATGTTCCCTTCCCAACATTTTGACTTCGTTTTAGTGAAAAGGTACGAATCTCTGAAGCACTTATTTAAAATAAAGCCAGCCTGCCAAACCATCAGTGATGTGTAACCCTAGCAGAAGAATCCACCATCAGCTACAACAACAGCCAAGCAAAAGGGTCATAAAAAGAAGAAACACATTCACGTTTCCAAGCCTCAAAGAGGTTATTAAGTATGATGGCAAGGTCTTCTCTTTGTGTCAAGATTGAACAAACAAACCGGATTTAACTTTACATTTTCATAATAGCAGCCGAGGTGGAGTCACTGTGTTACCTAACCATTAGAAGTGGGAATATGATTTGTGAACAAGTCAAAAGCAAAGAGAAGTACTCATGCCAGATATGAATGAATTTATAAACATTTATCTACAGCCCCAGGAAAAAGAGCTTACACATACACACACAAATAAAGCCATATAAATCAAGGTTATTGATACTTTCTGGCCGAATTGCTAATACCTCTAGTTATTCTACTTATTAATTGATTGCGACACAATGGCAAAAGAGAGAGAAAGAGGTAACTGAAATATTCAAATGTGGATGGTAATTGGCCATCCTCTGTTTTTCAGTATCACTCTTTTAGAAGGATAGCCATGAAATTACAAGTTAAGAATACCATCAGGCAAGTATACGGATTTATTAAATATACCTAGTGAGCATTAAATATGTGCCAGACACTATGGTATGTATGTTTTTTTTCACGTACCATCTCAGTTAATCCTCACAATAATGCTGGTACCATTGTTAATTTCAGTTTACAGATGAGGAAACTGAGGCTCCAAAACAGATTAAGCAACTTGCTTCAACCAAATGGCTAAATAAATCTGGGCTCAAACTTCAAAGCCTGTGTGCTTTCCCTTACTACATCTCTGATCTTGGGCAACAAATCTGGGGAAGCCCCACCCTAAAGCTGTGCTTACAGGGCCACCTTGTGTGCCAATTAGGACTTTATTTAAAATTTAAACTACTTCAAGTCCCCCCAAAAAGGGAAATAGAATATGAGACACCTACAACATAACTATGCTGAAGTCAGAGCCCTAGACCCACTCATGTATAATTAGGTATATACCCATGATCTGAATATTTAAAATATCATTAAAAGCCCTACTATATATATTAGAGACTAAAATACTTAAAGAGCTGATTAACCAACTGTACACATCTGTTCACCTCTTATCATTTCTTCTTAGTGCTCTGAAACAACCCAAACCACTGTCTAAGCAGTAGCTTAGAACCAAGAGGTCCTTATATGCCCTCTGGAGGGTGGGGCAGAAGGGACTCCACACTCAGAAATTACTGAGAAACAATTAGAGAGACATATGTAAATTCTTCTCAGGACAAGGTCCCAAGCTACTCTCAAAAGGGCCAGGACCTGGAGACCTTCAAGATGGCGGAAGAGTAAGACGTGAAGATCACCTTCCTCCCCACAAATACATCAGAAATACATCTACACGTGGAACAACTCCTACAGAACACTCACTGAATGTTGGCAGAAGACCTCAGACTTCCCAAAAGGCAAGAAACTCCCCACGTACCTGGGTAGGGCAAAAGCAAAAAGAAAAAACAGAGACAAAAGAATACGGACGGGACCCGTACGAGTGGGAGGGAGCTGTGAAGGAGGAAAGGTTTCCACACACTAGGAAGGCCCTTCTCGGGTAGAGACTGGGGGTAGCGGGGTGGGGGGAAGCTTCGGAGCCACGGAGGAGAGCGCAGCAACAGGGGTGCGGAGGGCAAAGCGGAGAGATCCCCACACAGAGGATCAGTGCTGGCCAGCACTAACCAGCCTGAGAGGCTTGTCTGCTCACCCACCAGGGTGGGCGGGGGCTGGGAGCTGAGGCTCCAGCTTCAGTCGGATCCCAGGGAGAGGACTGAGGTTGGCTGCGGGAACACAGCCTGAAGGGGGCTAGTGCGCCACAGCTAGCTGAGAGGGAGTCTGGAACTGCCGAAGAGGCAAGAGACCATTGTTTCAGGGTACGTGAGAAGAGGGGATTCAGAGCACAGCCTAAACGAGCTCCACAGACGGGCATGAGCCGCAGCTATCAGCACGGACACTAGAGACGGGCATGAGACGCTAAGGCTGCTGCTGCCGCCACCAAGAAGCCTGCGTGCAAGCACAGGTCACTAACTACACCTACCCTCCAGGGAGCCTGTACAGCCCGCCACTGCCAGGGTCCTGGGATCCAGGGACAACTTCCCCGGGAGAACACACAGTGCACCTCAGGCTGGTGCAACGTCACGCTGGCCTCTGCCGCTGCAGGCTCGCCCCACACTCCATACCCCTCCCTCCCCATGGCCTGAGTGAGTCAGAGCCCCCGATTCAGCTGCTCCTTTAACCCCATCCTGTCTGAGTGAAGAACAGACGCCCTCTGGCGACCTACACGCAGAGACGGGGCCAAACCCAAAGCTGAACCCCGGGAGCTGTGCAAACAAAGAAGAGAGAGGGAAATCTCTCCCAGCAGCCTCAGGAGCAGTGGATTCAATCAACTGAATGAACCCTGCATCTGTGGAATACCTGAATAGACAATGGATTATCCCAAAATTGAGGCAGTGGACTTTGAGAGCAATGATATATATATTTTTTTCCTTTTTCTCTTTTTGTGAGTGTGTATGTTTCTTTGTGTGATTTTGTCTGTATAGCTTTGCTTTTTACCATTTGTCCTAGGGTTCTGTCTGTCTGGGGTTTTTTTGTATTTTTTTTAGTAGAGTTTTTAGTGCTTGTTATCATTGGTGGATTTGTTATTTGGTTTGGTTGCTCTCTTCTTTCTTTTTCTCCTTTTTAAAAATTACTTGTTAATTTTTTATTAATTACTTTTTATTTTACTAACTTTATTTTATTTTATTCTCTCTTTCTTTTTTTCCTACCTTTTCTTCTGAGCCGTGTGGCTGACAGGGTCTTGGTGCTCCAGCCAGCTGTCAGGCCTGTGTCTCTGAGGTGAGAGAACTAATTTCAGGGTATTGGACCACCAGAGACCTCCCAGCTCCATTAATATCAAACAGCGAAAGCTCTCCCAGAGATCTCCATCTCAGTGCTAAGACCCAGCTCCACTCAAAGACCAGCAAGCTACAGTGCTGGACACCCTATGCAAAACAACTAGCAAGATAGGAACACAACCCCACCCATTAGCAGAGAGGCTGCCTCAAATCATAATAAGCTCACAGACACCCCAAAACACACAATTGGACTCAGTCCTACCCACAAGAAAGACAAGATCCAGCCTCATCCACCAGAACACAGGCACTAGTCCCCTCTACCAGGAAGCCTGCACAAACCACTGAACCAACTTTAGCCACTGAGGGCAGACATCAAAAACAATGGGAACTATGAACCTGCAGCCTGCAAAAAGGAGACCCCAAACACAGTAACTTAATCAAAATGAGAAGACACAGAAACATACAGAAGATGAAGGAGCAAGGTAAAAACCCACCAGACCAAACAAATGAAGAGGAAATAGGCAGTCTACCTGAAAACAGAATTCAGAGTTATGATGGTAAAGATGATACAAAATCTTGGAAATAGAATGGAGACAATAAAAGAAATGGTTAACTAGGACCTAGAAGAACTAAAGAGCAAACAAACAACGATGAACAACACAATAAATGAAATTAAAAATTCTCTAGAAGGGGGCCTCCCTGGTGGCGCAGTGGTTGAGAGTCCGCCTGCCGATGCAGGGGATACGGGTTCGTGCCCCGGTCTGGGAGGATCCCATATGCCGCGGAGCGGCTGGGCCCGTGAGCCATGGCCGCTGAGCCTGCGCGTCCGGAGCCTGCGCGTCCGGAGCCTGTGCTCCGCAACGGGGGAGGCCACAACAGTGAGAGGCCCGCATACCGCAAAAAAAAAAAAAAAAAAAAATTTCTCTAGAAGGAATCAATAGCAGAATAACTGAGGCAGAAGAATGGATAAGTGACCTGAAGATAAAATAGTGGAAATAACTACTGCAGAGCAGAAGAAAGAAAAAAGAATGAAAAGAATTGAGGACAGTCTCAGAGACCTCTGAGACAACATTAAATGCACCAATATTCGAATTATAGGGGTCTGAGAAGAGAAAAAGAAAGGGACTGAGAAAATATCTGAAGAGATTATAGTTGAAAACTTCCCTCACATGGGAAATGAAATAGTTAATAAAGCCAGGAAGTGCAGAGAGTCCCATACAAGATAAATCCAAGGAGAAACATGCCAAGAAACATATTAATCAAACTATCAAAAATTAAATACAAAGAAAAAATATTAAAATCAGCAAGGGAAAAACAACAAATAACATACAAGGGAATCCCCAAAAGGTTAACAGCTGATCTTTCAGCAGAAACTCTACAAGCCAGAAGGGAGAGGCAAGACATATTTAAAGTGATGAAAGGGAAAAACCTACAAGCAAGATTAGTCTACCCAGGGGCTTCCCTGGTGGCGCAGTGGTTGAGAATCTCCCTGCTAATGCAGGGGACACAGGTTCGAGCCCTGGTCTGGGAAGATCCCACATGCCACAGAGCAACTAGGCCCGTGAGCCACAACTACTGAGCCTGCGCGTCTGGAGCCTGTGCTCCGCAACAAGAGAGGCCGCGATAGTGAAAGGCCCGTGCACCGCGATGAAGAGTGGCCCCCGCTTGCCACAACTAGAGAAAGCCCTCGCACAGAAATGAAGACCCAACACAGGGAAAAATAAATAAATAAATATTTAAAAAAAAAAAAAAAAAAAAGATTACTCTACCCAGCAAGGATCTCATTCAGACTCGATGGAGAAATTAAAACCTTTACAGACAAGCAAAAGCTAAGAGAATTCAGCACCACCAAACCAGCTTTACTACAAATGCTAAAGGAACTTCTCTAGGAGGAAACACAAGAGAAGGAAAGGACCTACAATAACAAACCCAAAACAGTTAACAAAATGGTAATAGGAACATACATATCGATAACTACCTTAAATATAAATGGATTAAATGTTCCCACAAAAAGACATAGACTGGCTGAATGGATACAAAAACAAGACCCATATATATGCTGCCTAAAAGAGACCCACTTCAGACCTAGGGACAAATACACACTGAAAGTGAGGGGACAGAAAAAGATATTCCATGCAAATAGAAAACAAAAGAAAGCTGGAGTAGCAATTCTCGTATCCGACAAAATAGACTTTAAAATAAAGATTATTACAAGAGACAAAGAAGGACACTACATAATGATCAAGGGATCAATCCAAGAAGAAGATATAAGAATTGTAAATATTTATGCACCCAACATAGGAGCATCTCAACACATAAGGCAAATTCTAACAGCCATAAAAGGGGAAATCAACTGTAACACAATCATAGTAGGGGACTTTAACACCCCACTTTCACCAATGGACAGACCATCTAAAATGAAAATAAATAAGGAAACACAAGCTTTAAATGATACATTAAACAAGATGGACTTAATTGATACTTATAGGACATTCCATCCAAAAACAACAGAATACACGTTCTTCTCAAGTGCTCATGGAACATTATCCAGGATAGATCATATCTTGGGTCACAAATCAAGCCTTGGTAAATTTAAGAAAATTGAAATGTATCAAGTATCTTTTCCGACCACAATGCCCTGAGATATAAATTACAACAAAAAACTGTAAAAAACATAAACACATGGAGGCTAAACAATACACTACTAAATAACCAAGAGATCACTGAAGAAATCAAAGAGGAAATCAAAAAATACCTAGAAACAAATGACAATGAAAACACAATAATCCAAAACCTATGGGATGCAGCAAAAGCAGTTCTAAGAGGGAAGTTTATAGAAATAAAATCCTACCTCAAGAAACATCTCATATAAACAACTTAACCTTACACCTAAAGCAATTAGAGAAAGAAGAACAAAAAAAACCCCGAAGTTAGCAGAAGGAAAGATCATAAATATCAGATCAGAAATAAATGAAAAAGAAATGAAGGAAACAATAGCAAAGATCAATAAAACTAAAAGCTGGTTTTTTGAGAAGATAAACAAAATTGGTAACCCATTAGCCAGACTCATCAAGAAGAAAAGGGAGAAGACTCAGATCAAAAGAATTCGAAATGAAAAAGGAGAAGTAACAACTGACACGGCAGAAATACAAAGGATCATGAGAGATTACTACAAGCAACTATATGCCAATAAAATGGACAACCTGGAAGAAATGGACAAATTCTTAGAAATGCACAACGTTCTGAGACTGAACCAGGAAGAAATAGAAAATATAAACAGACCAATCACAAGCACTGAAATTGAAACTGTGATTAAAAATCTTCCAACAAACAAAAGCCCGGGACCAGATGGCTTCACAGGAGAACAGTATCAAACATTCAGAGAAGAGCTCACATGTATCCTTCTGAAACTATTCAAAAAATAGCAGAGGGAGGAACACTCCCAAACTGATTCTACAGGGCCGCCATCACCCAGACACCAAAACCAGACAAAGATGTTACAAAGAAAGAAAACTACAGGCCAATATCACTGATGAACATAGATGCAAAAATCCTCAACAAAATACTAGCAAATAGAATCCAAGAGCACATTAAAAGGATCATACACCATGATCAAGTGAGGTTTATCCCAGGAATGCAAGGATTCTTTAATATATGCAAATCAATCAATGTGATATACCATATTAACAATTTGAAGGATAAAAATCACATGATCATCTCAATAGATGCAGAAAGGGCTTTTGACAAAATTCAAAACCCATTTATGATAAAAACCCTCCAGAAAGTAGGCATAGAGGGAATTTACCTCAACATAATAAAGGCCATATATGACAAATCCATAGCCAACATCGTCCTCAATGGTAAAATCTGAAACAATTTCCACTAAGATCAGGAAGAAGACAAGGTTGCCCACTCTCACCACTACTATTTAACATTGTTTTGGGAGTTTTAGCCACAACAATCAGACAAGAAAAAGAAATAAAAGGAATCCAAATCAGAAAAGAAGAAGTAAAACTGTCACTGTTTGCAGATGACATGATAGTATACATAGAGGATCCTAAAGACTCAACCAGAAAACTACTAGAGCTAATCAATGAATTTGGTAAAGTAGCAGGATACAAAATTAATGCACAGAAATCTCTTGCATTCCTATACACTAATGATGAAAAGTCTGAAAGAGAAATTAAGGAAACACTCACATTTACTATTGCCACAAAAAGAATAAAATACCTAGGAATAAACCTACCTAAGGAGACAAAAGACCTGTATGCAGAAAACTATGACACTGATGAAGGAAATTAAAGATGATACAAACAGATTGAGAGATATGCCATGTTCTTGTATTGGAAGAATCAACATTGTGAAAAAAACTATACTACCCAAAGCAATCTACAGATTCAATGCAATCCCTGTCAAACTACCAATGGCATTTTTCACAGAACTAGAACAAAACATTTCACAATTTGTATGGAAACATAAAAGACCCCGGAGAGCCAATGTAATCTTGAGAAAGAAAAACGGAGCTGGAGGAATCAGACTCCCTGACTTCAGACTATACTACAAAGCTACAGTAATCAAGACAGTATGGTACTGGCACATAAACAGAAATATAGATCAATGGAACAGGATAGAAAGCCCAGAGATAAACCCATGTACATATGGTCACATTATTTTTGATAAAGGAGGCAAGAATATACAGTGGAGAAAAGACAGCCTCTTCAATAAGTGGTGCTGGGAAAACTTGACAGCTACATGTTAAAAAATTAAATTAGAACACTTCCTAACACCATACACAAAAATAAATTCAAAATGAATTAAAGACCTAAATGTAAGGCCAGACACTATAAAACTCATAGAGGAAAACAAAGGCAGAATACTCTACGACATAAATCACAGCAAGATCCTTTTTGACCAACCTCCTAGAGAAATGGAAATAAAAACAAAAATATACAAATGGGACCTAATGAAACTTAAAAGCTTTTGCACAGCAAAGGAGACCATAAACAAGACCAAAAGACAACCTTCAGAATGGAAGAAAATATTTGCAAATGAAGCAACTGACAAGGGATTAATCTCTAAAATTTACAAGCTGCTCATGCAGCTCAATATCAAAATAACAAACAACCCAATCCAAAAATGGGCAGAAGACCTAAATAGACATTTCTCCAAAGAAGATATACAGATTGCCAACAAATACATGAAAGGATGCTCAACATCACTAATCATTAAAGGAATGCAAATCAGAACTACAATGAGGAATCACCTCACACCAGTGAGAATGGCCATCATCAAAAAATCTACAATCAATCAATGCTGGAGAGGGTGTGGAGAAAAGGGAACCCTCTTGCACTGTTGGTGGAAATATAAATTGATACAGCCACTATGGAGAACAGTATGGAGGTTCCTTAAAAAACTAAAAGTAGAACTACCATATGACCCTGCAATCCCACTACTGGGCATATACCCTGAGAAAACCATAATTCAAAAAGAGTCATGTACTACAATGTTCATTGCTGCTTTGTTTACAATAGCCAGGACATGGAAGCAACCTAAGTGTCAATCAACAGATGAACGGATAAAGAAGATGTGGCACGTATATACAATGGAATATTACTCAGCCATAAAAAGAAACAAAATTGAGTTATTTGTAGTGAGGTGGATGGATCTAGAGTTTGTCTTAAAGAGTGAAGTAAGTCAAAAAGAGGAAAACAAATACCGTATGTTAACACATACATATGGAATCAAAAAAGAAAAGGTTATGAAGAACCTAGGGGCCGGACAGGAATAGAGATGCAGACATACAGTATGGACTTGAGGACATGGGGTTGGGGAAGGGTAAGCTGGGACTAAGTGAGAGAGTGGCATGGAGTTATATATACTACCAAATGTAAAATAGATAGCTAGCGGGAAGAAGCCACATAGCACAGGGAGATCAGTGCAGTGCTTTGTGACCACCTAGAGGGGTGGGATAGAGAGGGTGGGAGGGAGATGTAAGCGGGAGGAGATGTGGGGATATATGTATATGTATAGCTGATTCACTTTGTTTTAAAGCAGAAACTAACACACCATTGTAAAGGAATAATACTCCAATAAAGATGTCAAAAAAAAAAAAGGGGGGCCAGGACCTAAAAAGAAAAAAAGCTAAAAAGTCAAGTCAGAGGCCCAGATATTTGTAAGATTGCATTTCCCCCAGCACAACAGGTTAGTGCTTCCCCAGCTCTGTTCCCCCAAAAGAAATGGATCAGTTCAAAATTATGGGTAAAGAAGATGTGGTACATATATACAGTGGAATATTACTCAGCCACGAATAGAACAAAATAATGCCATTTTCAGCAACATGGATGGACCTAGAGATTGTCATACTGAGTGCAGTAAGTCAGACAGAGAGAGACAAATATTATATGATATCACTTATAGGTGGAATCTAAAAAAAAGGTACAAATGAACTTATTTACAAAACAGAAATAGTCACACATGTAGAAAACAAACTTATGGTTACCAGGGGGAAAGGGCAGGGGGAGGGATAAATTGGGATACTGGGATTGCCATACACAAACTACTATATAATATAAAATAAATAACTAATAAGAACCTACTGTACAGCACAGGAAACTCTACTCAATACTCTATAATGTCCTATATGGGAAAAGAGTCTAAAAAAGCATGGATATATGTATAACTGATTCACTTTGCTGTACACCTGAAACTAACACAACATTGTAAATCAACTATACTCCAATAAAAATTAATTATAAAAAATTTGGGGAGAGGTAAATGTAGTGAGAAGCAAGTA
This sequence comes from Mesoplodon densirostris, assembly GCF_025265405.1. NCBI lineage: Eukaryota > Metazoa > Chordata > Mammalia > Artiodactyla > Ziphiidae > Mesoplodon > Mesoplodon densirostris. Next base: position 80,378,313 of record NC_082670.1, read on the forward strand.
TAAAGCTAATACTTGGACAACTCCCTGAATAGTTCCTTCTGCATTCGGAAAGTTAGAAACTCAGCAGACAAATGCGTTCAAAGCACTCTGTGGAGCTGTTGGAGGACTGCTCTTACTTGACTTTTTTTGGTTCCCCATTAAACATCTGAAGATTGCTTTGACATATGTAGCTAAAAATGTCACACTGACACTGAGATACCCCAGAGCCATGAGCCACCCAGACTTTTCCAGTCACCTTGCCCAAGCACGAAGCAAGATACTGACATTGGTCTTGTGGGTCTGAAGAACTATGGAAATGAGGCAGCACTTCGACTCACCAACTGCTTCTGTGGTTAATGCATTAACACCTAACTCATCAGAGCCAGAGATACATTTTATAAGTTACTGCTTCCCTCAATGCATTTTTATCACGTATTTGCACATTTCTATTTCCAAGATGCACGGAAAACAAGATGTTCAGCTGAAAATGTTTACAGGACCTTCTAAATTACTTGATAGTCTTGGGAGACAAATATATTTTGCAAAATACCAGCTACAAGGAATCAACTATTTTAGAGGATCCCTAGGGATCATTTTTTCTACAGATATAATAAAATCCTTCCTAAACAGAAATATCTCAAATGGGGGTAAGAAACTGCTAATAAAGCCCACTTAGGATTTGCATATCTTCATAGAACATTCCAGGTCACTAGGGCACACTGAAACTCCAGACCAAGATGTGACGGGACTGCTCTTTGGTGCTTTACTGCATGACTGAGGAATGGGTGGGTCACTTAGACTCCCAACCCTGCCATAGGTAAGTGAGTCCAGTGACACGAGTACATATTTTCAACTAGACAGAAACTGTGAAAATGAGTGTCACTGTCCTCCCACCTAAAGAACATCAGCAAATGCAAAATGAATGCATATGGTACATACATACAATGGAATATTACTCAGTCATTAAAAGGAATGAAATAATGCCATTTGCAGCAACATGGGTGGACTTAAAGATGATCATACTAAGTGAAGTAAGTCAGACAGAGAAAGACAAGTATCATTTGATATTGTTTATATGTGGAATCTAAAAAAAATGGTACAAATGAACTAATTTACAAAACAGAAATAGAGTCACAGATGTAGAAAACAAACTTATGGTTACCAGGGGGGTAAGCAGGGGTTGAGGCGGGAGGGATAAACTGGGAGATTGGAATTGACATATACACACTACCGTATATAAAATGGATAACTAATAAGGACCTACTGTATAGCACAGGGAACTCTTCTCAGTACTCTGTAATGACCTATATGGGAAAAGAATCTAATAAAAGACTAGATATATGTATATGTAAAAATGATTCACTTTGCTGTACAGCAGAAACTAACAACATTGTAAATAAACTACACTCCAATAAAAATTTTAAATAAATAAATAAAACTGTGTATCTTTCAAAAAAGAAATGAATGCAGCACCTTCTTAATGGAGGGTTCTCGTAACTCCGGGGGATGAAGCAGCAGCTCTTCGTCAGTCCTTTCCCAACATATTAAGGTTAGCTGACAGCACTGCTCGACAAAGAAGACTTAACGTGTCTGACACATGGCAAATACACCATATTGACTCTTCTACCTAATTTAACAAATTTGAATCTTTTGTCAATTTTCTTTCCCCAGCGAAAAGATATTCTAAAGCATCACTTAAACTTACATTGCTCTTTTCCCCCACCCTCCCTCTTACACATTATCTTTGACACTGTCTCAAGCTTACTAAATGAACTCATCTTCCCAGCTATCAATGATCATCACAAATTCTAAGCGTGTACTCCCCATTTTTGCCACTATTACGAGGCTTCATGTCAGGCTTCAGGTCTTTGAAGGAAAGAAAGGGTCCCTAAGCTTTATCATATACCCGAAGGTGTGCTGCTTCTGCTTTAGTGGGAGGTTATTACAGTTAACTGTAACCCTGCAGTCTCTGCTGGGCTTTGGGATTCCAGAGGGTTCATGTACGTCAGGTGGATGGGGTGAGGGCAGAGAAGGGCCTCAGGCTGTGGTGAAGCTCTCTGGAATGCCAAGCTGTCTAAGGAGCATCACGTGACACTCAAGTTCAGTAAGGAGTCATGGCCAAGGGTAGCCTGCTGCCACAAGGAGGTGATGGGTCCCTTCCACCACTGTGGAGGTATTCAAATCACAGCCAAGGGCCACTGCATGGGTGTTGGAGAAGGGCTTCAAGTAGGCATGGGGGAAACCTGGATGGACTGTGGAATCAGGCTACGAGCCTAGATTTGGCAAATTCTTCATTCTGGCTTTTGGAAGCAGGGGAATTCCACCCTACAGAGGTACCTCTAATTTCCATCCCTCCTGATGCTCCCCATCATGGTGGCATCTCTCTTCACTTCCTTACTTTGGTGTTTTGTTATGCTTACACCCACCACATGCTCTTATGCTGGGGTGGAAACAAAGTTCCTGCCCTCAGACAGCTTATACTCTCGGGTGTGACTGTGTGGAGTGGGGGGTAGAGATGAGTGAAAAACTTTTTTTAAAAAGGAAATGTTCTGATAACAAGAGCTGCTCAGAAGAAACTAATAAAACAGGCGAACCAATTGGACAGCTACCCAGGTAGGGTAGAGGGGCTACTTCAGCTAAGGGACCAAGAGAAGGCTCTGAGAGGGGACACACGGAGAAGGAGCTAATAAAAGGGAGCCCCGTGTAAAAATCTGGTGCAAGAAAAGTTCAGGCAGAGGGAACCCCAAGTACAAAGGAGAAGGGAACGCACTTGGGTGCTTCAGGAAGAGAGAAAATGCCAGCGTGGGTTCAGCATAATAAAAGGGAGAGAATGACACAAGTAGAGAGAGAAGCAGTGCTGGGCTGTGATTCAGAAAGTATGTCTTATTCTAACAAACACCGGAAGCAATCAGAGGGTTGTTTTTTTTTTTTTTTTTTTTTTTTTTGCGGTACGCGGGCCTCTCACTCTTGTGGCCTCTCCCATTGCGGAGCACAGGCTCCGGACGCGCAGGCTCAGCGGCCATGGCTCACGGGCCCAGCCGCTTCGCAGCATGTGGGATCTTCCCGGACTGGCGCATGAACCCGTGTCCCCTGCATCAGCTGGCAGACTCTCAACCACTGCGCCACCAGGGAAGCCCAATCAGAGGGTTTTAAGAAAAAGAATGACATGAATTTATTCTGTCTCAAAAAGGGTAAATGATGGCTATTTTTCACAATTTCTAATGTGTGCTAAAATTAAGTATAATCCTAACTATAAACCTAAAATTATGATGGACAACCCCTTTCTAATAGTAACACTAAAGTCTCCCCAAAATCCTGGTAGTTATATTACCAAAGAATAACTAGAGACCAAGCATCTGCAGAATTCTGTTATTCTGTATAAACGAAAACAAATACACAAACAAAAGGCCACCAAAACCCCCAACATTTCCATGGTAAAATAAATCTGAAGAACGTTTAGTTAAGTCAAGTAAAATAGATTTCCTTACTGTAAGAAAATAAAAATTCTTAGACCATCTCATGGAACTGGACTTTAGCAGAACGTTGTGCTTTATTCCTGAATCCAAATAAATTTTTTATTTCATCTAAAAGGATTAAAATGTTCATATATGGAACGTCTCTATGTTAAAGATAACTTGATGTTGGCCTGTTCTGAATTTTCTTCTAAACTTCAGGATAATTCTTATAGTTCCACCTGATTACCTGGTTAGGACAACATAAGGCAACTAGAAAATGGGCCACAGCTACTGCGACAAACTCAATACCCAAATTCTACTGCTGTCCTTGAGCTGTGGTGTCTGATTTCCTGCTACAAATAAGTAGGCCATCAACAGGGATCTGAAAAATCTCTTCGTTATAGAAAGATTCCCACAGTGGCAGTGCCTGGCTGGAATTATCTAAACTATAGGTAACACCGCAGCAGTTGCCATTGCGCCTGCATTGCTTCAGTTTCATAGTAAGGAACACATCTAAATGCCCACATGTTAAGGCACAGTGATGCCCTCAATAATTAATAGGGTTTTTTGCACTAATTCTTCTATTTTATTTTTCTTTTATTTATTTTATTGAAGTATAAGTGACTTACAATATTATATTAGTTTCAGGTGTACAACATAGTGATTCAATATTTTTATACATTACAAAATGATCACCACAGTTTTTATGGGGTCTCTAGAATGATAAATGGGTAAATAGAGAAGCTAAACAAACATAAAACATTTAATGTGAGATGACCTAAATATACCAAATTAGCCTTAAATGAACTTGAAAGACCTTGAGTTCTGGAATTAACATTAATCACTTTCTGGAACTCAAGGAAAAGCCTGATGTGGTTAATTTTAAATTGTATTTTGATAGAAAGCAATACAATCCCACAGGATTCAAGGTATCTATTTGTTTACATTCTTGCCAGGGTCAGCAAAAAAAACCTACAATTGATCAGCTATTAAAAATCAGTTGAGGGCCTCCCTGGTGGCGCAGTGGTTGAGAGTCCGCCTGCCGATGCAGGGGATACGGGTTCGTGCTCCGGTCTGGGAGGATCCCATATGCCGCGGAGCGGCTGGGCCCGTGAGCCATGGCCGCTGGGCCTGCGCATCCGGAGCCTGTGCTCCGCAACGGGAGAGGCCACAACAGTGAGAGGCCCGCATACCGCAAAAAGAAAAAAAAAAAAAAAAAATCAGTTGACTTCACTTCTCTCTGAATAGATTCTCTCCAAGTGTTGAGCACTGGCTCAACTTACCTCTGCCTAGTGACAACATGAAGAGATAAACAGACTATTCAAAGAGAGCTCTTCACATCACATTAGCTGAATAAATAGTGATATATGGGTTTCTTCTCTCTAGTGCTACCTTAGCTTGCAGAGATGAGAGCCAGGAAGATGGGGCTTACAAATCCTATTAGAATATTTAAACAAACACAAAATAACATCTCTGAAGATCATGGTTTAAAGAAAAAAAAGAAAAGAACATCTTGTCTTTTAATTGTAGCTTTGGGGGCAAAAAAAGGCCCACAATAAACCTTTGAGGTTCAGAAGTTACATGAAATCACAGGAGAAAAAAAGTAATTTGCTGTTTTATGAGCAATATCCAGAGGAAACAGGATGAAGGCCCTGTAGCACTTCTGTAGGCCATAGAATTAGCACAGAACAATTCAGCTGAAGCGAGGTATACTGTCAATAACAATTTTACTCTGATAATATTTCAGAATGAGAGTTTGCCCTCTAGAATCTGTTCTTAAGGATTCTGTGCTCAATATCCAGAGCAGGCCAGTTGTTACAGAACGGGAGGAACCTATGAGTGACTGGCTGAGCATCAGTATATGAAAGCAATGTAATCAGTGCTCTGAACAGCACCATGTCCATTAGAAGCTATGGTACACACAGAAAGGGAAGCAGGTTCTCAACAATGACTTCAGCTACAGTCCCTTTGCTCTGAGAACTGGGAGTCCAGAACATTCCAGTGGCTTCTACGTATAACTGGCATAATCACCAAATCCTGAGTTTTCTGTTAGTAAATGAGAGATTGTCGCAAGGAAAAGAGAACAGATGAAGTCCTATGCGTCATGTAGCAGTCAGGATTCTTTCTGACCAAAAGCAGGGGACATTTTAATTGACTCAGATGAATGTCCCCAGGAATGGCCAGGCAGAGCTGCAAGAGGCCTTTGCCTCTCTGGGTTTTGGCTTCATTGTCTCAGAATGAAGATAATAACCTGATAGGGGAATGTGGCCTGAAGAAGCTCCCAACCTTGTCAACAGAGAGGAATGGGAGAATGTCCCCATCAGAACCAGAAAAGCTCAAAATAAGCAAAAGTGGGCCCTGGCTTGGGTCAAGTGTCCATTCCTTTATCACTGCTCTGGCCAAAGGAGGTTGAATTACCATAACTAATCTGGTGATAGAGAGGAAGCGTTGCTGGGAAGGCCAAAAACAATAGCCTCCATAGACTGGAAGAACAGGGCACAGAACACACACTTATGAATTCTGATTAACCAAGTACACAACATATGAGAATACTTACAGGATCAATACATGTGACTTCTGGGTGAATAATTTTTTTTGCCTCTTATTAAGTAGCATGCTACTCTTAACATACCAAGATGAAATCCTGAGTCACTGACAACTGAGCAGGCTGTACTAAATTGTTTCCCCAGTTGTAGCAGCACATGTGCTGAACTTCTCACCTTGCTCCTATTGCTGTCTTCTTAGTGTCTTAGACTGCATTCCCCAGAACAGATCCCGAGACAAGAACTTAAGTGCAAATGGATTATTTGAGATTATTATATGCTCTTAGGAAGTCCCATTAGGAGAGTGGAGGAAACAAGAAAGAGAAGCGAAGAACACTACTACAAGATATATTCATAAGCAGTCTGCCGCTTCAAGCAACTGGGGCTCAATCTACTGGGACTCTCCAGGACATCGCATGGAACACGCCTCAGAGTTTCCCATCAGAGGGCAAGGTGGTTGGAAGATATATCCTTCAACTCTCATTTGTCATTGACTGAGGGCCACTCTTGGAGAGGCATTAGCTCTCCAGCACTTTAGGCCTGCTCCCTACACTGGTGAGAGAAAGCCCTGAAGTGGGGAGGAGAAGACACTTGTCATAGGATGCCCTCAGCATGTACAAGAAAGGGTGAGTTTTGGGGGGATATGACCAAGGTGCACAGCTTTGGCTATGACCAGTAACACACATGTATGAGAATATGCATTCATGGATTCAACAACTATTTACGAAGCTCCTATTATGTGCAGGTACTCTTCCAGCTGCTGGGAATACATTGAGGGGCAAAACAAAGATTACAGTCTTATTTAATACCTAGCACAGCTGGGCTGGGCAGAGGCAGATTCTGTGGGCTATGTATCATGATCTTATTCACAACATCGGCTTTATGAGTAGTAGCAGGGTCATCATTATTGAATTTGCCCATCACCAGTTCGGGTATGCTGAGGTCTATGATCTAGTTATGACCCTGAATCAAGAACTGGAGCAAGCAGATAGGTATTGGAAGGAAGTAGAGTTTTCCATTAAAGGACAGTGAGATATATTTTGCTTTCGAATTCTTTTGGGACAGCTTTCTTGTAGTGGCTTATTCCCAGAAGCATTGCAGAGTTGCCTGCTCTAACTCTGACAGCCCAGCAGGGTGTGTAGCTTCTGGACACAGAAAGGACTAATGTTAGTTTGACCACCTGGGGATTAAACTGGCACTGGCAACTTCAAATGTGCCCGGCAGAAACTAAGTGATCTCCATTTCAAACACAAAACACTCTGCCTTCCAAACGGTACAGAATTCTATTTTATCTACATCGGCCAGGTAAAGCAGAGTATTTGCCAAAATTCTAGATATGGGTAGTTGTTTATAAAACCTTAGAATATCATCAGGTGTGGCTTTAAATAAACCATTACACTTACACAGAAAGCAATAAGCTGTGTGGTTTAGGTAAAAGACATGTTATGCCTATCCTGAAAAAAAAAAGTATAAACAAATAAAGCAATTTTCTATTGTACCCTGAACACCTATGTACACAGAATATGCTAAAAGGCAATTTTACCTATTCTGATTATCTCTTCCATTTGGTGTTTCCCATCTCATGGAAATAAGTTCAACTTTACAAGTACTGCTTAGCTCTGAGGACTCTAGATAATGTGATTAAAGACTGTCAAAATAAATAGTCAGAAAATAAAGTATCAATGGGATTTCCTATGAGTCTAGTGTGCCGTACAGCAGGATGAGCAAATATATGTGGCACGTGCCTTTGACAGACATCATTAATTGATTACACCTCATTCTCCCAATGAGCCTAGACTGAGCCTCGGAATCCTTCACAACACAGTCCTCCAGACAGACTTGATTGATCTTGCAGAGGTGGACCTCCAAATGAAACCTATTTGACATCCATGAGATACTTATAAAGCCTGGTCTCCTTGACATCACATCACAGAGAGAGGGAGAGAGGGAGAAAGGGGAAGGAGGGAATGAGGTGGGAAGGGGAAGGGAGGGGAGAGGGAGGAAATGGAAATAAACTTTGAAAACAAATACCTCTTCCTTTCTTCCCTGCAAACACTGCCAATTAGGGGGTTCAGAGTGGAGGGGATAAGAACATGCTACACCAAAATATGCCACTTTGGTATATCAATTATTTTTACTGAAAGCAATTGAAAAATAGCACTTGCAGGAAGGTCTCTCTGATTGCCTCCTTTTAAAGAGCATAAATTTCCTGCAAGAAAGGTACCCTCCCTACACCAGGAAGGAGAAAACATTCTTATCACCAGGAGTTGATGCTGAATTGAATCCATTCAAAGCAACCTATTAAAAATCATGCTTATCTTCCACTGATTTCCCCCATATATTTCCCAGTCACCTTCTCACAGTTTATTGCCCCTAGTACAAACCCCATTTTCCTTTATCTTATCATGTCTCCACAATTTATTGTTTTTGTTAAAATGGTATATAAGCGCTCAGGCCTATCAACTTCTTTGGGTCTTCATTTTATACACATATAAAAACCTCTGTACATGTAAAAATATTATCATCAAATAAACTTTGAATGTTTTCCGCCTGTTTATCTGTCTTTTTTTCAGTGTAATTTTCAGGCCCAGACACAGAACTTAAGAGGGCAGAAGAAAAATCTTTCTCCCCCACCACACTTTATGACTGCCCACCAAAAAACTGTATCAAGCTAAGTTTCCTGAGAAAACTCAGACAGAATCATTCTTTCCAGAAGCAAAGAAAGAAGAATGAAAAATGCCCATTCTTAAGATAACTGAGCAGTTCTCAGGATGAAGAAATTGTCCAAATAAAACTCAATGACGGGGCTTCCCTGGTGGTGCAGTGGTTGAGAGTCCGCCTGCCAATGCAGGGGATACGGGTTCGTGCACTGGTCCCGGAAGATCCCACATGCTGCGAGGCGGCTGGGCCCATGAGCCATGGCCGCTGAGCCTGTGCTCCGCAATTGGAGAGGCCACAACAGTGAGAGGCCCACATACCGCAAAAAAAAAAAAAAAAACTCAATGACATCAAAAAATGTTTAAAATTCCCAAGACCATCTTCTCCCCAACCCTCCTCATTTTTTCTCCTACCATTGATACTTTCCAAAGAATCACTCCCTCTGCCTTATCACCCGGATGGCTGTGACTGGATCTCCCTCAGAGCCCAAGGGACTCTGGGTAGAAGTAGTATAATATATATTTTTTCTGAAACTCTGTAAAAGTTTTCCTCACACCAGCTACTTCTGGTGGTGACCCACATCATCAGTCACCTGGTATAAATGAGCTTGGCTGTGAACAAGGTTAAGAATTAGAGCTGAGGATGATCTATTAGTTCATCTTACTTGTTTCATGGAGTAAAAGCAGAATTGTTTTTCTGGAGAGTTTTCTTGAATGGTTTTCCAAGTCTAACTTGAAATCACATTCAAAGTCTTGTGACTTTCCTCTTTCTTGCAGTCCACCAATAATTAGTTGTTTTAATACTTCAACGGCAATGATAGCCAACCTGAACACAAACTGTCTTTACACACAGCATCTCCTGGTTTCATACTGCAAGCTCACTTCCAAGCATTATTTGTTTTCATAAACTTGAGCTAGGATGACTCTTTCCTCACTGCCTTTAATTACTACGGAAAGCTTAATATGCACTTTTTCCCCCCATCAATCTGGCACTAAAAATGCTGAATTGCTTTTGTAGTAATTTGAAAGAAGAGTTTGGGGCTATTAGAAGAAACTCACATCAGGCATTTCTCTACATGGCCTACTTATGTTTTTCAAAGTGAAAGGATATTTCAAGTAAAATGAAAAACTTGGGGGACTGGGGAAGTCTGCCCCATCTAAAGTCCTATTTTTCAATTTTCTACACAAAGACGCCTTATGGTGCATTTTAATAATGTAACTTGAAATATATTTTGAAAGAAGGAACAAGTTGTAATCTGACCCAAGACAGAACAATGCCTCATGCAGACTCTTGAACAAAATGTGACTATAGGAGCCCTGCTCTTTTGTCTTCTGGGTAATTATTTCATACATGTGGGGGGTTTATATGGAACATGTATGAGATTTTCAAGTAAAAAGTGTAAGGCTCTGACTCTTCCTGGAAATCTGGAAGAAAATGAGAATATGAAATTAACAAGGTAGCCTCCAATACTGAACCAGAGACCCTGCAGGTCACCTTCAGTGCTGAATATTCCAAAGTTACCTTTGTTAAAAAGGCAGAAACAGCTTGACAACATATCTGACTTTACCTTTTAAAAGTAGAATTAAAAATCTAAGAAGCTTCATGAATTTCTCTCCCATCTCCCTATATTCTTTGGTATTTTTTCTGTCCCTTATGCTCTAATAGAATCTCTTTTTGGTTCATATATAACATGATCCAATGAAGTAAAGATATGAAATTGTTCTTTCTTAAATAAATTCACTCTAATCAAAACACTGTATCATAACAGCTCTCATTCACTTGGGTGTTTCCTAAGCTCATTCTGTGTGCCATGCGGTCGACTAGGCAGTGGGGACACACAGGGACCCATTCTCCTGAGCTTCCAGTCTACGGGAGAAGACGAGTTTTATCAAATAATCACACATAGGCCTTAGGATTTCAAACTGAGATAAGGACCATGAAACAAAGAAGCAAACACCTTGAGGAGGTGGTACTTAAGTGAAGATCTTCAACAAGAGTGGGGGTTTAGTTAGTAGGAATTAGACAAGTACTCCAGTATGGGGGAATGGTACCATGTAGGCCCTAGAGTAGGAGGGAACAGGGGCAAAGTCCTAAAAGAAAAGAGTAGGTGGTGGTGTGTGCGGGCGTTACTTTATGACAGATTCTTTTACCTATCCTGGCAGCATGCACAGTTTCAAGTCAATGAATAAGAATGAATGCACTAAGCATTCTCTACATTGTTTCCACTGAGGGGCAGTTTGGGGTGGGGGTAATGGAAATGGTCTAGCCTCAGGCCTTTTCACACAGGCTTTAAGGAAGTTCTCGGTAGGTGAGTGGATCTGAAGTACCCAGGAATGTGAAAAAATAGAGAAATGGTGATTTTTCTCTGCCTTCCAGTGGCTTCCATTTAGGAAAGGCCAACATTCTCATTTTCTGTAATTTCCCCTCAAGCCCAGCAGATGGTGTTATTACAGGAGGACATCATGAACTCTGATTCCCTGGAAACCATGGAATCGAAGAAAAAAGAAAATGTCATGAAGAACCTAGGAGTAAGACGGGAATAAAGACACAGACCTACTACAGAATGGACTTGAGGACGTGGGGAGGGGGAAGGGTAAGCTGGGACAAAGTGAGAGAGTGGCATGGACATATATACACTACCAAACGTAAAATAGATAGCTAGTGGGAAGCAGCCGCACAGCACAGGGAGATCAGCACAGTGCTTTGTGACCACCTGGAGGGGTGGGATAGGGAGGGTGGGAGGGAGAGAGACGCAAGAGGGAGGGGATATGAGGACATATGTATACGTATAGCTGATTCACTTTGTTATAAAGCAGAAACTAACACACCACTGTAAAGCAATTATACTTCAATAAAGATGTTAAAAAAAAAAAAAAGTGTGCGAGACAGCCTTCTTACCAGGACAGGTTAGCTGCAGAGGGAAGAAATGGTTGACTTCTCCCACAAAGGACTCTGATTCTGAGCCTCCTCACCAGCACCTGGGAAATGAAGTCAGGCCCTCTCTTCGGTTCTCCTTAAAGCGAGGCACTGCTCTTTCATATCCGGGTTAACTTTTATTTCATCAAAAAAGAGCTTCACAGGCTATGAGGAGACAATAGTCATTCCCAATCACTACCTCACCTAGAATTTGGGTCTCTGAGGGCTGGACATTTTTGGGCCCGAAATAACAAAATATGGTATAAAGAAGCTTCAATTTTGCAAAAAATTATATCCCACAATCTACAGCTAGATAAAAGGAAGAGAGGGAGACCTCACAGTGTGGATTCAACCAGAAGTGCATCTGCACTGAGTGTGGTATCTTCACAAGGAGTCGGCCTCTGGGAGCATGGAACTTCCTACCTGCCATCCTCACCTTTCTCCCTCTTAATTTTCACACAGCTTTATTTTTCACAAATTGTGTTCAATTTCCCGGATATCAAAATGACATGTTCTGCTCCACAAACAACAGAGAGAGAAAGACAAAGAAACAGACGACAACTGAGTGTTTCTTTCCATTGGCAGGGTCTTCCCTGGATAGAGAACTTTATCTCAAGAGGAAGGGTCAGAAAATGGATGGGCCAGACAACCTTAGCAAAGCTTTGTTTCTATGCTGTTGTTGTTTTTAACCTTCAGTGGGAATAAGACATCCTCATATTTTATGAAGGCTTAGTGTTGCGGTAGTTTCAAAAAAAAATCAGCCAAAATACAAATTTCACCATGGATGATTTCAATTTCTGGCTTTGTAATTTTACGTAATTTCCCAAATATCTACAACGAACAAGTGGTATCTTTGCAATCAGAAAAGAAACTATAAAAATCCTCAAATGAGATCTCTGTCTGCTTGCTTTCGGGGAGTTATCTGGCGTTACAAGACAGAGAGGGAAGGTACGAATACTCACGGAGCCAAGTCGCCGGGTTGCTTCGGTCAAACTGATTTCTAATTCTATTTCCTGTGGATTTTCACCAGTTACTAGTTCATTTAAATCAGCTATTAAATGAATAAATGTGAAATCTTAAAATACATTTAGAGAAAGTATATTGTTCCATATTAAGCAAGCAGTCAGAGTTTCAAATTATATGCAAGCATATAAAGGGTATCAGCTCTCACTTACCAGATCTCAATCCACTTTAAAAACTGCTTACCCCTTAACTTTCCACCCTAATTAGAGCATTTTATCTTTGTGAACATTTACCCTGACCATATCGTGATAACACTTGGCTAATACTCTGTGAAGAAATCATTACTAATAATCCACGCCCGCCAGCCCGAAGCAGATAAAGCAACGGGGCAAAGAACTAGCTTGGTGTTAATTGGCTCAATGGCCACTCGGGGGAAAAACAATTAAAGGGTTTTTATTGACCAACATAGTTTAACAAATGACACTTCAGTGATCTATTGGCATATTAGAACAGCAGCAAGACTACTGGCTTACCAAGTCATTTTAAATATAGTTGTTATAGAGGTTTTGCCATAAATCAAGAACAAAAGATTTCAGGACATAATTTTTCAAGAAAAAAATTTTAAACGTATAGTAGTGTCAAGAGAAGGAGTTTGGAGCTGAAGAGGGTTATTGACTACATTTTCCAGATGTCTTTCCTAAAAATAATCCTTCTAAGAATCAGGACGAGTTATTTTAGGTAAACGTTGGGGTTGAGAGACCTTGGCAGACTATCAGCTCCATGAGGTTAAGGACCACATCTGTTTTGTTTAGCAAAATGGGAATTAGCCGCATAGCACAGGGAGATCAGCTAGGTGCTTTGTGACCACCTAGAGGGGTGGGATAGGGAGGGGGGGTGGGATAGGGAGGGGGGGAGGGAGGGAGGGAGACGCAAGAGGGAAGAGATATGGGAACATATGTATATGTATAACTTATCCACTTTGTTATAAAGCAGAAACTAGCACACCACTGTAAAGCAATTATACTCCAATAAAGATGTAAAATAATAATAATAATAATAATAAAAAGAAATGTGAGGCATTCCATTTATGCCCTCAACCAATAAACATTAAAATAAAATGCCAGGCTGTGTGTGACCCTGGGCGTTCCTCAGCAGGTGCTTGGTAAACACTCAATAAATGGATGAATGAGATTTCCTAGCACTGCCTGATTTTGCAAACAGAAAAATCACAGCCTTTCTGAATTTAAACTTACAGGGTAAAACCCAATACTAACACTATACAGATTGTTAATGGTATTTTGGCATTCAGAAAGAGGCTTAAGATCTTCTGCAGGGAAAAAGATGTATCACCCAGTATTTGCTGTTTGATCTGATTTGGCCTACAATGTAAATGATCCTGATAGAAATCTAGGTTCTATGGGGTTCTATCACAATTCTTTAGCTAATGTGATCTTGAATTTAACTCATATTTATCACTTCCTTATAAATTCACTTGCCTCACCCTGGCCCTATTATAATCTCAAGCAGATACTTTAGTTTCCCAGACTTAAGGCTCATCCAACTCACTGCATCTTGCTATTCTCCACCAAGTACCTTTCTTCTCATCTCAGTCTCTTCCTCATTATTTCAGTGGGTCCTGAATGCTTTTTTGAATTAAATTCAGACAACACACCCTGGCTCTTGAATATCTTTATGAAGAGACTCCAAACCAGCTAATGAGGCATCCATCTCCTTGCTGCTCTTTACATGGACATATGTCAGCCAGGACACTCAACTCACTACTGCCGTATCCATACCTAAGCTAACGCCTGTCCCTTTGCTTTACAGCCAATACAGAGAAATAGGAACACACAAAGAGGGAGAGGGAAACACTGGGTCCTGAGGACACTGAGTCCCTGGATCAAGCCATACCTGAAGTCAGAAACTTCACCTGGACCCTTTAATTATGACTCAATAAATCCTCCATTTTCTTTAGCCAGTTTGGGTATTCTGCCATGTGCACCCCAAAGAGTCCTAACACATGCAAGAAGGAAATGAGGGAAAGGGGAAAAATGATAAGGAAGAAAACGGAGGCAGAAGAAGGGAAATGAGAGATTTGTCCAAGGTCATAGGACTAGCCAGTATGGGATAAAAATACAGAGCATGAAGACCAGAGTTTACTCTCTTTTCCCTGCTACCCCCCTACAATAAGAGTACTATTAGTCATTTCTACACATAGTTACTTTGAAGCTAAACAAATGAGAACTGGCCTGCTATTAAGAACCCACAAATACAAGGCATACATCAGCCTTGAGTAACTTGTATTCTGTTTTCCTGGTACTGTACATTTAAGAATTGCTTTCATAAGTAAGCTTCCCAAGGGGGATACGGATGCCAGTTTTAATTTAAAGAAATACTAATGCTAAAATCAATTTGTAGAATTTTTCAGTTGGATCGATGGATGTTGTCTCCACTAAAACCAAATTATTTCCTTACTTAGGCTTCTTTGTAAGTACGTACCAAGACCTATCAGGATTTTTAGGGAGCTGCTACAAAGGCATTACTTCCAGGGACTGGATCAAATAGCCAATGATCAAAACATAAGGTAAAATCTATTTCATCCTTGAATGCAGAGCACCTGTTTTATTAAACACTAGAGTTTTTACATAGAATACAATGCTGTGTACCTCCCTATACTCTTCATCTTCCAAATGGTTTCACAATACTCTGTGTGTAGCACAGCGAAGAAAGGCACCACAAACACATGTTATCTGTTCAACAGACATTGACAGCAGCTTAGTCACAGAACAGAGAGAACATGTGAAAATCACCACCACAGCTTTGCAACTGTATCAGCAGTAAGGACCCAGGCCCCAAACATGACGATGGGACGGAGTATGCTTCTGGATGCAATGATGTCGAGTCTACCACACAATTACTAACTTTATTCAAGCTGATGTTATGTTTCTTTTTCTTTTCTTTTTGCATTTTATTTATTTATTTTTGGCTGCGTTGGGCCTTCGTTGCTGCGCGTGGGCTTTCTCTAGCTGCGAGTGGGGCTACTCTTCGTTGTGCGCAGGCTTCTCATTGCGGTGGCTTCTCTTGTTGCGGAGCACAGGCTCTAGGCACTCTGGCTTCAGTAGTTGTGGCACACGGGCTCAGTAGTTGTGGCTCGTGGGCTCTAGAGCGCAGGCTCAGTAGTTGTGGCACACGGGCTCAGTAGTTGTGGCTCGTGGGCTCTAGAGCGCAGGCTCAGTAGTTGTGGCACACAGGCTTAGTTGTTCCGTGGCACGTGGGATCTTCCTGGACCAAGGCTCAAACCCGTGTCTCCTGCATTGGCAGGCGGATTCTTAATCACTGCACCACCAGGGAAGTCCCTAGCTGATGGTATGTTTCTTTAAAGACTGGATTTAATGATTCAACTTCTACAAGTCCAAGTTATTAATGAAATGACAGCGTGCTAAAAACTGAAAACAAACACATTTAATCCTACTAGTGGCTGCTGTCTCTGATGCTTCACACAGGCAATTCATCATCCTCTCTTTTTCTTATAGAACAGCTTCACTAAAAGAGAAAGTTCTCTTATATCCCAAGAACTTCCCTAACCACCTGAATCCAGTCTTTACTTCTTACCCTGAACTTAATGCTTGGTCCTTAAGACATGCCTCCTTGCATTTTTGGCTATTTACGTACATTTCATATCCTTCCTACAGAATTACACACCCCTGGAAGACAGGTATTGAGTCTTACAGAGCTTCTAAATCTGAAGCTTAGAACAACACCCTACAAAGGATGTTACTGTTCAAAACAGGCTCTTTTAGGTTAGTAGTTAATCATTTTCTTTCTTTAAAGAAAAAACTGGTTATGTGTGGGCTGTATTTCAAAAGTGGTATGAATATTCTAAAACAATATCAATGTGAGCGTGGAATGCATTTTTAATTTGAGAGAAAAAAAAAATTTGAGAGGCGTCTCCTCAGCCTGTGAAGGGGGGAATTTATGACATCTCAAACACCAGTTTACAAAGGCTCCTCCACCTTCTCAGCTTAGAAAATGTTACCTGAGAGTCTTCTCTGTAAAGAAAACTTCCAGATTCCGTTCTCCTCTGCCCCAGACAATGAAATGTTTTGGTTTAAAAGCTATTGCTAGGAGCTGAGCTTATTAGCCACATTACGATGAGGTTGGGACTACAGAAACCAGGCTGTGTGAGCGGGTTCAGTCGGACTCTGCCAACATTTTGTCGGTAAATAAGATGTCATGGGTCCAGGTTTCTGTTCAGCTGTGCCTCTGACTGGATTCTAGCCCTTGAGCAAGTCACTTTTTTCCTCTGAGCCTCAGTCACCTCACCTCTTAAATAAAGATAAAATTCACACTTCACACAATGTTGGAAACATAATAGTAACACTGACAGTGTTAACAGTTAAATGATAATAGCTAACATTCCCTGAGGCATACTATAGGCTAGCCACTGTGCTAGTCCCATATGACCCTTACCTCTTCTGATCCTCAGAACAACTTTACAAAGCCAGGCATCCCATTATCTCCCTTTTACAGATGAGGTAACTGAAGATCAGAGATGTTAAACAACTTGCCCAAGGTCACACAGCTAGTAAGGAGTAGAACCAGGATCTGAACCGTGGCATTCTGGTTACAAAGCCTCACCCCTGTGCTATTCTGCTCCACGCAAATAATTTAAAGTATGTGATGTGAAGCACTTTATAAACTGTAAGTTAGTATATAAAAAAAAAGTAAAGTATTATTATTATTAATAGAAATAGATGCTCATTATGGTTTTTAAAAGATGAGGTAACCAACAATTCCTTTAATGAAAGCACACACACTTCTCTCAGTAATACTGACAAGCCACTGTCAGAGAAACAATTAGAATTGAATTAGCACATCATCACAAAAGAAGTTCCAATGACATCATTCCAACCAAAGAACTTGCTCTTCCCTGGAGTTTAGAAAGGAAAAAAAATGGTTCATCTGACAAGAGGAACAAATTCTTGCAGCTCTGGCAACGCAAAGCCTCTGAAAGAACAGGTTAAGGAAGGTGCTTCCACTGCAAACCGTTAAGTCCAGCATGAATCCCACAGAGGGATTCACACCACAATGCCAGTTTCCCAAGCATCCTTCCATAAAGCCTTGTATCAAACTGGATCCCAAAAGGGATATAAAGGGCCAGCCACCGATGAGGTACAGCACTGCTGGTCCAGGCTCCAAGGGTCAATGATGAAGCTCATTAACAGAACAGGCTATTTTCCAATCCTCCCTTCAACTTGTTTACTCACTAAGTGACTCTGACACCACACCTGTTTCTGTACTAGCCTGGAAGCCTCCACAGCACAGCAGATGGCAGAGTGTTTGCATAACAAACGTTCTCAAGGGTCAGCCTATGGAAGTGGCTGCGGGGGTTGCTGCAGGTGGGACAGGAGGGGCGGCAGGGACCCTCTCCTGGGGCAGCAGCACAGCCATCAGTCCCAGACTTTGCTGGAGGAACATCCCACGCCGTCAAGGCCGAATAAGTCTGAGCTCTCAATGTTCCCAGCTCTGCTCTTCCTTCTGGCAATCCTTTCCAGAATAACAAAACTCAGTGGCTATAAGAGCAAGCTACAAAGGAAATCTAGTGGGGACATTAGCAATATATATATTAGGGCTTCCCTGGTGGCGCAGTGGTTGAGAGTCCGCCTGCCGATGCAGGGGACACGGGTTCCTGCCCTGGTCCGGGAAGATCCCACGTGCCACGGAGCGGCTGGGCCCGTGAGCCATGGCCACTGAGCCTGCACGACCGGAGCCTGTGCTCCACAATGGGAGAGGCCACAACAGTGAGAGGCCCGCGTACCGCAAAAAAAAAAAAAAAAAAAGAATATATATATTAAAAAAGAACTAAACCACATCAAATTTAAAACTTAACTTCAAACCCAATTCCAGCTAAACTTCCAACTTTGCTCTCTTAAATTTAACTGAGGTTTAACTCTCTTAATTCTAAACTCTTTGTAACTCTCAAATCTCAATTCCTAACTCTCAAGTTTCTTAATTCTAATTTCAAGTCAAGCTTAGCCTCTTGAAGAGGGAAGTCAAATTTAACAGCTGATTGGAATGAGTTCCTGTGACTTGTGAGCCTGGTTTAAGGTCATACCTAGTCTTCAGAGGTTAAGAAAAGCCCTACTTTCTCTTATGCAAATTTGACATCAGAATAATGTCCCATCTGGGCTGTGCTGTGAAATAAATAGTTGCTCAATCATGCAATTTGCCATTTTTTAAAGAATCCATGATGCAAGGAATGTAACATAAAGCTCCTCAATGGAGCAAACACCCATCTCAGGGGCCACACTTTGCAGACGACCTGTGTGTCAGGGGGGAATATCCAGCTCACCCCCTTTCCCCAGTGACACCTGGTAGACTTCACTGTTTTCAACACGAACAACTAGCTCTGCACACTTAGTTCCATTTGACTAGTGAGTCAAGCTTTGCTGCTTGGAAACCAGTGAGCTCGCCATTAGTAAGAATCTGGGACCCATTAACAGGGTGACTTGAGGGGACTGAAAATAAACTGAAATCCACTATCATTCCTCTCCCAGGGTTTCCTCTGATTCTCTGATCAGCCTTCCTTCATGCAGGGGTGATGGTGAAACTACCGGGGTGATGACAAAGCAAGTGAGAAAAATGCTTTGAGGGCAGGGACCACATCTCCATGTTCTCTGCTGTCCTCACAGAAACTGGAAGAGAAGCTGGCCTGCAGCGGCTGTCAATAAGTAATGGGTCCATACCAATAGAGTGCACCAAGGACTGTGTACCAAGTTCCCCATTCGTGTCCTCCTGTAAAACTCACAGAATCCTCTGCAGGAGGGAGTCGTATTCTTATTTCAATTTCGCAGACAAGAAAACAAAGGGAGAGAGAGTCAAACCACTTGCCTAAAGCCACACAGCTAAGAGTGAAGGGAGCTGGACTCAATCCTGAAAGCAAACAATTCTTTTAAGTGAGGGAATTATTTTTCAAACTCAAATCTCTCAGATGTGGAGGATGTGGCTCTTTGGGACCTGCCTCAAGATCCATCCCATCAATTTAGGTTAGTAATACTAAGTACTCTTAAAGAAGAGTAGTATTGGGCTTCCCTGGTGGCGCGGTGGTTGGGAGTCCGCCTGCCGATGCAGGGGACGCAGGTTCGTGCCCCGGTCTGGGAGGATCCCGCATGCCGCGGAGCGGCTGGGCCCGTGAGCCATGGCCGCTGAGCCTGCGCGTCCGGAGCCTGTGCTCCGCAGCGGGAGAGGCCACAGCAGTGGGAGGCCCGCGTACCGCAAAAAAAAAAAAAAAAAAAAAAAAAGAAGAGTAGTATTGTTTAAGAGTACTCTTAAAGAAGAGAAGTATTGCTGTCTTCCACTTCCACTGAAGTGGAAGACAACAATTCAGGTAAGTTCAGTTGAGCAGTCCTTGCACAGGAGACCCCTGAATTAAATGCAATATTGTGTATGTACCTGAATTTTTCCACAGAAAATGCTCATAGCTTTCAGACTTGAAAGATGCTATGACCCCTCCAACGTTTAATGAATCAGCTTCTTTTCATTAAATTATGCTGCTAATTGTCACCCCCAAAGAGTCCAAAGGGCTCTAAGTGCATTGTGTACGCCTGCTAGAAGGGAAATGACTAGCATGAGAGTTTGGTGGGTATTAGATATGAGAACAGTCAGTCTCTGCAAACACCCCATATGTGGAAAGAGCCCTCAGAGATCATCACTTAATTAAGAATATTCAGAATTCACTGCCTTGTTAGCATCTGTTCTCAGTGACATATAAGAGCAACTCTATTGATAACCAACTGATCTTGGGGAGAGTTGACACCATAGGACCCCATATCATGGATTAGATTTGGTGGTCTTCGAAATATGAAAAGGAGACAACAAATTCCACCTTAGAGCAGTGCCTGCAACAGGGTCTTTCTAACTATTTCATTTTCTGTGATCTTCATCTGCAGCAAGAATATCCAAACCTAACGCTCTGTACTTGGGGAAACCACCCTCATGCTCAGCAGACATATATTGAGACTCTACTATGTTCCCCAAACTGCAATAAACCACTTGCTCCTATGTCATCTGGATAATTTCATGTGATTCTAGGCCACATGTTTAAAATTGAAGAGTCACCAAACAGAGAACATCTAGATGTGGGGAACCAATCTGTCAAAGGAGTGGAAACCATGCTGTATACACAGTTAAAGGCACTGATGATTCCTCACGGGGAGGACGGCACATTTCTTCCAACTCCTACAAGGTTTCTAGAAAGGAGAGGAAGTACACAATTATTCCAGAATGCCCAGACTCCAGAGAGAAAGGTGAAAGAATAATGCTGTTTCACAGAAAGAGAAAAAGAAGAAGAGGAGAAGAAGAAAAAGACGCTGCTGCAGAAAAGCAAACTTTTCTAACTGTAGAATCCAAAATGGAATAAGACAGCTGTTCAAAAGTAAGCTAGCTGTCATTCGAGTCATTTTACATGGATTTATACATGAGCTAAACTTAAGACTATAAAACATAGAAGATGGGTAAATACAAGATGACTGTACTAAAATACAAAGAAACAAACACATTTAGTCAGTGCGTGACCCTTGAAAGCTAGTATGTTGATTATGCTGTTTACAGGGAAGAATGTGATGTTCACAAATCAACTCATCACAAATTACATGCTTACCAGGTCTATTAACGTAATGACCTTGGGAGTTGACTCAGAGTCTCCCTTAACCTAACAAGCATGCTGAATATAATCAGTTAGGCTGGCATTTAAAATTACAATTCATCTAACGTATTTTCCCCACCCAATTCCTGTCTCCTCCTAAGGCTCAAGAAACTGTTGGGTGATCAATAGGTGCCCTTAATGCTATGGCGCTCTCGAGTGCACACGTGCACTCTCTCTCTCTCTCTCTTTTAAGCATTTCTATTACAGATAATTTATTAAACCTTAAATTTCTTTCCTATTTGTAAGTTTCAGCAAAATTTAGTCAGGTTGCACCACAGAGTGTCAAGAGATAATTAGGACAGTTAGCAGTAATTTATCATTCCTCAGCTGGGTTTTCAAGCTTCCGCTGACTGCGTGTAGAAATCCGTTAGCCAGTTCTACACGGATCACTAAGAAATCTCCTTTATCTCTGTGCAAACTGCTTTTGCATTTAACTGAAGTGAGCTGAAAGATGAGCCAATCCATTCCTGAAAATCTAGCCACCAGTATGTGTGTCATCCGACTGCGGCTGAGGCTGGGGCTTCAGACGAACTACTGTAATGCCTAATGGGTGTTATGCTGCCATGGGCAGCTTTTTTCCCACCTGCTATGGCTTAGAAATGTAAACCAAGCAGTCTGACTTCAGGTTAGATCTTCAGAAAATATGCACAGGAATCTATGGCCAACAGTACATTTTACAGAGCAAATATTGCCTCACACGTAGTCCACCAAAGATGAAAAGCCTGGAGAAGGCAGGGACAACAGCTCTGCATCGCTTCTGTGCAGAAGGATTTTATTATGCCTGAGATGAAAAGGGAGGACCTTGTGTTCTTTCAAGAGACTCATTTACTAGATGGTGAAAAATGAATGGTCTGGGTAATTTCATTTCAAATTGATTTATTTCTAAATGGGGGAAAATTGACACTTGGTGAAGAAAGTAAAAAGCAAGTCTCTGGGAAGAGCCAACTAGTCTCAGGTATAACCCAATTATTTGAACACAGGAAATAAGAACACAGAAGGCAGGGTGCAAGGTCACCCAGGAAAGTCATTCCTTGCAATGAATACCTTCCTTTTCCCCTCCCGACAGACTCTCAGAAAAGTATAAACTGACACATATTTCCAGTTTATTTCTGACACCTAAAACCTAATCAAAGTTCACTTTTAAAAAATCTAATAGTTATTTGCAATTAGGTTGCACAGCAAATTAAATCATAAATTTCTCTATCCTATCCCTGGTTGCCACATTCCTAAAATACAACTTTCTTCCCTCAGGCACTTTATTTAAATCTCTGAGGCCAGACTTGAAAGCAAGTTATGGATTTAATAAGTTGTTATTGTGGCCACAGTAATTGTTCTGAGCCATATTTATGACTTTATTGGATCTTACAACAATCAATAATCCATCGATGGGACTTCCCTGGTGGTCCAGCGGTAAAGAATCCATCCTGCAATGCAGGTGACCTGGGTTTGATCCCTGGTTGGGGAACTAAGATCCCACATGCCATGGGGCAACTAAGCCGCGTGCCACAGCTACTAAGCCTGCGTGCTGCAAACTACAGAGCCCACACGCCACAACTAAAGGCCCAACAGAGCCAAAAAAAAAAAAAAAGAAGAAAAAAAAAATCCATCGATGTCCCTAACTGGGGTTTTCTCACAGTCCACAAATGGGGCAGTGGATTCATTTTTAATGTACTCACTTAGCACTCCCTCCCTGAGAGAGTCCTGCATATATTAATAAAGGCCAAGAAATGAATGGCATCGGTGCACATACCTTACCTGGAGAAACAGCTGCAGGATAAGATGTAACGTGAAAAAGAAGGGGAAGAATAGACTAACAGGGCCCATTTTGTACAGCACCACTATGGCTAAAGTTAATGGAATTACTCTGTGGTCATGCATCAAAGGGAGCCTTTTGGAAGTTAAGTTCTGCTAGGGCCACTGATTCACAGACTTTCGCTCAAAGATTCCCAATGGCATGTGATGAGTACTGCAGATATACAGAAGCACTTTAGAAACTATTTACTCAAACTGCCAGTTACGTATATTAAGGAGTAACAATAACTGAATATTTTAGAGTAGATGATAGAATTGAGGATGTTTTCCATTGGAAGGAGCAGAAAATTCAACTCTTCCTGAATGAAACAATAGGGGAACTTTATTAAATCACCTAAACAAAAAGTCTAGATGTAGCACAGTCTTCAGGGCTGGTTAATTCAGCAACCCAACAGTGTCACCAAGGATCCAACTTCTTTCAATCTCTGACATGCTGGCCTCAGCATCTGGTTCATTCTAAACCAGGTTGCCCTAGGAATCCTAAGATGGCTGCCAGCAGCCGTCAGGGTTACTGCTCCCCTATTTATAAGCAGTGGTACAGAGTAGAGAAAGCATCCCGTCCCACAAGTTCTCCATGATGCTGGGAGCAACTGTTCCTGAAGCCGAGAGAATCCTACACTCTAAGTGAGAGTTAGGTCAGAATTAATTAAAGTCATCACTGTGGCAGAGAGTTGGCTTAGGCTAGAGTTAGCTTAGGCTAGGGATGGGCAGCCTCTGGGCCAAATGTGGCTCACCGTGTGCTTTTGCAAATAAAGTTTGATTGGAATACAGCCACGCCCATTTGTACAAGTTCATTTACATATTTTGTATACCTGCTTTTGTGCTGCAAAGGCAGTCATATAATTGTGACAGAGACCACCTGGCCCTCAAAGCCTAAAGTGTTTACTATCTGGCCTTTTATGAAAAAATTTGCCAACCCCTGGATTAACCAAACAAGGTTAACACCTGGAACTAGAGATGGATTCAAATGCATCCTATCTCCTTGGCTGCTAAATAATGGAGTGTGGGGAGTATGCTGGGAAGACAACCAGCACCCAGAATAGACATAAGACCAAATTATTCAAGTTCCTAGAAAAAACCAAATCAATTTAGGGGACCCATCATATTGAGCACATGTGAAATATCCTCTGCCCTTAGAATATAATCCAAACAACAAATACATTTAAAATAGAGTTAAAACTCTTTACAGTGGTACTGTATTTATACTGGTAGAAATACTCTCCTGTCCACCTCTTCAAATTTATCTTCCACCACTTCTCTCTCCACCCCAAAGTCCTGCCATGTGGTCTTCAAGAATCTCCTAGATTGTGCCAAGCTCATCTCTGCTGCTGTTTCCTCTGCCCAGAAGCTCTTTCTTTCCCAGCTCTTCACTTGGCGGGAGCCCTGTCATTCCTCAGGTCTCAGTTTACAGGTCACCTCTTCAGTGGGCCTTTTTTGACCACCCTACCTAAAGCAGCCATACTGCCCCTATTCCGCACCCTCCCCCCATATTATCCCCTTTCACAGCACCTCTTACAGCCTTTCTAACACTCCTCAAAATCTGCAATTATTTTATTTGCTCATTTTCATGCAGAGGAAGACAGACAATAACGGGAGAGTCATTCCTTGGCTGCCCTTCCTCCCACTGTACCCCAGTTCCCAGAAGTGCCTGACACATAGTAGGTGCACAGTAAACACTTAACTGGTAGCAGGAATTCGTATGAACTCTACAACTTCTACAGCTTGCTCAGTCTTCCTCTCTTATAGCCCTTATTTCAACGACTATCCTTAAAGACAGACAAGGACTACACCTCATTCTTCTTGTTCTCCCAGGGCCTGTGACAATACTTGGAACATGGTAGGCATTGGCCGAATAAATTAAAAAATGAATGCTAGATATAAAAGCATGAACAGGCAGGATGCTCACTTCCTGGGAGACAGGAACAGGATACTTTTGGCAGTGAGAGAATTCTCATCCTTGACCACAGATCAGAGCTGTTCCAAACTGGAAGAAGCTACCTTATAGCACACTGGGTTCCCAGGTGTAGAGGAAGATGAAAGACCAATTTAAAGGCTACAGAGGGGGAATCATTTGCAGAAGAGAAGATACTACATGACTTCCAAGATCACTTGCCTCTCTGGGATTCTCTAAGTCATCCCAGGCTCTGAGTTTCTTCCTGAAGAGTGAATTTCATCCCTGGTCATGTGATGGCAGAGCTGAGCTTGGAATCACATTTATTCCTTCCAAGACTAAAAAGCTTCCTCAAAATTATACTGCTAGAACCTGATTGCATCTGGGAGTTTATACCATTTATAACCAACAGATGAACTGAAACACAAATAAAAGCCCCTGTTGGGTTGTTTTTCAGGGCAACAGTCTAGAAAGTATGACAAGAAAATATTTTTTTCAGGGAACAAGTGCTGATATACAGACCCTAGGGTGGGAGATTTGAATGTGAACATTAGGGTAAATGGATTTCACTACAAAGTAAAAGAATATTGGGTGAGTTCACTTTGCTCATTCACTGTTGTTTATTCTTCTAAACCACTTTGGCAAGATCAACATCCTAAGCAACTTCAGGTTTATTTTTCATGTAACATCAGGAACAAGAAAAGCTTATTCGAAAGAATAAATACAGGGGAGAGAAATGTGGGTTTTCATTACCAGAATGCAATAATATTATCTTTATGTTGAATGAGCCCAGAAGGATTTCAAACCATGATTTTTGTCCTTTCCCCCTGAGGTTTGGGATTAATCTGATTCAGAAGGCTTCTAGCAATTTACATCTCTATTTCCCTGACCTTGGTGGATGAGCAGCTTCTCTAGAGAGGGGATCTGCTATGAGACTACAGGTGTAGGATTGATGCCTCATGACATGCAAAGTTAAAATCTCAAAATTACCCCTTCCCAGTGCTAACATACTTCACAAAGAAATGGGGGGAGAATTTCTCACTGTGTTTGGCCCGAGGGCCATTACAGATTCTCACCAACCCAATTTTTTACACTCAAATGTCCTTAGGGAGGTCATTATTCTAATTCTTCCATATCTGTGGCTCTGCAGGTTGCCATGACTATTATTCATTAACCTGCCTTCCATCTCACCCAGGCTTGGTCATCACACTCTTAGTTTTCCAGCTGCATTTTAAGTTTTGAGAATTACTCCAGTAATGGCTTTGGCATGGGCAGAGAGGAGCCCCTGAAAGGAACTGAATAATTCAAGATGAATTTGGGAGTTAGAATCAAGTCTAGGTCATCTCGACCAAGAATCAAAACGTATTCATACAAGTAAATAAAACAGCAGTTCATAAATCTGGGTTACCACCAGAATCAACTGCAAGTCTAGGTCATCTAGACCAAGAATCAAAATGTATTTACATAAATAAATAAAACAGCAGTTCATAAATATGGGTAGCCATCAGAATCAACTGTGGACCTTTCTAAAACCATTTTTTTTTTTTTTTTTTTTTGCGGTACGCGGGCCTCTCACTGCTGCGGCCTCCCCCGTTGCGGAGCACAGGCTCCGGACGCGCAGGCTCCGGACGCGCAGGCTCAGCGGCCATGGCCCACGGGCCCAGCCGCTCCGCGGCATATGGGATCCTCCCAGACCGGGGCACGAACCCGTATCCCCTGCATCGGCAGGCGGACTCCCAACCACTTGCGCCACCAGGGAGGCCCTAAAACCATTTTTTATGGGCCCCATCGCCAGAGATTTGAACATAGGAGGTGTGAGAACTAGTTATATGCTAAAGATAAAGACAGAATAAAGAACGGATGATCAGAGTCATTTCCCAATGGAAAATTCTTCTAATGGGACCCCCGTGAAATAAAAATTATAGAGATTGTTTCCTGTATTTTCTTTACAAAATATAAATAATATAATAGAAAACCAAGAACGTATTAGGTATGTAGTGAAAGGCCCCTGGGTATCCTTGACACCCCTTTGTGTGCTCCTTCTTCTTACTGCCTCATTCTAGAGGCATCCTGACCCTATGTTGTCCATTTCTCTAAGCAATATATAGATCCATATTTTTTAGACTTAAATAGATAGACTATAAGTAACCCTCTTTTGTATTTTATTATTTCTGCTGTGGGTACGGAAACAAAAGTTTGCAAATTCATCTGGATCTGTTTTAGCTGGAGTGTCCAGTTTCAACCAAAGCGCACATTATTTTAGGGACTTTTCACTCCCTGTTCTGTATTTAAGGTGTATAATGCGTTCTGCAACAAACAGCTCATCTATGAAGACTGAACTGACCACTCATATTTAATTAAAACTACTGAATCCTTGTCCCACGATTCACTGGACTGAGTTTAGTTACTTATTTTTTTTTAAAAATGGACATTTTAGTCAAGGCAATTATTTACATGTCACAGGTTTAAAACTTTGAACTTGAAATGGTTACATGGAGTTAGAAATTTTATACATAATGTCCTAGGCCTGAAATATACACAGCAAAATAGTGAGAGAGAAGGGTCTTCAGTGATTATTTACTGAAAACCTAGTATTTCACAGCAAAATGACAACAGTGAGTCACTGCCCTTACTATGTCAACAGAGGCAAGAAGGTGATTCTGAATAATAATGCCTGTAGCATTTTAGGGTCTATAAAGCACTTTGCCTTTCACAGGATATTTGATTTGACAGTGATTAAATAAAACCCCCAAACTCTGAGCATCCGGTAGAAAAGACAGTTCACTGAAACCTGTAAAACACTGACATTAAGAATGCATCTGCAATATTTGCCACATTTTGTGTCATGGACCTCAAAATAAATTTAACAGCCGAATATCCACTTTGCTCTATGTCAGGGCCTCCAATTACTAAAGGGATTTGTTTGGTAGCACTAATAAAAGATTAAACATCTAAAACATATAATTCTGCTGTAAATTGACATACACCAATAAAGCAGCATTTAGGTTAGTTAACCTTCACCTGTACAATAAAATTAAAGAGGGAGTCCTCTGGGTATTTTTAGATGGAAGACACATTATTCTAAGCAGAGAAAAACAACGCAGAATGAATCTGGGCTCAGGGAGACAAAATATTTACAAAACCTCTCCTTGTACATCTTTGTCTGTGCTTACTGGGTTGAAGGTGTTTTTAGGAACATCTAGCCAGATGATATAATGGAAAGTTGGGCTCTCAGACAAGCCTGGGTTTGAATCCCACCTCTCCTGTTTGTAACTTGTGTTGTCATTGTTGTTGTTTTTGATAAGTGACTACCTCCATAAACCTTGGTTTTCCCAGGTGTAAAATATTAATGCCCAATTTTGAGAATTGCGAGGATTAAGTGAGAATTATAAAACTAATAGCAAATATTTATTGAGACTTTCCTGTATGTCAAGTGTTATATTAAAGGCCATGTACATGTATTTTAGTCCATCTGATTGTCACAACACACCCTAAGGGGAAGGATACTATTAAGGCCCCCATTTTATAAACTTATAAATAGATGCTGAGACTAGGAAAGGCTGACTTTTGCAAGAGTCATAGAAATGATAGGTGATGGTTCTGGGAATGAAACCAGGCCATCTGGCTCCAGAGTCCTCCCTCTTCATCAGGACTTTAGTTCTGATGATCACATTTCCCCTTCACCCTCACTCCATCTCCAGCACCCCCCATTCGGCCCACCTAAGCTGACTGTGAGTTTGAGAAAACAAGGAAAAAATAAGCAAATAGGAATGAGAGAACAACAGGGAGCTTAGTTAATGTTTCTTTCAGTGCTTTGATCCAAATGGCATCATGCAAATCAAAATTAACCAATTAGAAATGGAAAAACTCAATGATTTGATAGTTACTTAGAAGAAGGCTTGAGGTTTAGTATGAGAGAGGAAGTTTCCCACAGGGGAACGACAGGCTCATCTTCCCTTCTCCTTCCTAGAGAGCCAGGGACCAGGGGTTTTGCCCCCAAATCACCAGGAGGGGAAGGAGAGTCAGAGATACGTACTGCCAAGGGGAAGAGTGGGCTTGGAGGCATCCACTCCCACCTGTACACCCACACCCATCCCCTGAGCACCAAAGATGACTTTGGTTTACCAAACTCAGGCAAATTGGATTCATTTTCAGAGCAGAGATGCAAATTATAAGGCAAATGCACAAGATAAAAGCTACTGCATCCTGAAGATACTAATTCTTCAGCAGTAAATACAAGCATTAGCTATAAACATAGGCAAGACACTTTTCTTCATGGCTTTAATCAAAGGACAAAAGTTCTCTGGCAAATTACAGCTCTCTTGAAATTTCTTTCCAGATGAAAATAATAAATACCAGTCAAGTAAAATCATTTTGATTTTTAAGATCTCAGTTTCTCCTTTCTCTGCACAACAAATATTAGGAATACTTTTGGATTGAAAGCAAGCCGCTATGTGGAGACTCCTCCACATCTTGTCACTTCTTTGCTAAGTGGCTTTGCACTGGAGTGACGTGTACATGAACATCACTTACAGTGTCTGTTAAAATGCAGAGTCCTCGGTCCCACATCAGACCTACTGAACCAGCATAGGGGGCAGATAGCTTTCTGTCCTACTGAAACCTATGTCGAGTAATTGTGAAATACACTGTTGGCTCAGGAGCACAACTTACTCGTTACCACTGAGGGGTACAGCAGATGTTAAAAGTATCAGGGCAGAGATTTCTCACCCCAACTAATAAGGCAGATTTCTGAATGTTCAAGTGGTCAATTTTATAAAAGTTCAAACTAGTTATTCAAACTACACAAGTGATATGATCAGATGAAAGTTTTTAAGAATTTAAGCTAAAAGGCAATAATTAATAGTGAGACAATTTAGTGTATAATTAAGTGAACTAGGCAGGGCCACAAACAACCTCTATACCACAAACATTCTCCCTAAGTGACACCTTAGCCTGTCTTAGGGACGAGAAAACTGAGGGTAAGATTAAAATTAAGAAACATGCATAAGGTCCTAGGGAAAAAGATGTGGTGAGGTGGGCGTTCTATTCACATCTTCATATCAGTTTCTTCTCACCATCACTCAATACATTTGATAGGGTTTCCCCCATTTGAAAAATGAGGAAATAAATGTTCAGGGAGGTTAAGAGGCTGGACCAAAAGTCACACAGCTAATAAATTAGCAGAGCTAATACTCCTATGGAGCCTCTGACTGATGTCCAAGTATATTAACTCCTGGACTTTATTGAGAGCTAAAGTGTCCTCTAAGTTCATGAACTGAAAAGATTACCAAATCTTGTGGAAGGGACCGAAGAAACTCCTCAGTGAATGGAAGACTTTGTTTTTTTTAATTTTTAAATCACAGTTCTTTAAAGAATTCCTTTCCTTGTTCTTCCCAAAGCAATCTGAAAAAGTAATTGCTAATGTATCAACAGTTAATAAGAGACACTTCGCACTGCATTAACACTATAAAATTAAATATGTAAGTAGAGGAGTCAAGCACCATAAACAGAGGAGTGTAAGCAAGCATATTTTATAAATAGCTCTTAAAAAATTCTATATTACCTGCCTGCCATAAATCTCTCTCTTTAATATACCTAAAGCACTCTCCCACCCAAAGACACACGTAATAATTGTTCTAAAAGCTCATATTAAACTTATTCAGGCTGCGGGAAGATGGCAGAAGAGTAAGACGCGGAGATCACCTTCCTCTCCACAGATACACCAGAAATTCACCTACACGTCGAACAACTCCTACAGAACACCTACTGAACGCTGGCAGAAGACCTCAGACCTCCCAAAAGGCAAGAAACTCCCCACGTACCTGGGTAGGGCAAAGCGGAGAGATTCCCGCACAGAGGATCGATGCCGACCAGCACTCACCAGCCCGAGAGGCTTGTCGGCTCGCCAGCCGGGTCGGGCGGGGCTCGGAGCTGAGGCTCCGGCTTCGGTCGGAGCGCAGGGAGAGGACTGGGGTTGGCGGCGTGAACACAGCCTGCAGGGGGTTAGTGTGCCAAGGCTGGCCGGGAGGGAGTCCGGGGAAAAGTCTGGACCTGCCGAAGAGGCAAGAGACTTTTTCTTCCCTCTTTGTTTCCTGCTACGCAAGGAGAGGGGATTAAGAGCGCTGTTTAAAGGAGCTCCAGAGACGGGCGTGAGCCCCGGCTAAAAGCGCGGACCCCAGAGACGGGCGTGGGACGCTGGGGCTGCTGCTGCCGCCGCCAAGAGGCCTGTGTGCGAGCGCAGGTCACCGTCCACGTCCCCTTTCCGGGGAGCCTGTGCAGCCCGCCACTGCCGGGATCCCGGTATCCAGGGACGGCTTCCCCGGAAAAGCGCGCGGCGCGCCTGCGCCCCTCGGGCTGGTGCGCGCCTCGGGCTGGTGCGCGCCTCGGGCTGGTGCGCGCCTCGGGCTGGTGCGCGCCTCGGGCTGGTGCGCGCCTCGGGCTGGTGCGCGCCTCGGGCTGGTGCGCGCCTCGGGCTGGTGCAACGTCATGCTGGCCTCTGCCGCCGCAGGCTCGCCTCGCACTCCGTACCCCTCCCTCCCCTGCAGCCTGAGTGAGCCAGAGTCCCCGAAGAGGCTGCCCCTTTAACCCTGTCCTGTCTGAGCGAAGAACAGACGCCCTCCGGCAACCTACACGCAGAGGCGGGGCCAAAGCCAAAGCGGAGACCCGGGAGCTGTGAGAATAAAGGAGAGAAAGGGAAATCTCTCCCAGCAGTCTCAGAAGCAGCGGATTAAAGCTCCACAATCAACTTGATGTACCCTGCATCTGTGGAATACATGAATAGACAACGAATCATCCCAAATTGAGGAGGTGGACTTTGAGAACAAGATTTACGACTTTTCCCCCTTTTCCTCTTTTTGTGAATGTGTATGTGTATGCTTCTGTGTGAGATTTTGTCTATATAGCTTTGCTTCCACCATTTGTCCCAGGGTTCTATCCATCCTTTTTTTAAAAAAAATTTTTAATAATTATTTTTTATTTTAATAACACTATTATATTTTATCATACTTTATTCTATTTTACTTTATCTTGCTCTTTCTCTTTTTCCTCCCTTCCCTCCTTCCTCCCTCCCTCCCTCCTTTCTTCCTTTCCTTCTTTCTTTCTTACTTTCTACTTCTAGTAATTATTTCTTTCTACTTTTTCTCCCTTTTATTCTGAGCCGGGTGGGTGAAAGGCTCTTGGGGCTGCAGCCAGGAGTCAGTGCTGTGCCTCTGAGGTGGGAAAGCCAACTTCAAGACACTGGTCCACAAGAGACCTCCCAGCTCCACATAATATCAAATGGCGAAAATCTCCCAGAGATCTCTATCTCAACACCAGCACCCAGCTTCACTCAGCGACCAGCAAGCTACAGTGCTGGACACCCTATGCCAAGCAACTAGCAAGACAGGAACACAATCCCACCCATTAGCAGAGAGGCTGCCTAAAAACATAATAAGGCCACAGACACCCCAAAGCACACCATCAGACGTGGACCTGTCCACCAGAAAGACAAGATCCAGCCTCATCCACCAGAACACAGGCACCAGTCCCCTCCAACAGGAAGCCTACACAGCCCACTGAAACAACCTTAGCCACTGGGGACAGACACCAAAAACAACGGGAACTACGAACCTGCAGCCTGCAAAAAGGAGACCCCAAACATAGTAAGATAAGCAAAATGAGAAGACAGAAAAACACACAGCAGGTGAAGGAGCAAGATAAAAACCCACCAGACCTAACAAATGAAAAGGAAATAGGCAGTCTACCTGAAAAAAAATAAAGAATAATGATAGTAAAGATGATCCAAAATCTTGGAAATAGAATAGACAAAATGCAAGAAACAGTTAACAAGGACCTAGAAGAACTAAAGACGAATCAAGCAACGATTAGAAACACAATAAATGAAATTAAAAATACTCTAGATGGGATCAATAGCAGAATAACTGAGGCAGAAGAATGGATAAGTGATGTGGAAGATAAAATAGTACAAATAACTACTGCAGAGCAGAATAAAGAAAAGAGAATGAAAAGGACTGAGAACAGTCTCAGAGACCTCTGGGACAACATTAAATGCACCAACATTCGAATTATAGGGGTTCCAGAAGAAGAAGAGAAAAAGAAAGGGACTGAGAAAATATTTGAAGAGATTATAGTTGAAAACTTCCCTAATATGGGAAAGGAAATAGTTAATCAAGTCCAGGAGGCACAGAGAGTCCCATACAGAATAAATCCAAGGAGAAATACACCAAGACACATATTAATCAAACTGTCAAAAATTAAACACAAAGAAATCATATTAAAAGCAGCAAGGGAAAAACAACAAATAACACACAAGGGAATCCCCATCAGGTTAACAGCTGATCTCTCAGCAGAAACTCTACAAGCCAGAAGGGAGCGGCAGGACATAATTAAAGTGATGAAGGAGAAAAACCTGCAACCAAGATTACTCTACCCAGCAAGGATCTCATTCAGATTTGATGGAGAAATTAAAACCTTTACAGACAAGCAAAAGCTGAGAGAGTTCAGCACCACCAAAACAGCTTTACAACAAATGCTAAAGGAACTTCTCTAGGCAAGAAACACAACAGAAGGAAAAGACCTACAATAACAAACCCAAAACAATTAAGAAAATGGGAATAGGAACATACATATCTATAATTACCTGAAATGTAAATGGACTAAATGCTCCCACCAAAAGACACAGATTGGCTGAATAGATACAAAAACAAGACCCATATATATGCTGTCTACAAGAGACCCACTTCAGACCTAGAGACACATACAGACTGAAAGTAAGGGGATGGAAAAAGATATTCCATGCAAATGGAAATCAAAAGAAAGCTGGAGTAGCAATTCTCATATCAGACAAAATAGACTTTAAAATAAAGACTATTAGAAGAGACAAAGAGGGACACTACATAATGATCAAGGGTTCGATCCAAGAAGAAGATATAACAATTGTAAATATTTATGCACCCAATAATAGGAGCACCTCAATATATAAGGCAAATACTAACAGCCATAAAAGGGGAAATCGACAGTAACACACTCATAGTAGGGGACTTCAACACCCCACTTTCACCAATGGACAGATCATCCAAAATGAAAATAAATAAGGAAACACAAGCTTTAAATGATACGTTAAACAAGATGGACTTAATTGATATTTATAGGACATTCCATCCAAAAACAACAGAATACACATTTTTCTCAAGTGCTCATGGAACACTCTCCAGGATAGATCATATCTTGGGTCACAAATCCAGCCTTGGTAAATTTAAGAAAATTGAAATTGTATCAAGTATCTTTTCTGACCACAATGCTATGAGACTAGATATCAATTACAGGAAAAGATCTGTAAAAAATATAAACACATGGAGGCTAAACAATACACTACTTAATAACGAACTGATCACTGAAGAAATCAAAGAGGAAATTTAAAAATATCTAGAAACAAATGACAATGGAGACACGATGACCCAAAACCTATGGGATGCAGCAAAAGCAGTTCTAAGGGGGAAGTTTATAGCAATACAATCCCACCTTAAGAAAAGGAAATATCTCGAGTAAACAACCTGACCCTGCACCTAAAGCAACTAGAGAAAGAAGAACAAAAAACCCCCAAAGTTAGCAGAAGGAAAGAAATCATAAAGATCAGATCAGAAATAAAAAAGTAATGAAAGAAACGATAGCAAAGATCAATAAAACTAAAAGCTGGTTCTTTGAGAAGATAAACAAAAGTGATAAACCATTAGCCAGACTCACCAAGAAAAAAAGGGAGAAGACTCAAATCAATAGAATTAGAAATGAAAAAGGAGAAGTAACAACTGACACTGCAGAAATACAAAAGATCATGAGAGATTACTACAAGCAACTCTATGCCAATAAAATGGACAACCTGGAAGAGATGGACAAATTCTTAGAAATGCACAACCTGCCAAGACTGAATCAGGAAGAAATAGAAAATATGAACAGACCAATCACAAGTACTGAAATTGAAACTGTGATTAAAAATCTTCCAACAAACAAAAGCCTAGGACAAGATGGCTTCACAAGCATATTCTATCAAACATTTAGAGAAGTGCTAACACCTATCCTTCTCAAACTCATCCAAAATATAGTAGAGGGAGGAACACTCCCAAACTCATTCTACGAGGCCACCATCACCTTGATACCAAAACCAGGCAAGGATGTCACAAAGAAGGAAAACTAGAGGCCAATATCGCTGATGAACATAGATGCAAAAATCCTCAACAAAATACTAGCAAACAGAATCCAACAGCACATTAAAAGGATCATACACCATGATCCAGTGGGGTTTATTCCAGGAATGCAAGGATTCTTCAATATACGCAAATCAATCAATGTGATACACCATATTAACAAATTGAAGGAGAAAAACCATATGATCATCTCAATAGATGCAGAGAAAGCTTTCAACAAAATTCAACACCCATTTATGATAAAAACCCTGCAGAAAGTAGGCATAGAGGGAACTTTCCTCAACATAATGAAGGCCATATATGACAAACCCACAGCCAACATCGTCCTCAGTGGTGAACAACTGAAACCATTTCCACTAAGATCAGGAACAAGAAGTTTTGGAAGTTTTAGCCACAACAATCAGAGAAGAAAAGGAAATAAAAGGAATCCAAATTGGAAAAGAAGAAGTAAAGCTGTCACTGTTTGCAGATGACACGATACTATACATAGAGAATCCTAAAGATGCTACCAGAAAACTACTAGAGCTAATCAATGAATTTGGTAAAGTAGCAGGATACAAAATTAATGCACAGAAATCTCTGACATTCCTGTACACTAATGATGAAAAATCTGAAAGTGAAATCAAGAAAACACTCCCATTTATCATTGCAACAAAAAGAATAAAATATCTAGGAATAAACCTACCTTAGGAGACAAAAGACCTGTATGCAGAAAATTATAAGACACTGATGAAAGAAATTAAAGATTATACAAATAGATGGAGAGATATACCATATTCCTGGATTGGAAGAATCAATATTGTGAAAATGACTCTACTACCCAAAGCAATCTACAGATTCAATGCAATCCCTATCAAATTACCACTGGCATTTTTCACAGAACTAGAACAAAAAATTTCAAAATTTGTTTGGAAAAACAAAAGACTCCGAATAGCCAAAGCAATCTTGAGAACGCAAAATGGAGCTGGAGGAGTCAGGCTCTCTGACTTCAGACTATACTGTACAAAGGTACAGTAATCAAGACAGTGTGGTACTGGCACTAAAACAGAAAGATAGATCAATGGAACAGGATAGAAAGCCCAGAGATAAACCCACGCACATATGGTTACCTTATCTTTGATAAAGGAGGCAGGAATGTACAGTGGAGAAAGGACAGCCTCTTCAATAAGTGGTGCTGGGAAAACTGGACAGGGACATGTAAAAGTATGAGATTAGATGACTCCCTAACACCATACACAAAAATAAGCTCAAAATGGATTAAACACCTAAATGTAAGGCCAGAAACTATCAAACTCTTAGAGGAAAACATAGGCAGAACACTCTGTGACATACATCACAGCAAGATCCTTTTTGACCCACC
The DNA here is from genome assembly GCF_025265405.1 of Mesoplodon densirostris. Lineage (NCBI taxonomy): Eukaryota > Metazoa > Chordata > Mammalia > Artiodactyla > Ziphiidae > Mesoplodon > Mesoplodon densirostris. The sequence continues at coordinate 80,414,793 of NC_082670.1, forward strand.
TCCTAGAGAAATGGAAATAAAAAGAAAAATAAACAAATGGGACCTAATGAAACTTCAAAGCTTTTGCACAGCAAAGGAAACCATAAACAAGACCAAAAGACAACCCTCAGAATGGGAGAAAATATTTGCTAATGAAGCAACTGACAAAGGATTAATCTCCAAAATTTACAAGCAGCTCATGCAGCTCAATAACAAAAAAACAAACAACCCAATCTAAAAATGGGCAGAAGACCTAAATAGACATTTCTCCACAGAAGATATACAGACTGCCAACAAACACATGAAAGGATGCTCAACATCATTAATCATTAGAGAAATGCAAATCAAAACTACAATGAGATATCATCTCACACCAGTCAGAATGGCCATCATCAAAAAATCTAGAAACAATAAATGCTGGAGAGGGTGTGGAGAAAAGGGAACCCTCTTGCACTGCTGGTGGGAATGTGAATTGGTACAGCCACTATGGAGAACAGTATGGAGGTTCCTTAAAAAACTACAAATAGGGCTTCCCTGGTGGTGCAGTGGTTGAGAGTCCGCCTGCCGATGCAGGGGATACAGGTTCGTGCCCCGGTCCGGGAAGATCCCACATGCCGCGGAGTGGCTAGGCTCGTGAGCCATGGCCACTGAGCCTGCGCGTCCGGAGCCTGTGCTGTGCAACAGGAGAGGCCACAACAGTGAGAGGCCCGCGTACCGAAAAATAAATACATACATACATACATACGTACATACATACATACATACATAAATAAAACAAACTACAAATAGAACTACCATATGACCCAGCAATCCCACTACTAGGCATATACCCTGAGAAAACCATAATTCAAAAAGAGACATGTACCAAAATCTTCATTGCAGCTCTATTCACAATAGCCCGGAGATGGAATCAACCGAAGTGTCCATCATTGGATGAATGGATAAAGAAGATGTGGCACATATATACAACGGAATATTACTCAGCCATAAAAAGAAATGAAATTGAGGTATTTGTAATGAGGTGGATAGACCTAGAGTCTGTCATACAGAGTGAAGTAAGTCAGAAAGAGAAAGACAAATACCGTATGCTAACACATGTATATGGAATTAAAAAAAAAAATGTCATGAAGAACCTAGGGGTAAAATAGGAATAAAGACACAGACCTACTTGAGAATGGACTTGAGGATATGGGGAGGGGGAAGGGTAAGCTGTGACAAAGCGAGAGAGAGGCATGGACATGTATACACTACCAAACATAAGGTAGATAGATAGTGGGAAGCAGCCGCATAGCACAGGGAGATCAGCTCGGTGCTTTGTGACCACCTGGAGGGGTGGGATAGGGAGGGTGGGAGGGAGGGAGACACAAGAGGGAAGGGATATGGGAACAGATGTATATGTATAACTGATTCACTTTGTTATAAAGCAGAAACTAATAAAAAAAAGAAAAAAAATAAACTTATTCAGTAGCATCCTTTTTAAAGGACTGAATATTGCCTTAATGATTTGACTAGCTGGAATTACATTTTGGAGTATGATTTGGGAACTTGATTAGTGGAAATTCTGGCCTTTGTCAGTGATGCCAAAATATGGGAGATTCCTGATAGAAATTCCAGAAAACCCACACCTCTGACTGCTCACTGAAATACAAGGACATATCATCTGCTTCTTCATGTTTACTGAAGTTAGAGGCTTAGAAGTATTTGTTCTATCATGCTAAGTACCATTATCATCTCCATTTTCCTCCCCACACTGCCCAAGAGAGCCATGGTAAACAATGGTAAGATGCAGGTTCTCACGAAGCTTACATTCTCCAGGGACTAAAGAAATAATATGAGTACAGGAAAAAAAAAAAAGTAACACAAAAACAAATAAAAGACAGTGAAGAGGGCCTTGAAGGAAATGAAATAAGGCATGGACAGAAAATGTTGCCTGCCATTTTAGTAAACAAAGAATGCTGCCTGCCATCAAGCCATCAGCCAGGGCAGCAGCGGCCCCTACAGTGCACCCTGAGGACAATTGAAGTTGGAGAAAAACAGGATACTGGCCCTAGATAGTAAAGACACATGTCAAAGGAATAATATCAATGAGCTGAACTCTTGCATCTTCCCATACATAGAAAAGCACTAAAAAACCATTAACTTGAGATGTCTGTTTTTTGTAATGATCGGTAATCTTTTGATGTTTGACTATATAATTTTTGTCAGCAAAACTCCTATATATCCTGGTTCCTCCTTGACCTCTTGGGAACAGTCCCTCAGAGCTCTCTGAGAGACTGTCTTCCCCGGCTAACGTCCTCAGTAAGGTCCCCGAATAAAACACAACTCGCAACTTTTAGGTTTTTGTTTTTGTTTTTAGTCGACAAAGGCAAACGGGATAGGAAGTAAGGGGTTTAGGAGGGTTACTTCAGATGGGAGGGGCTGGTCAGGGAAGGCTGATGACCCAGTGACATATGGCTGTATAGGTACATGATAATATGGATATGCATATGGTGATATATGGCTGAGACCAGAAGAAAGGGATCATTTCTCAAGCCTGCAGGATATCAAAATTGCTGCAATAATCACCTGGTGGATAGCAGTGCCCTCCTACTTTGAGATTCAAACGGGAGAGTTATTAAACAATCGAGAAATAAGGGGTCATATTTTTAGTTTGATATTTCCCTTTCGTTACAAATGCCTTACTGAGGAAGCTAGGCCACCCTTGTTCTTTGCAAAGAAGAACTGAAAGCCCACAAAACAAAAAAACCCTAAAGGGGTGCCACGTTCAAGAGGCTTGCTCAGTGGTGCACTTCCGCTAAGAACAGCAAGGGAAGGGATCATTGCTGAGCTTATTGCTCTTACCACCCAACATGAGACAAAAATGGTTTAGGGCCCAGGCGTCAGGCGGGGTACCAAGAGTCAGACACAGAAGCAAAGAGAAAGAAAATAGTCACTGCACTTTCCATAGCAGGCTGTCAGACAGTGCCTCATAATGTTCAACTGTGTGAATTTCAAAATCTGAAATGCTTAGTCATGATTTGTAGCTTTCAAAACCTGGCAGCTAAATATTGACCATGTGGCATTGAGGCAGGAGGTAGATGGGCCCCAGGCTAGACATCCACAATTGGCCTCCTGTTCACACTTCCTGGGGTGAGAAGATGGGCTTCAGGCCCGACATTCATTACCAGCCCCTTGTTTACATTACCTAAGGCAAGAGACAAACTGGCTCCGGACTACATATTTATGAGCGGACTCCTGTCTGTATTTCGAGATCTGCACTTTGATATAAGAAACAACAACAGGAATAGGGTAGATAACCGGACATTGGACACTTTTATGGCAGGGACAGAGAGGGGCTAAACCCTGTTAAAAGATCAAGAGGTCATACATTTCCCATCCTTGAGGCAAGGGAAACATTGCACATGCGCAGAAAGGCTCCTTGGGGGTCAAAAGGAGGGGGCACACCCCATAATACCTGACGCTAAGGCATCCCATAGACCTCTGGGCTGAAATCCATCTTGGAAAAACGTTGCGCACGTATGTTGGGTAGGGTCCTAGGGCAGGGCAGGTGTGGAAAAAGAAACCAGGTAATTGGCCAAAGGTAAACAAAGACCCGGAAGAACTGCCCTATATGAATGACCTAACCACCTCTTTCCTGGCTCCTCCTCATTCGGGAGGATGCCCACACCCTTCCTCTCTGGTGTGCATCTCTGCCTTGCTTCTGAACTAACTAAACAAACTGTTTCCCTGTGTGCTCTCCCACCTGTTGTTGTGCTATGTCTCTAATAATAAACTTGTACCTGTTTTTACAGTTTTTGCTTCCGTGAGAAATGCATTTTTCACTGGGGGCAAGACCCAGGGGGTGTGGTGGCCAGGATTCCTGGTTTTCATCCAGGCTACCCAGGTTCAGTTCCTGGGCAGGGGATTAAGATCTCGCTTCACCACTCACTTCTGCCTCTCGGAGATTAGCTTTACTGCCTGGAGGGGCTGACTCCTGGCTTCCTTGGGTCAAGGTTATGTGGCCATCACCACCTACTACTTTATCACCATAAAGCAACAAGGCTGGTAAATATTTGCATTCTGAGAAGAATCATGCGGGTGTGCTTGTTAACAATGAAGATTCCCAAGCCCCAAACATAAAGATTCTAAATCAGGAAATTTAGAATAAAAACAGAGTCAACCTTTTTACTAAAGTAACATCAAAATTAATTCTCAGGTAGGTAGTATAAGAATAGTTGGTAGGTAGTATAAGAATCACACTTAGAAAAAATAGATTAGACAACTTGTGATATGTAGACTTGGTCTAAAAGGACAGTTTTCAAAACTTTGTCATCCACTGAGGTTTTAGTTTTACGTACAGCTGACCCTTAATACTTGGGGGTTAGGAGTTCCGACCCTCCCTCGAAGTAGAAAATCCGGGTATAATTCAGAGGCAGCCCTCCATACATGCAGTTCTGCATCTGCAGATTCAACCAACCACTTATCTGTAGTACTGCAGTATTTACTACTGAAAAAAATTCCTGTATAAGTGAACCCTCACAGTTCAAACTCCTGTTATTCAAAGGTCAAATGCATATGGATGTTTTCTTTTAGCCATTTAATATTACACAAACGATTTGAGATGGCCCTGCTAATTCATATGGGGGAAATTAGGGCTCATATAGGAAACAACTGAAAGATGTTCAAAAGAACATAATCTGCCAATTAAAAAAAAGAACTGTAAAAAAAAATCAACTTAAGCTAAATTACGATGGCACTGACGATAAGAACCACATTCAACAATTTATATATGAGTGCCATACCCCAAAAATTACTCCATCACCCCACCATCAAAGCTAACAAAACCATTAAAAATTTCGGCCCGATCATTGCGACATGAAAAAGTAGTCAGTACTAGAGTCAGAGAGTCTACAGCCATGGTGCTCAGCCCTGCTAGACTTGGTGTTTGTTGGGGTTTTTTATTATCATTCTTAATTGAGATATATTTCAAATAACATAAAATTTACCATTTAAAAATGTATGATTCAGTGGGTTTTAAAAATATCCATAATGTTGCACAACCATCACCACTAATTCCATATTTTTATCACCCTAAAAAGAAACTCTTACCTGTTACTAGTCGTTTCTCCTTCCCTTCTTCCTCCAGCCCCTGGCAACCACTAATCTACTTTTTGTCTCTAATCAGTGCCTGCTTGTCTAGGAAAATGCCCCGTTTAGATTAACGTCCCATTCAGATTCCCAAAATAAAATTTTGAGATCATATAACCTATATATTCATATAAATTTCAGATATGTTTATGTTGTGCAGACTATCAATCTCTGCATGCCCTTTGACATGGTGTGAATTTCTCCCATGTTACTAGCTATGCCTCTGCAGCGTTACTTTCAATGGCTGAAGGAATTTCATCAAATAGATACTGCACAAAGCACCTAACTAATCTGGTGGTGTTGTAATTTATATTTGAATATTGATTTTTTAAAAAATCTAGCGGGACTTCCCTGGTGGTCCAGTGGTTAAGACTCTGCCCTCCCAATGCAGGAGGCCCAGGTTTGTTCCCCGGTCAGGGAACTAGATCCTGCGTGCCCCTGTGTGCCGCATAAGACCTGGTGCAGCCAGATAAATAAATAAATGAATACTCTTCAAAAAGAAAAAAAAATCTAGCAACCAGGTTTAAACACTTATATTTTGTATTTCCAAAAACAATCTCAAAACGAAGCTACCGTATTATACTGTTTTGTTTTGTTTTTAGCATCGGCATGTTTAGGAGCCTGGCACGGAGGTGGGGGAAAGCTGTGAAGCCCCTTTGTCCTTATCACACTGTGTGTCTGGAGCAAGGCTAGCTCTTTTTTATCATAAGGAATTCGGTGGCAATCTCTGTAGGACATTTGCTCCTCAAAAGTATTTCCCAGAGATTCTATTTTAAAAGTCCCACGGTAGCTATGTTAAGCATTAAAACCATATGCAGACGAATATCAAAACAAGATGATGTTTATTTGCCATTGTTTGGTACCAAGCATTACCTTACTCACTCACAGCCAGTCTCAAAGCCATAAAATCTTATTTCGCAAAATGTAACATAAGTACCCCAGTTAGACTTGCTTCAGATTGCTAACACGAAAAAAAAAAAAAAGAAAAAGAATAAAAAGGCCTTTTCTATGATTTACGTGCAGGAACTAACTGCATAGGCATTTGCATTTGTATGAAGGGGGCTGAAACTCAGCTTCAGAATCAGCCAGGATTTTATTCTTTTATTTTACTTTATTAGGGAAGCAGAGACTATCCTAATAAATCTTCCTTCCGTCTTCTGGCACACTTAACAACTCATTTTTGAGCTCCACTGACTCCATTATGTTGAACTTTGGTATTAAGTACGAAGGGAGGAAAAGAGTAGGTGTGTGGGTGGAAAGGAGGAGAACAGAGGGAAGCAAAGGGCGAGGAGTGAAGGGACAGCCATGGGGCCACCGTATCTGTGAGCCCTCCACTCAACAATGGCAAAGCAACAATATACAGTGTAGAGAACCAGAAGGCTGCCACAGAGGCGCAGGCTTAACAGGACACCCACCAATCCACATGCGGCATATGTCCTGTTTCCTAGACACTACCTCCCATGAACTTTGACTTCGGTTTCTGTTTCAGGACTCCATGATTTAGTTTCTGCTTTAGCATTTGAACAATAATAATTTTACTACAAAAGGTAAGTGTCTTGTAAACTAATGTGGAACATATTGCTTGGCAAAGTTTACAATGTCACGATTTATGGCTCCAACACCAAGGGTCTCTCTGACCTCGAAGACAACATAATGAAGCAGCAATGTGCTCCAAATGACTCAGTGTGATTTTTTATTAGTTCTCGTAATCACCCCCTATTAATTTGTATGCACATAATAAGCACTCACCTTCACAGTTTGTCCGGCTTCGGGGCCATCCTAGAAATAGGGGGAAAAAAAAAAAAAGACAGAGGTGAGAACAGATAGATGGTATCTCCTGCTTATTCAGAAATATTGCCTGTTAATAATTTAGATCCAATTTCATTGTGTGTTAATTTATAGTTTCCTCATGGGGACCATTCGCTTCGAAGGTACGGGGCCCAACAGTTCTCCATTTCCACTTGAGAGTAAGAAGTTATGTATAAAAATGATATAAATTATCCAGTGAGTCAACCCCTTTCCTACTTTTCATGCTCTTTGCTTTTGGCTATGGTTTTAATTGCATTAAAGGAAGACTGGAAATATTGGGGAAGGTGAAGTATCACACCTTTTGGTTATCTTTAAAACAGATGTAGCTTAATTAATGCCTGATTACTTTAAGTCTCTCCTCAGGAAATTGCTGTAAACATAAGCCATTAAGCAAGAAGCAAGAATATGGGCTGTCTCATGTAGAAGGAGCACCCAAGAGTGGGCCCTTTCTGGCTCTTCTGACCTTGGGAGAAAAGGTGCAAGTGTTTATTGTAGCTGAGCTCTTTTCCCATCCTGGGTCCTTCCCTCAGCTTTCTGAAGCCCAACAGAACTATCTGCTTAGCTAAAAAATAAGCAAACTTGTCTAGTCATCAGCCACGATACAAAGCAAAAGCAAATAAGTGCTCAGCTGGTTTGGATAGCAGAACATGCAATGTTTCTATAATCAAAAATTTCAAAAATTGAATTACAAGTCTGAAAATTTAGGTAAGTCTTTCTACTTCTAAGACCCAAACTACTTGGGGTGAGAATTCTTGCCCTGCTATGACGAAGATTAAGCAGACCTGTGTAATCAGTGTTTTTCAAACTTGGAGTCTCAACCTATTAGTGGGTCATAAAGTCAACTTGATGGGTTGTGACCAGCACTGAAGACAAAAGAAATCAGATAACAGAACAAAAACTATCAGACTGCACACAATAGGTAAACACTGCTTTGTGAAGTTTCTGTTTCCGTTTCTGTTTCCTTTATCTACGTGTCTGTAGGGGGAGAGGGGAATATATGATTGTGAAATAAATATATATCTTACTGTACGTTAAAGTTTTAAAAAGTTTGAAAACACCACATATATGAAAGTACTCTACGTGCTTTATATAATAGCAACAGTTTCTATATTTTTTAACATCAGTTTCTATATTTTTGGAATTAAGTTTCTAGCAAATCATGTTAGATAACCAGCATTGGCCATTTCCTATGAATGTGAATTTTCTTCTAGTATTCCATTAAACACTGACAGATGTCTTCACCCAGTTGCCTTCATTTGGTCTCTCTGGAAACATGATTTGCAGCATCAGCTTAATAAACCCACCCTGAGCTTAACTACCTGCTTGAAGGTGACTCAAAGGGGTTAATACACAATCAATACACACAGACAGACAGACAGACAGACACACACACACACACAGTATTTTACAAGGAAGTTTAGGTACTCTTGACACAGACATGGTGGCAAAAGGTTTTTTTTAAAGAATGCAGATGAGGGAATTCCCTGGTCGTCCAGTGGTTAGGACTCCTTGCTTCCACTGCAGGAGGCACAGGTTCGATCCCTGGTCGGGATACTAAGATTCCGCAGGCCGCATGGTGCGGCCAATAAATAAATTTAAAAAAAAATGCAGATGAGCATTTCTAGTCAGAGCCTTCCACGACCTGAAAACGGTGGCCTTCTCTATCTGTTCTCTTTTAAAGTCTACGGTGGAGAGCTGAGGAGGGTAGAGGGAGGATGATAAATATCCAGTTTCCCTAAAGCACTGAGTACAAGGTCTTGCATCATGAAACCATCTACTTCTTTCCAAAGGGTTTTTGGAGAGTCATCAAATCTCAAGGCCACACAGGGCTTTAATTACGTATAGATACCTGCAGCTCTTTCCATGGGCGATAGAAAGGGGCTCATGGTATATTACTCCCTGAAGATTCACTCAATTCCCACAGCTGATGACCCACCGCCGACCTCCTCCTCCCACACTGACAAGCATTGGCTCAAACTCGGCCTAAAGATCTCTAGTGATTGGGGGTCTAGCTTCTTTACCAGGAAGTAGGCCAGACTGAACGCTCAATCAATCCAGCTTCATACCATAATCAATCCATAATCAATCACTGAGGCTTGAATTATAAAGGTCAGCCTTGAGAGGGCGAGGCCCTACCTAACCTGCATATCTCTATTCCCCTAGAAATAGAGCAGGGCTCAAAACATATTTCTCCTGGAATCAAAATGACATGTCCCGCCCCAGTTCCAATAAAAGATCTGGAATGTCTTCATGCTCATCACATACATCACACGTCCAGTACCCCCAGCTGCTTGGTCAACAACCCTGCGTGCATTGCCTCCGCTGATATTCCACCCTGTTCACCAAGTCCACGTCGGGGCCTTGTGGATAGTAGGGTGGCCCTGGATGAGCGAGCTATCTATACACTCACCTGCATGGAAAAGGTGAGAGAGGTGCCCTGGAAATGCTTCTCCACTGCCGTCCCGACTCTCTGTGCTGCCTGAAACAGGTCGGCCACTTCATTGGGATGCAGGTCTCGGAAGCGCTCCACTGGCCGGAGGGGACACACGAGGACATCTGCAGTGAGGTCTGTTAAGGTACACTCTGCTTGCTTTAGGGACCATTTTTACCAAGAAGTTTATACCCACAGGCTTGAATCCCCTTGGCCCAGGGCCTGAACTCGCAAAGGCTAAGGAATAAAAGAACAAATATTTACCAACCACTGAACTCCAAGAAGTTCAAAGAGAGCTTACAAACATGGTTAATTATACTTTAAAGGAGAAGCTATGGCGCACTGAAAAAATTCTCTTAAGAGAAAAAGACATCAGTGTTCAGAGAGACTTAAGTGCTGGCTGAAATAATTACGCCAGGGGCAAGATCTGTTCTGGACCGTTATCTCCTGACCCCTATTCTCAAGCTCTGTCTTCTCAAGCAGCCAAAGGCCCTGGGTTGGGAAAGCAACTGGAATATTCAGTTGGTTTTTCTATGAAGAGCATCACAATCAAAACTTTAATTTCAATATCTCCGTAGAGAAATATGTAATCAAAAGACAATAGTATTTTATTTTTTAAAAGGAGTATAGAGATTCTGAAAATGTACAGTGAACTTCATTTATAACAAGGAGATGTGCCACACGGTTAAGCAATTGATGTCAAGCATTCCTCAAACTGATTATTAAGAATTCAAGAAGGCAGTTGAAGGTAAATCATTAAGTTAAAACAAGGGTTGTCTGCTTGTGCAAATGAAACCACCTTAATGTATTCTATTAGTCAGACAAATCAACATATTTACATTATTGGTCTGAACAACCAACAAATTCTAGAGAAAAAGGATGCAAGTTTGATCATTTGTTGGTAGCAAATAAACATTCAGCGTCACATCATCAATAACGTTTCAGTTCCTTTTTGTATTTGAACTCATAAATGTATGGGTATACACATATAGACATGTACACATACATGTGTATACACACACAAGCTACATTAATTTTTGTTCAGTTTTCAGGTACCAGCAGGAGTAAAAAAGCTAATGTTCTTTTCTTTCTTTTTTCTTGTTTTAAAAGAACATGCTTCTGCTTTGAGCCAAGCAGCTAAGGGGCATAATAAAACCACAAGTCTACAGTTGCTAGTCTCACCAGAATATCAAGCATTTTAGCCCACCATACTATTGGTAGGACTCAGGACCCAAGGGGAAATGCACTGAGCTCAGCTGGGCGGGCCTGATTTCCATAAGACAGGGGGAAAAAGAGAGGGAAAACTGATTAATTTTGCTCATAATCAGGAAATTCATGTCAACGGTAAACTAGGAAAACGAGTATTCGTTTAATCTGAGTTCATTTTTCAAGAGAGGAGAACGGAGGCCTTCACCCACAGGGCATCTGATACTTAAAAAGATAATTATCCTTCTTTGGCAGGGCTGCTTTATTATCATGGGTCAATGAACCATTTAGAAATGGAGAATTTCCTTTCATTTCCTCTGAGCAGATTGCCAGCCTCCACTCCCACTGAGTTGCTTTTTTTGCTGTTAAAAGAGCCCTTTCCCCATCTTCCTCTTCCCTGCTTTAATTTACACCCTCCCTTAGGCTCTGACTTCACCAAACCACAGCAAGATGACAATTTTGCAAGCTCCCAACAATATTCATAATTACTGTGGTTGGCTATGTCTACACACAGCAACTAGGTGGGGAAGGGAATAACATTCTATTGAAACAACTGCTTACTGTGAAAACTGATGGAATGAATCTGGCAATCTTTGTGCCTAACGTTACTTTAGTAATAGCAATGACATCTGAAAGGTTTTTTTCAATGCCATAAAAAACTGTATCTTTTTTTTTTTTTTTTTGCGGTATGCGGGCCTCTCACTGTTGTGGCCTCCCCCGTTGCGGAGCACAGGCTCCGGACGCGCAGGCTCCGGACGCGCAGGCTCAGCGGCAATGGCTCACGGGCCCAGCCGCTCCGCGGCATATGGGATCCTCCCAGACCGGGGCACGAACCCGTATCCCCTGCATCGGCAGGCGGACTCTCAACCACTTGCGCCACCAGGGAGGCCCAAAAAACTGTATCTTATTACCTGTCCATTTTCTTACCCGATGCTAAGAATCAGCTTGACCCAAGTTTAACGAATCAAACTGTTTATGGAACGGAAGCAAACTGGTTGAATGTGTGAGATGTTCTATCCTATACATACCTAACCACAGGGTGATACATCACCTACATTTTTTTTTTTTTTTTTTTTTTTTTTTTTTTTTGCGGTACGTGGGCCTCTCACTGTTGTGGCCTCTCCTGTTGCGGAGCACAGGCTCCGGACACGCAGGCTCAGCGGCCATGGCTCACGGGCCCAACTGCTCCGCGGCATGTGGGATCTTCCCGCACCGGGGCACGAACCCGTGTTCCCTGCATCGGTAGGCGGACTCTCAACCACTGCGCCACTAGGGAAGCCCTCACCTACATTTTTTACTGTAACTGAATATTAATATAGAAACACAACATATCACAAAAGATTTCAACAGCTAAGCACATTCTCATTTAGGTGAATATTTTTCAGCAACCTATTTAGGCAACATTGTCCTGACATAATATTCCCTGCAACCCAACCTTTTGTTAAAAAGTCATCTTATCTGCATATCACACACAGACATTTTGATGCAAAAAATAAGATGAAATGGAGATTACTCTCAAGGGTGCTTACTTCTGCAGGTGGTCATGTGGGTGATCATTGTCTTTGTTCTGTTGGGACCCAGAGGATGGCCAAACAGCCATCTCAACCTAGAAATGGAGACACAGCGGGATTCCACATCACTCTACACAGAGGTAGCTGGGTCTGGCGTTACACCCGGTGGGGCTCTGGAGCCTCTGGTTGCAGTGTGAGTAGCTGGCCTGGCCAGTAGCAGATTCGCTAACCGTCACTCTCCCTGGGGCCATTCTGGGCACTAATTGGGCATCAGAAAGTCAGCATCAACCGTCTTCCCTCAGTTCCTTTACAACCAGAGAAGACAAGAGCCTGAGCCTTAACCTCACCGTAGGCTGCATCCTGACTGATGCCTACCTACCTCCTGAGCCTCTTTTTCCTCACTCCTCTCTAGCATACTATACATCTGCCATATTTGCTTTCTTTCCGTTCTTCAAACACACCAAGCTCCTTCCTAGATTTGGGGGTTTTGTCCTGGTTATTTGTTCTGCCTAGATCAATTCCCCCTGATCTTCACATGGCCGCTTCTTTCTTATCATTCAGATCCTAATTCCAATGCCACTCTCTCAAAAGAACAATTAACTGCTAGGGACTTTAAACTGCTGCTTGCTTACTCACTCTTATATCACCCTATTTTAATCTTTTCACAGCCCCCCTGCCACCAGCTGGCAGTTTTCTTGGCTGGTTACTATGTACCCAGATGAGAAAGGAAGCTCCACAAAAGTAAAGGCTTTGTCTTGTTTATTGCTCTTTCACCACCACCTACAACACCAGCGACACTTAGTAAGTCTTGCTGGAATGAGAGAATAAATAATAAACCAGACCCTTGTATCAGCCACCTCTGAGTACTAAAACCCTGACAAAATGGAGATGGCATTCATTTACTTTTCAATCATCTATACAAGATTGAGATAGTCTGCAATATATTTTTTCTTAATTCAAAGAAGTTTATCCTTAAGATCTAGCATGGTTAGAGCTAATGTTAGATGAAAGCTGGAGAAATGTAAACTCATTTTTAACATAAACTAATTTTCACATGAGCCCAAAGGAAATAAAATTGTGAAGGTAAAAGCCTTTTTTAAAAACCCTTTTATAACTAGAAAGAAGTAGTTTCTAGAATACTCAGAGTCTCAGATAAACTGTACCTATTAAAATGCTGCTTTATATTGTGACTGAGACATGTAACTCATTTGTTCCTTCAATGAACACTGAGCACCACTTAAGTGTGGACACTGTACTAGGCTCTGGGAACAGCAAAGGAGAGTAAGAAGGTGTTCCTGCCCTTCCAGTCCGGGAGACAGGCACTGAAATGCACAACCACAGTACTATCGGGGGCACAGATAGAAGCACAGAGGGCTGCCCAATGCAGTGGGGACCTGGGCACCTGAGTAAGGCAAGGGTTCTAGAGTAACCATGGGGAACCTCTGAGTGGGATGAATTATCCCATGGCTACCTGAAAATATCAAGAGGTTCATAAAGAAGTCAAAGCAGATCAGCAAACTTCTTCTGCAAAGGGCCAGATGGTAAATATTTTAGGTTTGGTGGGTCATATGCCTAAGGAGCCATAGATAATACAAACACAAATAGGTGTGGCTATATCCCAGGAAACCTTTATATACAAAAAGAGGAGCCTGGCCAGATTTGTCCCCACAGCACAGTAACCTGCTCAGAAATTAAAACCAAGAAAAGGAACATTGTCGCAACCCTACAAACTGGGGGCCGGTGGAAGTGGGTGGAGTGGATGCAGGCGATTCCCCTGCCAGAAAACGCCTCCACCAGAAGCGTGTTTTCTCTCTTGGGACAAGTCTCTACTAAGTGGTTGCTTTAAAGCATCTCTGTATATACTGAGAGGAAAGCTGTTATAACCACGCCCCACGCATTGGTACCTGGTGGACATTCGAATACTCTGAATGCTACTCAAAAAAAAGGAGTTGGAAAGGGTGGGCCTTGGAGTGTCAGCCCCTGATTTAGAGGAATCACATCAGAAAAAAATTAAGTAAAGGAAACTGAAAGTATGGGTGGGAGGGTATTCCTCTTTTCCTAAATTGAGGACTACAATGTTATCTTAATAGCATATTGGAAAAATATTACGTATCTTAAAAAAATTACCTTTCTAAGAAAAATATGTGAACACGGTAGAACATTTTCATGACTCTGTAATAATTCTGATGCTTTTAAAGACTAATCACAACCATAAAATGTGTGGTGGTATTGACACCACATAGATAAATCACGAGTATTTACTCCCCATCACAACTCAAGGAGTTTCTGCCACTACCAAATGGAAGAAGGAAGCATGTGATCTGCAGACACGTGAGAACACCAAAACAGTGTGTTATTCACAAATTCTTCTGAGAATACAATTATTTTCTCAAAATAAGTGCACAAGCCTTAGAAGAAAATACCATATTACCCGAAGATGGTGGGTACCATGTGCTCCATGTCGCTCCTAGACAAGCAACTCAGGGAAAGCAAATTAATTTTGAAGAACAGCAGACAGCTCTTGAAATTCTTCTGCCACTGTTTATATGCCAGTTGTTTTAAGGTAATATCACAGGTGCAATATAATTTAATTTGGAGACTCTTAGGCCTTGTTAGCGGGTAAATCCCATATTGTGCATGGGCTACAAGAACACACTTTCCCCTGGGTCCTCTTTGCATAGAATTAACACCTCTGAAGAGACTTTTTAGCCAATCTGCATGATAACCCTCAAAGAAGGTAATCTACTCAATTGAATTTAATACGTTTATCCAGTACTCATTATGTCTGAAATCCTGTGAAAGAGATTATCAAATGGGATCTGGCCTCTCCCTATAATCTAAAGGAGACACATTCATTTAGTAATAACAGTTTTTTTTAAAGAAGAGAAGGTCAATAATTATGATTTAGTTCCTATGGTCGACAAAGGGATTTCTCTTAGCAGAGGAAAATCAAACAAGACTTTTTAGTGCAGATGAGATTTAAAGTGGAATTTACAAACAGGAGAGTGAACCAACCAGAGGGTTGGCTGGCAACTCACTCATCCACCCATCCCACAAGTACAGCCTCCTTTCAGTCTGGAGTTTGTGGGAAAATTTAGGATGCCAAGATGAATGTGACAGAGTAACTGATCTTGAAGTGTTCACACTCTATTATCCCAAACTATCATGTAGCATAAACAGATCATACGACGCTGAGAGATGAGTGCTATTGATAGAAATCAGTACAGAATGCTGTGGGAGCATAGAGAAGGCAGGATCTAACTCTGCCTAGGGGTGTTAGACAAACTTTTCAGTATGGTCCTGCATTCCCATTTTCTAAAATCAGAAACTATTTCTCCAAATTTGGACCAAAATCTATCCTTGAAAATGGCCTAGCAATTTATGCATCAAAGAAAGTTGTTGGGTATTCTTCCTTTGGCCAAAATCACCGTTTCATTTATATATGGACCCTCGTTGACTTCATCTTTCCAACAAACCAGTGGAGGACTATTATAATTCCTATTTTGCGGATGAGGAAATTACAGCTCACAGAAAATAAGAAATCTGTGCAAGACAGCATACCCCATAGGAGACTAAAACTAGAATTCAACCCAAATCTGTCTGATTCCAAAGTCCATGTTATTAAGCATAGCACTGTGATGTTACACTTTGTATAGCTTTCATGACTCAGTCTCTGCCGGTCCTCTCATTAAAAGTGGGCCCTCCATTCCCAGAGTCCTTCTGTTCATGGAAGAGAATCACACTTCATGAAATACAAACAGACTGTGCAAAACTGCTAACTGCCTGAGAAAAACCCAGCCTCAAATGAAGAAAGCAGAGGGGACATACAACCCCATGGTGGAAGGAGGCCTCAGTGCTGGGCAAAGGAAGCCCTGAGTAGGCCCTTGTTCTAACAGGGAACTGTGAACAAGGGGATCAAGAATGAGAGAACCATCTTTATCAGCGGGAGGAAGTAAGAGGGATGCAGAGCCTGAATTTTTGCCCTTTTCCAGCTTTGAGCTTCAGTTTCTTTAAGGTAACTCGGGCTCCCCTGGGTTGACAGATAGGAGGAAGATTAGGTATTACAGTCTATGTCAATGAGTCAGGCTGTCAGACACACTGAAAATCCCATTGCTTGTTGGACAGTCTAATTATTGGGAGCCATTGACTTTCTCATAGCATCATTTATATCACCAAGGACTACCAGAAACTGGGTAATGCCTTTTCTTTCCCTCTTCTTCTCCACTCGCACCACCAGCCAGAAGTGATGGTCTCTGTCCTTTTGCATGAACATGTAGGGTGTTTTTGCCATGTTAAAGTGACATGGCAACACGCCAGACCCTGTGCTGAACTCTTGCTGACACACAACCAGTTCAGAATACACACAATGCAAGAAAGAAATGAAATGGAATCTTTACACCAATGAAACACCTAAAGATATCGTGGTAGCTTATTCACCAATATTCGCACAAGAATCCCTCCCATCCTACATGCCCCTTTGCAAAGTGACTTTGCGGCTCCTCTCACCAAAAGTTGGAGTCTATTTCCCTTCCCACTGAGTTTGGACTGGCCTGTGGCTTGCTTTGACCAGTGGAATGTGATAAAAGTGTTGCTATGTGACTTTCCAAGGTCAGGCCTTAACAGACATTGCAACTTCTGTTTTTTCTATCTTTTTGGAACCCTGAGACCAACACGCTGTGGAAAACGTCCAGCTAGGCTACTGGAGACAGGAGCCAAGTGAAAGAGAACTAAGGTACCCCAGCTGATAGCCAACAACTGTCATGAACCACAACAACAACTGCAAAGGTCTGGTGGAACCAAGAACAAAATGACGGGCTTCCCTGGTGGCTCAGTGGTTGAGAGTCCGCCTGCCGATGCAGGGGACACAGGTTCGTGCCCCGGTCCGGGAGGATCCCACATGCTGCGGAGCAGCTGGGCCCGTGAGCCATGGCTGCTGGGCCTGTGCGTCCGGAGCCTGTGCTCCGCAACGGGAGAGGCCACAACAGTGACAGGCCCGCATACCACAAACAAAACAAAACAAACAAACAAAGAACAAAATGAGATGCTGTAAAAGTGAGAATTGTCCCAACAATAACAAATGATCATTATGTTGCTACACTTTTATTCCAAAAAATTTGATAAGTTTGAAATTTGCTCATCAAAGATAATAACTGATGATTTAAAAAATAATTTTTATGAGCATTTCCATGACAAATATGAAATATTTAAATATAGAGTCGTGACACAGAAATGGAAATGTACTGATTCAGATGACTAATTAAAGACAACAGCAGAATATTATTCTCAGAGTTGCTCAGACTTGCTCCCATCTATTTTTCCAAATCTGATCTACTCTAGGGATTCAGAATAGAAAAGTCACTAAAATAAATCAAACCATCAAAATATCACTGATCCCAATGAAGCTTATTAGCATGTATATATATGAATATGGAATAAGTCAACATCAAATAATATGATGAAGAATTAGTCATTCTTCTGAACTAATAAAAAAAAGAAAAGTCTGTATTCATCTCTACTGTAGATCAGTATGTAGTTTAATGACAAACAAGGAACTTTCCAGTTTGCATTGCAGACTTCTGCAGGCCCCATGTAATGAATTATTTGCTGTAATAAATAATCCTAGTCCTTGCAAATGTTTAAAATAATTCTTAATGTCACTTCAAAAAACAACACCAGGGGGCTTCCCTGGTGGCACAGTGTTTGAGAGTCCGCCTGCCAATGCAGGGGACACGGGTTCGTGCCCCGGTCCAGGAGGATCCCACATGCCACGGAGCGGCTAGGCCCGTGAGCCATGGCCGCTGAGCCTGCGCATCCGGAGCCTGTGCTCTGCAACGGGAGAGGCCACAACAGTGAGAGGCCCGCGTACTACAAAAACAAACAAACAAACAAAGAAACAAAAAAAAACCCACCAGGATGACTGTGAGGTATTTTTGCGAAAAGATTCAATTTATTTGAGTTAAGTAGCACAGTTGCAGAGTTTTGAATCAAAGTAGGTGGCATCTCAAAAGTAGTCTACTATTCGCAATGTAGGTAATTCTGTGATTTTTTTTTTAAGCAGAAAGGTAGAAATATTGTCCAAAAAATGAACCAATACAATTCTGAAGAAGCATCTTGACAGTTTGGGCCACACCTTTCTTTATGGCATATTAACAAACCCACTTCAGTAACTCAAAGAAGACTTCATAGAATATTCATCAACCATAAGCATAAATGGCATGAATGTAATTTTAAGCAAATTTAATTTTCCAGAGTATGATAAATTCCAGCACAATGTAATTAAGATAATGATAGTATTCTGCTCATACCTGGATCTCAATGCAAGCACCTCACAAGTATCTTCTAGAATTCTCATGTTGTGTCCTGGAGAATGCTTTGGGCCAAAGATACAACAAGTCCTTAGTCATCTGTGGGAGAGGAATCAGGTATCTTTCCCCTGGCAGATCTGCCCTGAGCAATCCCCAAACTTCTGCACTGATCTGGATGCTTAGAGGGGAGAATTATATTCATACGGAGAAGTAAATGGGTGGCTTTCAAAGAAAGTAAAATGAAAGAGGAGCCCGCAGCCGGGATGCACTCTGGTGCAGATTCTCTGGTTTAAATTTCGCATAGTCTGTGAATATTTCAAGGCAAAAGAATCCTATATTGATTATCCTAAGAGAATCAGAATTGGAAAAAAATGTTACATGCTTATATTAAACTAAATATGTGGGAGAAAATAAATGGTATCAGTAAGGGAAGGAGAGAATATACAACATTTGTTTGCTGCCTATTTTGTCCTAGTGATAATCAGCAATGCATTGAGGTAGATAATATCACCCCCATTTTTCCACGTTCAGAAGCAGAGGTCAAATAAAGTGAAACTATATATCCAAGGTCACACAGTTATAAAGTGAGAATCCTGGGCCATGCAGTAAAATTGTCCATGCTGTTTCAATGCTTCCCAAGGTGATAAAAGTCTCCAGGTACCTAGTGCAGTGTTTACTACAGTGGTTCCCCAGAACACTGCTTCCATGAGATGTTATTAGATACGATACAAGAAAAAAAATATTGTGTAGTCAAAGAAGATTAAGAAACACTGAATGAAATGAGGTAAAATAGGTTTCTTTACAGCAGGACTCATCAGGATATATCATGTACTAATGTGCATTCTGACTTAAAAAAAAAAGAGATACTAACTAAACAGCATTTCTCATATCCTTTTTTTTTTTCTTTAAACAGTAAGACTAATTTTTTTTTCTTTTTTTGCAGAACTCTGCATACGACAAGTGTTCCAAAGGATGTTGGGACTACTGAGCCTCCTTTACCTACACATCGAGATGCCCGAAGATCTCAGCTTTGTAACCAAAAACTAGAGTAAATATCCTACTAATCATATGAGCAAAGCAAGAGGGCCTTCTGCTTAGTGAAATATGCTGAGGAGCTGAGCATTAAAATACATCGAATGCAACATGGCAGTCATTAGTGAGACTGGCTCACGATTTCCATTTTTGCCATTCCAGGCACATGACAGGATTATACTTCCTGTATCTTTGTGCTTGGGTGAAGCTGAAGGAATTCTGGCCAAGGTGTTGTGAGCAAAAGGGATTATGTCAATTACGAACTAGAGCATTTAATTGCCAGTGTGAGACCTCAAAGCTCTCTTTCCTTCTGCAAGGCAACCAGCAATGTCACTGTGCTTTCAGGACTAGGACCAGGACCAGCCCTACAGGTCAGTAGGGGGCTCTGCTCATCAGCTGTTCTCCCAGGGACTATAGCAAGTTTGTTAAATGGGTTTCATCTCTTTTGCTAACTCCAAGTAATCTGTGTAGCTGCTTAGAACAGTATGGTGAAGAGGATTCTGAGGCCTTGACAGGGATAAGGAGGGAAGAATGGGGAGATTTATTAGTTTTAGCTGCCATGAGGGAAGGAAGAATATCAGCATATACACAAAGGATCTGCCATTCTTTCATTAGAAAGCAAAAGAAATACTTTTTCCAAGACTCCTTTTCCCCTTCCTTAATGATATGGAATCATTTCTAGGTCTTACAATGTCTCTGAGTAACCATTACAAAAATTCAGTATTATTGGTATGGTCCTGCAAATATACAGAAGTATGTGAACTTTAAATCGCTCTGGTTAGGAGAGTATTGAAAAAGAAATTTACTGCCACGCAGAAGTATCTGTCCATAATGTGCCAACATAGGGGTGAGAACACACCACAATGACAATGTTGTAAAAACGCTCTTGAGGTGTTAAGAGTTGGAGAAATATTTCAATAGAAGAGGAATAAAGTACACTCAGCAGCTGAAAGAAATATTTAAGGATCATTTCCAATGAGTGATATAAAAAAATTTTTTTAAACCACACATACACTCTGCTGTGAGAATCACTTCAAAAACTCTGTGAAAAGCTTTTTCATCTAGTATAGATCAGAAAATAATGCTAAAGAGCTGCAATTCATGGGAGAGCTGCTGGAAAACCACAAGCAAGGTAAATAATTTAACAGCACTTTACCATGTACACATTTATATTCTACCCAGTTTGGGAATAAGGAGAGAGCACGTTGAGTTTCTACTTCCATGGGGTGGCCAGATCGAAACCCAAGCTCCTGTGTAGATAGCATCCTTCCAGGGCAAGTTCTATCAGGTCCTGAAAAGAATGGATTCCAACTTCAGGTTTGTCTATGCCCCTAAAGAGCTACTGAAAATTCCATTTCCCATCAGATCGTCAGCACAGTTGGACAAGCCAATGAAGCAACCTAACATCACAGTTCAGATACCACATGAAAGCAAAGAGCAGCCAAACTATAAATATAGAACAGAGAGACTCCTTAATGGGAGAAAAGAAATAGAAAATGGGAGATAGAAAGAAGAAGACCTTAAAAGGGAATATTTAGCAGGTAGCACATTCTTAGAAGATATGAAACATTCCCTAGCAGTCAGGTTCACCTGGCACCATACATAGCGTTTGATGCAGGGTAGGCCTTTAATGAATATTTGATGAAAGAGCAGATGGCACGTGTGCTTATTCATTGCTTAATCTAGGAAATCTTTCTAAGAGACCACTGAGCCAGACCAGACTCAACTTACTTACATGAAAATAATTGAGGGAAATGCACTTAAAAAAAAAACAACAACAAAAAGCTAAGTCCTGAATTCCTAATCTAAAAGACACCCAGCTAACTGTAAATTGGTACAGCCACTGTGGAAAACAGTAAGGAGGTTTCTCAAAAAACTAAACATAGAACTACCATATGACACAGCAATTCCACTCCTGGGTATATAACTGAAAAAAAACAAAAACACTAATTCGAAAAGACACATGCACCCCAATGTTCATAGCAGCGTTATTTACAATTGCCAAGGTATGGAAGCAACGTAAGTGTCCATCAATAGATGAATGGATTAAGAAGATGTGGTGTATATATATATATATATATATATATATATATATATATATATATATATAATGGAATACTATTCAGCCACAAAAAGCAGGAAATTCTGCCATTTGCCAAGCAACTTGGATAGACTTGGAGGGCATTATGCTAAGTGAAATAAGTCAGTCAGAGAAAGATAAATACTACATGATACTCCTTATATATGGAATCTAAAAAAATAAAACAAACTAGTGAATATAATAAAAAAGAAGCAGACTCACAGATATAGAGAATAAGCTAGTGGTTACCAGAGGGGAGGGAGAGAGGGACAAGATAGGGGTGGACGAGTGGGAGGTACAAACTACTGGGTGTAAGACAGGCTCAGGGATGTACTGCACAACACAGGGAACGCAGCCAACGTTTTTGATTAACTGTAAGTGGAAAGTAACATTTAAAATTTTTATTAATAATTTTTTAGTCTAAATAAAACAGTCCATCCTTTACCATGGAAAAAAATTAAAAAAATAAAAGACACCCAGTTAAAGGCATAGCAAACAGTAAATATACGATGCCTTTCCCTTCACGTATCAAAGGCGGTACTTACATTTTAAGGGGAAAACCTGTAGACCATTAACTCACTGGAGCTTGGAAAGATCTGAGAATAACACTGTTGTATGCTCTTTTAGTGACAGTGATGAAATCTCTTCTGTGACAAATATAAATGTTGACAGAAAAATTATTTCTTTCAAAAAACAGAAAGAGAGCCTTAATTATACTTACTTGGCATTCTCACAGATTCTGAATTTAACCACCCACCCCCCAAAAATGCCCATCCTCTGTGAGTTAGCAATCTGAGAGAAATGATGTGAGAATATTTCATAGTGGAAAGTATTCCACAAGTGTTTAACGAATGACCTTCTCAGTGAATTACTAAAGGAAGCCCATAAAGCCAAATTTTGGAGGAAAGGGTAAAGACAAAACACTTTTTGGGACTTCGTATGTTTTTCATTTATTCATTAAGTATGAACTAATTAAGATCATTCTACCTGGTAGGTAATGTGTAAGACACTGAGAAAACAGCACACACCAGCCGTATGCATCCCTTCCTCTCCGAAGGTGTACATTCTAGAGGGTGAACAAACAAGAGGCGAGAAACAGATCAAAATGCAGTCTATTGTGAAAGAGACAAGGGTTGAGAGGAAGAAACAGAGATGCACTGATGCAAAGGCAAGCACATTCCAAGCCAACACTGCTAAACCGGGAACAAGCTTGGCCTGCCTATCTGGAGTGTCAGGAAAGTGTGCAAGCTCTCTGCAGCCTTGGTGGGCAGTTTGGATTTATTCTATGTGCCTGGGGAAGCCTCTAAAACTTTTCAGCCAGTGGGGAGTGGAGGTTTATGACAGAATCTGAGTTCTCTTTTAGAAAGATCATTCTAAATGCTGTGTACGGAAAATAAATAAATACATAAATAAATATTCAATCAAAGCAAGGATGAAAGCTGAATGCCATTGGGGATGCCTTTACTGGAGACTAGATAAGAGATTCAAAACAGGTCTGAATTATGGTGGTGGCAGTGGAGGTGCAGAGAATTTGAGATACATTTCTGAGGCAGGAGCAACAGGACTTACGGATGTGGGTGGGAGGCAAAGGAAAGAGGGAGATCAGAGAAGATTCCAGGGTTTTGGCCTGAGTAGGTGGGGGGAAAGTGATATAATTTAGGAGATTGGGGAAGGGAGGCTATGTCATTGGGGAAGGGAGGCTATGTCACATGGCTCACCATTTAGAGACCCTACCTTCCTGAATTTACATTTCCCAGAACCAACTAAACAGACTTTCCTGACCTGGGTGTGTAGATGGACTCCAGGGCTTCTATGAATCTCCTGAAATTGTTTGCAAAATGGTGTGTGTGTGTTTGTGTGTCTTGTTCTCCTATAGTCTTCATCATGCAAAAAATTCTTAGTCTCCTGACTCCAACAAAGATAAGACTCACTCATTTAAATTAGCAGCATTATCTGAAATTCATCCCCAAGAGTGATTAAAAACAGGCTCACACTTTCATTCATTTTAGCTTAGAATCTAATAGACCCACTCCTGAAGAGTGAAAAAAAAGTTTACTCTGTGTCTGAGCAATGTGTTCATGAGAATGAACCCTCCACAAAAGACAAACTAAAGATTTTTTTAATAGCCTGACACTAAAGTCATTTTAATCTGATTCAGCAGTGAACAATTTAAGATATATCTCTTCCAACAAAAGACAGCGGGACACAAAAATGACTGTGTGATCCATTTAAAATTAAAGAATGGGCTAAATCATTAACAACAATACAAATGCAGAAAATTCTAGGAGGGGAAAAAAAAAAAGAGTGAAAACTCTAAGTAGCAAGTGATTTCCAAATGTTTCCAAAACAGGAAGCAAAAGACATTTTAATGTCACTCTGGTAACTTCCAGAATAGAATAAGTTAATCAGGCAGCCTCTAAAAACAAAAAAGTAATTCATTAAAAAAAAATTAAAAATAAATATTTCAGAAATGAACAACATTGCCAGAGTGTCAAGAAAGCACGCTTTTTTCATGATAGTGATTTGTATGCAAATATAGCTCAGCATTTATTTACTAAACCCCCAAAGCCTGCAAAAGGAAAAACGTTTTGTTCTTTCCATCTGCTTAAACACTTCTCCTAATAAAGTCAACTGCCAATGACATAAGAGGCTCTGACTTCTCTAAAACAATAATAATAGAAGAAACGTATTCAGAAATAGAGAGTTTCAGACAAGAAACTCCGTCTGAGCCACTCTTTCTTCCTCAAATCTCTTAGCCTAGTGTCATTGTTAATGCTGGGTTAATAGTTATACCAACTTTACAAGGGTGTTATAAGGTTTGGGGGTTTTGGAGTTTTGTTTGCTTTTAAAGAATAGCATATTTCAGACCATAAAGTAAAAGCTGAACAATGGTTGCTTAAAAACAAAGTCAACAGAAGTGAATTCCTTAAAAACCTCCCTCTGTTCAGCACACCCCTCTTTGCAACTTGCATAGGTGATTTAAATACCACTACTCACCAACATCAGTGTTATCATTTAGAACCTAGAACCTCACTGATTCCACATTTAAAACTTCACCCTTATTTTGCCACAGTCCATTCTCTCAAATTATCTCTGTATTTTCCTTCCCCATTACAATTTAGAACATCACTGGAGTCAGGGTCTAGGAATTAGTTATTATTTCTTCTTCCTCTCTAGTTGTAACTGTCTGAATTTTTCAAAACATAA
The DNA here is from genome assembly GCF_025265405.1 of Mesoplodon densirostris. Lineage (NCBI taxonomy): Eukaryota > Metazoa > Chordata > Mammalia > Artiodactyla > Ziphiidae > Mesoplodon > Mesoplodon densirostris. The sequence goes on from NC_082670.1 coordinate 80,439,480, forward strand.
TTTTTTTTTTTTTTTTTTTTTCTTTTTGCGGTATGTGGGCCTCTCACTGCTGTGGCCTCCCCCGCTGCGGAGCACAGGCTCCGGACGCGCAGGCCCAGCGGCCATGGCTCACGGGCCCAGCCGCTCCGCGGCATATGGGACCCTCCCAGACCGGGGCACGAACCCGTATCCCCTGCATCGGCAGGCGGACCCCCAACCACTTGCGCCACCAGGGAGGCCCCAAAACATAATTTTTTAACAATAAAAAGCCCTCAAAACGCAAAACAAGCCTGTAAAAATATTTAAAATATTTAAGTTCATTTAGAATTTGTAACTTTTTTCAGTCCATCATTTTTCAAGGTCTGTGTTTAGACAGCACAGCAGATAATACCGTTTGCCTAATGTTTAAATTAGGAGACCAAATAATCTAAAAGGATCTACAAAAATACCAACTTAAACTCAAGATTTCTACATATTTGAATTTCATTTTGTATATAATCAAAAAAATATTTAAGCATGCCTAAGGAAAGCAAAAATTGTGGAAACAGATGTTCTGGCAATTCCATAAGAGTTTTACGTTTATATATTGTCATTGCTCCTGCAGGATCCTAAAACTCACTCCCATTTTCTTTATATGCTCTGATATTAAAAACATACCTCTGCCACCCAACAGTCTTCTGGCATGGGGAATCAGACACTGGCCTCAATCTCTCTCATTACCAACATTAGTTACCATCGTCACCGCCATCTTTGCCATCATCACTTAAAACAAAGTTAAAATTTCTTGACTCACAATCATTGCTAAAATGTGTCACACATTTCTTGTTGATGACTAAAAGTTCCTCCAGTAGGCTACAATTTCAAATACTATGCCACAGAGTAGAGAGATTCCATCATCATTAATGTCTGTATACAGAAAAAACACAAGCCTCTCTCTGAAAAGAAACTCTTAGTCACAATCTCATCTGGTTCAGCTTAATATAGGAAAAGGGGGAAGAAAAGGAAAATTCAAATTGAGAGGAATTAGTATTATAGATTTGCAATGTTATTCGCATCCCATGTCACTTTTTTCAAAGTCTGTCAGTGATTGTCACTGTGCATCTGTCACTCAGTCACACAGCCAGCAAAATATGCAGTTGTGTTGCCTACTGGTCTTCCACTGATTAAACCTTGGTGACTTTTTATAAAAATAGACAATCAGAAGAGGGAATTGGCCAACAAATATGCAAGTGCAACAAAGAAACAAGAAGTGATAATGCTGGAAGTGAAATGTGAATTGAATGTAAACGAAGTTACAGGAGACACAGTTGACTATTGGAACCATGCTGCTGTGCACGAGACGTGCAGCCACAGGAGCTTAGTGAAGGCAAGCTTACTGACAAAAATGTACGAAGTTATGGTGAAAAGATGGAAGATGTACCAGAGGAAGTGATGCCACCAAAAAACTCAACATCGTAAAAAAAGCTTTGTATTTTACCACACTGAGAGCACTTAGGATAAAAAGTTGGAAATTGAAAGGAGTATGACAATTTGCCAAGGCATAGAAAAGATGCTCAGTCTCTGTTGAAAGCCATACTACCAGAAAAAGAAGGCAAGTGGTGTTCAAACTACTCTTGATAAGTGTTTTCCAAAGGAAAAAAAATGCACTTTAATTTTCAGTATTTCTAATGTTTTAAATTACACTGTACCAGTATTAGTATGCTGTATAAGTATTAGTGTTACTATTATTATTTTCCTATACACTTTTAACAGACAGTAGAATAGTTTTAAATGTTTTGATGAAAATTTTAAAGGTCATGGAACCATCATAATTTTCACCATTGATGATTAAGATTGATTTCCACGGTTCCAGTTTGCATGGCCATTTTTCAATCCCACAGTGCTGTACCCAGGGAAGACTGTCTGTACTTTAAATTCATGAAGAACACTGGGTGGGGCAAATAAAAGTTATGGCTAATGGGCCACAAATTTAAAACCTGTGCCAGGAACTAATGTCATATTCAACGTGCATCTCAGTAGTAGCAGGAGAGAGTGGGTTGAGGAAATTCAAGGACTATAAATGGCTTTAAAAAGATGTATTCGTCCAACATTCTGTCCAGGAAGGGTACACCTATTGTCATATGCTCCTGAATTCCCCCAACAGACTGTCTGGCAAAAATAAAGTTGACGATTTATTTTTTTCCCCAGAATAGCTTAGTTGAGAACTGCATGTTATCAAACCTCCGAACCCCTGAATGCATCATTAATTCTGCCATTAAGCATTAAGTTTTCTCCACCAAATGTTCTCTTGTACACAACTATTAAGGCAGGGGATTACATAACAGTAAGGTCAATACCATGCATGTCCTCTATTTCATATGGACGATGAACAACAAGCAAAATTCCTGCCAAAATCCTTGGTTTGAGACAACAAAGAAGATGCAGACATAGCTATAGCCTTCCCCTCACAATGCTCTATGATAGGCCCTTTCCATAGGGCATCACCTGCCACCAGTCTAAAAGCTCTTTAAAAACAAAGGCCACATCTCATTCATCCCTCAGTCCAAAGGCCCTGGCTAGGTCTCAGTTCACATGTCACCTCTTAGGGGACTTGTCCATTCCACTTAAAGCACCCTTCTTCCGTAACTCCTCATATGTTTGGATCTTTCAGAACCTGTTTCAAACACTGGAATTGCAGTGTCCCCTTATGTTTACTTACTTCCTATCTAGAATATAAACTGGACTGGTGTCCAGAGCAGGAGTCAATTTTTCATCTGTTTCTTAGTACCCAGCTGAGTTCCTGGACAGAAAGCACTCGCTAAACACTGAATGAATGGGTGGGTGAGTGGGTGGATGAAATGTCTGAGTGAATGACTCTTTGAATGAATGTTCGTTGAAATAAATGATCAATCAATAAATGAATTAAAGTGAAACTATTATCTTACTTTAATAAGTAAAAGGTAGATCGCTGTTATTCTCCTAGATGATGTTTCATACCCACGAACGGAAAATTCTCTGGGTTGTCTTCCTTTTCTTAAGTTTTGCCCTCAGTCAAATCTAAACGTGAGAATTCTTCCAAGTGGGTGAGCTCCCTACATCCAGCCGACCATTTGCTAAACTACAAGATGGAAGAGTTTCACTTTACAGCAGCATATGTGAAAACAGCTTGGGAATTTTTGTTGAGAATAAGCTCAAGATGAGTCGACAGATAAATGTTGTTTCCACAAAACACATTTTTAACTCAGACTGTGAATGCAAGTCTGGTATTGGGTTGAGGGATGCGATTTCTCACTCTGATCTTTGTTGGCAAGGCTACTCATGGAGTTTTCTGTCAACTTGGGAACCACCAGGGACAGTATATAGCACATTCACAGAAGGAATAAGGATAGATATGGGAGAACAGAGAAAAAGGAAAGGAATATACAAGGGCCTATCTTCAAACTATAGCAGTGGAAAGGCTGTCATTTAGGAAGGAGAGAAGATGCAGGTTAACTGCCAAGTAAACAATAGAACGGAAAGCAACTAGTAAATGGTAGAAGAGGAGAGAACTTGAATCCAGTGCGTGTGATGTGGAGTGCCCCAGATTTGGATTCCTGTGCCATTTCTACCACGTTTTACCAATTTGACTTTGGGAATACAAACTCTTTGAGTCTCAGTGACCTCACCTGCAAAATGGGTATTCATTCTGTTTGAACTGTATATTTCAAGATAACCAAACAGCTCTAGAGATGGAAAGTTATTTAAGGTTCTTCAGCTCTAAAAGTGAAAGGGATAACAGATTTACACAAACCACTATTTTCAATCCCTAATGAGACAACTGAGTTATGTAAAATTATTAATGGATAATTTAGGGCTTAGGTCAGGGGTTCTTAACCTGTGGGGCGTGGGGGGTAGAGTTCCAGAGACACTTAAGGGAAGATACATGGAGAGAAGAAAGGGAATACCTAAAGATGAAAGAGAAAAAAAAAAAAGGTGCTTACTTGTTTTCACTAACTTCTAACTGAAATTTTACATTTCCTTAAATCACAAATGCAATCAACAAACCACTGTAACAGTAGTGCTTATGATATTTTCATAATGTTTATCACACATATTTTTAAAAATATAAAGTGATGACTTTATGGTTATTGCAGATACCTTGAAATATTATTTACTCCACAATGATTCATCAGCTCTATGAGGATTACAAAATTCTAGCAGTCATTATACCTACCACCGGTTCTGGTGATTTACTATGTACTTAAGTAGTGTATATTTCACTGTATCATAAATTTGCTCTTTAACATTATATGAACTGTTACTGAGTAACATCAATTTCCTTTGTGTTTTTATAGACTTAATTTTCCTCATTTAAAAACCATTGGGAGAAGAGAGCTACAGGTTTTGCAAAGTGCCAAAAGGGACCCCTGACAATAAAGGTTAAGAACTCCTGCTTGAGAGAAAAGGTTGGATGGGAACTTTATAATGGAGGAACCAGGATGTCACTACATAAATGTGCTGATCAATTTCAGGACCCTAAGAGCAGGACATCCCAACATTGTGCCTCCTTACAAGATGTGATACGAAGCACACGGCACTACTACAAATGCTTGGATCTGAAAATAATCAATCCTTAGACCACATTGCTTAGTGGAACTTTCTGTGAGGATGGAAATGTTCTACGCTTATGCTAGCCAATATTTCAGCCACGAGCTACACTTGAAATGTGGCCAAAGCAAGGGAGCAACTCAATATTTAATTTGTTTTACTTACTTAATTAATTAAGATATTTCTGGCTGCGTTGGGTCTTCGTTGATGCATGTGGGCTTTCTCTAGTTGCGGCGAGCTGGGGCTATACTTTGCCTTGCGTGGGCTTCTCAATGCAGTGGCTTCTCTTGTTGCGGAGCACGGGCTCTAGGCGCACGGGCTCAGTAGTTGTGGCTTGCGGGCTCTAGAGCACAGGCTCAGTAGTTGTGGCACATGGGCTTAGCTGCTCTGTGGCATCTGGGATCTTCCCGGACCAGGGCTCGAACCGTGTCCCCTTCATTGACAGGCGGATTCTTAACCACTGCACCACCAGGGAAGTCCCCTCAATATTTAATTTTTTAAAACTTTAATTTGATACTCATTTAAATAGTCGGATGTAGTTAGTAATTACACTACTACACAACCCTCCTTAGAGCTAACTTACTTTTTACAAACCACAAAAGGTAGAGAAACAAGTTAAATAACAGCAAGGGAAAGCAAACAGAAAAATTCAGATTACAGAATGGTCTACAGGAAAACTGACCCAGTTTAAAAAAAAAAAGTCAATGTCACAAAAATACTGTATTAAAAGAGTACTAAAATAAATAAGCAAATATACTGTGAGGATCTTATTTGGATTCTGATCTAATCAACTGATGATAGAAAGACATTTTGAAACAATCACAAAAACTTGAATATAACACTGTATCAAGAAATTACTATTAAGTTTGTTAAATATGATAATGGCATTCTAGTTATATTAGGATATTTCTATAGTTTTTAAACATGCATACCAATGTATGTAGAGTTAAGATCAAACTTTTTCTAAGAACTGTCTTAAAATATTTGAGCAAAATCAGAAGAGTATAGATGAAGCAAATATGGCAAAATCAAGATAACCATTGATTCTGATTGAAGGTAAATGGGCATCCTTTATACTATTCTTACTACTTTTGAGTATTCTGAAGTAATCTACAATGATTTTTAAATGTGACAATGCACTGGATACAGAGACTTACACATAGTAGGCGCTCAGTAAATGTTAATAAGCAGCTATTGGCATCATCATTATTATTCATGATCCCTAAAGCCCAAACTACAACCAACTAGTAAATATAAAAGCTAGCTTTGGGCTTAGTATAGGAACAAGTGTTTTAACAGTGAGAGGTCTATGAAGATGGAAATACACTGTCTCCAGAGGTGGTGGCCCACAGAATACTCCTAATAGCAAAAACAGCAGCATTTACTGAGCACTTATAACGTGGCAGATATGGGTCTAAGCACTTTCCACATATTCCTCATTAAATCTTCGCAACAAAGGCGTAAGAAAGGTACCCTTGCTATTCCTTCCCAATGGAGCGATACCAGCAGAGATTGATCACTGGGTGAGAATGCTGCAGAGGAGGGTCAAGGTGAATGGCTTTGCTAGTTGCCCTTTACCGTCCCTGACAACCCTGAACTCTTCTGATTCAATGAACATGTCACTCAAATGAATTGTGCAGGCTAAGCCAGCTGGCTCACACACAGCCAGGGAACAGAGAGCAATTCTTTGTTTCACTTGTTGAAAGGTCTTTAAACATCACCTTTCCCTTTCGAGTGGGAGACTAAACCCCTCAAGAATTTAATTATCTGTAAGCAAGGGGATAATATGATCAAGAAAATGCTACATTTCAACTACCTCATTTATCCATTTTCAAATTTCCCATAAATTAGAGGGAAACTTCTTCCCCAGGCTGCCATTTGACCAAGAAATGTCCATGGTATGTCTTTGTCAACATGTTTCAGAATGTAAATCCAGATTACAAAAACTAAAGTTGGTATAAAATCTGTCGTCATATATTATATTATTTGGAAAGAAATATTGGTGACCTTATCCAGTATGACTGTTATAATAGTAATAAAATTGAATCTTGGAAGATTATACTTCTGGTCAAAGTAGTAAAATGTGACCTTATTCTATTCAACACTGACATTTATTATATTAATTCACATGTAAAAAACTGCATTAAAATGATATTAAATCCCTGGTTAGAAATGGGAATATTTAAGAACTTCAGAAATAAGATTTAACTTTACCAGTCATTCACAGCATTAAGCCTGTTTGATGCAAATCAAACTGAATTTCCTTCACCAATCTCTGGTTCAATTCTAACTTTATTATTACCACCATCCAATTCATAGAGAATTTTTTTTTTTCATGATGCGTCTTCAAACATTTTGTAAGCCTTAACTCATTTTCATCACACTCTGGAGAAAAAGATAACATAGAGCAATGAATACACAAACTTGACTCAGAGGATCAAGCCATCTGCTCATGGCAGAGAGATTCTCTTCACCCCAATAAAATCATGCTTAATGCTGAGTTCCTATCAGTCACTGTACAAGGCCCCAGGAAGAAAACCAACGTCCAGGGGTGAGGGACCACAGTCAGACAGCTACATGGACTTCACAGAATGGCCACCATGTGGAGAAAAGGCATCATTTTGGATATTACACCAGCAAAGTGGTTTGTTTCTTGAGATTGGTCAAGGTTTTACAGGAAGTTCCCTCCCTTAAACATAAGTTCTGCAAAACTTTCAGTCTGGGGGTAGAACATGGAATAATACAATGAATTAAAGGCAAGGCCCAGACACACTGCCAAGGTTTGCTTTCTCTTAATTAGCCCAAAGTCCCAGGCTTGCCATGGTAGCTCTCAGCTCTTTCCAATTTGTTTTTCCCCATTCTCACTAACGTTTCTAGGCTCCAACCAAAATCACCTTTTTGCTATGTATAATATTTCCTCATACCTTACTTAATATTGCTTTCTGTTCTGCATATCTTTGTCCTTTATATAATTAGATTAAGCTAAGTGTTGCGGTGATAACAAGCAGCCCCCAAATTTCAGTGGCTGGTAACAACAAACTTCCTGCCTGTTACTGATCCACTGTGGGCCGTAGATCAGCTCTGTCCACCTCTGTTACTCAGGCATCCAGGTGAACAGAGTAACCACTAGCTCAAAGGACACATGCCAGGGCAAAAGAAAACTGCAGGATCTTGCACCAAAAGTTAGATACTCCGTTCCAAAGTGACACAATGCACAGCCATGACTAGTCAGGAACCACAAGTACAATTCAACCACATGCCTGGATGAAAGGAGAAGTGAACATATTTGGTCACCACTACCACGGACTCCTTATTTCCATGTCTCCCAAATCTTACAATTCTTCCACAGGGTGGCTTCTGCTTCCTCAGAAAGACAGCCCTGGTACCTTTTGATGAAAAGAAACTGTTCATACTCTTAATATACACAGCCCGTTACTTTACCTCTTAAGGCCCTTATGACTCTGTGAGAACACTGTCTCCATTAGGATTCTGTGCTTCCCACAGTGCCTTGCTAGAATGACTGAATGAGGCTGTCTGCATAATGAGAGGTTTATCTCCAAAGACTTCAAATACCCTGGAGGCCAGTAACATTTGATATGTAATAAACCTTAAAAAAATTTTTTCTTCTTATTTATATTGAAAAGATACTTAAAAAGATCATAAAGATGAAATAAAAATGAGGCCATAATCTTACCACCCGAAACAAACAACTGTTTTCATTTCTTTTCCCTCTAGCCTTGTTTAAAGAATATCCACGTCCTTTACATATCTGTACTCAAGATGCACAGAGAGATACAGAGAATTCTAAACAGAAGATAAGTGAATGCCCAGTCAACATGCTTTTTACCCTTCCCCAGGGCAAGACCACATCAGGTCATATCTTAAGACTGATTTATATTTTCCATAACATGAGTGCCAGTGATTTAAAGATGCTAAGCTATTTAACAGTCACCATCATTCAGAAATAACAGTAGGTATATCCTTCACCACCAGTTCTACTCCTTGACCCAGCTCTAGAAGAAATTACCTCCAGTGAGAGAAGCTTGGTTTCCATCATTAGAAGAAGGAAAAAAAGTAAGACTATGTGCTAAATCTTGGACAATTGTAGAGAATAACAGTGGAAGGAAGAAAATTGCCAATGTTACAAAGTTTTGCTTCATCATTAAGATACCATTAGCAAGAAACTAACACAACATTGTAAAGCAATTATACTCCAATAAAGATGTTTAAAAAAAAGATACCATTAACAAGACCTAACAACATGATAACCACACTCTTGAATTTATCTTATTTTATTTTCCTTCTGTTTTACTTAACTCAGCCACTTCATTTATTTATTTTTTAATATGTTAATGGTTCTAATGGGAAAAGTAGACAACATGTAAGAACAGACTGGTAATGTAAGTAGAGGGGAGTTTTAAGGTGGTGAGTTATTTCATACGACACACTAATGGGGAATGCATAACACTGTGCTTCCTGGGTTTGTTGCTTTTTAATATATTTTAATTTTTAATGAATTTATACCCCTTCACCCATTCCTCCCATCCACCATCTTACCTCTGGCAACTGCAAATCTGATCTGTGTATCTATGAGCTTATTTTTTTGTTGTTCTTCTGCTTCTGGTTTCAGATTCCACATATAAGACAGATCATACGGCATTTCTCTTTCTCTGTCTGACTTACTTCACATAGCATAATGCCATCTAGGTCCATCCATGCTGTCACAAACAGCTATATTTCATTCTTTTTTGTGGTTGAATAATATTCCATTTACACCCCCCCACACACAACTTCACTCTCCATTCATCCATCTATGGATACTTGGGTTTTTTCCATGTCTTGCTTATTGTAAATAATGCTGCAATGAACATGGGGGTGCATGTATCTTTTTGAGCTAGTGTTTTCACTTTCTTTGGATAAATACCTAAAAGTGGAGGCACTGGCATGCTGGGGCCACGGTGGTGGCGGCATGGGCATTCAGCCATGGTAGTGCGGACGCGCTCACGCTCGGGAACTATCGGATTAAACTTAAATTGAGTGAAATTACACAAAGAAGCGCCACCTAGGAGGTGGCCCGGGGACCTGGAGACCCCGAAACTCGCCAAAGCCCCATTCGCCCCTGGCCAACTCCGCCTCCGAGGAATCAGCCCCCTGGTGCGGCCACCAAGCCAACTCCAGAGCCCACGCTACGTTTTGTTTCCCCTCGGCGCAGGGCAGCACAGGAGCCCGCCCAACTGACCCAAATCAAAACAGCACAATGGTAATTTGGGAGTTTGTAAGACGCTATGCAGTTATTACAAACAGAAGTGGATCTGTTCACTGTAGATGAGGTTTCTTCTGAGCGTGTATTCTGATATTAGGAAGAACTGTCTCACCTTTTATACTTCACCTGCTCTGATGTGTGCATGTGGATCTATTAAAAAGACACAACAAATACAGTAGAGTGGACCTTCAAGATGGCAGAGGAGTAAGACATGGAGATCACCTTCCTCCCCACAAATAAATCAGAAATACATCTACACGTGGAACAACTCCTATAAAACACCCACTGAATGCTGGCAGAAGGCCTCAGACTTCCCAAAGGGCAAGAAACTCCCCACGTACCCGGGTAGGGCAAAAGAAAAAGGAAAAAACAGAGACAAAAGAATACGGACAGGACCTGCACCTCTGGGAGGGAGCTGTGAAGGAGGAAAACTTTCCACACACTAGGAAGTCCCTTCACTGGCGGAGACGGGGGTGGTGGCAGGGGAATCTTCAGAGCCACGGAGGAGAGCACAGCAACAGGGGTGCAGAGGGTAAACCAGAGAGATTCCCGCACAGAGATGGGTGCCAACCAGCACTCACCAGCCCGAGAGGCTTGTCTGCTCACCTGCCAGGGGGCGGGTTGGGGCTGGGAGCTGAGGCTCGGGCTTCAGAGGTCAGATCCCAGGGACAGGACTGGGGTTGGCTGCATGAACACAGCCTGATGGGGGCCAGTGCGCCACAGCTAGCCGGGAGGTAGTGAGGGAAAATGTCTGGACCATCCTAAGAGGCAAGAGACAATTGTTTCGTGGTGCACGAGGAGAGGGGATTCAGAGCGCCGTGTAAACGAGCTCCAGAGACGGGCACAAGCCGTGGCTATCAACGTGGACAACAGAGACGGGCATGATACGCTGAGGCTGCTGCTGCAGCCACCAAGAAGTCTGTGTGCAACCACAGGTCACCATCCACATTCCCTCCTGGGAGCCTGTGTAGCCCGCCACTGCCAGTGTCCCGTGATCCAGGGACAACATCCCCGGAGAACACACAGTGCGCCTCAGGCTGTTGCAATACCACGCTGGCCTCTGCCACCACAAGCTTGCCCCACATTCCAATTATAATTACAGTACCCCTACCTCCTCCCAGCCTGAATGAGCAAGAGCCCCCTAATCAGCCACTGCTTTAACCCTGTCCTGCATGGGTGGGAACAGATGCCTGAGGGCGACCTACATGCAGATGTGAGGCCAAAATCAAAGCTGAACCCCAGGAGCTGTGCAAACAAAGAAGAGAAAGGGAAATTTCTCCATGCAGCCTCAGGAGGAGTGGATTAAATCCGCACGATCAACCTGATGATGTACCCTGCATCTGTGGAATACCTGAATAGACAATGAATTGTCCCAAAATTGAGGTGGTGGATGTTGGGAGCAACTGTAGACTTGGGGTTTGCTGTCTGCAGCTGCTTTGTTTCTGATTTTTATGTTTATCTTAGTTTAGTGTTTAGTGTGTGTTTTCATTGGTGGGTTTGTTTACTGGTTCAGTTGCTCTCTTCTTTTTTTATTATTATTAATTTTTTTAACTGAATATTTTTTTAAATTTTACTTATTTATTATTATCATTTTCTTTTCTTTCCTTTTCTTCCCTTTTCTTCTCGGCCATTTGGCTGACAGGGTCCTGGTGCTCTGGCCTGGTGTCAGGCCTGAGCCTCTGAGGTGGGACAGCCGAGTTCAGGACATTTGACAACCAGAGACCTCCCGGTCCCACGTAATATCAGTCGGCGAGGGCTCTCCCAGAGATCCCTGTCTCAACACTAAGACCCAGCGCCACCCAATGGCCAGGAAACTCCAGTGCTGGATGCCCCATTCCAAACAACTAGAAAGACAGGAACACAAACATACCCATTAGCAGAGAGGTTGCCTAAAATCATACTAAGTTCACAGACACCCCAAAACACATCACCAGACATGGCCCTACCCACCAAAGAGACAAGATCCAGCCCCACCCAACAGAACACAGGCACAAGTCCCCTCCACTAGGAAGCCTACACAAGCCACTGAACAAATCTCACCCACTGGGGCCAAACACCAAAAACAATAGGAACTACGAACATACAGCCTGCAAAAAGGAGACCCCAATCACAGTAAGTTAAGCAAAATGAGAAGACAGAGATATACACAGAAGACGAAGGATCAAGGTAAAAACCCACCAGACCAAACAAATGAAGAGGAAATAGGCCGTCTACGTGAAAAAAGAATTCAGAGTAATGATAGTAAAGATGATCCAAAATCCTGGAAATAGAATGGAGAAAACAAAAGAACAGTTAACTAGGACCTAGAAGAACTAAAGAGAAAACAAACAATGATGAACAACACAATAAATGAAATTAAAAATTCTCTAGAAGGAATCAATAGCAGAATAACTAAGGCAGAAGAACTGATAAGTGACCTGGAAGATAAAGTAGTGGAAATAAATACTACAGAGCAGAATAAAGAAAAAAAAATGAAAATAATTGAGTACAGTCTCAGAGACCTCTGGGACAACACTAAATGCACCAACATTCGAATTATAGGGGTAGCAGAAGAAGAAGAGAAAAAGAAAGGGACTGAGAAAATATTTGAAGAGATCATAGTTGAAAACTTCCCTAACATGAGAAAGGAAATAGTCAATCAAGTCCAGGAAGTGCAGCGAGTCCCATACAGCATAAATCCAAGGAGAAACACGCCAAGACACATATTAATCAAACTATCAAAAATTAAACACAGGGCCTCCCTGGTGGCGCAAGTGGTTGAGAGTCCGCCTGCCGATGCAGGGGATACGGGTTCGTGCCCCGGTCTGGGAGGATCCCATATGCCGCGGAGCGGCTGGGCCCGTGAGCCATGGCCGCTGAGCCTGCGCGTCCGGAGCCTGCGCGTCCGGAGCCTGTGCTCCGCAACGGGGGAGGCCACAACAGTGAGAGGCCCGCATACCGCAAAAAAAAAAAAAAAAAAAAAAAAAAAAAAAAAAAAAATTAAACACAAAGAAAATATATTAAAAGCAGCAAGGGAATAGCAACAAATAACATACAAAGGAATCCCCAAAAGGTTAACAGTTGATCTTTCAGTAGAAACTCTGGAAGCCAGAAGGGAGTGGCAAGACATATTTCAAGCGATGAAAGGGGAAAACCTACAAGCAAGATTACTCTACCCAGCAAGGATCTCATTCAGATTTGATGGAGAAATTAAAACCTTTATAGATAAGCAAAAGTTAAGAGAATTCAGCACCACCAAACCAGCTTTACAACATATGTTAAAGGAACTTCTCTAGGCAGGAAACACAGGAGAAGGAAAAGATCTACAAAAACAAACCCAAAACAATTAAGAAAATGGTAATAGGAACATACATATCGATAATTACCTTAAATGTAAGTGGATTAAATGCTCCAGCCAAAAGACACAGACTGGCTGAATGGATACAAAAACAAGACCTGTATATATGCTGTCTACAAGAGACCCACTTCAGACATAAGGATACATATAGACTGAAAGGGCGGGGATGAAAAAGATATTCCATGTAAATGGAAATCAAAAGAAGGCTGGAGTAGCAATTCTCATATCAGACAAAATAGACTTTAGAACAAAGACTATTACAAGAGACAAAGAAGGACACTACATAATGATCAAGGGATCAATCCAAGAAGAAGATATAACAACTGTAAATACTTATGCACCCAACATAGCAGCACCTCAATACATAAGGCAAATGCTAACAGCCGTAAAAGGGGAAATCAACAGTAACGCAATCATACTAGGGGACTTTAACACCCTACTTTCACCAATGGACAGGTCACCCAAAATGAAAATAAATAAGGAAACAAAAGCTTTAAATGTCACATTAAACAAGATGGAGTTGTATGATATTTATAGGACATTCCATACAAAAACAAGAGAATACACTTTCTTCTCAAGTGCTCATGGAACATTCTCCAGGATAGATCATATCTTGGGTCACAAATCAAGCCTTGGTAAATTTAAGAAAATTGGAATCATATCAAGTATCTTTTCTGACCACGATGCTATGAGACTAGATATCAATTAAAGGAAAAAAACTGTAAAAAATACAAACACATGGAGGCTAAACAGTACACTGCCAAATAACCAAGAGATCACTGAAGAAATCAAAGAGGAAATCAAAAAATACCTAGAAACAAATCACAATGAAAACACGGCAATCCAAAACCTATGGGATGCAGCAAAAGCAGTTCTGAAAGGGAAGTTTATAGCAATACAATCCTACCTCAAGAAACAAGAAACATCTCAAATGTTTCTTATCTAATTTGAGATTAGACAAGTACAATTAGACCTATGTCAAGGAGCTTACCATTTAGGTTTTCTTCTAGGAGTTTTATGATTTAAGATCTTACATTCAAGTCTTTGATCCATTTTGAGTGGATTTTTGTGAATGTTGTAAGACAGCGGTCCAGTTTCATTCTTTTGTATGTGGTTGTCCAGTTTTCCCAACACCATTTAGTGAAGAGTCCTTTCCCAATTGTATGTTCTTGCCTCTTTGTTGCCTCCTTAATTGACCATATATGCGTGGGTTTATTTCTGGACTCTCTATGCTCTTCCATTGATCTTTGTGCCTGTTTTTAGTTCAATACCATACTGTTTTAATTGCTATAGCTTTGTAATATAGTTTGAAATCAGGGCATGTGATGCCTCTGGCTTTGTTCTTTTTCAAGATTGCTTTGGCTGTTTGGGTTTTTGTGTGTGTGTGTGTGTGTGGCTCTATACAAATTTTAAGATTTTTTAATACTATTTCTTTGAAAAATGCCATTGGAATTTTCACAGAGATTGTACTGATGGCTTTAGGGTTTTCTATATGTAATATGTCATCTGCAAATAGAGACAGTTTTACTTCTTTCTTTCCAGTTTGGATATCTTTTATTTATTTTTATTGCCTAACTGCTCTGGTAAGACTTCCAATACTTGGTTGAATAAGAGTGGTGAGAATGGGCATCCTTGTCTTTTTCCTAATCAAAGGCTTTTCAGCTTTTTGGCACTGACAATGATGTTAGCTATGGGCTTGTCATACATGGCCTTTTTTGCCTTGAGGTAAATTCCCTATATACTCACTTTGTTGAGAATGTTTTTCATAAAATGAATGTGGAATTTTGTTGTTTTTTTCTGCATCTATTGAGATGGTTGTATAATTTTTATCTTTCATTTTGCTAACATGGTGTATCACTTTTATTTTAGGATGTTGAAGTATCCTTGCATCCTTGAAACATCCCACTTGATCATGGTGTATGATCCTTTTAATGTATTGTTGAATTCAGTTGGCTAATATTTTGTTGAGGATTTTTTGTATGTATGTTCATCAGGGATATTGTCTTGTAATTCTCTTTTCTTGTGGCATCCTTGTCTGCTTTTGGTGTCAGGGTAATTCTGGTCTCTTAAAACAAGTTTGGAAGAGTTCCCTCCTCTTCTAATTTTTGGATGAGTTTGAGAAGGACTGGTTATTAATTCTTTTTTGGAGGTTTGGTAGAATTCACCAGTGAAGCTGTCTGAAGTGTTTTGTTTGCCAGAAAGTTTTTGATTACAGATTCAAACTCCTTACTAGTAATTGGTCTGTTCAGATTTTCTATTTTGTCACCATTCAGTCTTGGTAGGTTGTATGCTTCTAGGAATTTATAAATTCCTTCTAGGTTGCTCAATTTGTTTGCATATAACTGTTCATCATAGTCTCTTAAGGTCCTTTGCATTTCTGTGGTATCAGTTGAAATGTCATCTCTTTCATTTCTGATTTTATTTGAGTCTTCTCTCTTTTTTTCTTGGTGAGTCTAGCTAAAGTTTCTCAATTTTGTGTACCTTTTCAAAGAACCAGCTCTTAGTTTTATTAATATTTTCTATTTTCTTGTTAGTCTCTATTTCATTTATTTCTGCCCTAATGTTCATTATTTCCTTCCCTCTACTAATGTGGGGATTTTTTTTCTTTTTCTAGTTCTTTGAGGTGTAGAGTTAGGTTGTTTGAGACTTTTCCTGTTGCCTGATGTAGGCTTTTATCGCTATGAACTTCCCTCTTAGAACTGCTTTTGCTGCATCCCACAAATTTTGGTGTATTTCCATTTCTGTTTGTCTCAAGGTGTTTTCTGACTTCTCTTTTGATTTGTTCTTTGACCCATTGGTTGTTCAGTAGCATGTTGTTTAATCTCACATATTTGTGAAGTTTCCAATCTTCTTCATGTAATTAATTTCTATTTTTTTTTATTGTGTACTCTTCCTATTTATGTAATATGAGTTGAACCCTTTCTTGAACAAGGTAGAATACCCATACACAGTACATTTTTCTATTAGCCATACTACTGAACAGGCACTAAGAACTCTCACCAGAGTTGAAAAACTATCCAGTTGGTCATTTAATCCATTTAGCATACTTAAGAGCAAGTCTAAGTCTTAAATTGTACTTCAAACTGCTTCTATACTAAGCAGGAAAAATCATCCAAACATCTTGAAATCTTATTAAATTTCAGAGTAGTGATTTCTTGCCTATTTTATATTCTAATAGCTGATAGATTATTAGGTTTTTAAGGCATAATATTTTTTAAGTAATTAACCTTGATTTATTATGGAAAAATAGAAATCTGTCTCCAATAATTTGAGAATACTCATTTGTGTCAAGCACACACTGAACATTTCTAAAAATTGACATGGGACATTTCTAAACATTGACCACTTTTCAGACAATAAAGCAAGTCTCAACAAATTTCAAGCAATTGGTATCATATGGAATATTTTCTCTGACCATAATGCAACTAAATTAGAAGTCACCAGCAAAAACTTTATCTATTTAAGGTATAATAGTTTTAAAATTTTATGTTCAGTTTTTCACCACAAGCACACATAATTTATGTTCTTACATTTTTGAAAGGGTGTGTTATGCACTGTAGTTATTGATATGAATCAAACGTTTCTTACCTGATTCAAAAGAATACAGTGGGAATAAAATGTGGCTATTTACAAGTATTTACCACCCGATAATTCATACAGTATCTGCCAAACCTACTCTATTATAAATAATATTGTATATTTTCCTGAGTCTGATAATACCTACTTCAAATATAAACATTCTGTGAAAATTCGTCAAAATGAAAGTATTTTTTCACATATGACTATAGACAGTTGTTAGTACATTTGTCTTCCATTTTAATATTGTTTCAATATTCATGAGGTATTCAACAGTTCAATAGCTGTTTTCACGAGTTGTGCCTTCATTAAAGTGCAAAACATTAGATACCTGAAATGCCGCTCAAACTATTCCTAACGGGGAAATTTTGGTAGCAAATGAAAGGGATACATGTTTTAGCTGAAAAAAGTCACTCACTGCTGATTAAGAATCTATAGAAGAATGTTCCAATAGAGTAGAAGAAAGCGATATGAAAAGAAAATTAATATTCATTGGTAAACAGGTACCACGACATGAAACAAAGATCAAAAAGCCTAAACTTAACAGTAATCAAATATCTATACAAAAAATTAAACACGCACAGTGCTTATAGTTTCAGTTACCTAACTCTGTACCAAGACTAACATACCTTGGGCAATTCCACCTGACCCCCAGAGCATCCTACATGTGGATCTACATCAGTATGTGTGTCAATGAGCAAAGAATTCTGGGAACCACCCTCCCACAGTACCTGGCAAGTATTAGGGGTGGGAAAATTACACTAAAACAACTATGCAAGCTATTCAAGTTAATGAGAGAGAATTCACAGTTTTACACAGAACACCAGGAGGTAGTGAGTGGGGAAGTAGAAATCGTGATTAAGAGCGTGCTTCTGGCCAACCCCTGCTTTCTGGCTGCGTGACTTTAAGTAAGTATGATTAACTACTTTTTGTCTCAGTCTCACTATCCAGAGAGTGGGGATAGTAAGAGTACTTCTCTCTTTGAGTTGTTGCAAAGATTTACTGAGGAAGCGGGTGTAACGCTCTTCTCACTGTGCCTGACACATAATAAACAATCAATAAGCACATGCTGTTGCTATTCTGGTCCTTCAGTGGCTCTTAATGGCACAGAATTAAATGCTTTGGCCTGACTTCTCAACTTGCCTGGGTCACTAATAATTCTGTGATATTCCCAAAGACACTTAGCATCCTTGGACCCGATTTCCTTAACTATAAAATTAAGAACATTCATCTATGTTGGTGGATGTTCATCTCCATTCTGAGAAGTCTTAGACTGAGAATCTGAAGAGATGGGGCAAGTGAACAGAGCTCTGAGCACTTCTCTTCCTTTCTCTGAGTAAGGTCACTTTCTCTGTATGTTACATTTGGCTTCAGCATTAGATCATGTGTCACTAAAGACTGTCTCACTGAAAAACAGAATAAAATGTTTAAAAGCCAGTGCTTTGAATGGAATCTAATGCCCTAAATTTCCATGGGGTAAGGTGATGGGGTCCCTGGAGAATTCAGATAATCAAAACAACTAATTAGGATTCAACTGCCAGCTGGTTCATCACGAATCCAAGACCTCTTGTACATTTATAATGTTGCACTAAATATATCACTTTCAATTAGTCATATATCCCAACGCTGTCATTACAATGGGAATATTTTAGTAGCAGCAAAAGCAACAGACAGCTCTAACGAGTCTGTGCTTGGTGAATTCAATACTCTTACAATGGACTAATGATGGAGGAAGACTGTGTCTCTGGCCATGTGGTCCAGTGGAAGATCTTTGAACCAAACATATTGAATTGAAAACATTAGCGCTGCCACTTCTCATCAGTCTTAACTTTGGCAAAATATTTGGCCTCTCAGAGGCTAAGTATCCTCATCTGTCAGGTGGAAGAGACTGTACAATTTCACATATTTGCCCCCCAGAGTCACCGCTCCACTCAGTATTTAATCCATTCAGTAAATACTTATGGAGAACCAAATATATGTCAAGCATAATGCAGGATGAAAATACAATGGTAAGCAAAAACACCTACTACGATGAATCAATTCCCAAACAAAGGTATGCCTGCAAATATCACTAGTCTTGAGGATGACACATGGAAATAGGTCCACCAAACTTAGGGGTAGGACAATTGGAGGCAGCTAATAAATGCTAATTGCCTTCTTTCTTCACTTCCCTTTCTTTATAGCATAAATTATAATCAGTATAGGTGGAACAAGAGCCATGGATCATCCATGGGTAACTCTCTCCTGTTCTCTCCACACTGACCCCCTCCACCCCATTCTCCCACGCCTGGTTCCTGGTTCTCTTCTGCTTCAAAATCTGTAAAAGTGGTTCAAAGGGCCTAAACAAAAAAAGAACTAAGGAGCTAGGTCTATATTATAAAGATTTTGGATTGAAGAAGAGGAAGCAAAAGGAAGAAATCTGGACCAGGTAAGAGCTAGGGGCAGAGATTGGGGAGGTGGTGTTTGAACAGCTCTGGAGCAACTCCAGGGCACCAAAATGCTGGGAAGTAGAAAAATATTGCTGAGCGAAATGAACTGGCTCTTGTTTTTCTGAGAGAATCGAGGAAAGACTGAGTTTCCTTTTTAATTAACCTTAAGCATCTGAGCTGTACTTCTTGAATGCAGCTCTAGGGAGGGAGTGAACCACCCTATGGCCTCAAAATGTATTTGGATCTCACGGTATCAAGCCCATGGCTCTCCTACAAGCTGAAAAGGGGAGTTTACAAAGGAGACGTACTGGGAGTGACAAATATGTATCCAAAATACATCCCTGAAGGATTTCTCTGAATAGAGAAACTCCTGATGCATTTTAAAATAAGTCACAAAACAAGAAATAACTATTACACATAGAATACTTTTACCCGCCCCAAGGTCCAATCTATGAGCCATCCTATTAGCAACCTATGCTCGGACACCTGGCATGATCCTACAGAGGAAGGCTGAAGATCCCACTGCCCTCCGGAGCCACACCCTCACAGATGGCATCCTACTGCATCAGGGGCATTTGCTGCCTTGATGATGAGCTCTGAGGAGGAGAGAAAAACCAGCTCAGAAGTACTTTGATCCTCCTTTTGTCTCTTATGTTTTCCTTGTGGGCCAGTGACTTCTTTGAGACACTAATAACTTACCCTTCAGGCAGACGTCAAAGCATAGTAATGCCCTGAATGATAATTACTGCCCTGGTGATAGAATCCAGCCTCTCAAAGAAACTCCAAGTTAATTAGCTACAGACCTATTTACCTTTAGGCCAGAGAAGAAGGCAAGGAACACTGGATTAGAACTTGCCTTTAATTTATGGTCTTTATTAATTCTAGCAACTCAATCAGTCTGTGAGACCCGACTTCTGTCAGTCCAGCAAGGACCCGAATGAGGATGGAGAAGAAACATTCTCACAGCTGTCATAAGGAAGGGACACCAACGGAGAACCAGTCAGGACACCCAGAGGAGAAACTTGGACTTCCATTGTTTTGTGTCATTATTTTCCCAAAGATTGAGCAGTTTTGTTTATCATTACAGGAAATGGTCTCTTTTAGCCTTTCTGGAATATCCATACCTGTGTTTTGGAAAAAGGTTAAGAGGATGGGCTGAGAAATAAGATTTATAACCAAAAATCCATGCAAAATCCTTTTTCTATAAATGTTTTATTCTTATCATTTCTCA
This sequence comes from Mesoplodon densirostris, assembly GCF_025265405.1. Classification (NCBI taxonomy): domain Eukaryota; kingdom Metazoa; phylum Chordata; class Mammalia; order Artiodactyla; family Ziphiidae; genus Mesoplodon; species Mesoplodon densirostris. Next base: position 80,459,861 of record NC_082670.1, read on the forward strand.
CACTTATTCCCATTTCTGAGAAATATTTTATTCAGCTTTTTGGGAAAAGCCACATTTTAAAGAAGCATTTGATAAAAATCGCCTTCCTTGTTTACATGCTTCTGCAATCATGGCTGCTTTCCCCAAAAACCCTCAGAGGAGGCCCACTCTGCCAGCCTACTTAGGATGCTACCAAGGGAGTGTCTAAGTACGTCCCCTGCAGAGGGCTGGGGGATGCTCTTCCAGGTTTTCTCTGGACTCTTGTGCTTGCTCAAGCAAGCCCCTAGGAGAAGGTATTTGAAATTTATCAGAAGCAGCTCCTGTTCTCAGTTGCTGAGCAAGAAATCGCATGCTATAAATATATCCACACTGAATTAACATCTTGAATGGAAAATAGAACCTCAGGAATCTTTTTTTTTTTTTCAACAGTCCTACTCTCAATATACCCTTTGTCGTATTTGAGCTATATTAGTTTGCTGGGGCTGTCACCCAAAGTGTCACAAAGTGGGTGGCTTAAACAACAGAGCTTTATTATCTCACAGTTTGAAGGCTGAAAGTCCAAAAACAAGATGTCAGCAGGGTGGGCTCCTTCTGAGGGCTGTGAGGGAGGAATCTATCTTTGGTCTGTAGATGGCCATCTTTACCCTGTGTCCCTTCACATCACCTTCCTGTTGTATGTGTCTGTCTCTGTGTTCATATTTCCTTTTTAATAAGGACACCAGTCATGTTGGATGAGAGCCAACTCTAGCGACCTCATTTTAACTGGATTCCCTATCTCCAAATACAGCCACTTTCTGAGGTACTAGGGTTAGGATTCCAACATACCTTTTTTTGGAGGGGACACAATTCAACTCGTAACAGGGACCAATAAAAAAAATTCTGACTTTTAAAAAGTCATTTGTTAAAGAGGAACAATGCCATTGTTACTTATTTCTTGAATAAGCATCTATCCTGTGCTATGCTGTGGGGAAACAGAGAGAAACAAAATGCAATCTCCATTCTCTTGAATATCCCTTCTCTTTATGCCCACCCTTCCATCCTGCAGAAATGTGGATGAGCTGGAGCACCTATCTTCAAGTTGTGCCAGAAACTGAATTTCTGTCTCCTTCTCCCTTGCTCTAGTTAAAAGCAGCAGCAGCATCGTGGTGCTGGATAGAGAGGCACCCAACTTACCAATCCAGAACAATGGATCCATCCCCTGAATGAGCACAGAAATGACCATTCTCCTCTCGCCAAGTTCCTTGGGACGTTAAGCCCATGATAATTATTTTAACAGAATTATGTGTAAACAAATTGTGATGCCAAATCACCCACCTTCTTGCCTAGTTGATAATAAGAAAAGTGATCATACCAACCATCTTCCCCAATATTTTCTTTCTGGCACTGTGCCAGGTAAGTACTATGCACAATTTAATGCTCTTTTCACAAGATAAGACTGACATTAGTGCCATTTTACAGATGAGAAAACTGAGACTCGGAGTGATTAAGTATCTTGTTAAAGTCACCTACTCATACACAATGGTGAAATCTGAACTCAGGGTGTCTGAACAAAAACCCCACACTCTTTTAAGCTCTATGCTATAGTACCTCATTCAACCTCAGAACTTCTGTCTTTTGCCCAATAATTGTGTTTACGTGTGTACGTACAGATGAAATATCAATTTTCACCCCCAAAATCTATGACTAATGCTAATCTTTTAGCAGTAAACCTTGCATTCATTAGAAAGAAACTTGTGACTTTTTCTCACATCTATACCTGTGACATAACATATTCAACCAAAAAAAGCCTGTGCCAACTGCTTAGTATTTGTGTTGAAAAGCCTACTGGTTCTTTTTTTTTTTTTTTAACATCTTTATTGGAGTATAATTGCTTTACAATGGTGTGTTAGTTTCTGCTTTATAACAAAGTGAATCAGTTATACATATACATCTGTTCCCATATCTCCTCCCTCTTGCGTCTCCCTCCCTCCCACCCTCTCTATCCCACCCCTCTAGGTGGTCACAAAGCACCTAGCTGATCTCCCTGTGCTATGCGGCTGCTTCCCACTAGCTATCTGTTTTACATTTGGTAGTGTATATGTGTTCATGCCACTCTCTCACTTCGTCCCAGCTTACCCTTCCCCCTCCCCGTGTCCTCAAGTCCATTCTCTACGTCTGCGGAAAAGCCTACTTGTTCTGTATGTGAAACATCTGACAACATGCAGCCTGCTTAATCACTTGGTGGATTTTATAGCTTCAGAAGAGTAAAACAGAATGATCTAAATGACTGGCCAATGCGGTGACTGATATTTTAACATCCACTCAACCCTCAAACTGTGAAGCAAAACTACTTATCCAAAATCCCATACTTTCAATTTTTCTTTTAAGTGTTATAAGTCAAAACCAGCTAAATTGATTTTTTTTTCCTTTGACTTCTGCTAAAAAGTTCATTCCTGAACAGATTACATGTGCTGATTTACAGCCCAGAGGAAATTTTACAGCCAAGCAAAACCCTAAAATCATGAAAAGATGGGTTTACTTGAGAAGGTGGAAGGATTTGACAGCTCTTTAATTCTAACAGAACAAACATGTCTTGATAGACGAGCTGCCTTTTATGAATCAGACTTATAAGTTTTAACTCCTCAATTGAGCTTTTACCCACTGACGTCCTAAAATGTTTGGGGACAATGTCTTTAAACCTCTAAGAAGGAGAAAGTCCTGCCAAGACATGCGGAGAGGGCCTCCCTGGTGGCGCAGTGGTTGAGAGTCCGCCTGCCGATGCAGGGGATACGGGTTCGTGCCCCGGTCTGGGAGGATCCCATATGCCGCGGAGCGGCTGGGCCCGTGAGCCATGGCCGCTGGGCCTGCGCGTCCGGAGCCTGTGCTCCGCAACGGGAGAGGCCACAACAGTGAGAGGCCCACATAACGCAAAAAGAAAAAAAAAAAAAAAAAAGACATGCGGAGAGCCCTGGAACATCATTCAGTGAATTTTCAGTATGTGAACCTAGGGCTCACTACCCCACAACAATGCAGAGCAAATGTTATTCCTCTTATGTTTTTCTACTGCCAGTGTGCCTTAGTTAAGTGTCTCAAATGTGTATGTGATGACAATGATGGAAGGAGAGGAAGGGAGAAAGACAATGAACAACATCATCCTGACAACATCAGCACCTAGAAATTGATCTGCCAGATAAAAACCAAGATTCTTTATGCTGCAGGATTTTGCTGGCAAAGAGTCACTCATAACAAATTATGATAATGAGACACAAATCCAGATCCTGTATCTCATTCCACAGCAACAAGCTCTCTTCTAAATGATAAATTGGCAAAAACAAACAAAAGTGCCTATCCTGGGTCACCTTCGCTTCTTTTCAGATTGTTGAAATGAAGGCAGTGTGAGACACCTGGTGAAACCACTGGGAAGAATCCCATGCCAAGCCCTGGGAACACTGTGAGCTTGCAAGGCCAGAGCCATAGATGAGTGGTCTCACTTAAAACTCATCATTTAGGTATACGGCAAAATAACCAAACGCTGAAAAATTGATACTGCGTTGGCCTAAACTTTTATCTACCTTATTTTGCTTGTCCACATTGGCCATGAGGAAGGGAGGAAGGGAGGGAGGGAGGGAGGGAGGGAGGAAGGGAGGAAGGGAGGGAGAGAGGGAGAAAAAAATTGCTGTTTACTGGGTATAGAGTTTCAATTTTGCAAGATGAGAAGGTTCTGGAGATCTGTTTTACAATGTAAGTATACTTAACCCTACTGAATTGTACACATAAAAATGGTTAAGGTGATAAATTTTATGTTAATTTTTTTTTTTTTTACCAGAATTAAAACTTTTTAAAAAAGCAAAGTAACACTCTACCCTCTTGTCCCCTCCTCTCTCTCCCTTCAGGGAAGACCCGTGCCCTGGGGTGGACATATTTGAGGAGTATTATTTAGGAGGCAGAACTGAAAGGATGAGATATATTACTGAATATGGGGATGAAGGCGAGGGAGGACGTGGGTGATTTCCAAGCTTCTTGAAAACCAGAGAGTGATGGAGGAGCACTTTGGGAGGAGAGCAGGCGTGGAAAGGCACATGAGGTTCGTCTACACTGAGGTCACCAGCAAGCAGATGGCTCTGTGGTTCTGGAGCTCAGAAAGGAGAGTGAGGGCAGGGATTCTGTGTCTTTCTACTGAGAGCTCTAAGTTTTGGTTACAGTCAGACCCTATGCCCTCCACAAATCTTCTTCTCCTGTCATTAATGATGAGCATGTACTTCCAGAAGTATGTATGGATTTACCTTATGTTTCTCATCTAATATTTCATATATGAATAATCCTGGACAGGCACTGGGCCATTTGTGTAAATCAAGAACAAGTATCTATCCCAAACAGAAACATTTACTCAAGTTGCTCTTCATATGCTTCATTTACTAGCTCCAAGTGCCTTTGTTATTTTTAGCGGTTACCATCTCATGCATGGCCGGTTTGCCCATTCCGCAGAATCAAATGCTGAATTTAGCCAAACACAGGTGTTCAATAAACAGCTGGATTTCTAAGAGAACACCAATCAATTCAGCGAGCATGGTCAAGCCAGCTGTGCCTGCTGATGTGATCATCAGTACCTGGCAGCATCCACGCAGGCCTGCCTGCCTGCCATGGGTGTTTACACGTTGGAATTGGAAAGGGCTTGCCAGGCTGACTGCAAAGGTCTAGTGTGTCTCAAGTATACATGACTGTCTACAGGCAATCCTATCAGTCCTCCACCTGCATGGACACTAGGACTGTTTCACAGATTTAGGGGGGGAATCAAAAAGACAAACAGAGCTAGCCTCTGGCAGAGCAAGGGCACTTGAGTGAGAAGCATCCCAGTATGGGGAGGCACACAGGGGAGAGGGAATGAGAAAGGCAGGAAATCTCCACACAGAGCCAGTCATGTTTTACAGGCAGGAGTAGGAGAATATTTGAGCTCTAGAAATTAGGCTTAACAGCAGTTTTTACATCAGAGGTGTTCTTCACAAAGATGCCCAAACTTCGCCCAGGCTTTCTGATGCAAGTTTCCACTCCAAGGCATATTGCCAAGCAGGGCATATGTACTTTAAAAGGAACTGTGTAACTTGTTTATCTGACATACTAACAGCTTTCTCAGATCCAACTACCCCTTTTATGGATTACAAGACAACAAAATGTTATGTGATTTTAGGAAATTGAGCATAGAAGCAGAGATATTCTCAGCATATCCAGTGAACATTAAGTGCCCACTTTTATCTCCTAGAGCTTAACTGCAAAGGTAACCAACTTAAACACACTGATGAGATTACATTCAGAGTGACAGTTTGATAAGAATTTATTGTATTTTAAAATGCAAGCGTATTATATAGTAATGTTTCACAAAACAAAACAGTTGGTGAATGTCGGGGCTGCCCTCTGACTTGTGAAGGCTAATTCCGCCCTCAGTTCCTTCCAGAGGAAAAACACCATTACAGATATGACAAAATGGGAATCTGTACTGTTATACTGCTGGTTCTTCCTGAAGCTGGTGGTCGCACATAAGGCTAGTAGAGGTGGTTGCTTATTCCTGTGCTTCTAACTGCTGAGGTTGGATTCTCACTGCTCCCAAATGCCCCCATGTCTACACTGACCATATTAATTTCTAAAAGAAAACTCAAAATATATCATGTTCAATTTCAGAACTCCAGCAGTTAGTTCAAAACCATGCTTCTGGAGAGTGAACTACTGAAAATAATGGAGAAGCCATTCAACAGTGAACAAGTTAATCTCTTTGTTTATGATTCTTAAGACCACACATGGAATGAACTGGTATGTTAAGTCACCCTGGTTCTTAGGGGTGTACTTGCGACAGTGAGCAGAGAAATCGTGACCAAGGAAGTCTGGCATTCAATCATAACGACCAGAAGAATGACTGACGTTTATGTAGCAATTATTTCCATTCACTCAATTAATCCAGTAATCCTAGGAGTTAGGTCCAATGACTTTTTCCTGTTTCTCAAGTGAGAAAGCAACACACAGAGTCCCAGAATTAGTAATTTGAACACTGGAGTTAAGGCCATTCCTATCTGAGTCTAGAGCCCCTGCTCTTGATGTTGCACTGTCTCTCAAGTAAGCTGCTATATTTTAAAATGCTGCTATATTAGTTTGCTAGGGCTGCCATCACAAAATACCCACAGGCGGGATGGCTTAAATAGTGGAAGTTTATTTTCTCATAGTTCTAGAGATGAGACATCCAAGACCAAGGTGTATGCAGGTTGGTTTCCCTTGAGGCCTCTCTCCTTGGCTTGCTGACAGCCTTCCCCCTGTATAAGCACTTCCTGCTATCTCTCTGTGTGTCCTAACCTCCTCTTCTTATAAGGACACCAGTCAGATTGGATTCGAACACATTCTAAGAGCCTTCTTTTAGCTTAATTACCTATTTAAATACTTTATCTTCCAACAGAGTCATATTCTGACATCCTGGAGGTTAGGGATTCAACATGAATTTGGGGTGAACACAATTTAGCCATTAACAGCATGCATATTATGGTAATGTTCCACAAAACACAACGGTGAGGGCAAGGCAGTACTGCACTGGCTTGTGAAGGCTTAATTATATAGGACCTCCTTTTGGATTTTCTACATTTAAAAGGTTCTGAGAACAGGATGTTGAGAAACTATGTTTATCAGAAGAATGAAGGGGCTTCAGGCAAAACGTCCTCTGATTTTTTTTCATACTAATATCCTCTGATGACATTAACTGTGCTTGGAAGTTCCCAGCATGATTCCGTTTGCTGTTTTAGAAGGAACATCTATTTGAAAATGTGATCATGAAACCATAATTCTGCATTAAGTTTCCAATTTTGCTGCTGTTTTGAGCAGAGCTAATTCTAACTGCTTTTTTAAAAAAATATTTTTAAAGACTATTTTTCTTTTTAAAGAAGCTTTAGGTTTACACCAAAATTGAGAGGAAGATATGGAGATTTCCCACATACCCACTATCTCTACCCACGCATATCAGTGTCATTTATCAGAGTGGTACATTTATTACCAAGGATGAACCTACAGTGATGCATCATAATCATCCAAAGTCCATAGTTTACCTTAGGGTTCACTCTTGCTGTTGTACATTCTACGGATTTAGCCAAATATAGGATGACATGTATCCATTATTATAGTATCACACAGAGTGTCTTCACTGCCCTAAAAATCATCTGTGCTCTACCTATGCATCTCTTCCACTACCCCTGGTAACCACTGACCTTTTTATTGTGCCCATAGTTTTGCCTGTTCTAGAATGTCATGTAGTTGGGATCATACAATATGTAGCCTTTTCAGACTGGCTTCTTTCACTTAGCTATATGCATTTAAGGTTTTTCCATGTCTTTTCATGGCTCATTTATTTTTAGCACTCAATAATATTCCATTATCTAGATGTACTTCTCACTGCTTTCTGTTTTAACCCTCGGTGCCTAGAACAGAGGTGGGTAAGCTCCTTGACCCAAAGCACACACACAAAAAAAAGTATTGATTTTTTTGTATGTTCAATGTATTTAAATTGTATGTATTTATAGTATTAAATACTATACATCTTGTTCTTATTCTTATATTTTTTATTCTACCATTATATTATGAAAAGCACCTAAATATTACAGGTGGTCTCCATCTGTGCTATCCAATACAGCAGCCATAACTCATATGTGGCTACTGCGCATGTGAAATGCGACAAATGCAAATGAGAAACTAAATTCTTAATTTTTAATCGATTTAAATTTAAAAACTGGTATTCTATTCAATGATGAGAACACTTTTAAGTATTTCTGGAACACCCTAAGTATGTAAATCTATTTTTTTCAGCTGTACATTTTATGAAATCTAAATACAGAAATAAGGATTGAGCACTTGCAATGAAAATTTAGCATCTGAGTGCGATGTGCTGCACATGTAAAATACACACCAGATTTTGAAGACTTAGTGCAAAAAAGTAATGGAAAAATCCCTCCTTAATAATTTTGGTATTGGTAAAGTGAAATGATAATCCTGGATATATTGGCTTGAATAAAATATAAAATTAAAATTAATTTCACTTATTTCTTTGTACTTTTCTGACGCTGCTACCAAAAAAACCCCTTCAAATAACACATGTGGCTCTCATTAAATTTCTATGGGACATGGCTGCTCTAGGTTTTAATCCCCCTTGACCACGGCACAGTATACTCTCATGAGCATACACCACAATTTTACTTCTCTATTCCCCTATCAACACGCAGACAAGTTGCTTCTAATTCTTTCCCAAACCAAACAACCCCCTAAATCCCTGTTTTCATGCATCCTCAGATATATATCTTATTATCTGTCTCTCTAATTTTTTTAACCAACATGAGAGTAATGGCTCAGAGAGAGTAATGGTTATGGAGGGTAATGGCTCTCGTTTTAACAGTCACGTCTCTGAATACTGAGACTGAACATCTCTTTCAAAAACATACTAGCCATTCAAGTTTTCCCTCTGTAAAATGCCCACTGGCAGCTTCTGCCCATTTAAAGTTCTGTTTACTAATGAGCAGAAATTTTTTAAAAAGTATATCTTCAGTACAAATCTCTTGTTAGCTCTTATGAATATTTCTAGTATTTTCTCTCAGTTTGGCCTCAGTTCATTTTTCCATGGCTTCCTTCATTGAACACAGATCTTTAATTTTGATTTAATTAAATTCCTCAAGTTTTACTTTATTCTTAAGAAATTCTACCCCAGCATGAAATTGTAAAGATATTTCTTATCTTGTCTGTTTCCCCTCATTAATACTTAGGTCTTCAGTTCATCATGATGTCTACAGAACTTGGAACAGATGGCTCTCAACATTCTGGCTGGAGTCAGGTGCTTCCCCTTTGAGAATGTGATCAAAGCTCTAACTCTCTCACCAGAAGAAAGCACATGCATGTGACACTGTGCACATAATTCCAGTGAGTTCTCAGACCTCTACCCCAAGCCTTCTCACACAGATAGCCTCCTGCGGTCCATGGAGTCCAGGTTCACGACCCCTAAGTCTTATCAATTCTACCACTTATTCTAATACTTCACTGTATTTCCTATGGCTTTGTTCACTACAGATATTCTGAGTTATCTCATATTCTCAACTGGTTTATGAGCTCCTTAAGGGCAGAGACCTAGATTTAGATATCACCAAGATTTTTCATAGTACCTGACAGCAGGAAGTGCTCAATAAATAAACCCTTTAGCAATTGATATCTCAGAAATTGGACTCTGAGTAGACTGTGGCTTATTAACCCGAGAGTTACTCTACAGAGGCCTTGCAGTTAACTCACCCAATCACTGAGCCAGGCCCTGGACTGGACGCCAGAAAATCAAGGAGCAAAAATATACAGTCTACGTCCTCAGAGGTTTCCTAGTCTACTGAGGAAGACAGAAGAGAGACAATGATGACACATGGCATAAAAGCTCTGCTGAAGGACGGAGGGGGGCTTTGGGACTGCACAGGAGGAGGGTACCTAAGGAGGTGGGTGAGGGTGGGGAAGTATGGGCTTCTCAGGAGAAGCCACATTTAGGCTGAGACCCAGAAGAGGAGTAGAAGGCAGGCAGGTCACCTCAGAAGAGTAGGAAGGAAAAGAGGGACCCCTGGAAACCACTCTGTGATTAATACTGTGCACCAGCTAGAACGTTCTTTCAGCTGCTTCTGGGAATCAGAAAAGTAGCAGGTGAAACATGCAGCAAGGAAACCAAGCTGACTGATCTTTCACAAACACAAATCAGATCACTCTCCTCCCCCACTTACAGGGTTGCCAGACAAAATACAGGACATCCAGTTAAATGTGACCCCCAGATAAACAATGGATAATTTTTGCTTTTTAGTATAAGTATGCCCCATGGAATATTTGGGCCGTGCTTATACAACGAAAGCATGTGTTGTTTTATCAGAGTGTCAAACTTAACTGGGAATCCTGCATTTTTATTTGCTAAATCTGCCAACCCAGTGCACTTAAAATACAGTCCTCAGGAGATACGGCTCCTGCCTATGTTTCCAATTTCATCCTAGTCCTCGCTCTGCCTTGCTCCCCGTGCCTCAGGCACACTGGCTTTCTGGGAGTATGAGAACATGCCAAGCTCCTCCCCACCTCAGCTCCTTGGTTGCTGTCTCTTCTCCCTGCTTGGAAGGCTCTTCTCCTTTGCTCCTGTGTGGCCATTCCCGTCTTACCTTTCAGTTATCAGCTTAGATGACATGTCCTAGAGAGGTCTTCCCTAACCATACCACGTCAAGTAGACTATCCCAACCATTTCCTTTCCTTTCCATCTATATATATGCCAGTCCATAATTATTTTTTTACTTGTTTCTTAACTGTCTCCCTCATCATAATGCCAGGGCCCTCTTCTGCCTTTTGTACCTTTGGATCTCAAGCAGTTAGCCATCTGCCTGCCACATATGAGGTACTCAACAATTCCTTATCAAATAATAGAATATCTTCCACAGGCTGCACTGAGAAAGCTTCACAGGTGTTCAAGGAAAGATGAAAGGACCACAAGGACGGAGGACGGTCAAGACTCTTATCAACTTCAAGGCTTTAGGAAAAACAACTCCAGGCACACAAAAAGTTGGAGACAAATCAAGTCCACGATTTGGTAACACCCGCCCCCCTCTTCTTTTTCTTTCCTAGCAGTCATACCTAAGTGATACCGAAGTTACGTGGGCTGTGCCTACTCAGCTTTCTTCTTTATCTCTTACTACTTTATCTCCTTCACTTCAACTCCTTCAAACAGTCCTTTCCTAATGTAACCTTATATGATGCTCACAGGGCAAAAAAGCCCAAATACAGGGGAAAAAAAAAGTTTTCTTAAAAACATATATACAGGGCTTCCCTGGTGGCGCAGTGGTTGAGAGTCCGCCTGCCAATGCAGGGGACACAGGTTCGTACCCCAGTCTGGGAAGATCCCACATGCCACGGAGCGGCTAGGCCTGTGAGCCATGGCCGCTGGGCCTGTGCGTCCGGAGCCTGTGCTCCGCAACAGGAGAGGCCGCAACAGTGAGAGGCCCGCGTACCGCAAAAAAAAAGAAACAAAAAAACCCCAAAAAACATATATACAGATACATACATATACAATTAAATATTTTCTTTCAACATACTTAGTATAAATGTATCCGCAGCCCTATTCAAACTAGGCAGTTGATACATGTGAATCAGAACCATGTACACTGTAGTCTTCCAGAGATTACTCTGAGAAAAAAAAAAAAAAAAGAAACACCCACATGCATTTATTGAGAGGGGAATAGATTCAATGCCTTTGTTCAATCATTGAAAAATTCTATGAATACAAGCTATTACAAGCAGAGAAATCAGTTTAACTTGATAATAACGCTACATATGAGTTCTTTAGCTTTTTAATCATTAAATTTACAAAAGTTTTGGATTAGATTCAAATTTCCTTTTGGAACCAAATGACAAGTTTCCAAACAATTATGGGAAGAAATAGGAACACACAAAAGGAAAAGAAAGAAGGAAGGTTACACACTATAAAATCACTTTAAATGACAAAGTTTTTTTTTTAAGCTAACATAGAACTTGGGAAACACTTTATATGGGTGTGAAATAAATGAAAGTGTTGAGGTCAAACTAGAAAAAATACAAGGTATTGCCTGCCAAATAAATGAAAGAACAAATGCAAAGGCATCTTATGATCCTGTCACCAGTGGATGTTGCTCTGATACACCCACCCCAGACCCCCAGCCGACACTTCTCAATGAGCGTCATCATTTTGAAATTACTGGGAATTCTATCATACAATGGAGCAAGGAAGTCCATTTAGTATCTTGACAGCTGTACCTGATTTTCCCTAAAGATAACACTGAGAAACCAACATTAAGGCTTCTGCCTGATCTGTTTATTAGTAATAGCAAAACCAGCATTTACTGAGTACTTCCTAGGTGTCAGGTGCTTGCTGAACACAGGGCAAGAGTCTACAAGTGCTACCTTCTTTTCTTTGTTGTTGTGATGGTGGTTGCTGTAGTTGTTTGTGCCTTCACATCTCTTTGTACACTATGTCTTTTTAAAAAAAATTTTATTGGAGTACAGTTGAGTTACAGTATTGTATTCATTTCAGATGTACAGCAAAGTGAATCCGTTGTACATATACATACATCCACTCTTTTTCAGATTCTTTTCCCATATAGGCCATTACAGAGTACTGAGTAGAGCTCCCTGTACTACACAGTAGGTCCTTATTAGTTATCTGTTTTATGTACACTGAGTCTTGATGAGAAAAATTTTAAAGCCCATCCTTAGCCTCCCCCAAAAGAGTAACATTTCATCACCTGTCCCTGATGAGAAATGCAATATTTTTAAATTATGGAACCAGTTAAGTGAGAAAGGATGCCTTTGCTGCATGCTCCAAATTCTCACTGAAGGTAATACATGCACGTGTGTGTGTGTGTGTGTGTGTGTGTGTCTTTGATCAGAGAGGACAGTTGCCCAACACAGGAAAAATTAAAAAAAAAAATCCTGTCACAATATGATTCTCGAAAGAAGTAAAAAGAATAGACTCCCCCATTCCACAATACAGGGTCCTATCTTTGCCTCCTCCCTGAAACGCTTTTCTTGTGTGAGGAGAGAGGCAGCCTTTCTTGATGAGGAGACGCTCAACCCACCAATAAGGCTTTGATGAAGGGATTTTATTGTCATTTTCAGCATGCAGCACAGAGAAGTGACATCTCGAATGGACTTCTCCTTATTACTTTCCCCACTCTTTGGCACACACAAAACGCCTGTCAAACACTATCCTATACACATGGCTTCAAGGATAAGAAAAAATAAGTAAGTAACCACTTTACTAGGAAAGACTCTAACTAGAAAAGGCAAAGGGATGCCAACTGAGAAACACGTGGTGATAAGCTTTCTTCTTCTTTCTAATTCTCAGCTTTATCCCTGAGGTTCCTGACCAATTTCTATATCCTAAAGATGGTACTGCACAGAGCTTGTGAGCTTTGGCATTTGCACCAAGAAAAATTATACTGCGAACTGGGAGAAGACAGAAGAGAAAAAACCCAACATTTTCTGGGCACTGGTTACACAGCAAACACTGAGCAAAACATTTAGAAAAAGTTCTTTGATTGTATTTACTCTTGGGGACCAACATGTGAAGAGGCAGGCTTATCATCATTTTACAGGAAAGCAAACTTTAGCTCAGAGAGGTTAGATGCCTTGCCAAATGTCACACAGTTTAGAGGAGCAGGAAGGGTAACTTAGATCTGATTCCAAAGCTTACACTCAACCTCATGTGCCATAAACCTCCTCTAGGCAGCCTTGCAGACATTGAACAAGGGCTCCTGAGGACTCCATAAGCATTTGGATCAGCCGACCCACGTGGATATGTTGGATAATGTCCAGATACTTAATAAGAAACACCAGCTTTAAGATGTGAAAAGAGGGCTTCCCTGGTGGCGCAGTGGTTGAGAGTCCACCTGTCAATGCAGGGGACACGGGTTCGTGCCCCCGTCCGGGAAGATCCCACATGCTGCAGAGCGGCTGGGCCCGTGAGCCATGGCCGCTAAGCCTGCATGTCCAGAGCCTGTGCTCTGCAACGGGAGAGGCTACAACAGTGAGAGGCCCGCGTACCGCAAAAAAAAAAAAAAAAAAGTGAAAAGAGCCATCCCATGTACAACTAAACTCGGGACTAACCCCCTTCTTCAGGAAGATATGTGAGAACACATCTCTGTAAGCTCCAACAGCATTATGAAATTTCCACAGGCAGAGCTTCTAAGGCAGTGCGGGGTGATAGGTCAGCATACAACATTTTTGCTTCACTTCTCTAACTTCAACTTGCCTATAACTCTTCAGAGACACACAGAGAGAAAGGATCCTACAGAGGAGTTCCCCCACAAATTTTGGAGTCGATTAGAAAATGCAGGTTGCTTCGAGTTCTATTACTTTTGATTTATTTGGAACTAAAAGATTTTCTGCCTGAAGGCAACCATTTAATATACTGGGGGTGGGGGAGGAGAGAAGGAGAGCAGGATACGGTACTCAGTTTTTACTATTTCCAGCACCCCATCCTGATTCTATTATCTGCAGTAAGTTCTTTAACAAAGGCTCTTCTGCACTCCTGACTCTATTGTGAGCTTAGAGGTGCCCAAACAACCAGGAGTTAGATTCCCAAGCATAGGCTTCTGATTCGAGTGCATTAACAGAGGAGGGGGTGTGTTTTGCTCTGTTGTTCTTCCAGCCATCTCCCTTGCCAGCTGCTGAAATGATGCCACGACGGTCTCCATGTCATGCAGATTTTACACCCTGATACCAGGAAAGCATAAGCACTTCTCAAAGAGTCTTTGCTGGCTTGGCAGGAAGAGGGAAATTGCTTTTTATCAAAATGAAAAAGATTTTTTCATGGGAAGCAGCAAAAGCAGTTTGAAAGAGGGGCAGACACTTTTATCTTAGAAAAGGCATTTTCAGCATGGCAGACAGAGAGGCATGTTTTCCTTTCTCTCCAGAGATCAGCCCAACCCACAGAGTCAGACACTGCCGGTTCATGGAAAGGATACAAGGAGTGGTAAAATCCCAGAGACCACTCTTCCCAGTCTGGGGACTGTGCCATTCCTGTCCGACAGTTCTCAACTCTATGTCCTGGGGACTCGTATCCTATTTTATTATTTTTCCTAAACTATAAGAGAAACACACCTACTATTAAGTACCTCTTCATTCTTGTCACAGATGAGAGTGTCTGGGAGGGAGATTCATTTTCTGAACACCTACTATCTGCCAGGCAAGGCGCATCCTATGCATTATCTCATATAAACATTGCAACAACCCTTTAAGAGCTATTATTATGTCCATTGGAAGATGACAAAGAAGAAGTATGGGAGAATCAATTAAAGATGCCAAAGGTCATACTACTACTAAGTAGAATACTAGGAGAATCTAGACTATGACCCCTGCTTGATCTGTTATTTCTGAGCCTTCCCATGACACCAAGCTGCTTTCCTGTACCTTTCCTGCCCTAGACAGCCTGGTTTAAAATGCCATTCCCTGGATAAACAAAATGTACATGTGTGTGTATATATGTATGTATGTATACATATATATACATATATATGTATACACACACACACAATGGAGTACTATTCAGCCTTAAATAGGAATGAACTTCTGCTACTGCATACATAGAACCTCGAAAACATTACGCTAAGTCAAATAAGCCAGACAAAAAGGACAAATGCTGTATGATTCCACCTTTATGGGGTATCTAGAGTAAATTCATAGACACAGAAAATAGCATAGAAGTTACCAGTGGCTGGTGGGAGGAAGGAATGGGAGTTACTATTTAACTGGTACACAGTGCTTGTTTGGAATGATTTGAAAAGTTCTGGAAATGGATAATGGTGATGGTTGCATGACAACATGCATATACTCAGTGCCACTGAATTGTACATTTTAAAATGGTTAAGATAGTAAATTTTATATTATGTATATTTTACCACCATAACAGTATTTCCTGCTTTTCTCTTTTATAGAAACCATGTCTGCCCTTTTCCCAAACCTCTGTTTTAATATTACCTCTTCTTAGTGGTAAAGAGACATAAAAGATTATTGACTTTAGGCACATCAACTCTAACCCATTGATAGTGGCTACTAAGAACACTGTGTTAAGGAGGATTCTGAGGATTCCTCCAAGTACAAAAGGGATAAATATCACGATTAATTTATAAAGTCTTCTCACAATGACACACAAAAATGCCAGATAAAATACAACAAAATAGGTCCTGCACTAAGATGGTGGAGTAGAAGGACGTGCTCTCACTCCCTCTTGCGAGAACACCAGAATCACAACTAGCTTCTGGACAATCATCGACAGGAAGACACTGGAACTCACCAAAAAAGATATCTCACATCCAAAGACAAAGGAGAAGCCACAATGAGATAGTAGGAGAGGTGCAATCACAGTAAAATCAAATCCCATAACTGCTGGGTGGGTGACTCACAGACTGGAGAACACTTATACCACAGAAGTCCACCCACTGGAGTGAAGGTTCTGAGCCCAACGTCAGGCTTCCCAACCTGGGGGTCCAGCAACGGGAGGAGGAATTCCTAGAGAATCAGACTTTGAAGTCTAGTGGGATTTGATTGCAGGACTTCAAAAGGATTGGGGGAAACAGAGACTCCACTCTTGGAGGGCACACACAAAGTAGTGTGCGCATCGGGACCCAGGGGAAGGAGCAGTGACCCCAGGGGAGACTGAACCAGACCTACCTGCTAGTGTTGGAGGGTCTCCTGCAGAGGCGGGGGTGGCTGTGGCTCACCGTGGGGAAAGGACACTGGAAACAGAAGTTCTGGGAAGTACTCCTTGGCGTGAGCCCTCCCAGAGCCTGCCATTAGCCCCACCAAAGAGCCCAGGCAGGCTCCAGTGTTGGGTGGCCTCAGGCCACACAGCCAACAGGGAGGGAACCCAGCCCCACACATCAGCAGTCAAGCAGATTAAAGTTTTACTGAGCTCTGCCCACCAGAGCAACAGTCAGCTCCACCCACCACCAGTCCCTCCCATCAGGAAACTTGCACAAGCCTCTTAGATAGACTCATCCACCAGAGGGCAGACAGCAGAAGCAAGAAGAACTACAATCCTACAGCCTGTGGAACAAAAACCACATTCACAGAAAGACAGACAAGATGAAAAGGCAGAGGGCTATGTACCAGATGTAGGAACAAGATAAAACCCCAGAAAAACAACTAAATGAAGTGGAGATTGGCAACCTTCCAGAAAAAGAATTCAGAATCATGATAGTGAAGATGATCCAGGACCTCGGAAAAACAATGGAGGCAAAGATCGAGAAGATGCAAGAAATGTTTAACAAAGACTTAGAAGAATTAAAGAACAAACAAACAGAGATGAACAATACAATAACTGAAATGAAAACTACACTAGAAGGAATCAATAGCAGAATAACTGAGGCAGAAGCACGGATAAGTGACCTGGAAGACAGAATGGTGGAATTCACCGCTGCGGAACAGAATAAAGGAAAAACAATGAAAAGAAATGAAGACAGCCTAAGAGACCTCTGGGACAACATTAAACACAACAAAATGCACATTATAGGGGTCCCAGAGGGAGAAGGGAGAGAGAAAGGACCAGAGGAAATATTTGAAGAGATTATAGTCAAAAACTTCTCTAACATGGGAAAGGAAATAGCCACCCAAGTCCAGGAAGCAAAGAGAGTCCCATACAGAATAAACCCAAGGAGAAACACGTCAAGACACGTAGTAATCAAATTGGCAAAAATTAAAGACAAATTATTGAAAGCAGCAAGGGAAAAATGACAGAAAACATACAAGGGAACTCCCAAAAGGTTAACAGCTGATTTCTCAGCAGAAACTCTACAAGCCAGAGGGAGTGGCATGATATACTTAAAGTGATGAAAGGGAAGAACCTACAACCAAGATTACTCTACCTGGCAAGAATCTCCTTCAGATTCTATGGAGAAATCAAAAGCTTTACAGACAAGCAAAAGCTAAGAGAATTCAGCACCACCAAACCAGCTCTACAATAAATGCTAAAAGAACTTCTCTAAGTGGGAAACACAAGAGAAGAAAAGGACCTACAAAAACAAACCCAAAACAATTAAGAAAATGGTCATAGGAACATACATAGCGGTAATTACCTTAAATGTGAATGGATTAAATGCTCCAACCAAAAGACACAGGCTTGTTGAATGGATACAAAAACAAGACCCATATATACGCTGTCTACAAGAGACCCACTTCAGACCTAGGAACACATACAGACTGAAAGTGAGGGGATGGAAAAAGATATTCCATGCAAATGGAAATCAAAAAAAGCTGGAGTAGCAATACTCATATCAGATAAAACAGACTTTAAAATAAAGAATGTTACAAGAGACAAGGAAGAACACTACATAATGATCAAGGGATCAATCCAAAAGAAGATATAACAATTCAAAATATATACGCACCCAACATAGGAGCACCTTAATACATAAGGCAACTGCTAACAGCTATAAAAGAGGAAATCGACAGTAACACGATAATAGTGAGGGAATTTAACACCTCACTTACACCAATGGACAGATCATCCAAAATGAAAATAAATAAGGAGACAGAAGCTTTAAATGATACAATAGACTAGATAGATTTAATTGATATTTATAGGACATTCCATCCAAAAACAGCAGATTACATTTTCTTCTCAAGTGCACATGGAACATTCTCCAGGATAGATCACATCTTGGGTCACAAATCAAGCCTCAGTAAATTTAACAAAATTGAAATCATATCAAGCATCTTTTCTGAGCACAGTGCTATGAGGTTAGAAATCAGTTACAGGGAAAGAAAATGTAAAAAACAAAAACATATGGAGGCTAAAGAATATGTTACTAAATAACCAAGAGATCACTGAGGAAATCAAAGAGGAAATCAAAAAATACCTAGAGACAAATTATAATGAAAACACGATGAACCAAAACCTATGGGATGCAGCAAAAGCAGTTCTAAGGGGGAAGTTTATAGCTATACAAGCCTACCTCAAGAAACAAGAAACATCTCAAATAAAATATCTAACCTTACACCTAAAGAAACTAGAGAAAGAAGAACAAACAAAACCCAAAGTTAGCAGAAGGAAAGAAATCATAAAGATCAGAGCAGAAATAAATGAAATAGAAACAAAGAAAACAATAGTAAAGATCAATAAAACTAAAAAGTGGTTCTTTGAGAAGATAAACAAAATTGATAAACCATTAGCCAGACTCATCAAGAAAAAGAGATGACTCAAATCAACAAAATTAGAAATGAAAAAGGAGAAGTTACAACAGACACCACAGAAATAAAAAGCATCCTAAGAGACTACAGCAAGCAACTCTATGTCAACAAAGTGGACAATCTGGAAGAAATGGACACATTCTTAGAAAGGTATAACCTTCCAAGACTGAACCAGGAAGAAATAGAAAATATGAACAGACCAATCACAAGTAATGAAATTGAAACTGTGATTAAAAATCTTCCAAAAGCAAAAGTCCAGGACCAGATGGCTTAGGAGGTGAGTTCTACCAAACATTTAGAGAAGAGCTAACACCCATCCTTCTCAAACTCTTCCAAAAATTGTGGAAGAAGGACCACTCCCAAACTCATTCTATGAGGCCACCATCACCGTGAAACCAAAAGCAGACAAAGATACTACAAAAAAAAGAAAATTACAGACCAATATCACTGATGAATATAGATGCAAAAATCCTCAGCAAAATACTAGCAAACAGAATGCAACAATACATTAAAAGGATCATACACCATGATCAAGTGGGATTTATCCCAGGGATGCAAGGATTCTTCAATATACTCAAATCAATGATTGTGATACACCATATTAAGAAATTGAAGAAGAAAAACCATATGATCATCTCAATAGATGCAGAAAAAAGCTTTTGACAAAATTCAACACCCATTGATGATAAAAACTCTCCAGAAAGTGGGCATAGAGGGAAACTACCTCAACATAATAAAGGCCATATATGAGAAACCCATAGCAAACATCATTCTCAATGGAGAAAAACTGAAAACATTTCCTCTAAGATCAGGAACAAGATAAGGATGTCCACTCTCACCACTATTATTCAACATAGTTTCCGAATTCCTAGCCACGGCAATAAGAGAAGAAAAAGAAATAAGAGGAATACAAATGGGAGAAGAAGAAGTAAAACTGTCACTGTTTGCAGATGACATGATATATACACAGAGAATCCTAAAGATGCCACCAGAAAACTATTAGAGCTAATCAATGAATTTGGTAAAGTTGCAGGATACAAAATTAATGCACAGAAATCTCTTGCATTCCTATACACAAATGATGAAAAATCTGAAAGAGAAATTAAGGAAACACTCCCATTTACCACTGCCACAAAAAGAATAAAATACCTAGGAATAAGCTTACCTAGGGAGACAAAAGACCTGTATGCAGAAAATTATAAGACACTGATGAAAGAAATCAAAGGTGGCACAAACAGATGGAGAGATATACTATGTTCTTGGATTGGAAGAATCAACATTGTGAAAATGACTATACTACCCAAAGCAATCTACAGACTCAATACAATTGCTATCAAATTACCAATGGCAATTTTTATGGAACTAGAACAAAAAATCTTAAAATTTGTATGGAGACACAAAAGACCCTGAATAGCCAAAGCAGTCTTGAGGAGAAAAAAACAGTGCTGGAGGAATCAGACTCCCTGGTTTCAGACTATACTGAAAAGCTACAGTAATCAAGACAATATGGTACTGGCACAAAAACAGAAACATAGATCAATGGAACAAGATAGGAAGCCCAGAGATAAACCCATGCACGTATGGTCAATTAATCTATCACAAAGGTGGCAAGGATATAAAATGGAGAAAAGACAGTCTTTTCAATAGTGGTGCTGGGAAAACTGGACAGCTACATGTAAAAGAATGAAATTAGAACACTCCCTAACACCATACACAAAAAGAAACTCAAAATGGATTAGAGACCTAAATGTAAGACCGGACACTATAAAACTCTTAGTGGAAAACATAGGAAGAACACTCTTTGACATAAATCACAGCAAAATCTTTTTTCATCCACCTCCTAGAGAAATGGAAATGAAAACAAAAATAAACAAATGGGACCTAATGAAACTTCAAATCTTCTGCACAGCAAAGGAAACCATAAAGAAGACAAAAAGACAACCCTCAGAATGGAAGAAAATATTTGCAAATGAATCGATGGACAAAGGATTAATCTCCAAAATATATAAACATCTCATGCAGCTCAATATTAAAAAACAAACAACCCAATCCAAAAGTGGGCAGAAGACATAAAGAGACATTTCTCCAAAGAAGACATACAGATGGCCAAGAAGCACATGAAAAGCTGCTCAGCATCACTAATGATTAGAGAAATGCAAATCAAAACTACAATGACGTATCACCTCACACCAGTTAGAATGAGCATCATCAGAAAATCTACAAACAACAAATGCTGGAGAGGGTGCGGAGAAAAGGAAACCCTCTTGTACTGTTGGCGGGAATGTAAATTGATACAGCCACTATGGAGAACAGTATGGATGTTCCTTAAAAAACTAAAAATGGAATTACCATATGATCCAGGGATCCCACTACTGGGCACATAGCCTGAGAAAACCATAATTCAAAATGACACATGTACCCCAATGTTCATTGCAGCACTATTTACAGTAGCCAGGTCATGGAATCAACCTAAATGCCCATTGACAGATGAATGGATAAAGAAGATGTGGTTCATATATACAATGGAATATTACTCAGCCATAAAAAGGAACGAAATTGGGTCATTTGTAGAGACGTGGATGGATCTAGAGACTGTCTTACAGAGTGAAGTAAGTGAGAAAGAGAAAAACAAATATCATATATTAATGAATATATGTGGAATGTAGAAAAATGGTACAGATGAACCGGTTTGCAGGGCAGAAATTGAGACACAGATGTAGAGAACAAACGTATGGACAGCAAAGGGGGAAAGCCACGGGGGGTTGGTGGTGGTGGTGTGATGAATTGGGCGATTGGGATTGATGTATACACTGATGTGTATAAAACTGATGACTAATAAGAACCTGCTGTATATATATATATATATATATATAAAAAAGAACCAAAACAGCCAAGACAATTTTGAAGAGGAGGAAGAAGATGTGGTAGTGATAAGGTGTGGAGACTTATTTATGCAATGACGAGACTTTTAAAATAAAACTAGTGTAATGTTGGCATGGGAGTGGGAAAGTAGTGTATGTCAATGTAACAGTTCAGAGTGCTCAAGAAATGACCCACATATAATGAGAAGTTGGTGTTATTATAAATTGGCACTCTATTGATTAATCAATATATTGTGCTAGATAATTTTCTATGAAAAAATCAACTTAATTATATATCTAGGACTCTTCTTGGAGTTTCAGACTCATACGCAAACAATGTATCCCAAACTGAACTGATTGTAACTTGTCAAACTATTCCTTTTGTATTCTGCGTATCACTAGCAAAGAAATTTGAGAGCCAGTATTTATCCTTCTGCCTCCTAAATTTATCTCGCACATCCAAGCAATAAAATATTCTGTAGAGTTAAAAAAAAATAGAACAAACTATTTTTCATTGCGATTGGAAATGTGAATTGGGAGACCTAGACCAAGTGGCAAGATCTTAGGCGGATAGGTTGCAGTACAGAGAGACCAGGTGGTGAAGCAGAAGCTCACGTTCCTAAGGAGCTGGAACCGAGTACACAAGGGAATCTAGGTAGCTAGAAAGTGGAAAACAGCAGATAGTTTTCCGTAACCATGAAGTTCATGAGTGAGGGCTGCCTAGAGCTCACTCAGTTCCTCCTCCTTTCTCCTGAAAGTGCAAGACTCCATGCAATAAATCTCCCTTCCCTTCATAAAACTTTAGTATGTATTCCTTAAATCTAAAATAGTTTAACTTCAACAGGGCCTCAGTAGGTAGTGGTCATATAATGTGTCATCCGCAGAGAGCAATTTCAATTCACAGGCATTTTTACTATGCTCCGTGAGCTTTCTGTGCTTTGACAAACAACATGCTCAGATGCACCGAGAAAAATGGGCAGTTGTCCAATTTCTTATTATTGGTAGAAACATGGTAGTAAGAAAGTGGTATTCTTAACCCTGGAGAACCTCTAAAACTTGTTTGAAGCATAAATAAAAATAAAGAACCTACTGGAAATTATCACTAGCATTCAAAAAATAAAATGTTTACTGAAATCTATCCCCATGTTACATGAAAAATGTTTTCCTGTAAAGAAAGTAATTCTTCAACTCAAAAATCAACTTTCTCACTATCTAGAAGTCAAATTAAAATGAGTTTAGATCACAGAATCAATACTTGGGAACTAAGAATCACTAAATCCTATGTTATTGATTGCCTGGAGAAAACTATCTTTTTAAATATGCATCACATAACATAGTCTTCATTTCTAAGAACATTCCCTAAATCCTGCCAACACATGGTTTATGTAATGATTAATCTTTTGCATTAACTGCTTTATATGTCAGAAATATTGGAATGCATATTAACTGTTCTTGGTGAACTATTTCATACAGTTTATCCTATAAAGTATCCTACCAACTTTGAATAGTTACATGAAAACTGCTGCATGTTTGGAAAGAAAGTAGCTTATTAGGAGAAAAATGATATTTTGAATTATAATGAATAAATGAATGGTTGTCTTAGTCATTTTCAGGTTTAAAAAATGTACAACTTTTTGCCCACAGTGTAATACAAAAATCAATTCTTCTGTTCTTTATTTTTGTTTTCCTTTTTGTTTAAACTGGAGAGTACCTGTTGACTTTAATCCTAAAGAAGAATCTTGTTTTGATTTTCTCTATCTGTTACTTTTTGGAAAAATGCATTGTGGCAATCCTATTCAGAATCTCAGAAATAAAAATGCTTTTCATTTTTCAGACTGCAATGAGGGTGGGGTGATGTGTGAAGGAGCTAAGATCTGGGGGTGTATGAGAGTTCCTATCTCTGTATCTAGGGAAGGGCTTTTTCACTCTGGTGGAAATCAAGGGGCAAACTATTGGTCAGTGCACACAGTGTGTAAGTGTCAGCTGTTACGCTCTACTCAGATCCACAATCCCATTGAAACCTGTCCCTTTCAAGAATGTAAGTCATAGGAGGGGGAAAAAGCACCAGAGTCGGACATTCTATAACAAGAGCCCAGGGATTCGTACTTTTCATCTAAGAAACTTCAATGGTTTCAGAGCAGATCCATAGATGCTACTCAATGAAATGAGTGATGCAAAATCACAGGTAGAGTCTGGGGTAAGAGATGGAATGTGATGATCCTGGGCCCTGCCCTCCAACTCTAAGTCCTCATCACACAATCTCTTTAAAAACCTCTCTGAAAGCCCGACAGTTTCCACTCTGGTTTGAGCCTTACTGCTGAAGAGTTGGTTTGTGAAGATGGATCTGAGTAAGCTTGGTTTCCTTTTTTATGCTCTCTCAAGAACTGAGGGTTTTTCATGTTCCAAAATAAAATGCAAACCGAGAGCATTTTGTATTTTTGCATTTCAATTCCCTGTTTTGTCAGTGAGTAATTATAGCAAACAAAATACTGCAGCTGAATGTAAATTGTCAGGCAACCAGATCACATGAGGATATTTTTCCTCCACAAGTTTTGCATCATAGCACGTTAAATATTAAAATATTGTAAGTCAAGTAAACAGAGAGGGTTCTTTGCTCAAAGCATTAATTTTAAACAAACATTTCACTGTTATTCAGATCATATGCTAAGAAACAAATGATGTTTTCTTTCAAATAAGGTAAATATATCTTCTGGAGGGAAAGTAGGCAGGAGAATCACACAGACATAAGGGCATTTATGACACCAGAGATGAATTTCAACCAGAAGAACAGGAGAGAATTCATGTGTAGGGGAGAAAGAGAAAGACATACAAAAGGGAATTTGGAAAAGAGCAAGAAATGAGAGAGATTGATTTATCCTCAGAAGAAAAAAAAAAAAAAAAAGCTAAGTTTCATGTCAGAACACAGAAATCTGACTCAAAGTAAGGCAGACAGGGAAGAAATCAAACATTTTATGATACAGTGAATTTCTGTATCTTTAAGTTGTTACCAGGGAGGTAGAAGGAAGAAGAATTTTCAGATCTCTACAAGACTGTCAATCAATAAAATACCAATCAATTAAGTATTGACAGAGTACCTAATGCATTCTCAACAACCAAACAGACAATGAGACATGGTCTTCTCCCCAGACACTTAAGCATGAGGGTTAAGAACAGGAAGCAGTGAACCAATAAGCAGTGAGAATATGTGTTCATTCCACACTGTGAATCAACAAAGCATGTAACTCAAAATCCAGTGACATGGACTATGAGGATAAGTTAGAATTGTGGTCATAACACTACCATTTTCTGAGCGTCTCCTACTTTCTAAGCCTTGGACTAGATGCCTGATGTTTATGATTTCCAATGCTTAAAACAATCCATTAAGAACTATCCCCTGTAGATTACTAAAGAAAATTAGGTTCAAAGTTAAGTTGTTTATGTTACACAGAGCGTAAATAGTAGGGCTTGAGTTTAACCCCAGGTCCTCCTTTCTCTAGAGGTCAAGTTCTTTCTTCTACTAAAGTGCTGCTTTTAACCTGAGAAAGCCTTCCTCTCCTAATCCTTATAGCCAAATAACAACCAATTAAAACAGAAAGAAAGACAAACAGAAAAGCAGCATGGGAAAGTTTCTCTGTAAGGGAGATGCTCCCAACATGATTAAAGGAATGAGATTGTAATGATACAGAGGCTATTTCTTTTTCTTTTTTTGTTCTTTAATGTTTTTCTTTGGGAAAACATATCATATTTGCTAGAAAGCCAAGCCTTTTAAACCATCTGAGATTTGAGGATTGGAGGACATGGATGCTGGTGGCCAAAAAGGCTCCACAGAAGGAGGCAAAATTTTGCTAAGGAGGCCTGGGAGCTAGGAAGGGGTAAGCGGGAGGTGAGTTGACCTCTTATCTCTTCCAGTTTGCCACTAAACTAAAAAAAAAAAAAAAAAAAAAAAAAAAAAGGCCAGGGAGAGGATTGTGATGGATAAATGTGTACAATTTGCACGTCATGTTGAGGGGGGCAAAACACTGTATGACAAGTGGACAGAGGAATCAGAGAAATTCACAGAAACTGTGGAGAAAACCTTCAATTCTCATGGACTGTGAAACTGTTGCTTCAGGTCAATTATAGTTATACCTCCATGGCGCAAGGAGGCCCCCAATGACATGTGGAATACAGGATCAATTCTCTGACAATAAGGTAATTTTGTGGACAATCATTAGATGAGGCTGAATACAAGCAAAAAAATTAGAATAACAATCTTACATTTGAAGAAAGTGATATAACCCAGATACATCACCATGCCTTATGAGATTTCTTTAATTAGAAAGTCCAGCCAAATTCATGTTAGCTGAGGAGAGCCAGAACACTGACCCCCTGTGTTCATTCCAACTCACTGCCCTCCCTTCTTCTCTGAAAAACACTGCAAGCAAAAGCCCAGAGGGAGGGCTAAATAAAATCAAGCTAACAGACATAACACTCAAATATTTTAGAAAGCTACTGAAAGACAAGAAAATGAAGTTGGGGGAAAGTGATAAACAGGAGATATTTATCCCACCTGATTGTTAAAAGGGGAAAGTTGGTGCAAGCTTTCTTTGATGTTGGACATTTGGCAATTTCTTAACAGAATGGCAAATTCACATACCCTTTAGCCCAGCAAATTCATGGCTAAGAATTTTCCCTATAGATAGGCCTATAAGAATATGCCAAAACAATGTGCAAGAATTTTCTTTGTAACATTGTGTACGAAAACAAAAAAACTGGGGGACTTCCCTGGTGGCGCAGTGGTTGAGAGTCCGCCTGCCGATGCAGAGGACACAGGTTCGTGCCCCGGTCCGGGAAGATCCCACATGCCACAGAGCGACTGGGCCCATGAGCCATGGCCACTGAGCCTGCGAGTCCAGAGCCTGTGCTCCGCAACGGGAGAGCCCACAGCAGTGAGAGGCCCGCGTACCGCAAAAAAAAAAGAAAAAAAAAACTGGAAAGAACTCATATGCTACCAGTTGGGTTTCATATATTTTGGTTCATCAATACCAAGCAATATGCATGGCTATTAAGAACAGTGAAGTAGGTCTACTCTTCAAGATATAGTATGATATGAAAGAGCAAGGTGTGAGGAGTGTATATAATATCACACCATCTCAACAAAGTTTTAAAAGGCTCTGTGCGTGTCACCTTGATTCAATATCAACATCTGTGTAATAAATTATTGTGAAAAATTACAGAAGAAACTTCACAATGGTAATAGTTGGAGGATGAGAAGCCCGCAGATCAAAGCAGGGAAGGAAAGGAGACGTTCACTTTTCTTCTTAAAGCTTTCTTTACTGTTTGGAGTTTCATTATATGCATGGGCTATTTTGACTAAGATAAATAAGTACTATTGATGAAACATGAAAAAGTATGGGGACAAGATTAGACGGCGCCTACCAGGTGAACCACCAATAAAATAAGGAAGGCCCTAGAGCTATCAGAGCTACAGCTGACTTGAATTCACAAAGTGGACATGGACAAAGCTATGTAAAGTGTGCATGCGGGCACATACGCACTCACGAACAATGGGAATTCAGGAGATCCATGTGAGGACAAAGCATGTTTAGTATTCGCAAAATAATCCAGTTTTAATTTATATTTGCATTTACTTCCCTGGTACTGTAACCATTTCCACACATAGGTACCATTTACCTAATACCTACCTAGTACCTTGATAGACATTGGGTCAGGCACTTTGTGTGCATTATCTCACTTATTTCTCATGGAAAAAGCCTTTGGTTAATACTGTGATCTTTCCATTGCATATGAAGAAACTGACACTTAAGAGATCAGGTAACTTTCTCAAAGTCACATATTTAGCAAGTCACATATTAAAACTGGGATTCAAATGTAAGCACAGCAGGCCTCAAAGCCAGGAGACCATACTGCATTCATTCCTGGTTCCAGTCTCACCCTTTGACCCGAGACTGTGCAGTCAAACATAGATCAGGCAGAAAGCAATTAATTCACACATGAGAGGACTTTCCAAACACAAAATTTTTGAAAAATAAAAACTGTGGAAACGTTTGTATTATATATACGGCCAGCCTGTGGAGACAGAATCCATTCCAATGTGAAGCTCCCTTCCAAGCTATATAGCTTAGTGTTTAAGAGAAAGGTCTTAGGGGACTTCCCTGGAAGTCCAGTGGTTAAGACTTCACCTCCCAATGCAGGGGGTGCAGGTTTGATCCCTGGTTGGGGAGCAAAGATCCCACATGCCTCGTGGCCAAAAAACCAAAACATAAAAACAGAAGCAATATTGTAACAAATCAATAAAGACTTTAAAAATGGTCCACACACATTTCCCTGGTGGCTCAGTGGTTAAGAATCTGCCTGCTAATGCGGGGGACATGAGTTTAATCCCTGGTCTGGGAAGATCCCACATGCTGCGGAGCAACTAAGCCCGTGTGCCACAACTACTGAGCCTGCACTCTAGAGCCGCCAGCCACAACTACTGAGCCCGCGTGCCACAACTACTGAAGCCTGTGCACCTAGAGCCTGTGCTCCACAGCAAGACAAGCCACCGCAGTGAGAAGCCCACACACCACAAAGAAGAACCAACACAACCCCCCCAAAAAATAATAATAATTTAAAAAAAGGTACACACACACACACACACACACACACACAAAAGAGGGAAAGATCTTTGGTGTCAGCCACCCTGGGATGAATCCTGACCCAGCCACCACCTAATTATGTCACCAAGAGGCAATTACTTAACCTGCCCCTAATCTCATTCCTTTCATCTGTAAAGTGGACAGCATCATAGTGCCTGCCTCACAGAAGTGTGGTGAGGATTGAACAGGATAATGTATATTAAGCACTAAAGAACCTGGGACATAGTAACCCCTTGATAAATGTGCTATGTTTGCCATTATAAAGTTTTTAGTCATTATAAAAGTATCTGAGAAATTCTAGAACACTGTAGCAGGAAAACATCTTAAAATATAGATCACCCCTTTTTTTCCACAGTAAGAAGGGGAGACCTGATCAAAGGAGAGATGCTGCTCAAGTCAGACTTCTGAACTTTTATGTTGTACTGAATGCCACCTCTACAAAACTTCCTGTAGCAGGAACTCTTGGTCGGCTCATCCACTTCTCATTCCCAACCCTTCCTCTCCTGTCTGCCCCCATCCCATGGCAAACTAACCACCCTCCCAGCCCCCCTGAAAGCCAAGTGTGGCTGCCACAGGGAAGCCCTTACCAGCGACAGGTGAACACAAATCTGCTGGAGGGTACTCTGGGGAAGTGTGTGCTTTTCCAGTACAAAGAACAGACACTGTTCCTGCCACCTTTCTCTCTTTCTTCCTGACATGAATTTGATCAAGATGCCCAGGAAACAGGGCAGTCATCTTGAAAAGGGACAGAAAAATAACTGACATGCCTATTTCCAGGAGGACTTCTTGTTACGTGAGAAAATATACCCTTGTTTGTTTAAGACACTGGTGGGCAGGTTTTCTGTTACTTGCAGCTGAAGTCATTCCTAAATGACAAAGCTTCTTTTCCCATTGGTATTGACGTGCTCTGGGCCAAGGGCTTGGCAGGTGTTAGCACAAAATCTGAGGACAGTACCCAGTTGTCTGGGAAATCCCTAGGTGTGAGAGCTCTACTTTTTTTCCTTTTTCTGAATTAAAATATGAGTCAATTTCCAGCTTATTTTTGAAGCTCATTTCTCACTTTGTTCTCATTTTTATCTTGATCCTCAGAATGAATTTCCCAGTGATATTCAAGAACTTCCATTCTCACACTGGCCCAGTACTTCAGAGAATTTAGATTTTCCTGAAGTTAAGTTGCTTTTTCACTTGATTATTAATGTTAACTAATTAGTGCACTTGTTAATAACTCTATGCATGCATTATATGCTCATGTCCACAGTGCACGTTTGAAACATGGGAATAACAAGATGAAGATTTAGATTGTTTTAACCCTATTCATCTTGCTCTCTCTCAAAATGCTTGTATAACTTTTGGTCACAGAATCACGTCACCTTGTACTGTCAATTGACTATTTGTTGGAGGTCCAGCTTCACTCCCTGACCAGATTATAAAGCTGTGGGCATTGACAAAGCGTTTATAATTTTTTCCTGGTCACTTTTAGTGACCGTCTCAGTGGTAGGCACTTCAAAAATTCTCACTAAGTACTATAAAATAGATACCGTCCTCCCCCACTAATAAGCACAGCCTAAGAAAAGACCCAGGGCAAAAAGTGCCCAGTGCTGGCATAAAACTGTCCATAATTTTGAGCCTCTAATCATCTGTTCAGGTCATTCAGTACTAAGGTTTAATGGTAAAGATAAGATGTATATGAAGGAAAATATCTTACACAATGGTACTTATAGGTACAGTTTGCTATACAGACTTGAAAGTATATCCTAAGGTCTAGGATATGGCAGCCACATAACAACCTCTTTATAAATATGACTTGAATAAATGAATAAGCATACATATGTACATGGCAAGAAAACTTACTATGAATGAATGTTCTTTTTTCTAAAGATAGATCTAACCTTCCCAAAATAGATGGTCAGTCAAAACTCCATACTTTGATTTAAGCCACCAAAGTAAAGAAACCTCTCTTTCTTCTTTGCTTTCCTCCTTACATGATGTACATTGTAAAGGACTTGTTAGTCACATTTGTCAAGAGAGCCCACAGGTACTGTGTGGCTCATCACAGCTTAACATATAAATTACCTTTGTCGTTTGGTGGATATTGATCTGGGAAGACCTTGTATCTTGCTAAAATCACTTGTACAGCAACTCCTCACTTTTTCTTTTTACTGCACATGTAGGCTCCAGTGTTGTGGGCTTCTACCTGACAGCCCGCTTCCATCATTAAATACCCAGTTAGAGCTTGTTATCTAGATGAATGTCCCAATTAAACCAGCACAGTCTTGCCCACAGCTTACAGTGGCAGCAAGTCCAGGTCCACACTTTGAAGGGCATTAATTGATGTAGAAAAGGGTCTGAGAAGCCACGAGTTCAGTTTTATTTGTTTCACTTTCACTCATTCATTTGTTCATTCGACAAGACATTTAGCAGCAGGTTTCAATGTCTATTTCTAAGCTATAAAATGTTGTCTGCTTTCCTGAAAGGGACATCTATCTTAGCTCATTTTTCTCAACAGCACAGCTTAACTGATCCTGCTGCTTCAACCAAAGAACTCAGTGGTAAGCTGGAGATACTGAGAACAGGAAAAGAAAGCAACGGTGACAATGGAGAAATCCAGACATCAAAGCGGTTCCATGTAAAGGATTACGCTACGAATAGTGGGGCAGTGGTGGGGATCCCACACGCATTGCGGGGCAGCACATCTTCGGGCTGGCTGTTTTCCCTCGTGTAAAGGGCACAAATTATTCAATTCTCCAAAACACATTTAGACACAAGCTGTTTTTTGTGTAGGTGAAATACTTGATTCCACAATCATTTACATTTCACAATTAAATTTTCAAATGAGAAGGTGCCAACTAAAAATGCATCATAAACACCCATCTATTCTATACCTGATTTTTAGTAAAAAGAGGCCATAAAACCCAGGAAAAATGATTGACTAGCAGAAATGCTACTCTTTAAAAAATTCAAAAGTCCTAAGAATCTATGCTAAGTGAATTCATTAATGTGCATAAAATATAGGTACAAGGATGTTGATGGAAATACTGTTAGTAAATTACTAAAACACAGGAGTAGCTAAACAAATGCTGGTACTTTCATACAGGAAGTCCTATGAAGTCATTCAAGTGAATGGGTAGACTTACAAATTCCTTCCCAAGGACACAGCTCCAAAACTTACTCTTAAGGCAAAGATGGAAACAGAACCATATGAATAATGGGTTCCTGTTAGTATATTCCTTACATTTCTGTACGCTGTACAAGAAAAGATGTGAAGGGACAGAATAGGGCCTGGAAGGATACACACCAATCTTCTGACAATGTTAACTTCTGGGGAGAGACAGATACATACAGGAATTTCATGGTTTGTATTATAGAATTTGAAATAATTTTGGGGGGGTAATGACAAGTATTTATGTGTTGTGTTAGAAAAAAATATACAAATATTCCAAAATGGCAGCAAAATACAGCCAGGGTAGTTTATGTGTAGTTTAATCCCAACAATTAAAAAATCATGACAGGACACCAAGCCATTTCAAGATAACATTCCTCACGTTACCTTTCCACTTCAAGTACCCCTTCTGACAGCTGTGTTCACAGAGCATGCGCACTAGTAAAACATGCTCCGGGCACTGGAGGACCAGTACAAAGCCAGGTGAGGTCCCTGACCTTTTGGAGCTTTAGTCCAAGCCAGTGAAAGAGGCATATGTACTTGTGAGAGATTTTCAGATTAACCATGATTTTCCTATTAAATAATTCAATTAACCACAGCATTCTGGGCCCCATGGCTGAGGGAAAGGTTTGCTGTGATTCCGCTGAAGTTCCTTCTCAGAGACATTCTGTGCTGCACAGCTCGTTCCCTGCCTATCAAATATTCATCCCCTCACCCATCAATCGACTTAGGTTCCCTCAAACAGAATCCATAAAACAAGAACACTTTACATTCGTAGAGGGCTTTCTACCTTTCCAAACACTTTCACATACACGGCACCCTAAGAGAGGGGTGGTTATAACGCAGGAGCAAAAAACCATAAATTTGTGACATAAAAACCTCTTTAGGCCGGACACAGGTCTCCCTCTGCTCTCTGCTCACCCACCCTGCCCCTGTCCTTCAGTTTACAGCTTAGATGTCACCTCTTCCAGGTAGCATTCGGGCTGCAATCTTCCACTGCTTCCCCTTGCTCCATCCCCCCAGCCCCCACGAGTGCTGACCCTGCCGTTCTGTGACTGCCAACTTGGTGGCCCTGTTCATGGCACTGGGTCCAGAATCACCTGGGAGGGGCCCTGGGTCCAACCTCAACTTCAAGGTCTTACAAAGGTAGGGGAAGATAGGACGTCCATCATTCTAAAAGCTTTCCAGCTGTTCTAAAGCTGCTAATCCCAAGAAATTATAACACAGGCGTGGACAGTGTCTGTCTCCACATTAGGAGCCATTGTACCAATACCTTCTAATGGCACCTGTATATTTCTGATGCCCAGTGAGAGTTGTTCCTTAATCCTCTGGTTCTTTCAACAATACTTACTGAGCACCTTCAGGGTGCCAGACTCCTGTTGAATGATGAAATGAAATGAACCAAGGTCACAGCCATTGAATAGCTTTCATTATTAAGGTTTTGTGAAGTTACCTGATACTTGAAGCAGCTACAGGAACCCAACTGGCACATGTGCCCCTGAGTCCCATGGCAGGTGGATCAGAGAAGACCAACAACGACTTGGGGGCTTCTGTCATGTTCCTTAGAGGCCAATGTTCAGATACTTCTGGGATGGCAGCAGTGGGCCCCAACTGCTCAGCTGTGTTTACAGGTGAGAGGCAAGCAGAGGGAGGCCGGTGCAGGCTAAGAGGCGGGCACCTCTGCTCAACATAAGAATAAGGTCAGCAAAACAGAAGGAATGACAGCAGGGTTACATGAGTCTTCCTTCCTAATTTTACTCTCTGGGCTTTTAAAGTAAATTTCTTAAAACTTTTCTTTGAAATAGTTAGAAGGCATTGTTCTTACTTTCAAAGGATTCGGCTAAAACCAGCTGCTGGGTGGTGTTTCCCGGATAGAGAAGAGAAGCAATCCTGCAGGTCCACCCACATGACAACACGAAGACTTATTCTCATTTACCAACTCACTTTTGCTCTAAGACTCTCGTTATAAGAGAAATCTCTTGTCGAACTCCAGGTAGGCTTTATCGTGGTCTATAAAGCCCTTTCTCATCTGCTCTGGCTTCTATTTCCAGCTTCAACCTTTCCCCTCTCTTCCTGGCTTCCCATGTTGTAGTTCTTCTCTGTCCACTAGAGCAGCCGCTAGCCACATCTGCTGTTGAGAGCTTGAACTGAGCCCAAATTGAGATGTACTAGAAGTCTAGCATACAAACCGGATTCCATAGCCTTAGTACAAGAAAAGCAGAATGTAAAAGAATCCCATTAGTATTTTTTTACATTGATCATATGTTGAAATGATACTATTTTGCATATACTCAGTTCAATAAAACTTATTACTGCAATTGATTTCTCCTATTTCTTTTTTTATTGTGGCTACTAGGAAAACTAAAACTACACATGTGGCTGGCACGTGACAGCACAACCTTTTGTACTGGCCTCTTTGCTCCTTTATTATGACGTGCATTTCCCCACTTCCGAGGCTCTGTGTTAGCTCTTGCCTTCACCTCCATGAACCTGTTTCCACCCTTGGCCTGCCTGACTGCTATTCATCCTTTCAAATGCAGGTTTTTAGCGTCTCTGGAAGAAGGCTCTACCTGACCAACCTACAGATAATACGTCTCAATGTATTTTCTGTCCCAAACTGTTGAGACTTTTCTTAGAACTAACCAAAGCCTGTCACTCTTTTGTATAAGCATCTGCCTACTAGTTTATTGGTCTGTACTCTGCAATACAAACTCCGTGAAGGAAGGGACCATGTCTGCCCTGTTCTCTTTGGTATTCCCAGAGCCTAGTACATGAGCAGCTTTTGAATTCTTCTTATTTGAACTAAATCAACAATGGAAATGAACGCTAGACATATCAAAAAAAAAAAAAAAAATCAGGGCTTCCCTGGTGGCGCAGTGGTTGAGAGTCTCCCTGCCGATGCAGGGAACACGGGTTCGTGCCCCGGTCCGGGAAGATCCCACATGCTGCAGAGCGGCTGCGCCCGTGAGCCACGGCCGCTGAACCTGCGCGTCCGGAGCCTGTGCTCCGCAACGGGAGAGGCCACAACAGTGAGAGGCCTGCGTACTGCAAAAAAAAAAAAAAAAAAAAAAAAAAATCAAAATTGAGTTTTTTTGGCTGAAGCAGCAGGAGGCAGGGGGACAGATGTTGGCTTGCTACGCCCTCTGCTCCCACCCTGGAGTGCCTCTGCAGGCAGCAGCCCATGCCATCCTCACAGAAACTCAGGACTTTGTCACATTAGCCTAGAGCATTTCTAAAACTGCACATTGCATAGGGGCTGCTGACAAGGAGGTCTACAGGTAGGTTAGGGCTAGGGAAAGGCATTTCTTAATACAACATTTCTTGAGGTATGATGCTCCTGGGATCACCAGCATCAGTATTTCTCATAAATGTGGTTCTCCAGCGCAGCAGGCAGGTGCCGTGCAGACCCACTGAATCAGGATGTAGGGGGACCTTCCCCAGACTCTGCATTTTAATCAGGCTCCTAGGTGATTTTAATGCACACCGAAGTTTAAACCTCTGACTTTGGACAGCAGTGGTTTTCCCAACTCTACTCAGGGTAACCCATGCTTAAAGGAAAGGGTAAGGGGGTGGATGGCTAGGGGAGGTCAAACTTCACTGGCTCCCTATATTGGGGAGAGGTTAAAAATGACTGGTCTTATATTATATCCCTAATTGGAGAGGCAAAACCATTTCTTTCTAGGAGAGCAATGCGTTGGTAAGCAAAGCTCCCCCAAACTGGGTGGAGGGAGATGCCTGCAAAAGTCATCTTGACCTGCAAGTTAGCCCCTATAACCTGATGAGAGAACAAGATGCAGAATAGGTTCATTTGGTTCTTGAGCCTTCATCCATCAGAAATTCTGATGAGCATCGTATCTTCTCTTCTTTGGGTTTTTTGGCACATATTCCATAAACACTTATGTTGTTAGTCCAGCAAATGAAAACCAACCCAGAGCATGCATGCAACACAAGGTCAGAAAACACAAAGACTCAAATGCAGGGTCTGCTTTGTTCCTTCCTGGCACAGAGCTCAGGGTTACGGAGCGAATTTCCAGGAAGCAAGCTCCCATCCACTTAACCACGAGCAGTTGAGACGGGGACAGAAGAATACATTAGCTTAAGAAGTAGTGAAAACACATGATGAGAGGAAAGAAAGTAATTTCTTGCATACCAATGACCATGGCTCAACAGTCAGGGAAAATAAGCAAAGTACTGAAGTCTTAAACTGATCCCACTGGAAAACCAAGTAAACCCGAATTCCTCTTAACCTTGCATTTCTCTAAGAACTCTGAGCACCCTGTCGGGACCTTTCGTGTAGCTCATTCTTTTTTGCCTTGCAAGTATCAATAAAACTACCACCACTTCTACCACTACTGTAATTAATAAAGACAGCAGTAAAAGCAGCAACGGCACTACACACAGCTTTCTCTATCCCAAGCACTGTTCCAAGGACTCTAGGTATGTTACCTTCTTGCATTTTCACAACAACCGTATGAGGTAAGTACTACTTTTATCCTGTTTTAAAGATGCAGAACTTGAGATATACTTGAGAAACGTTACCCAAAATGACAAAGCCTGTAGGTAGAGTTCTGAACCGTCCTTCATTTGCCAAAGCTTATAGCTTCGGTCACTCACTGTGTGTCAGGGCCTTTGGCAAGTACCCTTTAGGAACTTGATCCTTACCCCAATCCTGCACAGGAAGTAGAATTATTCCTACTTTTACAGAAGTAGAAACTGAGGCATACAAAGATTAAGTAATTTGT
The DNA here is from genome assembly GCF_025265405.1 of Mesoplodon densirostris. NCBI lineage: Eukaryota > Metazoa > Chordata > Mammalia > Artiodactyla > Ziphiidae > Mesoplodon > Mesoplodon densirostris. The sequence continues at coordinate 80,495,955 of NC_082670.1, forward strand.
CCAAGATCACGCAGCTAGGAGGCAGTGGAGTCATGACCGAAAGCCAGGTCCCTGGTGGCCCATCGCCTAGAATGTACTCAATCATAAGGCTCTGAAGGAATGAATGAACATCCTCAAAGCCAGCATTCTTACCCACTGGGGAACCTGAAAGAAGCAAAAACTGAAAGCCCCGGGCATGCTTTACATTCAACCCATACCCCCAAGGACAGCTTTTTCCTTCACCCCAAGCCCCCCACTTCTTACCCCACTTCTGACTCTCACACCCAGTTATCTAGTCAACCCAGGACCATGCTCTTGAGGGAAACTTAACAGAAATTCACACTTAGTACCCAAAAGCCCCATCCTGTGCAAGGCCGGGAAAGAGGAGACAGTGAGGGGCCTATACCATTTCAATAACAAAACAAAACTCTAACCAAGCCAACAACAACAAAACACCACCACCACCAAAAACAACAAAAGCAAGAACACCTGAGTTTATGCATGCTTCTTTACAGGCCAGGCACTGTTCAATACACTTTATATATCCATTTAATTAATCTTTTCAATAACTCTTTGAAGTAGCCAATATTGCTACCCCTATTAAACAGATGGAGAAACAGGCTCAAAAAGGTCAAGCAACTTCCCAATGTCACAGAGCTAGTAGGTGGATAAGCCAGGATTTGAACCCTCACAATCTCAAGCTCGTGCTCCTAACCCTTTCAGCATACACCATTCTACATCTTCTGTACACTTCTCTCCTGACAGCATCCAGGCTAGCACTCTGTGGTACCAGACTGTAATCCTTTGTGAATGACTCATTATTTCATTTATGTTTGCTTTCTTTTCCCACCTAGAGTGGCTGCTGGTTAAGGAGAGAGATTCAACCATTTCCCACATACCAGTCCTTCCTATTTGGACCCCATATCACCGTGCCCTATTCTGAGTTCTTGGTCAGTATATACTGAGTGGAAAACTGCATTATGTCACTAAACCCCAGGGAATACAGGGAATGCAATGACAAACATTCATGGGAAAAAATTCCCAACTCTAATCACCCAGGGTTGAAACTGGGTCTTCTTTCCTATTGGAGGAAATTTCTGCAGGTGTGAGCAATTAAAATATTAAACATTAATTAATAACTCAAGTGACTGTGTTAGTGAGTTGCTTGTTAATAACCACACAGGTAAATATTGTGCCCCCACCTTATGTTTGAAAATAAGGTCCCCTGAGCATTTTAAGTACTAAGGGTGATCTTCTCGAGATTGAAGGCTTTTATGCACCCCTCAACATGTCACATTTAGAAGTGTGCATATAACAAAGCTACTGGGAGAGGGGATGGCCTTATTCATTAACCTTGCCTTAGCATCTTACAAAATATTTAATATTGAATGAAAGACAAGGATGACAGCTCTATTTCTATCATCTATGTCTCATTATCCTCGGACACAGAATGACCCCAGAACTGTCCTTCTTTGAATATAAGCCCTCATAGCATATGTGTGTGTCTCTCTCCCTTTTGCTCTCATTTCAAAAGCTCTTTTCTCACCTGCCCTTCATGTCTTCGAGGAGGTATTGAGACTAACTGCCTCTGTTCCACTCTCTCTTTAGCTACTTACAATCTGGCTGCTGCTTTGATTCTTCTACTAAACCTGTTTTCTCAAAAGATATCAAAATCAGCCTGCTACGTAAATGTTTTTGAACAGATATTCTTAGTTCCCATCTCCCTGGACCATTCTGTGGACCCTGATTCACCTTAAGAACTCTCTGCATGCTCTTCCTTTGCGCTATTATCATCTCTCTGTCTCTTTCTCCCTTGCAATCTCCTTATCTCTTTTAGGACCTAAATCCCACAACTTCTCAACCAGTTCCCAGACATACAAAATAACCCTCTATTCCCCACTGAGGTAGATTAGACTGTTATTCAGAAAACACTCCTGGGAGGAGTATATTTCCACCTCCTTTGAATAGAAGGCTTGATTTGGTCAATGGGGTATTTAGAACTATGACTTGGTAGGAGTTTGAAATATGACTTGCATTTCTGCCTTTCACCGTAAGACTGTTTCATGGTTTCTGCTAGACCTTGGAGGATGTGAGATACATGGACCTAACCTGCAGCCTGGATCCCAGCCCAGACCAGCTAACACACAGACACATGAGTTAGAATAAATGATTACTGTTTCAAGATACCAATTTGGGGATGGTTTGCTACACAGCAGTATTTTGAAATACCTGACCGATATAGTCATAACGAATATTAAACCTTTGTTCACTTTTTTTTTCTTTTGCCTAAAGTATTCCCTGAGGACCCCAATGGAAATCTTCCTTTGTTTCTAAACTTCCACAGTGTTAGTTCTCCCATGGTGCTGTTCTATCTTTGTATCCAGTCTTCTCTGCCTTATTACATTATAAACCCCCCTGAGGTAAAATATGTCTCATTCATCTTTGAACCTCCAGAGCATCAAAAATTAATACCTCTAGACAGAGCCAAATCAAAATTTGTTCAGACATTCATCCATTCAGCAAATGGCTATACTTTAGAAATAAATCTCCATCTCAGAGGCATTTAATACAACACCTGGCCCAGCTTCCTGTATAAGAGGAGACATTACATCTGATGTGATGATGTCACTGTTTTCAGCTATTCCTGCTAATTACTTATAAGGGAGGAAATGGCATTCACTTTAAGAACATGCTATTCTTGTTGGTAGAAACTAGAAAATTTATTCTCTTGGTATTTTTCCCTCATTACTTTCCTCAGCTTTGCATACCTGATATCCCATTACTCTCTTCTTAGCTCTTCCTAACTTCCCAGAAGACTTATCCCTGGAAAACGTCACTGTCTTTATGAGTGTTCATTTGAATAAGCTGATTTACTTACTAAGGTCACTGAATCTTATTATACTCGACACACCCCCTTTCTCCCACTGGATCCAGGACACGGAGATATGAAACTGAACGAGTGAGCATTAAGGCAAACTCAACAAAAACTTAGTTTGGTTGAATTCAAGAAATAGACTAACATGCTAGCCAATTACAGCTCCTTTTACATGTTACCATTTAGATTGACAAGAACCTCAGTAAGATTTGGAAGCAAAATGCCCATGACCAGAAACAGCTGAAGGTATAATTGTCATACACAGGCAATAAAGGCATATTCTTAACCAGAACTGCTGGGTTGTCTGTGAAACAGCAGGCTGACTGTCAAAAGAACCAATGAAATAACAAATTGCTATATTTAAAGTGTGAGCTTCTCTAAAATGCTAGTACTATGGAGTATGAGTATAAAGTAAACAGCTGTGAGCAAACAGTCCCTCAACCAAGGTCCACAAATTAAGCACCAGTATGAATAGCACCAGGCCAGGAGTCTAAAAACAAGTAGTATGACCTTGAACCAGTCACTTAACAAGTTTTCATTCATATTATTTAAAAAATGATACAAGAGTACTCTGTGGATTTAATTAAATTTAGTTCTATATTATTCAAGTGGTCCATCTAAAATGACATTTCTCCAAGCAATGGTCAAGTATGTTTGAGAATCATTGGGTTAAAGAAGGTTAAACAGGTTTCTTTATCATGGAACTTTTCAGAAGCTTTAATACTCTACTGTGTATTATAAAACTCTAAGAGCTGGTGGACTTGGTATAGAGTATTTCCCAAAGTAATGTGATCAAAGCTCCCCTTTAGCATGGATCATCCTGTAGAACTGTTGTTCTCTATAGTACACGTCCCTATATTATATGAGATGCAACAAAGCTAAGATAACGGTCCCCTTGGCTCTTGGTCCTGAGGTCTGCCCTTCTCATAGGCCCACTTGACCCCCTTCCTTTTATGGTTTATGCCGTATCCCTGGATCCTTATAATGATGTCTCTTTTTGCTCTTAAGATAGCTTAAACAAATGATAGCTTGACTATCATTTGCAAACAAAAGTACCTTAAGTAAGGTAAACATGTGTACAGGTGCTGTGAGTGAATACTGCTGATTTGTTCATATTTGCAGTGGTCACTTGAGCTGAAACAAAACTCCCAGGTAAACATGATTGCCAATTTGTTGTGGGAGTCTCAATCTTTGAGCCAAAATACTTTTGTGTCAAGATGCAATCATCTCATATAAGGAAAGCCACTAAGAAATACCATTACTACGGAAACTAAGACCTTTTGCAGGAGAACAGACAGCATGATTTCCATTAAAAGTGCCTCTCTTTTTCATGTTCACCTTCTCCTACTTTAAAATGAAAGTGACTTCATTTTCAAGTGACCTTTTAAAAAGTCCAAACATCAAGCACCATAAATATTCAAAATATTCAGAATGAATCCCAGTCCTGTACTATTAGGTTGGGTATGCCTGAAATTCAGAAAAGCCTATTGTGCTTTCTTTAAATAGCTAGCTTAGGAAACGATTCCTATATTCTTCATAGACTTTCTTTATGTTACTTCTGGAGAAAATTTAGAGTGTTTTTTTCTTTTTTTTTACAAACTAAACCATGGGGTAATAAACTGAACCAAAAGCTTTTACAAGAAATTTGCTCTTTCTTCTTCTCTCTCTCTGCTTTTTTTGTTTGTTTGTTTTGGTTTTTTTTTTTTTTTGGAGAGATGATTTTAGAGGCAGATTTTGATTAGCAATGCATGTTTGTATAGGGAGACACACATAGGTTAGGGGTGGTTATTACGTCATGTCACCTAACAGTGATAATAATGGTACCCTGGCACAGTGGCACACCTGTCGAGGATTCCTAGGAGTAAAATAATTATTTTTCAAATTAATTTTGCAAAGAAAAAGGAAAGAAACAAATATTGAAACCATTATAGCAGTCTTGATCAAGAGAAAAAAAAAGTCAAACTCTCTGTTTTACTAAAACAAGCAATGAAAAGAAAAAAGGCACCAAAGTGATATGTGTTTGAAATGTGGGAGAAAAATTCATTTTCCCCTTTCCCATGAAACAATCACTGAAGAAAATTTAAGCCAAAAAGTTAAGCTGCTTTTGTGTGTGTGTGTGTGTTGGGGGGGCGGGGGTGTTGGGGGCCTGTATTTAGATGCTGGTGATTTGTTTGTAACAAATAAGTGGTTAAATAAGATAGATAAAACTTAGATACAGAAATAGATTTTCCCATAAGGAATAAAAAAATTAAAGCATTCAGAAGTATTGTTGAAAAAATGACAACTAAAGATCACTCAAGGACTCCAAACCATCTATTTCAGGCAGAAGGAGAGGAGCCTACAGAAGCTTTATTATAGATAGAAAGTACCACTGGGAATTCAGTTTTTCATATACAAACTGAAAGAAAGACACAGATGTAGAGTGTAAATACACATGCATATATTTCATAGCTATATCCACAGAGAGGCTGAGAAGCAATGATACCCCAGTACCAATGAGCACACTTGACATCCAGATCTTGGTTTCTAAATACCACTCTCCAATAGAAGGATCCAGAATTCCTTGGAGAAATGACTGATGCCAGGGATGGGACAGGAAATGAACAACATGAGCCTGAAATATCTTGTGGTATTGGAAAGCAAGAAATGGCTGAAAAAAGATTAGGGAGGCATGACAAAAGGACACAGGAACCAGCATAAAAGGGCTCCTCTGTCTAAATCTGGGACAATTTGAGCACAACAAAATAACACAGACTATAACCCATAGAATAAAAAAACTCTGAGTCCATACTGATAATAAATAAATGAATAAATAAAAAGAAGAGAAGGGAAAGTTTTTCCTTAGAGTAGAATTCCAACTAATAAGTACAAATATAATGATTAATTAGAAAAATCATTATTTGTCACTCATCACAATAACTGTTTCAGGTAAGAAGCATTAATGAATGCTAAAATGAATGGGCAAGAGTATGAAAACAGAGAAGATATTTAAATTGTCAAAAAGTATGTGCCTATAAGATACTTACTAGTTGCAAAGGGGAAAATAATGATTTGGTAGTGGAGAAACTAGTAGACACCCCATTAACAAATGATCAATGTTTACAAGCATCACCAAGAATGGGACAAATATGCCTCCTGATGTAATGCATGAAGAAAGATAAAATATTACTTGTGTGGTGTTCCTGCCAAAAATGTAAAATTTTCTGATCATGAAGAAGCATCACATCAGACAAACCCAAATTAAGGAACAGATCCAAAAACTTCAAGGTCACGAAAGACTAAGAGTCTAAGGAATTGTTTGAGATTAAAGGATGCTAAGACACATGGTAAATAAATGCAATGTGTGGTCCTGGAACAAATCGTAGACCAGAAAAAAAAGACATTGGCAAAATCTCAATAAGGTCCATATATCAGAAGCAGTATTGTATCAAGCTTAATTTCCTGGCTTAGTAAGTGTCTCTCTTTTTCTAACAGAATGTCCTTCTTTTTAGAAATTACACACTGAAGTATTGGGTTGGCCATAAAGTTCGTTTGGGTTTTTCAGTAACATCTTACAAAAACCCCAATGAACTTTTTTGGCCAACCCAATATTTACAAGCAAAGGGCATCATATCTGTAACCTGCTTTCAAAGGTTTCAGGAAGAAAAAAATAAATTAATTAAAATATATATATATCTATCTTTTTCCTATATATATATAGGGAGAGGATATGATGAAGTTAAGCACAGTCAAGAATTAACATCCAAGGAATCTGAAGGAAGAGCACAGAGGAATTCTTCATATTATGCTTGTGACTTTTTGCAAATCTAAGATTATTTCAAAGTTAAAAGTTAGAGAAGAGCGCCAGCCAGCCAGACACCCCTACTAGAGTTCAGATCTCAGCTCTACCACTTAAAAGTATACTTGAACATATTACTTAGCCTCACTGAGGTTTAGTTTCTCCTTTGCTCAGTGGAGTTCACATGACTTCATGGGGTTTCTGTGAGGACAAACAAGATGCTGCAAAGCCCACAGCCCAAGAGCTGTCTCAGGAAGCCTTTAACAAGTATAGCTCCTGTTGTTTTTGTGAATCTAAAAATAGAGCAACTTGACTAGGGGCTGCTACTGTTTTAAAGGCACGTGAGGTCACGTGAGCACTGGAGACACATGCTTTTTTGTCAGGAACAGGAACACAGGTGCCTCACCCCTGCTTTGAAATGGGGCCTTCTTTTTTTTTTTTTTTCTTTAATGTTTCTATGCAATTGAAGATAACATTACTCTTTCCAGAGTGGGAGGATGAAAACAACTGTGGGCAGGGGCTTCTTTAGAAGAGGGATTGATTTTTTACTTTTAAAGTGGTCTCAGAATATCTAAAAATATTGATTCCCTTTCCCAAGCCTCCCTCGTCTCCCGTCCCCCCGCGCCCCCTCCAGCTGCTCTCTCTGGGCCTTTTCTGCTTCTTGCCCCTTCGCCATCTCCTCCACCTTCCTTTTTGCTTCTAATCACTCGTATGCCACCCCCTCCTGAAAAATTCCCTGCTCCTCTCTTATTTTGTTGTTTGCTTTTGTTTTGAAACGTTAATTCCAAATGAACAAAAAGGATGCCTGGGAAGGCAAGGGTTCGTGAGTTTAGTTATTCCACCAACTGCCAAGTTTTAAGTTCTTCCTCCAGCTCTCACTAACCTCTTGAGCAGCCAGAAGTTGCAGCCCTCGCTAAAGCTTAGATGATGCTAACCGAAAACCAGAAAATAAATAAGGGGTGGGTGATGCAGTCTTGTTATTCATGAGCTCTGAAAAATGCCGAGAAGGCCTAATGGTTTTGTTAACTATTAAACATATATACCCTAGCAAATGAGAAATAGCTAGCTAGTGGGAAGCAGCCGCATAGCACAGGGAGATCAGCTCGGTGCTTTGTGACCACCTAGAGGGGTGGGATAGGGAGGGTGGGAGAGAGGGAGATGCAAGAGGGAGGAGATATGGGGAACATATGTATATGTATAGCTGATTCACTTTGTTATAAAGCAGAAACTAACACACCATTGTAAGGCAATTATACTCCAATAAACATGTTTAAAAAAAGTTATAGTAAAGATGTACTCATTATAGATTTTTCCCTTCCAATGTGTTTTCAACATTGAAAACTCTCATTTACTGTCCTTATTTTAATGATGGAGAATGTCTGTAACTCAATCTGGGTTAATCTCCAAATGGATAATCTTGAAGGGGGTGGGGGAATTTTTTCTAGCTTGTTTCAGTGTGATTCCCAATTATGCGACAGTTCAAAATGTGTATCCAACAAAATGTTTTAAAATTTTACAAAGGTCTAGAGGGTTGAAACAACTAACAGGGTACATAAATCTCAAAAACCACTTTCCTGAAATACCTTCCTCAATTTTAGGAAACTGAAAACAATAGAAACATCGAGTATTTTGCTTGACAATGCTCCTGATTACAGACTGTGTTTGGAAGCCAGGGGCCATCTGCTAGGAGCAGAATAAGCTGCCAGATACACATTCAAATCTGATAAAAATACTTTTCAAATCAAGTCTCTAAATAGAAACCATTTCTGAGATGGGAAGACTCTGTTTCAGGTAGATAAAAATGTCCTGAGAGCCTCTATAGCCCTAATTAGCAGCTAGTAACATTTCTGAGATTTACTCTGCCCTGCTTCATTTCATCTAAGCATTCATCATTTTGTTCATTCTTTATTCACCAAATATTTACTGAGCACTTAGATATTCACCAAATGCCATGCTAGGTTCTGTGACATGATGAGCAAGACAGGCCAGGCCTCGTGGAGCTGCCGGTCTGTCTTAGCTGGTCTGAATTCACAGAATCCCTGAGAAGGGTGAAATAGGTGAGGGTGAGCAAAGCTGCTTGAATATCACATAGAAGAAGGGAATGGGGGAGAAGAAAGTAACACCATAACTTGGGAGGGCCAAGGAGTCTATTACCAAGGGCGTGGTTTACTTGATGACAAAGTTGGCCCAGAAATGAATCCAGTGATTTTCTTAGATGTAAACACTTGTGACAGTGACAGAAGGGAAGAGAGGGAGTGAGGGAGAGGGAAAAACATGGAGACCAGGAAAGAGAAAGCAGAGAAGAGAGAATAAAAGTCGGGGGTTAGGGTAGAGGTGGATAAATGCTACAGGAAGCCTGTGCTTCTCCAAGTTTGGTTGGGGAATGTTCCCATCAGAACACCTGAGGGGTTTGTTTAAAATGCAGATTCCTGGGCCCCAAACTAAGTCTACTGAACCAGAATCTCTGGGGCTGGGATCCTGGGATTGGCATTTTAAACTAGGTTCTGGGTGGTTCTAGGCATTAAAGTTTAAGATGCAGTCCTCTGACAACCCCAGGGGCTCTAATTTACTGTCAAGTTGGCCAAGACCCGCAGTGAACGGATGCCTTCAAAGCCTTGTCATCACCAGGCAGGCCTGGAACCTTCTCCCCTTATTTTCCTGCATCACACACCCTCCTGCTGCACTAAGAAAGCCAGAGTGATCTTGAAGTCGACTAAAGTTACCCAGGCTACTGCTCCTCCTGGTAACAAGACCCTGTTCAAGAAACTTCTAGCTGATCATTTATACTTCTACTGTGATGCCAGCATATCCTATCCAAATATTAACTGTGGATGGATTCCAACCAGGAAATCCAAGACTGTGTAACTCACACACTGAGCTACTCACTGAGGGATGGTAATAAATGCAGGCAATTAATTATGCCCTGGTCTGGTAACTATGTAGTATCAATAATAAACTAAGAAGACCCCTTTTAAACAAATAGATGTGGGAAGTACGTGTATATCTATGGGAATATTTGAGAAGTGTAAACAGAATCTTAATTAGTGAAACTGTACTAATAATAAGCACACAGGCCATGCATCTTCTCTCTTTTCCAGTTACCTGCATCACTTGTTAAAACTTGCCAAAAGAAAGGAGAAACAACTCTTCACAAATACTGAGTGGTTTTAGTGTTTCCACTAACTGGCTGAGTCTACTGCATTATCCTTGATGCTGGATGCTGGCCAGGTCATCAAGACAGAGACAGCCCATACCAGAGGTTAGCAAACTTTTTTTTAAAAAACCAGAGAGTAAAAAATTTAGGCTTTGCAGTGCAGATGGTCTCTGCTGCAATATCTCAACTGTGCCATTAAAGCATAAAATTTGCCACAGACAATATGTAAGCAAATGAGTGTGTCTGGGTTTCAATAAAACTTTATTTAAAAAAACAAATGGTTGGCCAGATTTAGCCTGCAGGCCGCAGTTTGCCAACCCCAGTCCAAATCATCCTGAGGCAAAATCTAGGCAGCTGCTACCAATAATGCGGCCATGCTCTGTTGTACTGGTTATTAAGCTAATGTCTCTCATCATCAAATTCACCCTTTGGGACTCTCCTCTGTGATAAATGTAATGACAAGAAAGATGCCCACCATATAGTAAGTGGGGAGAAAATCAAATTGTTGATAACAATATCATTTGTTACAATAAACGAACAAAAACAAGAAACAAAATATGATGCTATGTTTCTGTGTGTGTGTGTATGTGTGTATAATGTTGCATAATAATAGGTAAGCATCAGGTACAATAATACCAAAAGACTCAGAGCAGTAACTTCTGGATTAAGGGATCAGGATGAAAAGAAACGATGACCAACCTTTTACTCTACATTCTTTAGTAGCCTTTGAATTTATTACTGTAAACATATACTACTTTTGTAAATTGAAAAAAATAATTAAAAAATATCAGTTTGGAGTATTACAAATGCTTGAAGACTTTTGTTAACCCATTTCCACTACTTCCCACCTAAGCTTTACAGGGGATGCTACTGTCAATCAATCATTCATTCATTCATTCATTCCACATACGTGTTGAGTAACCACTGCGTGCCAGACGCTAGACTAGCAGTGAGGATTTCATGGAGTTCAGCGTCTCCGTGAACAAACAGACATGAATCAAGCGATTATACAAATAAAGCTAAAATGCCAATTGAGACCAGTGATACGAAAGAGACATGGTATCATTCACTCTTTCAGTAAACTATTTATTGAAAACCATAGCCCATTATTGCTGGAGTGTAAAATCTGATGCAGTGAACACAGACAGATGAGACAGAGACGGAGATAAGAGTAAACACGCCAAGGAGTTTAGACTCAGCACATAGGAGTGTTGTACCTAGCATACGATCTACTTAAAATATTCTTGAAATCACTATGAATATGAAATCACAACTGCTATTTTTAAAAGATTTCAAGTGAAATTCCAAGATACAAAGCATTTAGAAGTCTTCCTTGGCTTACTTTCTGCCCTGATATTGCCTGTTCTTTTCACATTTTCAGAATCAGAGGTGGACCAGATGTTCTGACCTTACCACTACCTCAGTCACTTCCTGTTAGCATTCTCCCTAATGAGAGACCAAAGGCAGGGGCCACATCTTCTCTGTGCTAGAGGCACTATCTTTTAAGACACTGGGCATGCAACTCTTCTGGAAATAGCTTTCCCTTTCCAAGGGGTTGGGATCCCGGCAGCCATGTTTGTGTGATATGACAACAAACTTGAACAGCTGATCGTAGCTGGGCCAGAGTCCCTTCCTTGGGTATTTAGAATAGGGACAAAAGAGAGTGGTCTGGATTTTATAATGTGTTAACTCAAGAGATGTAGGCCTCCCTGTGTCCCATTATGTGGACTGAACAGAGGCAGATAAAGGCGCTGAGAAAGAAAAGAAGGGTGCAGACATGCAGACAGACGATGATCCGGGGCAGATCATTTTACCCAGGTTTCTATTTTTCAGCTCTAGGTTCTTCCAAAGGTCCTGCAACATCCTTCACTTGGGTTCCAAAAGACACTATTCTATACTTAGAGTAAACCCTCCCTTTTCACATAAGCAGCTATAAACTAAAAGAGCACTAACTTATGCATGTGTGTGTATTCCAAAATATGTTATAGCACTTTCTTGCAATGAGTGTTTTTACTTGCAGTACTTCAAAGCCAAAACACATCCTAAGGTTATTTTCTCTCCAGAATGCTTTTCTAGAAAGTTTCCATCAGTTTGATGGAAGTTGGATGCCAGGTGGTGTCATTTCAGAGCCTCATATATTCTTTAAAAGCCAGAAACATAACAATAGGGGAGCAGGTCAGGAGACACTACTTCAAAGCCCTTTCAAGGGCCTCTCCTGTGCCCTTCAGGCAAATATGGTTCTCTTATCAATCCTGGCAGTAACTGGCTGTGTGACCTTGAATAAGTTGCTTACCCTCTCTGAATTTCAATTGCCTCATTTAGATAGGCAATACTACCAGATCTACAAAGGTACTGGGAGGGTAAGTGAAAAGCCATCAGAAAAGTGCCTTATAGGTGGTAAGCTGTCAATTAAAGGTGGCTCTTGATATGAAGTTTTACAATTAGAGATACAATCTTAGAAAGATCTCATGGTAGAGTGGGAAAGACACTTGAATGCTAATCAGGGGACCTTCATTCCAGTCTCTGGCTGTCATTAACTAGTTGCATGGCCATGCTGGTTACTTCTTCCCCGAAAGTGTACAATTTTGTACATAAAGTGTTGTTCCCTCCATCTGAAATGCCATCCCACGTATCACGTCACAGAAACCCTAACTGTAATTTACAAGGCATCTCAGTCCTGACTTCTTCAGAAACGCCTTCCTGGCTTCTACAACCAGAGGCGAACTCTCCTTCCTTTATATAAATGAACACTGTGTATGAGCCTCTCTTAGCGGAATTATGAGACTCTGCCCTAATTTGGAGATGCAACACGGCTCCCTTCCCTTCTATTTACTCTGTTTAAAGACAATGCATCCTCCAAAGTTATATAAGAACTAAAAGCTTATCCTCCACTATAGATGTCCAACAAATATATTTAATTGGATAATGAACTTGACCATCATTAGTACTAGGCATATGATTCCCTATTATATGCCCACACCAGAAAAGTGCCTGGTACATCATAGATAGTCAATAAATATTTGTTAAATGAGTACATAAATACTCAGACTTGATCAGGAAGGGGTACATAAGGTAACATTTTCAAGGGAACGTGTTTTCAGGCTAATTTAGTTTGCCCAAATGTGGGCTTTGAGGTTGAAAAGAAGTTGGGGATTTATAAGAACAAATGGCCCCACGTGTGATGGCAAAGCTACCATGAACTATCATTTACAAGATGAAGTCCATAATTTGGTGAGGGACAGATGTCAGCTGGCTACTTAATTCCAAATGTTTCCACAAAAGGTAATTTTGGATATTAGGGGATTAGTTCAAGTTGCCTTCGTTGTTTTTTTAATTTATTATGTTTTTTTAATTTATTATTATTTTTTAATTTATATTTTTCGCTGCTTTGGGTCTTTGTTGCTGTTCACAGGCTTCCTCTAGTTGCGGTAAGTGGGGGCCACTCTTCGTTGCGGTGCACGGGCTTCTCATTGCGGTGGCTTCCCTTGTTGCGGAGCACGGGCTCTAGGCGCACGGACTTCAGCAGTTGTGGCTTGTGAGCTCTAGAGCGCAGGCTCAGTAGTTGTGGCACACGGGCTGTGTTGCTCCGTGGCACGTGGGATCTTACCGGACCAGGGCTCGAACCCGTGTCCCCTGCATTGGCAGGCGGATTCTTAACCACTGCATCACCAGGGAAGTCCTCTCTTCTTATAAAGAGCTATCATCAGTGGTCCAAACAAACACAAGTAATTAATCTTTGTTGACTTTACAATACACTTATTTTATTTAGAGCTATTACCAAAGTTTATACTAATTTTATTAATCCACTTAGTACTTTTTTTTTTTTTTTGAATTGTGTCCCCAACAGACAATGAGCTCTGTGTGGGAAGAAACTGTAACTCTCTGGTCCAATTTTGTATGTCCACTGCCTGACAGAGAGTAGATGAGGCTCAATAAATGTTGAATGAATAAATGTGCAGATGGCAGCCTGGATGGGTGGCTGAGTGGAAGGATGAAAGGAAGGAAGCCAGTGAGCCAGCCAGATGGCCTTCTGGGTCACAAATCCAAATAATAAAAGCAAGTCTCAACAGCAATAAAAAAATCAGTCTCATGACATAATAGGAGAAATAAAGACTCACCCACCTACAGATGACAGGACAACAACAAAAATATGTGAATTAAAATAGGTGCAATAACAACAACAAAAACAATACCAATAGTAGCCAGCATTTATATAGCATGTACTGTGTGCCAGGCACTGTTCTAAATGTGTTACATATGTAAACTCTTAATTCTTAATGTGGAAAAAAAGTGAGTATTCCTTCTTGGTCCAGAGGCAAAATTATCTCTCTCAGGGGAATGTGACCATGGCTACCACCCCCCCACAACACACACACACACAACAATGGTCCATGATCATCTGGCAGCATTCAATTCTGAAATCAAATTTAACCCCTCATTAAGTGTCCAACCAACAACACTACATGGTTTCCCAGCTTGGAAATCTGAAGAATCAATGTGTAATTTGTTTCCTGCAAAACTGTCACTGCCTCCTTCATACCCATCACTGGAGAAATTACTTTTCAGACCCTTCTACAGCTTGGGACTACTAAGTAAGCCCTAATGAGTTCAGAAGTCGGTAATGACACTGCTAATCTGGTGGTTTGTTTGGCAACAAGTCAGTCTCCCTTCTTCAAAGGAAAAACAGGATTATCAAGTGAGCTAGAAGAATTGTCTCCACATGACTGATAGGAAGAAAAAGTAATCACCTTTGAAGTGCCACAACATATAATACCTCTGCAGTGTTCTCTTTCTTCTTCTGACACCCATGAGTAATTGAAGGGAAGGGAGCCTCTTAGAATGACCAATGAAGCGAATGAAGATGACAACCCTCTCTCTGCTGTCTACCAAGAGCGTGACACACTGAGGTCTTAGACAGCGGAGAGCTGACACGATGTAAAGTGTCTCTGATGGGCTCCTCTGATGCTTGGCTCAGTGTGTACCTGCTACCAAACAGACCACATAGGCTTTGGGGAAAAAACAGATCTGAGGAGACAAGAGTTACTGCTTCTTAGAGGCCAATGGCCTGTGGACCTATTGTGAGATGATCTGCTGTGTGAGCTTGAGGGTGAAGTAAAGTCCTCAAGGTACAAGTGAATTAAATCAATGAGCAAAGCAAGACGGAACAGGTAAGAAACGCTCCATGCTATTTCAAAATAATATTTCAACATACTCATCCATTGTTATCAACCAGCCACAATGTTCAGACTGACAACAGAAGACCATTAACCTCTTGATCTCAGCTCATTGACAGAGAGGTAGACAGTTCTCCCCTTGGAAAAAGCACTGCTCTACAGCAGCTTATTTAGTAAATATATCTTCACAAATGCAAATAATTCAGCTGAAACAGCGTTGACTTGCACAAACCTTAAGAAGCAGGAATGATCAGGCCAGTGAGAAATTTTATTCTCATAAGCTTTCTCTTTCTAAACTCTGCTTGTCTAGGCAGGCTGAACTGCAGTAAAAAATAATGCTTTGAGGATAGATTTATAGGAAGGAAGAGTCTTCGGTTTGTTGACAAGAAAGTAAAAAACTTCCTGGTGTGATAGCCAAAATGTCACCTAAAATACCCCTGACCCAGTCCTAGATCCTACTGGCTGTAGCATAGATGGCTGACACTTGTTGGCAGCCTGGGGTGATCAGGGGCTGGGGAGGGATGGGACAGCTCCATGTCATCTGGCATAGAAAAATCCTCTCTGGGGCCCCCCCGTATAGAAGAGAATTAGGTTGTTTTGGGATATACCATGATGCCCCCAACCTGATAATCAGCCTCAGGTAGCTGCCTATGGTACCCATTACTCACAGGCCCTATTACTCCTGACTCATATAAGAAAGACAAAGATATTTTAACAGTCTTCTCTAGATATATCTGCAAACAAATGACAACCACCTTTCTCAGAAGCTCTGCCTGGCAGGTAGCAGACACTCATATATATATTCATTCTCTCTCTATATATGTTGAATGAATGAATGACTGATTATATAGCACAGTTGTTTCATAAATACAATTATTTTACACTGATTCAATTGTCTGCTTGGTACTATGTGCGATTTGTGTAAAGATCTTTAGTCTTTGTTATGACATGGCCTCAGCACACAGCCAACTTCTTCTAGTTCTCAACTCAAGAAACAGTGATCTATTCCAAAGACAGAAGGCAGATCAGTTATGGAAGATGCAGAAAGCAGTGCTGGGTCTATATGTAGTAGTTTCGGGATGATGGAAAATTTTTGCAAGGTAATTGTTTTACTATACACAACTTCTAAATTAAGGCACCTCTTTAACTTAAAAAACATGTACAACATGGTAGCATTTCTTGATTATTCACTCTAGGGTTGCCTTTATTTCAGGCATACATCGCAGACAAAGGATGAGTATAGCAAGAACAAAGTCTACAAGAAACCATCAGGAGAGGACTAAGAAGTGGAGGAAAAGGAAAGCAGAATGAAACAAGGGCAAACTCAAGTCTAACAAGAGGCGCTAAGCTGTCTGAGCTGGATGGCAGAGCAAAACAACAACACAAATGACAACAGTAACGACATTCACTGTGAGCAAAGAACCCTGTCAGTCAATTAAAAAGATCTGCCTTAAGGGTCTTAATAGCTGATTATAACTAAGTTCTTCATGTAATCTCAGGGGGCAGGAAGGAGAAAGCTAAACATATTGAATGCTAGAACCAGCTTAGTGTCAGCAACATCTGTCACAGAGAAGGAAAAATTCCAAATGGAAAAAGAAAATTCTACATTATGCCCAAACGTCATGAATTCAGGAAAGCAAATGAAGAAACCACTGCCTCACTTGCATGGCACTGTATCAGTTTCCTACGACTGTTGCATCAAATGACCACAAACTTATTGGCTTTAAACAACACAAGTTTATTACCTGTTATGTAGGTTGGAAGTCTGACACAGGCCTCACTGGGTTAAAATTAAGGTGTGGACAGAATTGAAATCCTTTCTGGAGGCTCCTTCCTAGGCTCTAGAAGCTGTCTACATTCCTTAACTCATGGCCCCTTTCCTCTGTCTTCAAAGTCAGCCATAGGAGTTCAAGTTCTTTTCACATGGCATCAGTTTGACCTCATTTTCTGCCTCCCTCTTCTACTTTTAGGGCTCCTGTGATGACATCAGGCCCACAGGGATAGTCCAGGATAATCTCCCTACTTTCAGGTCAGCTACTTAGCAACCTCAGTTTCATCTGCAACCTTAATTCCCCATTGCCATGTAAGGACATTTATCCACAGCTTCCAGGGATTAGGACCTGGACACCTTCGGGGAGAGGGGGGATATTCTGTATTCTGCCTACCAAAGGAATCAATCTTTCAAATTTACTTCTTTAAAAAAAAAAAATCCTTCCAGCTCCAACTACTACGAGGACAAATGAGGTCTTCTCATTTGTATAAACGGTGTATATATGTTATGAGAATCATACTTTCTGGCTAGGCAGAACTGAATATGTGTGCTTTTTACCAAAAAAAAATTTTTTCAGAAAACCAAAATTAACAAATAACATTGGGAGGAGGGGGAACAGGATACGGTGTCTGCAAACATCTGACTTTACCCAGTACACAGTTACTAAGGAAGTCTACCCACTCACAATCTTTCCCCTATCTCCAGTTCTTAATCATTTATTTTGTTATGTCTAGTATATTTGGAGAATGATTTCTAATGAGTTTCATTGCTATTAGCAGTCTAGACACTTAGGATAAATTAAAACCCCATTAAGTGTGAAGGTATCAAAACAATAGCAGGTCTGCCTTCCACTGAATATACTTTAGGATGACAGCTCTGCTTCATCCGACACCCTCTACAAGAACAGCTCATCAAAGTCACAGTTCTAGTGACAACACAACCAGCACCTATTTCTGTAGCACCTGAAAAAAAAATGCCCATACAGGCAGTACATCTGGTTCAGAAATAAAATTAAATACAATAATATTGAGGCATCAAGCAGTCAGATCCATTCTGTTGTTTCCTATCCAGAGACGCCCTAATCGAAGTTGGCATTCCAAAGTTAAGTCCCAGTTCTGACAGCATCTCTCGTGTCAGACACCTATCAAAATGTAATAAGACACCTGTGAAAGGGAAACAGATGCCAAAGCCACATTGTGTTTCCCTACAATACGATTCCTAACTTAGAGGGCTCATGTCACCAAGCAAACAGGGTGGTAGCTGGGTGCCACTGGGGCTGTACCGTCATTTACAGGCGAGGAAGAGAAAAAGAGAGAAAGATGACACCTCGGAAGGAAGTGCCACAGTGTTTTAAGTTTAGCAAATGATTATGAGCATAAAAGGACAGCTCTGAACAAGCTTAAATTTCTGGATTCAGCCTGAGTCTTGATCCCGGTTAGAGGCAGGGAATTATTATTATTATTTTTTAATATCTGTTTTACATAATGAAGGGGCAGTGGCTTTTATGCAGTGAGTGCTTTGAATGTTCACAACACCTAATGGGCTTCATTAGCTTAGCTGGGTAATTATAAAGCAGGAAGTAAAAAGCTGAGATAAAGCCTTATCTTCAAAAGGTCTGAAGCAGGATGCGCTAAAAGTAAGGTGGTGAGGATGCAGTTTGTACATTTATTCACTTGTAGGCAAAACATCTATAGCTCTCGATAGCTTTGAAAGCAGAGCATACGTCCCATTTAAGACCCAAATGAGAGGAACAGGTGGTGTGTTTAAGGCTTTGCACGAAGTCTTGAAGTAGTCCCCAAACATTTGTAGGTTTCATGAAGCCATTCTCTATTTGTTCTAAATGCCTTTTCTATTGTTTTCCAGTTGCTTTTCTCATTTCCCTCCCATGTGCATTTCAAAGGAAATTGGAGACCTTAAAATGTGGCTAAATATAACACCGCACTAAGCAAACAGTGAGTAAAGCCTTAAGAAATTCTTTTAGATGCATATCCCTCCTCTTCTGATTAGGAAACTGCAATATCACAAATGAGCCTTGCTCAGGAGAAAGGCTATTTGTTTACCAGGCAGCCAAGCACTTTTCCCAAGAGGGAAAGTTTGGGCTGAAAGGACTAAATCCAATTCTCAGCTATTTCAGTACAGATGTTTTTCTAGATAGCCACTACACTTGTTGAAGAATCAGATTAATCAAATCTCTCAGGGGCTGAGAAAGGCAAAACCATAGCCTGTTAGCTCAGCAAAGGACCATCCAAACTGGTCTCATCTGTTGCAGCCACCTCATTGTAAAGACGAGAAATCGAGTCCCACAAATGCTTACGGACAGTCCTGAGTATCACTGAGTCACTAACAGGGTTAAGTCCCAGGGCCCCTGTTCCTCATGCTGGCCTCTTTGCATCCCTCTGCACAGCCTCCGGGGCAGCTGCCTTCAAGAGGAAGGGAGTCCTAGAGAGACCAGGTGTACATACACACCTGGAAGGGGTCATCTGTCAGCTTGTTTTCTGCATATTTTCTTTCTCCCAGACATTCCAGTGGCAGGTTTCTGTCTTGTTTTTGCACGTTTCCCTCCCTCTTCCCCAGTTCCTACTGAAGCAGATACACAAACTCAAAGGAATGAAGTGCTGGCTAAACAGGGAGCCCCAAGTTTCACAGCATGTTTACAGAACAAATTGTTTGAGGACCCAGAGACCAGGAAAAGCTCAGGCTGGGGAAGGAGCAAGATCACACAGAGGGTGTAACTCTAGCGTGTAGAAGGAATGGAAAAGCGTGAGTCTTGAGTTAGGGTCCCAATCTAGAAGACCAGGTAGCCACGGGCAAGCTTACTTCAATCTCAAGTGAGGACTTTGGCCAGTGCCCCCAAACCTTAGTCTAGGTACCAGCCTCAACCTGGATTGGCTATTCCCCTATAGATAATCCAACATCCTATGGTCTGGGAGACTCATCAGCAACACAAACTTATATAGAACAGTAAGAAGGGGAAGCTTTACTCCCTGACCTTCGGGATGGATTTGAACAGAATGAGAGGAATTTCCCCAGGAGCCCAGGATAGCAGTGCATAGAGGGCACACCTTCCCTCTGATGTATATTGTGTTCACTTGGTGTCTTGCTCCAGTTTTCTAGGATAGCTTCAAGTTAACATTCTATTAGCTCACCACTTGTTATCTTACCTGACACTTGACCTGACTTCTAATATAGAAACGCTAATCAGTCGCAGGACGGTAGTTGACTGTTTAGATCTGTCTGGTGACCCTGGCACTCAAGGCCTCTCCAGGACCACTGCACCCGCCCTTCTCACCTCCTGTCTGTGACCCCAAACCAAATCCTCTAGCCAAATGGGATCACGTGCAGTTGCCAGAACATGTCCCACATGTGCTTCTACTAGTGTTCGCTCATTCGTAACTTCCCACCCGAAAGGCCCTCCCTTCCCTTCCGCACCTCTTAATAATTTCTCCGTCCACCAATTCAGAACTTCTGACATTTAAGATGACTCACAAATGGGATGAGATGGCCTAGGAGGAGGAGAGTCTATCAGGTGTTCAAGGAGAAGGGTAAGACAAACAACATGTTAAGGTTATACCAGAGAGGGGTTGGGCTAAAGAAATAAAAATACAATAGCTTTTAGGTGCCAGATACTGTGCCAGGCATGGACTGTACAGTATTCTCACAACCGCCCCAGGAGGGAGGTACAGTGATCCTCATTTTATAGGTGAAGCCCAGGAAGGTAAAGTTCCTACCATCACCCCCTTGGATTCAGACCAAAGCAGTAGGACTTGAGAGCCAGCTGTTGGCTCCCACCTCTATATGCCTCTAACGGTCCTTCCAATGCGCTATTCCTGGCATCTTATAATATCACTGTTCCCACTGCTTGGGGCCCTCTCTGAAGGCCTCAGTGGGGTGCCATCCCTCCTTCCTCCGTGCGCTCTTAGCTCTTCTCTTTTCATGTTTTCACCAGCCTCAGCTGACCTATTTGTACATGTACTTACCTCATCTCACCTACTAGAGTGTAAGCTCCTAGGAAGCAGGAACTCTGGTGCATCTACTCACAGAGCACTCACACTGCCTGAAACACAGCCGATACTCCAGTTCTCTTTCTTGCATGAACACCTCCCACAATGCTTCGCACACCCAGTACTTTATTAATGGTCCTTGTATTTGTTGAAGATCACTGCTCAAACTGCTGTTAAGAATCAAGGTTTCTGGGACTTCCCTGGTGGTCCAATGGGTAAGACTCCACGCTCCCAATGCAGGGGGCCCAGGTTCAATCCCTGGTCGGGGAACTAGATCCCGCATTCATGCCGCGACTAAGAGTTCGCATGCCACAGCTAAGAAGTCCGCATGCGGCAACTAAGAGATCCCACATGCCGTAACTAAGAGATCCCGCATGCCGCAACGAAGATCCCGAGTGCCACAACTAAGACCTGGCGCAGCCAAAATAAATTAAAAAAAAAATTTTTTTATTAAAAAAAAAAAAGAATCCAGGTTTCTAACAATATCAGCCCAGAGTCCCCTTTGTTTGCTGAGAGCACTGCCCTTACTTTGACAAGATGGCCAACTGGATGGTCTATTCTTACCAGGCTCAGGGCAGTCCCAAAAAGCCTTCTTCTCCAGCCAAGAAGTGCTGTTACAAAATTCTTTTTGATTATCTGAAACCATAAAATTCTTCATTGGTGCCAAAGTGCGAACAAAATCATTTGCTTTTGGCATTTGGACAAGTCCAAAATTGCGTTACTTATAAAAGCTGCTTTTTAAAAATCCTAAGTTGTTTCCACCTGCAGCCATAATTTAGGGGACCCTTCTTTGCCTCACCACATGACCGTGAGTTGGTCAAGTTCCCTCTTCCCACAGAGTCTCCCTTATGGTCTGGCATCAGAAACATCACAAATTACTAGGACTGTTCTGTCTTGGAGTCAAGGGGGCTGTGAGGACCATGGTTACCTGGACACTAGAATGAATTCATTCCCCTCTTACTAACAGTAAAGTCATGACTTCTTACCCCTGAAACTGAAAGATAAAGCCATGTTAGAGCAATCAGACAAAATTAAAACAAAGACCGATATGTCCCCATTTCACTTAATTTTATTCTCCAATTACTGCATGTGTGACATTAAAGACCCACTTTCCCTTTCTACCAAAGAACAGGTACATATTAAGCCATTTACAGCTAAGGTCCTGATTCTGCAGGCAAAGGATATTCATTAGTTCACATTCCTTTTCGTTCTGTTTCCAAACTGTAGTCTGAAATTGTTCATTTCTTTCCATCCCCAATTCTACCACCCCAGTGCAAACCACCATCGCCTCTGACCTGGAAAGTATTGCGATATCCTCTCCTGAAGGGCTTCCCAGTGTTCCTTCTTGCCCCACTCATCCCTTCTCCCCAGAGACAAATGTCAATCAGGTCATTGCCACCTCTGCCTCCATGGCTTTGCACTGCACTGACAATAACCAAGCTGGCCTGCAAGGCCTTGGATGATCTGATGTGGCACATGTCCAAACGGCTGTGTCCACCTTGGACCACTCTCCCTCACACCCCTGGGCTCCAGGCTGCCGGCCTCCTCCCACAGCTGAGCACTCGCTGTTCCATAGGCCTGGAGCTCCCTTCTCTCACCTTTCCCTGGCTGGCTCCTACCCCTCCTTTAGACCCCAGATAAGTCACCTCCTCAGAACGTCCACTCTGACTACCCAGTCCATAAGTACCTCCGCCTTCCCTCACTCCACTTCTGCTATTTTCTATCACATTGTATATATTTTTTCCTCCTGGAATTTATTACCCAGTTTTCAATTATCTCCTACACACACACACACACACACTTATTTATTTTCAGTTTTCCCTATTGAAACGTAAGTTCCACGAGGACATGACTTTGTTGGTCTTGTTTGACAATGTAACACCTATTGATCTGAAAAACATCACACACATGCAAATGATGTCCATGGAACATATAAACCAATGAACCTAAGTTCCATCACATTACAAGATCTGCCATTTACCTGGGCCCTTGCCACTCCTTCCAACATCATCAACCAAATATGAATGGCACACTGAGTCCTTTGCTATCACATGAACAAGTCATTCTTTTTTCTTGGCTCTGTAATTTTATACCAGCTCTTGCCTCTTTCTAGGACATCTTTCTCCCCTACCCAACTCAAGTCCTCATCTGCTCAAGGCCCAGCTTAACTATTACTTCCTCTAAGATTTCAAAGGAACCTTTGAGTGTCTCAAGGTAAAGTTAAATGCAGCAAGAATTTGTTAAAATAAATGCCTTTCAGTGGGCGAGTACTAAAAGTATATGAAAGAAGGCTAAATCATATCTTTATTTTCAACACAAAAACTGGCATGGAGAAGGCGTTCCAGTGTTGGGAGCAGCAAAGCTGGCTTCAATAACTACATTGCACAGTAGACCATTTAGTGATAAGTATAAAGTGTTGTGGATGTGTGAAAGAGGGATGGATTCCAGATGATACACACAGGGGCCAAGGGGAAGGCAACATTGAGTAAATGATCTGGCACTTTCTACTTTCACTTCTAGTGCTCAGAGACACTTAATCCAAAATGACCTGACATTTCTTACTTGTGTTTCTAGGAGAGCCTCCAGGACCCTGGGCATATATAGTCACAATCTAAAACTCCTTATGAAGACACACGGTAAGAGTCTTCAAATCCAAAGTTCCTGACGTGCCCATTAAGCTATTTTGGAAAAGTAATGCTAAATGAGTAATATGTTAAAAACAGCCTTCATCTTTAATGTGTAATGAAGCATCTCTTAGCAATAAAGGTCACTGATGTCAATAACACTCCCTCTGTAGAGCTTCCTTTCACTCCCATTCTTAGATTCATAAAGACCATTGTCACTAAGATCATTATAAAATTCAAGGGAGAGTAAAATGAAAAGAATGTACAGGATAATCTTTTTTTAACTAAAGAGAAATAACACACCTACATACCAAAGTATTTGAGTCTTGTGTTAGATAAAATCACAATTATAGTCAAGGATACATTTAACTGCTCATACATTTGAGAAGGCACTCTATGGGGAACTGTCAAAAGTCAAACAATTCCCAAACTCTCTTCCTGAGCACATGTAACAGTTAATATTATTCATCGTTGCAGTGTGAAAATTATGAAGCTTATGGTCCCATTGCTTCTTCTTAAAAAAAAAAGTAACATATAGCACACCAGTCAGCTTTATCTGGACCATCCTTTTTTCTGCATTCTCCATTCTAGGTAGCTCTCCCTCCTGTTATCCTATGGAAGGAGATGGTTGTGTTCCTATAGTGATAGATTTCTTTTTTGCTTGATAAATACATTGCATATATTTGCCCCCACCCAGTAATATGTTTTCATTTGCACTTCAAATGAATATTAAGTTAAACCAATTTTAAGGATATCTTGAAGGCACAATCCTATCACTTCTAAAAAGCAGATCATTTTCTGCTTTTCTGAGTTAGAAGGCATATCCTTGCAGATACTTTTGAGGCAGAGGGAAAGCTATGCCTATGCATAATGGGCCTTTTATCAGATATGTGCTTACATTTCTATTTCAAATTTGCATTCCTTGATTCCTAAATGGTTTTTTGGGACTGAGAAAAGTAGACTCTTTTACAACCCTGCCACAAAACAAAATTGATAACTCATTTTGAACACCCCCCCAAAAACTGTCACCAAACCAGTATGCTACAGACTAAACAATGTGACCAAAGATAACTTTTCATGTAGTTTTCATCACTGAATGGCCCTTGGATCCCTGAGAAAGTCACCTTGCCAACTCATCATCAGCCAACCAGTGTTCATTAAATGCCAACTCTGTGCTAGAACTTACTTGACATAAAGAAATCTACTTGGTGTTCAGTGTCCTTATTCAGTGACTTGGTGGTAACTATCTTTGAGATGACCTTAATCGCTTCAAATTACTATAAACGACTTTATATCAAGAGTAGCATGAGATTGACTTGAACATACAATGTGAAAGTCTTAGGGCTTAACTCATGCTCCCTCCATTTTGTACAATCACTTGGTTTCTAGAAAAGAGATAGAGAAAGAGAGAGAGGAGGGGGACGCATCTTTATCATTGAGAAGTACAATGTAATCCACAAGGACATGAAAAGAACAATCACTCACAGATGAAGGGTGAGAACTCCTGCTAAAAGTAACACTGAAATCAAGCAAAATTATATTAATGACCTCTAAGAATGTGAGATCAGAAAGAGAAACTGAGACCTTTTTAGACTCCCCTCTATGCACGATCACATTTTGCTATCCACAGTGAAAACCTGAGAAACCAGCTACCTCACCAAAGTTGAGTTCAAATTTAGTCACTTAAGGCACTGAGAATCTATTAAACTTAGTTGCCAGAGGAACAGAACCTCCTTTTCAGAAAGGAGAGTGATATTTCTTTCATTTCTTTCAGTCTCCACCAGCTTTAGTCACTTAAATCCAAGATCAGAGAGGGTTGTTTAATTCCCCTCTTGAAGCTCTTACTGTCTTAGAGTATTTTAAAATAAAATAAAAATCTAACAGTAAAAGAACACAATTAAGTCTAATTTGTGCCTCAACATCTGGCTGGGTGACGGCTTCCCGTACTTCACATAGGTACAGTAAAGCACTGCACTTTTTAATTAAGACCACTCATTCTGTTTCCCCAACCAACAATGAAGTTGTTGTTTGGGTGCAAAACTCTCCAGGAAAAGGCTTAAGGTAACAAAGTGCCAAGCAAACACTGGTTCAGAGTCTAGGCTGCCTGCCTACCTTAAAGCTGATCTCAACTCTATTTTATAGATTCTAGGATTTCTTTGCTACTGCATAGAAATAAATGCACACAGGCACCCCACACACATATACACAATCTCTCAATAATCTTGTTACAGTAAAATAGCTTTTGTGCTCTATCTCGATGTGGAACAGAATACCTGGGAAAGCACAAACAGAGAAATACTCTTATTTTTTGGGATCAAGATATTTGTGATGTCTCTAGTTTGCTGGGACTTATATTTAAAATGTAAAGGACAAGACCTCACCTGACCTTTTACGCCTGCTTTAGTGATCAGAGTAGAAACATAGAATGTGAGACTCCAAAGCTTTGCTTTCTACTCAGCTAATGGTACTGATAAAGAAACACCTCTTAATTAGCTTAACCCTGAGCTAACTTCCTCTGATCTGCCATGTATAATTAAATATGTTAACAAGATAGAAATGTGAGATGCAGCAGCTTTCACACCCAAATTTTCAACTCCAAATGTATAAAAAGATAAATGTGAATTTTTTTTTTTAGTTGAAAGCCCATTTTGAAGGATTTTATTTTCATTCTAAAAACTTCCAACATCACGTTAAAAGAGGAAAAGAGGAAAAAGGGTAGTAATATTAGTGGCAAGGGATGAATTTTCAGAGAAAAGAATTCTAAATCAAACCAGAAGAATCTCAGATGCCCAGCCAAGGACACTGATACAACTCAGAAGAGATGAGAATCCCCAATCCTGTCTCTTCTCCCAAAGGGTGCATGTGGTACCTGCCCTGCTCACTGGTCTCCCACTTTTAGGAGTGAGACTGAAAGCCACAGTGTTGATGCAAGGCAGGGAACATCTAGCACGTGGGCAATTAAGAACCTGGAAGGCAGAATCCAGCCCCACCTATACAGTGCCTCTATATGGCTAATTTAAATAAAATTATATTTTATCCTTTTTAATTTGGAGGCCTTTAGAAATGTAAAACTTCTTAGTGAAAATTTCTCTCTCTATAAAGAAATGAAACAGTTTTGGAATATAGGACTCTCCTATATTTATTTCTAAATATAACTAAGAAAGATGAGTGATAATTCACACTGGTTCTATAATAGGTGAATAAATGCTTTTAAAAATAAATAAATCCTTTTATTTATAAAACTAATAAATCCTTTTTAAAACCTATTTTACATGCATTTGAAAATAAATCAGGCCAATATTTTCTTAGGAAAAGGCTTATTTGGTTAAACGAATTTTGACCTTTAGAAGTCTTAATACTTTTTTTTTCCCCATAAAGGATTCTGTTGTGATGGTTGAATCAATCTATACATTCAGAGCATATAACATAGATAGAACTTCACAGTAAACTATCTTGTTACAGATAGGTTTTCTTATAGATAAAAATGCAGATATACAATTCATACTCTTATCAGAATAACCTACCAAGAAGGAGATTAAAATAGACTTTATAAATGCACATAATTTTTCAATATAATCTTTTATAAATACCAGAAAGGTTTTCCTCTACGTGGAAACTCTCAATTTGCTTTGAAAAGGCATTATCTGTTTGATGAGACACATCAATTTTAATCATTTAATTAAAACACACATACACACACACACGCACACACACGCGCACACACACACACGTGCACACACACACACACACACACACACAATTCTGGGAAAGTTTTGAAAGGGCACTTAGAGTAGCCAAAAGGTCTTTAAAAACCTCTCCAAGGTTTCATCTTCATGTATACACTAGTCTGATTACTTGGACATTGGTCAATTTAATCTTAATTCAGTTTTATGGATTTGGAGACTGGCTTTGCTTGATTTTTACCATATGTGTCATTTCAGTAAAATTAGTTAAAAGCTAATTCAGTGAGTACACTTTGCAGATATCTCCATAACAGAGCATTACGTTTTTATTTGAGATTTTTGAGGGAGTCCCTCTGAATTGAGGAAGAAGACCAGAGGTTTAGACACGATTTAAGATTCTGTACTTGTAGGAGCAACTGTTTGAGGGCTCCTAAAACTAGTTCAGAAGTATCTCAAAAGTTGGTTCTCAGCCAGTTAAGCCAAAAACATAGGTAAATCATTTCTGTGTATTTGCTTTGTTTTTATTTTATGCCTATCCAGTACTCACCCCCATCCTATTTTGCTGCAATTCTTATTGTGTGGACTCTTGCTTGGATACAAAGTGCCTATTTCTCACTACTAGCCAGAACCTTCCCTCTTCCCTGTCAGGGCCTATAGCACAGAGCCCTTCTGGCCTGACCGATTTTGCTAAAATTTGTTGTGCTTCTCATTTCCTGGCCCTCAAACCCGCCTTAGTTCCTTCTTTTTCTAAGTTGTGCCTTTTAGCCACTCATAGATTCGTGAGCTCTCACTGCCCACCTAGTAATTCTCCTTTTCCTAAAGACAACCAGAGCTGGTCCCCACAGTGCCAGTGGGAACTAGAAGAGCCTCACACACTGTTAATTCTGCTCTAGATGCAGTGAAAGAGAGGGAAGGGAGGAAGACAGAGATTAAAATGACAACACGGAAACGCTGTTTCAGCCGGGATGTTTCTTCCCCTCCACTTCGGGTATTAAAATGGGGCTGATTTTCTAAGTTCAGCAGAAGAGCCCAGGAAGAAATATTAATTCGTCAGTTAACATCATTCACACAAGGAATCTGCCAGCAAAATCTGTACTTGAACTTGTCAAGTCACCTCATGCTTCTCAAAGAGTATTATGCTCCATAAAACACAATTCTAAAAGTGAAATAATTCTCCATTTTAACTCTACAAGTGTCTTAGGGAATCAAAAAAAAAATGAACCTATCTCTGGCTTATTCCTAAAGAGAGAATAAATATGATATACTTCTTGGACCAAATAACTGGAAAGATTACAACCCTTAGGGTTCCTGTTCCAAAGATCTCCAAATCCCAGCAGGTCTGGCAAAGCAGAACAGAAAAGGGGCTGGATATACATTACAAGAATAACATGAGCAAGTGCTTAATGGTTTTCTTAAATGCTGCCGAAAATGGCTTGTGTGTAAATAAGTATCCTATAGTATTGAGACTTAGCAAGAAGAAAAGGTGAAAATGGAACTCAAGGGACCCAGAGTTCTCAGCTAGTCTGCTTGTGTTTGCATAAATCTGACCTTTCTGTAGGTGAAGCTCTTTTTCACAGCCTGTAGCTGAAGGTGAAGCTCTCAGCTGGCTGCTAACCCCTAGGAACAGTCAGAAGTAAACCAATGACATGTTTACTGTAGTCCCCTCCCTTTCTTTAAATAAGATAATAATTGCCCAAAGTGGCATTTTAAGCTGACTGCTTTGAGAGATGCTTCTTGAAAAACTACTGGGAATGTTAAAGGACTCCTGTTTTAGAGGTTTTGATCATATACTCAATGATTCACGCAACTCAAATAGGCCAAAATTTGTCCAATGTTAGGACTATATAGGAAACAGAAAACCTGTATCCCAAGGACAACCTTCTTGACCTTTCTCTTCTCTGGGGTCCTCTCTTGCGAATTCAGTGTTTGGCTACCTCCAGAGAATGATGATACAAGTTTGTGGTCAGAAAGATTTGGAAAATGCCAGGTTAAACATCAGGGCTTTTCTGAGCATATAACATACAAATATGCAGGGTGAATCTCTAACGGGGGAAGAGAGGCAGAGTAGAGTTACAGCCTTCCAACTCATTTGATCATCTTGCAAAGTTCTTCCCTGGAACACAAAGATGAACTAAATAATCACCACAATGCTTTCTAGCTTTGTATAACTACTTTCTCACTAGTACAAAAGGACCCAAGGAAATGATTAAGGGAGGTAAAAGGGTCTCCTTAAAAGAATCCAAAGACTACCAGACAGACATTATTGTTAGTGGTTTAGTGATGTAAAGAAGGTGCACTTCAGAGTCAAGCATACAAACTCAAATCCTGTTTCTGCCTTTTGCTGGCTGTGTTAAGATAAATCACTTAACCTTTCTGATCCTCAGTTTCTTGATCTGTAAAATAGAGATACTAATGCTACTTCATAAGGTATTTTAAATAAAAGTTCTAAGATAGCAAGCACCATGTCTTATATATATTATAGTTATGTTATTTCAGTTATTCGATAATCATTTTATTTATTTCAATAATCATTGAGGTTGAGACCTATTCATCATCACCTGTTTAAGGAAGGGAGCTTAACATAAAAGTCACTCACAATGTCTTCCCACTTTACGATTTAATGATTAGTTTTAAAATTTGCTGAATATTGCATGTATAAATTTATTTAGTCAACATCTTGTGTTCCATATATATCATAATATACCCTACCTAATCCATGCTAAGCTTTTCTCTACTCTGCCTGCCCCATGGGACAGTCACCAAAGCCTTGGAAAGTCCTCCATAATGCAGCTCTCAAAATGATGAGTTTGAAGTAACTAGCACATCTACGTTGTCAGAGGTAAGCTATGCTACATATCAATTACACTAAAGAGCCGACTATGTCAAGAAAAAAAAAAAACAACAACACACATACAAAAAAAAACAAACAAGAAAACAAGTATAAATTGTTTCTCTACTAAAGAATACCACTGAATATTGATTTTTCCAGTCTTATATAGTCTGTGTTTAGAATTTAGATCAGGGTTAGAACAATTCACTTACAAATGCATGTAAATACGGTTAAAGGCCTAGCTTAAATCTAGAATAAGAAGCAAACAGAGTAAAGTTAAAAATGGCCCTTTGATAAGATGAACCAAGGGTGCAGTTAAAGTGCAGTAATCAAAGGTGGTAGTGACATCCTTCTAAAACTGAGAATGTATAACAGACCCCTTCTGAGACTTTGGAGAGATGATTCTACCCCAAACAGAAGAGATTACTTCCAGCAATGGGGTTAATTGGGCTATCTTTCCCTTAATGCAGTGGGCCCCAACCTTTTTGGCACCAGGGACCGGTTTCATGGAAGACAATTTTTCCACGATGGGGGTTGCAGCAGGGGGGATGGTTTAGGGATGACTCAAGCACATTACATTTACTGTGCACTTTATTTCTATTATTATTACAGTGTAATATATAATGAAATAATTATACAACTCACGATAATGCTGACAGGAGGCGGAGCTCAGGCGGTAATGCGAGCGATGGGGAGCGGCTGTGAATACCGATGAAGCTTCACTCGATTGCCCGCTGCTCACCTCCTGCTGTGCTGCCCGGTTCCTAACAGGCCACGGACCGGTACTGGTCTGCAGCCCAGGGGTTGGGAACCCCTATTTTAATGGGCATTTGGGAAATATCTTTCACTTACATTACATTTTGCACAAATAAAACGTTTGAAGTATTGTAAGTAGTTGTCTTTAATTAAATACTTTTAAATTCAGTGCTTTTATCTAAAAAAAAAAAAGAACACTGACTCACAAACAGGCTGAAATGCTGTCAAATTACCTATTAGAGAAATAAAAAAGTGGCCCTTATCTTAGCTCTGCCCCCAGGCTAGCTCTTGACCTACTTCAGCTTTGTGTCTACAGATCTTACCTTTCTGTTCAGGTTTAGACTTGTACAGCCAAAAGCCTTACAGGTACCTCTACCTGGACATCTAAGAGAGATCGCAAATTAAACACCACCCAATTCTGAGCCTGAAACAACATTCCCCAAGATCTTCCCAGGTTTGTATCCTCTTATCTCTAATATCTACATATTTTAAAATTGCTTTCAGCTGCAAGAAAAAGAAAACTCCAACTAAAACTGGCTTGAACAACACAGGAAATTATTGTCTCAATAATAATATGATGTAAGTGGCTCATCTACGATGAAGTCACCAGCATGGGTCAGTTATTTTTCTTTGCTCTACAGAAGCATCAGTGGTACCAGCTGGGTTCAAGGATTTACAAGAACAAGAACCCACTCTAGATATTTTAAGCAGGAGGGATTTCATATGGGGAAAAAGGATCTTTAAAAATCACTGAAAGAGCTGAAAGAACAGGATGTAGGCTGGGCCTGCAGCAAACATTCCCACAACAGTATCCCACTGACCACCGAGAAGTTACAAGGAGCCACTTCCTCTGAGGCCACCTTAGAGCCATAATCAGACCAAGAACCTGCCACCATCATAGCTGCCTCTGGACACGCAGTGAAGTGAAAAAGCCATATTTGTAGCTACGGTTCAGAGCTCAGGAAGCCAGATCAGAGCGCTGCCAACTGCTTCTGCCATCCAATCATTCCTTAAATCACAGAAAGCTGGAGAATGGACAAAGGAACAAGACTGCAGGAAATCCCCACATTTTTCAGCCATGCATGCCAGCAGAAATAGCAAAAGGAGGGCTGAAAGATGGCCTCCACCTCACTTTCACCTGTCAAATACCACATGAATATATTGAATTGGAGGAACATTTTCTGTACCTAGAACCTAGTAGCTACAGGAGAATCTGAGAGATGTTGCTTTTAGCATCCCAAGCAACTTACTTGAATGAGAATAGAATGGAAACTGGGTAAACTCATCTAGAGTAGACAGAAAAATCAGCTTCCTGGAGTGAGTCCCATGTGGAAGCATAATGGAAGTCAGCCACAATCAAGCCTGCCTGACCATGTGATGTGGTCCAACAGCAGAGAGAAAACAATCTCCTCCCCAGTCACAGTACATAAGGCTTTCCTTCTAATCTTATCGGGCCAACTTGGGTCACTTGCTGACTCATGGTCCCATACCAGTGACCAGACAAGGCTATGGGCTGGTTGGCTTAGATGGGACATTGGTGGAGAGTCCACCACAGTGGCCCCTATAGGGTCTCTGCTTACATATCATATAACAAAGAAGACCTTTCCTGATCAGTCTGTCTAAAGTAGCCTCTCCTCCTGCCCCATGACGGCTGTGCCTCCTCACCCCATGGACAAATTTTCATGTCCACTTACCATGCTCTGCAATTATCTTTCCCATTTAATTCTTTGCTTGTATATTATCTTCTTTCCCTACCAGGAGGTAGCTCCATGAAGATCTTGTCTCTTTTTTTCACTTCTGTAACCCCATTACCTATAAATATGTGAGATACATACTAGGTATTCAATAAATTATAGAATGTATAAATAAATAGGCTATCACCCATGTATTATATAAATATCATTCCTACAACTCTTATATTCTTCCTAGTTAGATCAGTTTGGCAGCTAAGTTAAAAAAGGATGAAAAAGTACGAGCTGTTAAATTTGTGTGTGCACTATTTAACTAATCTAGTAAGTGGCTTAGTCTTTTGGGATTTGGTGTTTTGTCCTACTACATGCCAGTCACTGTATACTGCTCTTAGCAATGCATAAATCAGGATCCTTGACCCTAATGAGCTCTAATGATATATGAGGATTAGGAATACACTGTGACAGCTGCTACGGAAAACAGTATGATGGATCGCCCCAAAATTTAAAATAGGATTACCATACGATCCAATTCCATTTCTGGGTATATACCCAAAAGAACCAAAAACAGGGTGTTGGAGAGCTATTTGTAGACATGTTTTAGTAGCAGCATTATTCACAATAGCCAAAAGGTGGAAGCAACTCAAGTGTCCATTGACAGATGAATAAAGAAACAAAATGTAGTATATACATATTATACAATGGACTATTATCTAGTCTTGTAAAGAAATTCTGGCACATGCAGCATGAACCTTGAGGTTATTATATTAAGTAACATAAACAAGTCACCAAAAGACTGCATGATTCCACTTATATAAAGTACCTTGCGTAGTCCAATTCATAAAGACAAAAAAGAAGGGTAGTTGCCAAAGGGTAGGGGAAGGGGGCAGAGGAAGTTGTTGTTTAACTGGTATAGAGTTTCAGTGTTGCAATAAGAAAAGAGTTCTGGAGACTGTTTGCACAACAATGTGAATGTATTTAACACTACTGAATGGTACACTTAAAAAAGGGTTAGGGCTTCCCTGGTGGCGCAGCAGTTGAGAGTCCGCCTGCCAATGCAGGGGACATGGGTCCGTGCCCCGGTCCGGGAAGATCCCACATGCCATGGAGCAGCTGGACCCGTGAGCCACGGCCTCTGAGCCTGTGCGTCCGGAGCCTGTGCTCCGCAACTGGAGAGGCCACAGCAGTGAGAGGCCAGCGTACCGCAAAAAAAAAAAAAAAAAAAAAAAAAAAGGGTTAAAATGGTAAATCCTATGTTATGTATAATTTAACCACAAAGAAAATTTTTTAAGAATAAAAAAAGAACACATAATGAGGTAAGCACAACATTCTATGTAAATTACTTACATAATGTTCATAATTATACATGGTAAGCATTATGAAAACACTTATTTTTAAAATTCGGACACAGAAAGGTAAATTAACTTGATCAAGGTTACATCTAGTTAGGGGCAGAGCTGGGACCAGAATTTAAAATCTTCACTTCAAAGATCATGCTCTTAAGTAGCATAGAGACACACAAATAAGCAACACTACCATGTCCTCAAATGGTCTATTACCCCCCTATTTATTTGACAGATGTTTCCCTCTGTCTCTGTAGACAGGCCATTAAGTGAACACACTAATACATAGCAGTGTTGCTCCTAAAGTGAGAACATTAGAAGTCTTACACTCGTGGGCTAAACTTAGTTTTTGAAAAAAAAATTATTTAAAATAAATAATGAAACTATAAGAGTTGGAAGCATATTGACCTAAGGATATTTACGTCAATGGACAGAAGAGAAAGGCCAGAAAGAGACCATAGTATATATAAAAGTCACTGTCATAAAGGTGGCAGTACAGATCCTAGGGAAGAAAAGACTGCAACAAACAATGGCAGAAAAATTGGTCGACCATTTACAGGAAATAAGTTACATTTCTCCCTCCTGTCAAGTGCTAAAACAAATCACACATTTACTAATGAAATAAAAGCAGAAAATGGAGCCATTAGGTAATTAGAAAAAAATACAACTTCTATATCTGGATCAGAATAGACTTTTTTTTTTTTTTTTTTCTTTTTTTGCTGTACGCGGGCCTCTCACTGCTGTGGCCTCCCCCGTTGCGAAGCACAGGCTCCGGACACACAGGCTCCGCGGCCATGGCTCGCGGGCCCAGCCGCTCCGCGGCATGTGGGATCCTCCGGGATCGGGGCACGAACCCGCGTCCCCTGCATCGGCAGGCGGACTCTCAACCACTGCGCCACCAGGGAAGCCCCAGAATAGACTTTTTAAGTATAAAGACATTAAAATAAAATGACAAAGAAAAAAATGATACATATCACTACAGAAAATTAAAACCTTCAGTTCCCCAAAACCATTACAAACAAAATGAAGTGAAAAAAGTATGAGAAAAATGTATTTGAAAAACATATTAGATAATAACAGCTAATATCTTTAGATAAAGAGCTATTAGAAATTGCTAAGATGCAAACACTTCATTAGAAAACTAGATTAAAACCAGGAAGAAATAAGAAATATAAATGGATAAGTGCAATATGAAAAATATATTCAACTTCACTATATTCAATTAACCATAGTTTTAAACAATGAAATAGCATTTTTATTAGGAAAAAAAGCAAAAAAGTTTTTTCAATAAAAATATTCAGATCTGCAGAAGCTATAAGGAAGAAGTCACAAGTATACGCTACCATAAGGGCAAATTGGCATATATATCAAAATATTTATCCATAGCCTCCAAAAATTTATGCCAATGTAATTATCAGAGATCCAAAGATTACTTGTAAGACATTTGTCACAGTTTTATGTATAACGATAACAAAACTACTAAAAAAAAGACAGTTAATTAAATTCTGATATGCAATGGCTAATATTTTAAAAACATTACAAAATAAGGTTTTCAAAGAATACTTAATAATGTGGAAAAAAGTTGACATAGCTAAGTGTAAAAAAAAAGTAAAATGAAATGTGCAAATATATATGTATGTATGTACACATATGTAAATTTTATAAATATACAAAAGACCCCTAAAATGCATATTTGCATTTAGCTATGAATAGAAAAGAACACTGGAAGGAAATTCACCTGAATGTTAATAATGGTTATGTCTGAGAAGCAGAATTAATGTGGACTTGCTTTTTCTTTTTTTTCCTGTATTTTTCAAATATTCTTTAATAAATTGGAAATATATTTAGAAAATTATAGTTTCAATGATATCATAAATACTCTCTAGGTATATTAAATCTGCTAACATTTATCATAGATCATTGTGAGTAGAGACTGTAACAGAGAAACAGCAACAGTAGACATAGAAATAACTCCTGAAATTATGAAATATTCTGGGGAAAGAGGCACATGGTGGTATAAAGTTTTCAATGTAAGTAAAGTGGAAATAGAAGCATAAAGGCCTGGGAACTGATATTGTGGTTGAAAGCCAGGAAGGCTTCTCAGAGCAGGTGACATATAAGCTTTATATGAAAAAGGCTGGAGCCCCATCTGGCAGAACAGTGTGAGAAGGTTTTTCTCAACAGTGGGCATCACCATTTATACTAGAACCCCAGGCTCTAGTAAAAATAATAAAGTCAAGCTTTGGTGCCTCCTTTTCCTTGCTTCTCTACTAATTTTGTAGTTCCCTTCTTTCTCAGCCTCCTTTAGCCACTGTTTACCTAGGACTGAGATAATCTACTTTTTAGACTCCATCTCTGATTATTCCCGCTATTAGAGGAAAGACTCCTTCCATTCATTACAACTTAATGTGAATTAGGGCCCCCAAATTAACTTTTCCTTGGTATTTGTGATTACATACTTAGTCTACCTATTCTGTAGTGGTGAAATAAAAGGTGTACCCAATCTTAGAGTAATTTCAAGTATCAGGCAAGCAGGTAGGGAATTTTAGCCAAGATAAGAGGGCAGAGCAACCAGAATCACACCACGCGGCTAATGATTGTGTCTCTATTTATTTGCTAGATCATTTGCTGTTATAGGTAATTTTGACATACTACCTGTTATTTGGAAATCAAAAAATTAAGGGATACCACAAAATTTATCTTTTTTTTAGTTACCACTAACAATCTCTTTCTAGGAAAAAAGTTACAATTGAAAAGCATTATGAAAATATTACACAAAACTCACCGAGTTAAAAAAATGAAGATTTAAATACAAGAAATAATCTTTGTTAAATATGTCTTCTAGGGAGATCCACTGTGTCCCAATCCTTAAATTAGAAAGTCAGCAAAAAGATGAACTGAATCCCAGATGTTAATTGCACAGGCTTACTCAATTAGAACTAGAGATGATTAACTGCTCAATTTTAATATGCATTGGACTAAATGGGTGATAAGATTTCCAGTAGTTGCTTTTGAGGTCCAGAAGGGAAAGATTATTTCTTTACAGGTCTGGGAATCCTAAGGGCCAAAGACATTTTAAATGTCTGTATTTAGTAAGAAGTTGGGTAAATAGTAGAAGAGGTTAGGGAATGGGGTAAATTTCCAGAAAGAGAGTACAGAAGTTCAAGTTCAAATTGCCTTTTCTCATTTGAAATTTAGAATATAATTGTGTATGAGAAAAAGGTTTTTTTTTTTTTTTTTTTTTTTTTTTTCTTTTTTTTTTTTTTTTTCCGGTACGCGGGCCTCTCACTGTTGTGGCCTCCCCCGTTGCGGAGCACAGGCTCCGGACGCGCAGGCTCCGGACGCGCAGGCTCAGCGGCCATGGCTCACGGGCCCAGCCGCTCCGCGGCATATGGGATCCTCCCAGACCGGGGCACGAACCCGTATCCCCTGCATCGGCAGGCGGACTCTCAACCACTTGCGCCACCAGGGAGGCCCGAGAAAAAGGTTTTAACATTTAAAATTTTTTATTGCAGCTTCAATGATTAGCATTCTTGTCCTATAATGTCAACATTAAATCCAGACAGATCCAAAGCCCATTACTTCCTAACTGGGGAAAAAAAAAAAAAAAAAAAAAAAAGGACACTGTTTATCACCTAGGTAACTAGATTTTTTTATGTTCTGAAGAATTCAGGAGCATGCTATGGTTAATTGGGAAAACTGTGAATTAAGTCTAAGTTATGCCCCCCCTTTCTTTTTTATTAAACTTGTAACAAAACAAATGATGAAGAACCAACAATTTGCCAAAGCTGAGTATCCAGACAATGATCAGAGAATTCACAGAAGCAGATTCCACTAAAAAGTTGGCTACAAATGTGGATGATAAAAGTAGAGAAGAGGCAGCATTGTAGAGACCACCAGTGACCTGGAAAAAGTCCCCTACCCCTTACACCGCATTCAGGCTGTTCAAACAAGAAGAAAGACCACTAACTGTAGGGTCACTATGCTGAGCCCTTAGAATCCACGTAAGGCTGCACAGCCACCTCGGATATCAACTCTGTTTATGCATCAGCATCATCTGTGGAGCTTATTAAGAAGATGGGATTGTGGAATACATTCCCCAAAAATCCTGATTCAAGAGGTGAAGGTAAGACCCAAGATAACATTCTTTTATATGTTCAACAAACTTCCCAGTGAATGTGGATGTACAGCTAGGTTTGATAATTTCTTTAGATTTTTTCAACTTTTAAAAATTCAAATACAAAAAAATTGCAGAGGAAGGAACACTCCCAAACTCATTCTATGAGGCCACAATCACCCTGATACCAAAACCGAACAAAGATACTAAAAAAAAAAAAAAAAAAAAAAAAAATTACAGACCAATATCACTGATGAACAGAGATGCAAAAATCCTCAACAAAATACTAGCAAACAGAATCCAACAACACATTAAAAGGATCATACACCATGATCAAGTGGGATTTATCCCAGGGATGCAAGGATTCTTCAATATACACAAATCAATCAATGTGATACACCATATTAACAAATTGAAGAATAAAAACCATATGATCATCTCAATAGATGCAGAAAAAGCTTTTGACAAAATTCAACACCCATTGATGATAAAGACTCTCCAGATAGTGGGCATAGAGGGAACCTACCTCAACATAATAAAGGCCATATATGACAAACCCACAGCAAACATTATTCTCAATGGTAAAAAACTGAAAGCATTTCCTCTAAGATCAGGAACAAGACAAGGATGTCCACTCTCACCACTATTATTCAACATAGCTTTGGAAGTCCTAGCCATGGCAATCAGAGAAGAAAAAGAAATAAGAGGAATACAAGCTGGAAAAGAAGAAGTAAAACTGTCACTGTTTGCAGATGACATGATACTATACATAGAGAACCCTAAAGATGTCACCAGAAAACTACTAGAGCTAATCAATGAATTTCAAAGTTGCAGGATACAAAATTAATGCACAGAAATCTCTTGCATTCCTATACACTAATGATGAAGAATCTGAAAGAAGAATTAAGGAAACACTCCCATTTACCACTGCAACAAAAAGAATAAAATACCTAGGAATAAACCTACCTAGGGAGACAAAAGACCTGTATGCAGAAAACTATAAGACACTGATGAAAGAAATTAAAGATGATACCAGCAGATGGAGAGATATACCATGTTCTTGGATTGGAAGAATCAACATTGTGAAAATGACTCTACTACCCAAAGCAATCTACAGATTCAATGCAATTGCTATCAAATTACCAATGGCATTTTTCATAGAACTAGAACAAAAAATCTTAAAATTTGTATGGAGACACAAAAGACCCCGAATAGCCAACACAGTCTTGAGGGAAAAACATGGAGCTGGAGGAATCAGACTCCCTGACTTCAGACTATACTGAAAAGCTACAGTAATCAAGACAATATGGTACTGGCAGAAAAACAGAAACATAGATCAATGGAACAAGACAGAAAGCCCAGAGATAAACCCATGCACCTATGGTCAACTAATCTATGACAAAGGAGGCAAGGATATAAAATGGAGAAAAGACAGCCTCTTCAATAAGTGGTGCTGGGAAAACTGGACAGCTACATGTAAAAGAATGAAATTAGAACACTCTCCAACACCGTACACAAAAAAAAACTCAAAATGGATTAGAGACCTAAATGTAAGACCGGACACTATAAAACTCTTCGAGGAAAACATAGGAAGAACACTCTATGACATAAATCACAGCAAGATCTTTTTTGATCCATCTCCTAGAGTAATGGAAATAAAAACAAAAATTATAAAATGAGACCTAATGAAACTTAAAAGCTTTTGCACAGCAAAGGAGACCATAAACAAGATGAAAAGACAACCCTCAGAATGGGAGAAAATATTTGCAAATGAATCGATGGACAAAAGATTAATCTCCAAAATATATAAACAGCTCATGCAGCTCAATATTAAAGAAACAAACAACCCAATCCAAAAATGGGCAGAAGACCTAAATAGACATTTCTCCAAAGAAGACATACAGATGGCCAAGAAGCACATGAAAAGCTGCTCAACATCACTAATGATTAGAGAAATGCAAATCAAAACTACAATGAGGTATCACCTCACACCAGTTAGAATGGGCATCATCAGAAAATCTACAAACAACACATGCTGGAGAGGGTGTGGAGAAAAGGAAACCCTCTTGCACTGTTGGTGGGAATGTAAATTGATACAGCCACTATGGAGAACAGTACGGAGGTTCCTTAAAAAACTAAAAATAGAATTACCATATGATCCAGCAATCCCACTACTGGGCATATACCCTGAGAAAACCATAATTTAAAAAGACACATGGACCCCAATGTTCATTGCAGCACTCTTTACAATAGTCAGGTCATGGAAGCAACCTAAATGCCCATCGACAGACGAATGGATAAAGAAGATGTGGTGCATATATACAATGGAATATTACTCAGCCATAAAAAGGAAAAATTTGGGTCATTTACTGAGACGTGGATGGATCTAGAGACTGTCATACAGAGTGAAGTAAGTCAGAAAGAGAAAAACAAATACTGTATATTAACGCATGTATGTGGAACCTAGAAAAACGGTAGAGATGAACCGGTTTGCAGGGCAGAATTTGACACACAGATGTAGAGAACAAACGTATGGACACCAAGGGGGGAAATCCGTGGGGGGGTGGGGATGGTGGTGTGAGGAATTGGGTGACTGGGATTGACATGTATACACTGATGTGTATAAAATTGATGACTGATAAGAACCTGTTGTATAAAAAAATAAATAAAATAAAATTCAAAAATTAAAAAAAAAATTCACATACAGGTAACATTTGATGATCTTTCATTTTAATTTTAATGATGGGATGTGCTAAGGGGTGAATGACTTAATATAGGTATGATAACATCAAGGGCTTCCTATAATGTTGTTTTTTCAATGCACTTCAGAATCTTTGGTGCTCTCCCCACCCCTCAGAGGTGAAAGGACTTTCCCAAGGTCACAGAGAGTTAGTATACAAAAAATGGTAAGAATTCTAATATTAGTAACTATGTACCAGCTACAATTATTTGATTGTCCAATAAACTGGAAGTTAGTAACTACTAATAACTGAAAGGTCATTGCCCTATTTCCTAAATTTTAAGATGCTTATTTTTACATTTTTAACGTAAGTAAAGGGAGATGCATCTTATAATTGACTTAGGTGTTTAATATGGTAGCATTTCTTTTTTCCAAAATATTATGCAATCCATGGTGTTCTTACAACCAACAACATCACAAAACCAAGGAAGTGTGATGTGTGTATATACATGTATGTGCTATACACATGTATCATCTCTCTGAAACAAGGCTCTGTACTAATTTTCTACCTCTGTATGGCTTATTGTCAGTGTCTCAGTTAAGGAAATCAAGACTCACCTGGGCTAGAAACCCAGAAATAAACTTTTGGTGTAGACCTGCCTCCTACCATCAGCATCTCTCATTGAGTACTGGTGACTCCATTTCTATCTTTTCAGTCTTTTCTCTCCTTCTCAATTTTCCTACTTCAACTCTTCCCTCTACTGCAGCACCAATCCGACCCACCACAGGGTGGCCATGTTTATCCTCATGAAACACATAGTTGATCCTGTTACTTCCTCTTCTAAAACATCTGGTGGCTTTCCTGGGCTTTCAAAATCAAGTCCAGAGCCCCCCAAATGGCATTTAAGATCCTCTGAAATCTGGCCCTGCTCTTCCTTTCCAGTCTCAAAGCTGTCACTTACCTCTTCCCTGGTTAATCAGTCCAATTATTATTTCCAGAATTTTACAGCCTTTTTAATACATTTCTACTAGTGGAAACTTTCAAGGTCTGGCTCGAAAGTCACACTGTCCATCAAACTCTTCCAGTCCTCCCATCAAAAAAAATGTCTGCCACCTCAGCATTCTCATATCATGGAAGACCACCAGCCTGTACCAGCCCAAAGCTGTGCCACGTGTGTGCCATCTGTCTATCCAAACAGATGATAAGCTTCTTGACAGCAGAAGCCTGGTCTTAATCAATTTAGTTTCCTCCACAGAGCTCAGCACAGTGAGCTGCACATAGTGGGTATTGAGTAAACACACAGTATTTAACAAAGCCATAACACATGCTGAAGCCAGGTGACCACAGGTTAAGGATATTATAAGGACAACTTCATTGAGCTGAAATTCTTAGTCCCATGCTGGGCGCCTGCAGATTTTTATTAGGTTCCACTATGAATGGCATAATTTTAGATAATATTAAGTTGATGATGCACAATCTTCTCTCTCAATCTTGGCTAAACCCAGGGAAGCAATTTCCTATTTGATTAAGAATATGGCAGAAGCATGGACTGGATTATAAAAATTTACAAGAGGGTTGAGAATGTAAGCCTAATTGTGGATCAGATGGGGAACATTCTAAATTTTTTTAAGGAAGTATACGGACAGCCTATTCAAGAAAATACAGTATCATCTTTAGCACTGTGCTGAACTTTGGTAACTATCTAATTTTAAGACAGGTACTTATTCTCCTTCTGTAGGATCTAGAAAGGGGGTGGTGGCTGCTCAATGTCTCAGCTTATCAATTCTTGCCTTAATTATAACTCAACTAGATGATTTTTACCATTTGTTTACATAGCACCAAATAAGCTTTACAGTATATCAATCTTCACACAGCAGTTCTCAGATTTTGCCTTTAGATTTGCATTTACATTTAATGATAGGGTTTAAATGAAGTTGCCTCCTCCGTGACATAGCAATTTTCAAAATCTTTCTTTCTAAAATCCTAGGAGGTTCTTAAGGATTCCTCATCTACCTCACCTCCAGAAATCCTCAAAGGATATAAAAGAATCTTGAAATTTTTTGTGTGATTTGCAGTATTTGTTTTAAACCATTGATCAGATCTTCACTGCA
The DNA here is from genome assembly GCF_025265405.1 of Mesoplodon densirostris. Classification (NCBI taxonomy): domain Eukaryota; kingdom Metazoa; phylum Chordata; class Mammalia; order Artiodactyla; family Ziphiidae; genus Mesoplodon; species Mesoplodon densirostris. The sequence continues at coordinate 80,538,520 of NC_082670.1, forward strand.
CTAAACCAATTAAAACTGGGCAATTTAAGCTACCCCTATGATGGTTCACTAGCCTCAGCAATCACATCTGCAAGAAGGCAAAGGCCTAGGTCCAACATTATTAGGAGTAGTAATTATATGTTATGTATTAATGCTACTAAATAAGCTAATGTGAATTACATATACTCACTAATAAGTATAATATATTAATATGTTATAATTATAAAAATAATAGCAGTTTGTGTCCTTGATCTCCATCTACCACTATTCTAAGTACTTTACATGCATTTTTATTATATTCCCACAACATTCCTGTGGGTAAGTTTTATATCCACCTTACAGATCAGGACACTGAGACCAAGGTGATGTAGGGAAGAGGGCAAAAACCTCCATGAGGCACTAACTCATCAGCCTGCTCTTTCACCCTCCAGAATAATACATCCCCACCCCCGCCAAGGGATTAATTAAGTAGTGTGAATAAAAGTTCATTTCATTGCTTCATGTCACCTGGGTTACTGAGAATAGAACACATTACCTCTGCACCCTCCCATGTGAAGCCATAGTTCTGTTTCTGAGTCCCAGCCCTGCAACACGAAATACATGTGACCCTGTTCCATCCCTCTGCAATTGATACTTTATGGTTCTAAGTCTATGAAGTATCTCACAAAAGACTCCTCCTTTAAATTGAAGTTTCTTCCCAAACCCCAAGCCTCTATTCCTAGTTCTTCTCAAAAGTCTGGTCAGATTTTGGTATCTTTAGTCAGCTAAAAAAATTATATATATAAAGATTTAGTTTTATTTTACTATTTACTCAAACCAAGAATCATTTATCATGCCTGCTAAGTGTAAGTTGCCTTCCTAGGTATTATTATAAATAGAAACCAGGGTACCTAAAGGACCTTAAGTTCTGAGAGGGGAAATGATAGAAATGCACCCAAAAAAGTTTAAAAAAAAAACAACCTGCAGCTAAAAAAAAAAATAATTTAACACACAGAGATAGTAAAAGAGATGTTACAGGGAAGCAGATGATTGTCAATTGTATTGTACTCCTAATTCCTCTACAAAGAAGCATTCGCTCCAAGCAGGAATAATTCCTCCCTCTCGGGGTTGGTATAACAATTAGAGGTAAATAGATATAAAACACTGAACACATAGAAGCAATTTAGTAAATGGTCACTTTTATTATTATGATCCCAATAAAGATAATACATTATATTAGAGTGATGTTTACCATTTACAAAGAAATTTTGCTCACAACCACCTCATTAGATAAAATTCTGTGATAGGTGTTGTCTCATGCAAAGCAGGAATTTGGGGTAATAGGAAATAAGTTTGTGTTGAATCCCTGCCCTCGAGGCACATCTGAGTTCAAGAACTAAAGCTAAGAAACACGAACGCTGAGCAAGATTTGTTTCACCAGGAATGCAGGATGGATTCAAGAAAAACAAATGTCTTGGAACTCAACCAAGAGGATGGGGTAGAAATCTAGGGGTTATAGGTAAAAAGAGTCTGGCAACAAGATCACAGGAGAAGTTTTAACATCTAAGAGACCATTTCACAGGAAAAAGCAGCTGTACCTGAAAACACTCAATTTAGGACATAAAGGAGAGGCAGGGACCTGTATTCAGAGCCTGAGAGAAGTGACAATATGGTGGAACTTTTCCCAGAAATGGGGCCCTGGAAGAAGCTACTGGTTTGGAAGCTGTTGAGTTAAAGACCCACAGTAAAGTCTTATGAAAAGAGAGAGGCAACTCCTCATAACTTACACCAACTGAAAGCACTTAGGAAGAATAAATGTTAGTTAAACTTTAAAGATTAAATTACAAATTTACTCAAGTGGTTTAAACTTTTACTGCACAAGTAGCAATTTTAAGTCATAAGGGAACTGAAATGTTTCCAGAGTTTTAAAATCGACTGTTTCATTCTAGTGAAAAGAGATCTTCGCTTCTAGTGCCAAGCACATAGCAAATCCTCCGCCTTGTAATGGGCTGCTAATTGCAGAGTCTCCTGGAAATAATTTTATTGCTAACTTACTAGTTTTCTGTTAATTATCATTTGAGAATAAGAAAAACTATTACTTTTGAAAGCTACATTAAAGTGGGCTTAAGCAAGCATGGAAACGGAAGTCCACAAGAGAAAACAGAAGAAGATGCAATTAATATTAACACTTATAGTTGGATACTTGTTCATTTAATAAATCTTTGCAATATTAGCAAGATGGATGAGAAGTAGTACAAACGAGAAGAACATGAGATAAGCGATCATTTGTTATGATTACTGAGATATAAAGTATGATTCAGTGTTTCATAATGGATGTTAAATTTGATTTAACATATGGTTGGCTTATTTGCTGAAAACTATAAACTCATTCTAAAGTCAAAGCCATTGTCTTAATAACAGGCTTTGAATTATTTCTCCATAAGAGACTGAATAAACTCAGTAAACACAAGCTTGGCGAGAGGATGTGCAAAAGCTCTTTGTCAAAAAAACAAAACAAAAAAAATCAAATGGGCCATATACTCAGACTCATGGAATAAATCACAGAAAATATTATTGTCTACACTGAAAGAATAAATATATTTTAATACCAATACAGAGTCTGTTAAAATAGATGTTCAAATGATCAGCAGAGAAACACCTGTCACTCTTGTAACTGCTCCAGCAGCTACCTAAGAAATCCTCTTTTGTCAACTTCATCTCCTTAACCATGAAACAACGTCAGTTCCCACTTTAAGTTCCGTGGATTAAGCAGGTCATTGCAAGTGCCATTAAAACAATTTAAAATCTATCTTTATACTTCAGGAGTGATCTGACCTGGAATGAGAGACACTCAGAAACATTTGTTACATGAGTATGCTCCTATCAGCCACTCAATTTTGTCCAAGTTCTCAGTTCTATCAAGAGAAATTCATCAAAAATTTCTGAACAATTTATCTACCTCCTAGAGATATGACACCAGTTTGGAGACTAGAGGTCTTTAGTAGTCCCGGTGTTCATCCCGTCGTTGAAGGCTTATTTCTGAGCTAGAAAGTATCAGCTCTAAAATTAGGTTCATTAATAAAATGTCTACCTTACAAACAAAAACAGAATCTTCTGTTTTCACTGATGACTGTGCCTTTCCACATCTCTGGGTACCTATTCTTATAACCCAACCTACACTCATCTGCAATAACAGACTGCTAGGCAGCTCCATTATCATGCCTTTGAAAATTATCTAGATGTGGGGAGCAGCATTTCACTTTGTTAAATGCATTACATCCCTATCTGTTGTTAGGGTGCATCTTCCCTGATCAAAGGGTCATCTAATTCACACTTAGCTATCAGAAGCACATCTACAAAAAAGCACTTAAGCCAAATAAGCTTTATGCACCCATTCTTAGTTTATATACTTTAGAGAGTATTAACTCTTATTTGGTGTTGATTTTATTTATTAACAAAACCAAGACCTGTGTTTGACACCAACTAGCCTTGTGCCACTGAACTAGTCACTCTGACTCTCTGGGCTTCATTTCTTTCACCTGTAAAATGAGGAGTTTGAGTTACAACAGGGATTCATGAAAGCAGAGTTCACTGTCGGGCTGGCTACCCTATCCCATGAGGACCCTGCGAGGGGTCCAACACAACAGAGTAGACCTGGTGGAGACTCCCCAAATTCTGCATTTTAGTAAGTTCCCATATGATTCGCATGGGTATCCCCTATGGGAATAATGGGCTAAATACAGCTAAAAAAAACCCTACAATAGTATATACAGAATTCATTCAACCATGAGGTGAAAAAAGAAAAAGCATGCGGAATCAGATCAATATTCCATTCTGTGGAGATATCCAGTAGCCCCTCTAAGACTCTGACCTCAAAAAGTCATAGAGCCCGGATGGAACGATGCATGTGAGGATCCTAGCAGCCAGGGTTTGGATTCCCATTCCCCTCTCTGTATGACTTCGGGCATGTCTGTTAATCTCTCAAAATTTAGGGCTCCTTCTCCATAAAATGGGAATAATAAATCCTACTTTAGAGGGAGATGGTACAAGTTAATGAAAATATATACATATAAAGTACTTTCAAAATGGAAGCATTGTGGATCCCTGGGAGGACTACAGTTGAGCCTTATTCATTGTTCCAGGCTTTATAGCACTTAGCGCATGGGAGATGCTAAGAAAACAATGGTTTTAAGAAACACAACTTAATCCAACTACCTGTGAGATGTTATTCATACAATAAATTTTTATTGAGAACGATGAGACCGTCAATGGTGAGATCAGGCACTTTCTCCCCCTTGCCTGAGCTATCCCTCTGGATCTAAAGATGGTCATCCTCCCTGACCTAGAAGTCAGAGAACCCAGCTCATCTAATGTTTTTAAAATAGACACCCTAACCCAAGCTGGTCTGACAGATGCACAGCTGAATGAACTTTATTAATTAGTACCCAGACCTTTTGAAAATTGACTTCTACTTTGATCCTAGCCTGTGCATTTCTATCTCTGATAGCTAAATAGCAAATCATGTTATCTTATAATTAAGTGATAATCTTTATGACAGAGAAGATGACAGGACTATAAATGGCTTATGCAAGTGATTAAAGTAACTTCCTCCCTCTTCCCATCCAGCCCTGGAGATGTTCTCCAACTTCACAAAGCTATGAGTTGTTAATAAACTCTCTGTGACACCATGATATGACCCTCATTCCTATTCAGCAAGATCACATATACACTAAGTCACTCTCTAGAAATCATACATGCTTTACTCTTTATGCTTAAATAAGTATGCCCTAATAGCCTTGAGGAGCTACACAAATCCAGTAAAAACAACTTTGACTTTTCTATTCAAATTGTTAAATTTTGCAGATGTAGCTATATGTCTAGATCTGCCAAAACACACACACACACACACACACACACACACACACACACACACACAGGTTCAAAGTAAACTAAGCGTCACTGTTGATATAATATTGAGCATTTAATATACAATAAGAATAAATGGCTATAAGAAGTTTTACTTCAATGAATAAAATGAATATTTATTGAGCATTTATTGGGTATTGGTTACTCTGGTAGGAGTTCGGGATATTATAATTAAAAAAACACCATGTCTGCCTTTAAGGTAGAGCAGGACCTAGTGCAAGGAGGGGAATCATAATTATTCTACAGCCAACTGGTCACCACACTAACTGAGGATCAGGTGGAAAGAGTGCTGGGCTTGACTAGCAATGTCTGCCATTAGGGTTGACAGGAATAACACAGTCCATTCATGTATGCTTAATGAACACTACACAAATAAACAAACAGACGCATGAATGCCATCTTTCTGATTGGACTAAAAGCTCCTTTGGGGCAAGTTTCATGCTTATTCTACCTCCATATCCCTCAAAACCTCTAACACAGTTCTCTGTACATAGTAGACATTCATTCTTCTGGGTCCCTGGATGGATTGCTTGAGTTGGTTCCTCACAATATAATTCTGCTGCCCTTTTGAACACCTCACCGATTTTAAACCTTCCCTTTCCAGTGACTCTATCCTCTTTTCCTCTCCTCCTTCTTTCTAAATACAACACAAATTCGTTTCTAGATCCTCAGCTTCTGACAAGGAGAGTCTCCTTTGAACAAATTCAACAAATGTGTTACATACATATGTGTATTTATGACCCTCTGCTACCCACATGTGGAAGGCTTTTTTAAGCCAACTTGTAAACTCTCCCAGACTACATATTCCTGTTCACATTCCCAGTCTCTTAATAAAGCACCATCTAATTCTTTTTCTTTCAAGTAATATAATATGTATATAAAGGACTGGGAGATGCCCTAATTCTACTGTAAGCAGTAAATTTACTTTTATATGGGTTTGAACAATCACATTACAGTCCTCCTTCAGTATCCCCATGGAGGACCAGCTCCAGGAGCCCACCATACACCAAAATCTGCAGATGTTCAAGTCCCTGTGTAAAATGGCGCGGACAATGAATACAGTTGGCCCTCCGAATCTGCAAGTTCCACATCTGAGGATTCAACCGACCTCAGATGCAAGGCTGAATGGAAATTCAACACAGATGGAAATTTCCCAGATGTGAAATCCTCAGATATGGAGAGCTGACTGTAGGTTTACTGGAAGACTCTGCATATAAATGGACCCGTGCAGTTCAAATCCCTGTTGTTCAAGAGTCAGCTCTATTTTCCTAGTCAGTCTAAATCCATGCCATTTTTCTCATCCTTGTTTCTTGATGTTTAAGACACTTCAAATGTATAATCTAAAGTAATGTAATTATTTTTTATTATGCCTTATTCATCTTTGGTGCCTATTTTTCCCACTCCAAACTTTTCAACGTTTCTTTTGGTATCAAATTTAAATTAAGGATATATATAAGACCCTCTCAGATTACTATCCAGCCCATTCTTGAATTGTGGGTCTTAGAAACCTCTACTATGTCTTTTATAAAATGTACTGAACTCAAAATGTTTATCTGGTTCATCTTCTAAGTGATGCTTAGATATCCATTCAAAAGATATACCTCTTTTTACCCAGTCCACACTTTCTTTCTCTCTCTTGTTTTTCTGTGTCTTCTGGGGTTCTGCTATTTCTCTCTGGGATTCTCTGTCTCTCCATACTTTGCTCTCTCTCACACACACATATTCAATATCCAAATTCAGTCTATGTATTTTTGTGATATGCCATTCCTCTGCTACATTTGTTAGAAGTTCTTTTTTCCCCATGGAATCAATTCTAAGGGAAAAGGTGAAAAGGAACCCTGCAGAGTGATCACTGAAGCTTTAAAAAAATCCAAGTCTGGGACTGCCTCTAACCAGCTGCCATGTGATACTGTCTTTGGCTTTCCCATCTATAAAACTGGAGGGTAAAACAAGACCACATCTAACTGTACCTGACATGTGTCAGGCATCAAGCTAAGTGTTGTATGGGATTATCACCTAATGCTCACAACAACTTCACAAAATGGGCACCAGTGTTATCTCCATTCTATCACTGAGGAAAATGAGACTCAGAGAGTAAACTAGCTTTGCAAATGAAAAACCATGAGTCTGAGGCTGGAACTCAGGCAGCCTGAGTCTCAAGTTACATATTTTTTTTGTATCACATTCTCCTATCAATTGATCTCCTATATTTTTAAACAATTTAAAAAATGAAAACATTCAACATGTGATTTTTTTTGTAAATGACAAAATCATACACAGAAATAACGCCCAAATTGTTGAAAAGTGATTTCCTCTTCCAAGGACACCAATAAACCCTACTGCAATCCAATAACTGTGTTCAGGTACACACACATACATGCAGCCAAGCCCGACCTAGATTTATAGGGCCTACAAGGTCTTACTTCTGCAACAGTAGGTTCCTGCTCAACCTCTCTTGCCAGGGAGAGAAGAGAGCTGGACATGCACTCCACCAACCCTAGGGTATTCATCAAGTACACACTCAATGAACATGAAATGAAGTAGAGTGGGGTGGAGTGGAGTAAAGGAGAAGGAAAGGGAAAGGGATGATGGACAGGAAGGAAAGAGGGAGGCAAGGAGGTAGCAGGGGACAGAAGGAAACAGGAGGCTACTGAGGAAGTAAATACCCAGCTGAGAATAGAAGAGCGGGAACCAAGAAACAGAAGGAAGCGGTCAGAGGCATTGTCAGAAAGACAAAAGGGGAGAGAAAACAGGGCCACAGGAGGCAAAAGGTACAATACTTTCGGAAGAGATGGGTAGATTCCAAAGATGACAGCTACTGGTGATGTCTTTTCCTTGCCAGGAACACATGCAAAGGAATGAATTCAGCACCTGGGGCTGTGTCGATAAAGGGCTGCATCCTCAAAATGCCTCCGGGGACCAGGCAAATAGCATAAGTATAAGATCATAGGTGAGAGGATGCTTGAACATCAAGCACAGCATCTATTTAAAGGGGAAAAACCGTGCAGATCAAACAGATAAGCCCAGATTCTGTCCCCACAGACTGGAGCTAACAAATCAATTCAATTCAAATATTTGTGAAACATTTACAATGAATCAGAAACCTTTACTTGAATAGCTGCAAACTTCATCCTTCCAAACCTCTTCCCTCATCTCAGAAAGAAGAGCACAGACATTTCAACATTTGCGAAGAGGAGGCAAGGTTTTATAGGAAGTAACACGACTCGGATTTCTTGGTACTGGGAAAGGAAAACTGACCACCCCACACCTGCCAGAACTTCTTATCTTGGGTGTTGGCAGTGGGCAGGGGTCTCCAAGGCAGGAGCCTACACAGCCCCAAAAGACGTGGCAGAGATACCAACACCTTGGCTACGGTGACTTCTTTGAAGTTAAGTTGTTCATTTTCTCACTTGCTAATGTTGGAACCCTTTAGAGTTTTCCAGTGGAAGGATTGGGGAGCAAAGCAGTATCTGTTTCCTGCATTTTCTTATTATTGATAGAGTGGCTCAAAAATCTAAATCCATCCAAGCTGGCCTCCACCCCCCACCCAACACTCTGCTCTCATAGTGTCCTGCACTCTTTTCACAAAACTTTTCATCATTCATAGTAATATATATTTATTGGTCTTGCTCATTGTCCATTACCTCTACTAAGTTCAGACTCCACGAGGTCAAGGACAGAGATTGCTCTAGATGTGCTCATCACTGAACCTCCTGTATCTGGCACGAGTCAATGTGGGATATATATTTTCTTTGTTGGTGGTTTGCCTGGCAAACAGCAGGAGTCCAACAAATGTTACCTCTTGCTGCTACTTGTGTTGTTACATCAGCACACCTCCAACAGTGCCAGGCAGGAGGAGGAGGGTAGAGAGGGAAGCAACTGGAGAGTTCGAGGCCAAGGTTTTTTCTGGAGCCACCACGCCTCACATATCGTGACTGAGGATGAACTTCCTCTTTTTTTCTAACCCAAACCTGCCCACGACGCTGCTTCATTAAGGCCGAGGCATTATCAAGGTCTATCCTTACAGAGGGTTTGGTTTCAGGGTAGCCTCAGACATCCCCAGTGCCAGACAAGTGCAGAAATTATGTTCCTGTCCCGTCTAACTCACACGTTACCTTGAACGTTTATTACCAGTGGCTGTAACACGCAGTGGTGCTGGCCCATGAGATGAGTTAGGAGCTGATATCCAGCTGGGCCCCTCTCATCAGGCCATGCACCTTAGTGCCGGGCTGTGTCTCCCCAGAAAGGGTGCGCATGTTCTTTTTGCACAAATATGCTCTATGGGCTAGTAACAGCATTGATTTAAAAAAACAACAACAAAAAAAAGGGCAAAATTCAATAGCAAGAGGCAAATGAAACCCAGTGACTTGATAAGATGTATATCACCTCTAGTTTAATATGTCATCTGTTCTAATTAGAAAAAATATTCACTAGGAACTTTTTAAAAAAAATACAGTACCCTGGGACTTCCCTGGTGGCGCAGTGGTTAAGAATCCGCCTGTAATAGAAATTGTATTCAAACAATTTTCTATTTCAAAATACACAGGGCGTGAGAGCTAACAAATTATTACATTTCCATTAAATGCACAGAAACAACAAAGATAACTAAGAAAACACCAAAGCAGCTTTTCCCAAATGGTACTCCGACTCCCCAGGGCAGAATGGTTTCCTTTTAAAAAACCCCCACCTGATGGCAGAGCCACCTGGTACAGGTAATTAATGACATTTTAACAACTGAACTTACTTCTCATTTCCTTTCACAATGGAAAGTGAAGGTGATGAGGGGCAGGAGTCCCCTTGGAACGCAAAAGGCATTTTTACAAGAGCTTCTAAAATCCCATCTCAGTGAGAGAGATGTATTTTCATGCTTAAACAAAACTTAAAATAATAATAATAATAACTAACGTGTGAGTTAGACTGAAAAAACACCTTACGTCTGTGACTCCCAGTCTGGAAGGGTTATGATTAAGCAGCGAGCTGTCAATCACTCTTGTCTCAGCAATCCTGCGACTGAGATGTGGGCTGATATCATGATTTAAATGGGGCTAAACCAGGACACCAATACTAACGGAGTTGAAGCTAGGAGTGCGTCAAAGGAGTACCAGATAAAAACCTAAATATTACCTCTGTCAGGCACTGTCTCCTTGTAGCTGAAAATACCTGAAACTTCTTCAGGAAATCTGAGGCCTTTGGATTTATAATTAAAGGAAAGAAGGTGGAAACTAGAGTCACAAAGTCAATTTCAATGCAGACAAGCTAATTACACTGAGTCAACATCTTCACCTGTAAAATGGGGACAGGAATATCTACGTAATGAGCATATCGTCAAGATAAAGTGATGTAATGTACACAAATATCTTAACAATGTCTGTACATGAGAGACCCTGATTAATATCAATGGAAATAAAAGAATGGCTACCTGTTTATCCTATCTTTTGGACCACTGACTTGGTCAAACATTTTCTTAACCATCACCTCCACCTTGGTATGAATTCCACGTGTGTAGTACTTTCCTATGGTGTAGCTCGATGCTCCTAACAACTTTGTGAGGCAGCAATGATTATACCCATTTTAAAGATAAGAAGACTGAAACTCGGTTCACATTCTTAGTGGCTTAGATCCAAGGTCTTTCACTATAAAACCCAGTTCTCTGCTTAATTATTCCACAGTGGGACAGAAGTTTGGGCTCTATGAAAATTTCACTCTTCAACTGATGAAAAGGAATTCAAGAGTTACATTTATCCAATCCAGAGTCCTGCACCATGAAGAGTGATTGATGTTAAGTATTTGAACACAACATGTGAACCACATAAGTGAGTGACTAGAGGCCAAAGAAAGAGAGTCTGGCATTATGTGGTCATGGCTGAGAAAGGGAGAGCTATATGGAATCCAAGAAACAAAACAAAACCAAAAAAAAAAAGAAGTAAAAAAAGACACCTTCTCTCCTCCTCTAAGAAGATGAGGGAAAACATTTTTCTTGATTTCAACAGTATTTCTTTTTTTTTTTTTTTTTCACTCTTCAAGTGTTTATTCCATAATCAGTTACTGTAGAGGATAGAAACCCAATTGTATATAGGTTGAAAGCAAAAAATATACAATTTCACACATTATATCCAGTTGTCAACCCAGATAGGTATACAGGTACAATACAACATAGAGTAGATGAAGGAAATCTAACAGCCCAGGCTTTACAGCACTGAGGGATCCAAGAAGAACGTCACCACCCATGATAACAAAATTCAAGTGCTTTGAACATCGAACTGGAGGCCTATCCACAGACATCTTTGTTTCACAGGATGAGCCCTGACATGGAGTTCCATGATTCCATAATTTCCAATTCTTTGCTAGCCCTTTCTGTTTGTGGGTAAACTGCTCTCTTCCACCTTTCTTTAAGGCGAGCTCACGTGAGCACTACATGCCAGGTGGGGGAGTCCTGTCAGGAGCCATGGAGGCTTCACCAAGCCCCGTGGACGAGCCAGGCCCACGGTGTGTGGGTAGGACACCGGGGAGGAGAACGAGGAGAGGCTGGACCATCAGGAAGCTGCCTCATCCAAGTTCAGGGTCAGAAGGGCCGTCACCTGCCTGACCCCACCCAAGGAAGGATGGAGGAGGCTGACTGCCGACCACACAGCCTAGCCTGAGCAGGGCAGCTGCCTCTCCATCCTTCCATCTGTAACACCTGTCATCCTTCGCAGGCCTCCCTCTGCCTCAAGGTGAGTTCACTTAAAGACTGAATGTGAAAGCGTGAGTTTGGGACATAAGTTGCCAGAGCCTGCAGGGCCACAGTTAGAGAGTCTGGTCCCAGGAGGCGGCTGTTACTGCACTCTGGACAGCACAGCAGTGAGGAACGCGGCCCACTGTTGCCAGAACTTTTTCTCCAGAAAAGCTGAAAATCCAGATTCATATTTATGAGCCCCGATTCCTAAAGGATGCAGTTTATTCACATTCTGGCAAAAACATGAACCGCAGGCTCAGCGGCCATGGCTCACAGGCCCAGCCGCTCCGTGGTATGTGGGATCTTCCCGGACCGGGGCACGAACCCATGTCCCCTGCATTGGCAGGCGGACTCTCAACCACTGCGCCACCAGGGAAGCCCGGCAAAAACATTTTTAAGAATAAAATAAGTGGGTAAAAATAAGAGCCAACTGGGCAGACCATAGACCCCCGCATCCTGCCCGCTTCCTGTCATTTCCACATCAAATCTCTCTGAGGCATGTGAATCAGAACTCCTGGGGTCTTAGCTGTTCACAGGACACTTTCTGGATTTTCATTAAGCCCAGAAGACAGTACTCTGCCTCCATTCTTGTTCTTTGGAATTTTTCAGTCTTAAAGGAAACTCAAATTGGGGCACCCTTCTCTCACGTTAAAATATTCCAATCACATGTATATTACGAAGATAGCACCTCATCAAACTGAGGGAGGGGGCTGCTGACAAATGGGGGTAGCAGAGAATTCTGAAAAACCAAAGTAATAAGAGAAAAGCTGAGCTGTTTTCTTCCAGTGTCTCTGATACCCACACGTGGCAGCTCCTCCATCCTCAGGCAGCTGACAGGCCTGACTCCCAGCCTCCTCGACGTTCACCACTTGATGTCTCGGCTGTTAGCAGGATGCCCTGGGCCCTGGTATGCGGTATGCAGGGCTTCCTGGACTCGGGGGGAGTCGATGCCATCCAGCCATTCCTGGTACAGCTCCTGCACATGGGCACTGGTCTCTGGGAGCCGCACGGGGATGTCAGCGTAGATGCCTTTCATCTTCTGCAGCAGGGCCTTGTCCACGCACCCATCCTCGGTCTGGGCTTGGCCTCTGCCGTTAAGGCACCCCCCGGCACAGGCGAGGACCTCCACAAAGTGGTACGGGAACTTGCCCTTCTTCAGCTTTAGGACCACGTCCTGGATGTTTCGAAAGCCATAAGCAGCAGCAAAGCGCAAGAGAACCTCCCCGCTCTTCTCGAGGGTGACCTCCTGGAAGTCTTTGTTCAGAGTGTCCAGAGCAGCGTCTCTCACCGAGAGGTCACTTTGTTCCATCATCTGAGTGATTTCACCTGAGGTTAGCACGCAGTCAGTGCCCCGGGAACCCCTCGAGGCTGTGAGAACATCTTCCTGAAGGGCCTCCAGCTTCTTGTCATAGCAAGGGGCCACGATGACATGGAAAATCTTGTCTGGGGACAGGTTCTGCCGTCTGGCAAAGTAGTCCTTCACCAGGGATCCCATAATCTGCTGGGGAGACTTGGCAGTGCAGAGGTGGGGGGTGACAGGGTGACCTAGCACCCGCTCAGCATATCGGACCCAGCCTGAGGAGGGAAGGGCCCCGTGTCAGCTCCTCGTGGCTGCCTCACCCGGCGTAGAGCAGGATACGTCTTCTTTCAGGAGTGCGTGACAGGCTCCCTCTGACCAGGCCGCCTCTCCTCAGCGGCTTGGCCACGGGAATCCCAGGTGCGTTTGCCATAAGACCGGAGGGTGCCGGGAATGCGCGCCTCCCTCGGCCCCAGACCAGAGAGAACAGAGCAAGAGGAAGGTAAGAGCTGGGGTAGCAGGTCTCCCCAAATCGAGAACAAGCCTTGGAGGAGCAGCTACGAGGTGGCGGCCTGGGCGGCTTGGTTCCAGCTCCACCTTGCCAGCTACAAAGTTGTTCTCATAGCCAGGATGGGTGGCCACAGCTCAGACAGGAGCCAATGGTCACCAGGCCTACCCAGCTTCACTCACCTATTGGAAATCAACAGCCCAGTAATTGCCCACTTTTAGGACAATGAAATATGAGAAACCCACACTCCCCAAGCAACATACAACAAGCAGCACAACCTGCAGCGTGCCCATGGCGTGCCCAGCACAGTCCTTAGCATTTCCCCTGAGTCGCTGACTCCCACAATGCCTTGTGAGTGCACCGCCGCTTCCACAGATTCCGGGGTGGACTGCAGGTCAGAAAGGTCAGCGGACCAAACAGCCAGCAGCTCAACCTGCAGGAGCAACAGCCTGCTCCCTTCTCCCGCTGGGCACGACCAGTACAGCACTTCCTCCCTTCCCTTATGCATCATCTTTAAACATTTTCTTATTCCAAAACTTTCTATTTCAGGACAGGCAGAGGTCAGCATGGGTAACGTGGGCTCTTCCTCACTGTGCTGGCGGAATCGACGCACAAATTCTTTTTGACTCTCCAGGATGCTGAAATCTGCAGCGATTGTTGTATCGAAGACATAATGCACCCCAAGACTTTTGAGGAAGCCACAGAGTCTTCTGGATGCATCAGTCACACTGAGGCTGAATTTCGCAGCAAAATAAGGCAGAGACTGAGGACATACCGACACTGCCAGCACCCTGTGCTCTGAGGCATCACATTTCTCTCCATTCTCGTGGGCTGGACTTGGTACATCGACTGATGCATTCTCTTGGTCATCGGTTTTTGTTTTTTTACTACATTCCTTCCGCGTGCAGTGCTCACACTTCATCTCAACAGTATTTCTTGTAGAGAGAAATTTTCTCATCTAATGGACAAACCAGCAAGTTCAAACTAGCTGACAGCAACCCTTTGCCCCAAGGTGCCTTTCACTGAGTAACTTTCCTACATGCCTTTCCTCAGTGCATTCTTGTGAAAAACTTTAAGAGTCAGGCTTGGCAATCTCCAAGTTTTGGATAGAGACTGAGGCTCAGAGGAGGTGAGTGGTTTTATCTGTCAGAGTTGAGCTGCTCAAAACAGAGATAAAACAAGGTGATGGGTTACCTCAAAGTCACTGGAAAGGCTGGAAGTGTGGGCTCTGGAAGACATCCAAAATGACTAATGAGCAGTGCTGTTACTTCTGCGACCATTAGGAAGATGGAAAATCAGGAAGCCACTGACAGAACCACTGACATCAGAAATATATCGCCAGTATCGTGAACAGGGTTCAGAAAGCTGCTGTCATCAACACATCTGGATTTATGAGAAAACCATATCGGCAAAGAAATAGATGCCCCATGCTTTGCTTTTCAATGACCCCGAAGTTAGAGACTGGATGCTGAAAACACTGCTGCCAAAAACCCAATGTTTCCCCCAATGTTCTAGCCAGCAGAAACTGGAGAACAGAAGAAGATGGCCTCATCGTACAACTCAATATCAAAAAAACAAAATAACCCAATTAAAAAAAAAAAGGTAAAGAACCTGAATAGACAGTTTTCCAAAGAAGACATACAAATGGCCAACAGGTACATGAAGAGGTGCTCAATGTCACTAATAATCAACAAAATGTAATCAAAACCACAGTGACATATCACCCCACACCTAACTTATACACACTACTGTTTATAAAACAGATAACCAACAAGGACCTACTGCATAGCCCAGGGAACTATACTCAATATTTTGTAATAACCTATAAAGGAAAAGAATCTGAAAAAATATATATATTTATGTGTAACTGAATCACTTTGCTGTATACCTGAAACGAACACAATATTATAAATCAACTATACTTCAATAAAAACAAAAACAAACAAAAAAAAGCATGGAAATGGAAAAGTAAAACAAAACAAAAAGACAAGAGATAAATGCTCACAAAGATGTGGAGAAAAGCAAAGCCTGTTTGTACACTGTGATTGGGAATGTAAACTGGTGTAACACTATGGAAAACAGTATGGAGTTTCCTCAAGAAATTAAGAATAGAACTACCATATGATCCAGCAATCCTACTTCTGGACATTTATCTCAGGGAAACAAAATCACTATCTCAAATAGCTACCTGTACTCCCATAATCACTGCAGCATTATTCACAATACCCAAGGTATGCAAACAACCTAAGTGTCTGAACAGATGAATGGATCAAGGAAATGTGGTATATATATACAACAGAGTATCAATAAACTTTAAAAAAGAAAAAAATCCTGTCATTTGTAACAACATGGATCAACCTGGAGAGATTATACTAAGTGAAATCAGACAGAGAAAGACAAGTACTGCATGGTTCCACTTATATGTGGAATCTTAAAAAAAAAAAAAAAAAAAAGCTAAACTCATAGAAACACAATACAAAAGTAGTTGTCAGGGACTGAGGTGTGAGGAGGAAGAGGGAGAGGTTTAAAATAGTACAAACTTTCAGTTACAAATGAATAAGTTCTGAGGATCTACTATGTAACATGGTGCTTATAGTTAAAGACAGCAATCGTTGTATAATTCAAATTTTTTTAAGAAAGTAGAACTTAAATGTTCCCCACACCCACTCCGCAAAAAAAAGAAGTAAAGAAAAAAAAAAAAGAGGCCTCAGACTCAATTCTGCCTTTGAAGACACAAGCAAATTTTTCTAACTGGCAAAAAAGGGATCATATTCAGAACCCTGTCTGGAAGGGAGACAGGGGAATGTAGCTATTGGCTTTCCTGTTTTTCAGTAGAGGAAGGCACAAGACAAGGAGGTTAGAAAGGCTCCTTGGAGGTCAATCACCATACCTACTCCAGCAAGCATGACATCCAATAGGCAGCTCAGAATGAAAGGTTATGAGAACCAAAAAACAGGCAAGACCAAGTGTATGGCTAAATGCATGGAGACATGACAGACAGTGGATTAACTGGAGAGCTAAAAAGGATTTAGAACAACTAAAGTGAGGGTCCATTTGGGAACACGGCAAGGGATCAAGCAGGAGAGGCATAAAAAGGGCCAGAGGATGAAGAGCCGATCACCTCAGCTAACCAGCATCCTCAGCCTAAGCTAGACATCCCTCTTGAGCTTCCAAGAACCCTTGAACAATCCTCAGCTACTGCAATTATCACATGGAATTGCAACTACTCATTTTCTTGTCTTCTGTACTAATCCCCTTAAGAACGAGGGCGGGAGGTCAAGGGCAGGGAGGAACTATGTCATTTTTGTATCTCCAGAACACAGCATAGTTCTTGGCATGTAACAAATGCTCAGTAATTATTTGTTGTAGAGAATTACATCCTAGCTAAAGTTCTTTCCAGAATGCACATCCAATTGATTAAAATATAATCAGTCATCCACTTAGAAAAAATATTCCCCCTACCTTAAATACCTTTCATTATAAACAAAAAATTGGTTAATTGCAGATTATAGATCGGTAACACAATTAAAAATACATCCCTATAGTTTATTTTTGTGCATTTAGTAGTAGACAACTGTTTTTGTTAACTGAGCAACCATTCCTGCATTCTGGTAATAGCACTTCTATTTTCCTATAGGGAAGCACAGTTACTTCCCTCACAGGAAGGAATTCATGTGAGGGGCTTGACCTCAGCTCTGGGGTTTCAGGTGGGCGCATGATCTGGATGGACCAATGAGAGTTCTCTGTGGGATTCTAGCAATGAATCGTGAGTAAAGATTCTTTTTTTCTGCTGAGATTGCTGCTACTGGTAAGATGACAGCCTCAGGCTGCCCACGGCCACTACAAGAAACAAGGTATCCAACCAAGAAAGTAGCCAACATAACAGAATCAGAGCTCCAAAATGGAGAGATAAAGATTCTTAACAAAATCAAATTAGCTACCAGGATCTAGGGTGCCAAGCTACCACTGATCAATAAATTTCTTTTACGGGGTAAAGAAGTCACATATGGTTGCTGTCTTGTGCCACCAAAAGGAACTCACAGTTTTTCATTTACCATAGTTATACTATTAGTTGAAGAAATGGCAATTACTAAAAGGAGTTGAAGAATGGAACCCAGTTTTGGGGACGTCAATCTGTCAGTGACCTACCAAGCGGTCATTCCAAGGGGAGACAACTGGGAGACACTCAATCATCACTTGGCCCTCTTAAGAGAATTAAGGAAATACCACAAGAAGCCCTTTACTTGTCTCTATGCACAGATAACTGATTAACAGAAAAATGATCATTACTAAAATGGCTTCAGAGACTTTCAGGGTTGTGAAATTACAAATGATTCGAAGAAAAAGTGATTACTTCAAGTTTCTCTGAAAGATGTTACTTGTATAGTAACTAATGAATTGAAACAGCATGATACCCATTAAAAAAAATCATTGCAGACTTTCCAAATAATTTAGCCAAATGTGATACTAAAAGATCAAAGCAAGAAAGCCTCATCGCTAAAATTATATAAATACAAAATCAGCCAGTAAACAAACACATGAAGAGCCGCTCTCATCTAAAATGGCCTTTGCTTGTCATTCAAACTCATATAAAATTCCTAAAATCTGTCAGTGTAGTAGTTTCTAAGTGATATATCAACAAATATATTCACTGAGAATACTTATTCTGCCTAGAGCCAATGTTTTTATAAAAACATGCTAAAGAGTCAACTGTTAAGTCAATAAAACGAATGTTTTGAGCAGGTGTTTGGAATTGTGATTTATCCATATTTTCCAGTTTAATTTCCACATTTACCACCAAACTTCTGCAAGAAAACAAAAAGTGTACCTGGAAGTATTATGCTCATCATAAATATGAGGACAGTTGTGCTAAATATATCTGTACTGGTATGGGGGATTCATAAATCATTTTCATTTGCTTAAATCCTTAAAGTTTTCTGTTTAATCCATAGCGATTGGAATGCCAAGTGTCACACAGTTTAAAAGGCATTTTTTAAGCCATTAGCAGCTGACATTTTAATTAGGTACATTTACAAGAGACACAAGAAAACAAAATAGAAGACGAACAAGGAATGAAACCTGACTCAAGGACTCATGAAAGAAGAAAAGAATTACTATCCATTCCTTTTATCATTTTCTTTTAGCACATCAACCTGAAGCAGTGTAACAGTGGTCAAGAATGTGAGATCTAGGGCCTCCCTGGTGGCGCAAGTGGTTGAGAGTCCGCCTGCCGATGCAGGGGATACGGGTTCGTGCCCCGGTCTGGGAGGATCCCATATGCCGCGGAGCGGCTGGGCCCGTGAGCCATGGCCGCTGAGCCTGCGCGTCCGGAGCCTGCGCGTCCGGAGCCTGTGCTCCGCAACGGGGGAGGCCACAACAGTGAGAGGCCCGAATACCGCAAAAAAAAAAAAAAAAAAAAGAATGTGAGATCTAAAGCCAGCCTTCACCAGCTCAAATCATAGCTGTGGCATTTACCACCTGCCAGACCCTGAAAAAGTTACATAAACTGTATTTGTTTCCAAAGGGATAATGCCAGCACATACCTCATAAGGTTGATGTGGGAATGGATTTTGGCATTGCTCAAAAAAACATTCTGTATAGGGCCAGAAGAGGAAAGAAGTGTTCAATAAATGCTGGCTATTACTATATTATTTGTAACCTTGCCTACTAGGTAAACGGAGAATAGTGGCAGGGAATTGTTGTTTCAGATTTTATTTATATAGTTATATTTCTTCTTGCACCAGAAATGATGCAAGACATTAAAAAAACCCAAAATATAAGAGACAACAAAATAGCCCAATGTAAGAATCAAGGTTGGGACTTCCCTGGTGGCACAGTGGTTAAGAATCCGCCTGCCAATGCAGGGGACACGGGTTCGAGCCCTGGTCTGGGAAGATCCCACATGCCGCGGAGCAACTAAGTCCATGCACCACAACTACTGAGCCTGCACTCTGGAGCCCGTGAGCCACAACTACTGAACCTGTGAGCCACAACTACTGAAGCCTGTGCACCTAGAGCCTGTGCACCTAGAGCCCATGCTCCACAACAAGAGAGACCACCACAATGAGAAGCCCATGCACCGCAGTGAAGAGTAGCCCCGGCACTCTGTAACTAGAGAAAGCCTGCACGCAGCAACAAAGACCCAACGCAGCAATGAATGAATGAATGAATGAATGAATGAATAAATAAATAAATAAATAGGTTTTAAAAGAAATCCTTTAAAAAAGAAAAAAAGAATCAAGGTTAAATAAAGAAGTAGAACAAAGGTTATAGACAAAAATAGAGGTAGGAATGAGACAAAGGGTAAGAATCATAGAGCTATGGCTGCTATAATCAACTACAAATTTGTCTTAAGCTTTCTGGCATCCAACAAGTGAGATAATAGAAAAAAATATATGCATATATATTCATATATTCACAATATTCATATAGATTCATATCAATATTCTTATAGATAGATACAAATACATACCTGCCTTGGATTTCTGGCACAGAGCTCCTAAAGCCCTTGTAATTTCCTAAGTGATAAGACCACTAGAAGCATCTTTTGTTTGGTCTTTGTCCAGAACTCCTGACACAGGGCTTCTGAAATGCATGGCATTTCCTGGGTGATAGGAGTGTCTTTTGTTCTAATGGGGTGACTATGGGTGGGCGCCTGGATGACTGCTGGTCACCAGAAAGACCAAGCCATGATTAGAAGCTTAATATTTTTACTGCCCACCCCCAGCCCCTTCTCTTGGGAAGGGACAAATGCTGAAAATGGAGTTAACGATAGATCATGCCTCCCTGAGGAGGCCTCCAGAAAAATCTCCGTAGAATGAGGTCTGGAGAGTTTCCAGGATGGCAAACATCCATGTACCTGGAGGGTGATGCACCCCCAACTCCACAGAGGCAAAAGTTCCTGCACTTGGGAGTCTCCCAGACCTTGCCCTATGTATCTCTTCATCTAGTTGTTCATCTGTACCCTTTACCATATCCTTTAACAAACTGGTAAATAAAAGTAAGTGGTTCCCTGAGCTCTGTGAGCCACTCTAGCAAATTAATGGAATCCAAAGTGGGAGGAGGTCATGGGAACCTCTGGTTTTTTGCCAAGTCAGGAAGAAACTGTGGGTAACCTGGGGACCTACTACTTGAGATTGGCATGTGAAGTGGGAGGGGGCAGTCTTACGGGACTGAGCCTGTAACCTGTGGGATCCAACACTATCTCCAGGTAGACAGCGTCAGAACTGAGTTAAATTGTAGGACACTCAGCTCACGTCGCAGAGGATTGCTTGGTGGGGGAAAATCTCCACACATTTTGGTGACAAGAAGTGTTGGAAGTAAAGTGTTGAGTGTGATACTAGAGCGAGGAGTAAAGGAGAGACAAAGGAAGGAGGACTGGGCTTTTCTAACTTATAACATGAGAAAGAAAACTGGGTCTGCAGCCAACTTTCAGTACCCATGAACTTAAAATACACTAAATATCCAGGAAGAATGTACTGATTTTGTGAGAAACAGTGAACATACAGACCTAATGCCAACAAATGTAAGGTATCTCTGGGGGGCACATAATTAATAACCATGGTAATAACATTGTTGGCCTCAATTCTTTACCCATCTCTGCATCCATATCAGTACCACCACCTCTGGGTCCACATGTAGTCCCTGCACTTTGACTTTGAACTTGGTTCTAAGATTTTCTTTGGCCTTAACATATGGGTGGAAATTGTAGTATGTACTGACTAATTTCCAGTTCTTGGCCTTAAACGGTCTCAAGTATTTCTGCCTGCCCTAATGTATCTCTGCCAAAGCATGAGACATAAATGACAGGGCTAGTCTGGCTGCTAGTCTAAGGAAGATGAAAGACAGGAAGCAGAATCAGATCATGCAGTGTGAAGAAGAGTCACCACTGTGCTGAGCCCAGCCTATATAAGCCAAACCACAGATAATTCACAAAGACAAAAGGAATAAGAAATGATTGTTGTTTTAAATCTCTGAGTTTTGGGGTGATTTGTTATGCAGCAATGGCAAACTGATAGAATAACCAAATAATGACAGTTCTTTAGGCAGTGTATGCACTGGCAACTATAAGCCAAAAATATGTATTCTAAATGGATTACCATGCCCAGATAAAAAGCAGCATAAAGCATATCAGCACATATCCTCATAGCTTCAATTTATAAATGGACGACCCTCACTATTATGATTTCTGACACCCATAATAATGAACATAAATAAAATAAAATTTCTGTTTATTGCTCACCATACTAAATGAAAGTGCCCAGATAGCCACCAAAACTGAACGACAGGGTTGAGATAATTAGTCTCTAAATTCATAAGCAAAATTCACTGGAGGGTGGGATATGACAGGGGAGTAGGTTATATGTTTAAGAGATAGGCCAAAAAAAAAAAAAAAAAGAGAGATAGGCCAACAGCTTCCAAAGAAGCACAGGGCATGACAAGTGGGCCCTGTGCCTGGCCCTCAGGAGAGATGCCATGTATATGAAGATGTTGGACAGAAAAATCTAAATCTCCAAATACATGCCTATTTTAAAGTCAGGGAGACGCAAGAGGGAAGGGATGTGGGAACAGATGTATATGTATGACTGATTCACTTTGTTATAAAGCAGAAACTAATAAAAAAAAAAAAGTCACAAGGACACATGTTCCAAACAGTTGTGTAGATCCAAGATGAGGTGGTGTCTCACATGGGCAGCTTTATCCAGAGTGCACAGAATAAATGGAGCAGTAGGGATTTAGTTAGTTAACCATAGCTTATGATTCTCATGAGCAAGGCTGGTAACTATATAATAACAATAAAAATAGCTAACACCTATTCATCAGTATGGATGTGCAAGAAAATGTGCTAAGCACTAGGCAGGAATTATTCCATTCAATTCATGTAACACTCATAATAACCCAGGAAGATGGGTATTTTTTACTCTCTTCTTCAACCCATTTGCCCTTTGCTTTCACAGTTTTTATAGACAGGTACCCTGAAGTGACTTATGGTTACATAGACACTCCTTGTCTAAGAGGAGATAGCAGGCAAAATTCAGACAGATATACTTGATTACCATTTGCTTTATATAAGGCTTGAACATTATCTGGGTTGATTGACATTTTAATTTTTTCTTAAACATAAAGCTTCCCTAATTTCAACTGGTCTGTAAAAATATTTTGCCAAACGGAAATCACTTTGTAAATGGAAAGAAGTGTGATACACTGTGAACATCGTCCAAGTGGTTTAGAGAGAAAACCTCAATTCCAATGATATTATTTTAGAATATCCCACTGATCCAGGTTGTCTCAAAGAATTATGGTCCAATTGCCCAACATTATCCTTTAATTAACTCTGACACATAGGGAATCCTATTCCTATGTTCTCATTGTCAGATGGACAACCTACAATGTTTTCCTCCCCTGAATTACCTTCTATTGAAAATAATCCACAAACTTCAGTGCTATGGGAAATTGTATTGTTGAACATGTAAGGTTTTTTGTCTAATTTCTCTTAAAATTTGTTTCTTCTTTTGGCAATTAAACAGATGACAGATTTTGCACCCATATTGTATGTAAATTATGTACAAGTTTCACCGCTTGGGCTTGCATAGTATCTAATAATTTTCAAACAATGGCATGTGGGACACATGATAATAACCAGCCATAAATCATTAGAAATTAAATTCAAACCAAGTGAACACTGGATATAAGCATTTCTTATGCATTTTGCTTCAAATTTAACTCAGATGACTAAAAGCAGAACTGTGGGACTATTTTAAGGAACTAAATCCCTGAAAGTTTTTTGAGATGTGCATTCTGTTCCACAATATTCACCAATTATCAGAAACTGAAGCAAACTTAGAATTCACACATGCAAAGTGATAAAAGAGATGGGCCTACTTGACATAGCAGTTTGATTCAACCGATTATTACTGGCCCAACGTGCAACTTCTTAACCACACTCATCCTGGTCAAATTTATTTCAGAAACGAAATAATAGTCATTATTATCTCAGAAGTCCCTGTTGCCCAGGTATTTCCCTAAAAGGTTATTAACCTCACACTGTAACCACTGATTCACAAGGCAAAATTTTTTGTTCCTTCCCTTTGCTGTTTAAAGGTTCCCCAAAGACAGTGAATCTATCAGATTGTTATAATAAGCCATCAAAAAGTTCTAGAAATTTTGTAGTACTTCTTTCAGATATTTTGTAAACCCAACAGAAGTATGCAGTTTTTTGTTTTGTTTTGTTTTTTTAGTGTGCAGCTTTTTAACCAAAAGCTGTATTGGTTTTATCTTCTACGTAAAAATAAAAGAAAGATGTTTATCATAACAGCAAAAAAAAATAATTTGGCTAAGCCATAATTTGGGTGGCTACATATTACATGTGATGGTAAATCAACTCAAACTAACTTAAGTAAAATAAAGGTGGGCTGGGGAGATAGGGAGCTAATTAGCTCACATGACAAGAGGTCATGTGATTTTATTTAAGGTGGGCCCAGGCAGTGGTGTTTGGGAAATGTTTAACAATATATTCTTTCTTTTCTTTTCTTTCTTTTCTTTTCTTGCTTCCTCCATTCCTTTCTCTCTTTCTCTCTCTCTCTCTTTCTTTCCTAATACAGGCGAGCTGACTTGTGGCATTTGCCAATTTCAAGCTACCACCACGTCATCAACCAGCTCACAAAATTCCTGAAAATGTAACAGAAGGTCCTTGTGCACTGCTATGAGCTAGCTCCAGTACACCACTATCCAGGTACTCAAATGGTATCATAACTATCCCCATGTCCCCACCTCCCCCTCCCCTTTCTGCTTTGCTCCATCTGATTTCATTCTCAGGTTCATTACATGGTGGCAAAGATGACAGCAGGGGAATGTGGTCAGAAGGGCTCTAAATAACTTGGCTTCTCAACCTAAGTGTCCACTGACAGATGAATGGATAAAGAAGATGTGGCACATATATACAATGGAATATTACTCAGACATAAAAAGAAACGAAATTGAGTTATTTGTAGTGAGGTGGATGGATCTAGAGTCGGTCATACAGAGTGAAGTAAGTCAGAAAGAGAAAAACAAATACCGTCTACTAACACATATATGTGGAATCTAAAAAAAAATGGTTCTGAAGAACCTAGGGGCAGGACAGGAATAAAGACGCAGACGTAGAGAATGGACTTGAGGTCACAGGGAAAGGGAAGGGTAAGCTGGGATGAAGTGAGAGAGTGGCATGGACATATATATACTACCAAACGTAAAATAGATAGCTAGTGGGAAGCAGCCGCATAGCACAGGGAAATCAGCTCGGTGCTTTGTGACCACCTAGAGGGGTGGGATAGGGAGGGTGGGAGGGAGACGCAAGAGGGAGAAGATATGGGGATATATGTATACATACAGCTGATTTATTTTGTTATACAGCAGAAACTAACACACCATTGTAGAGCAATTATACTCCAATAAAGATGTTAAATAAATAAATAAATAACTTGGCTTCTGATCTGCCCTCTTAGAACCAAACACTATGGCCAAGGAATAAAATATTCTGATCACCCAGTTTTAGAGCTAAAGAGAATGGGGAAAGCTACCTTCAAATCATTTGTATTAAGCAGAATTCATCTGAAATGGGAAAAGATTAGTACTAAGAAACTCTGTGCAGATGACTATCATGAGGACCATCTAAGTTTCAACAGGTCTAAGATTAAATCTACAGCAATGTTTATTCCATTTCTGGGTATGTAAAACAGAATTCTCTACCATGTGTCCACTTTTGATGGAAATTTGGGGTAAGAGCTTAAGATCCAAGAAAATGAGATGGGTCTTGAAGAAAGATATGCTTCTGCAACATAAAGAAGATGTCTTCAGTCATGGATAGATTCAAAATGTGAAGACACATAATTGCTGCATAAATTTATTAATAGAAGTGCTAATCCCATAAATTGTACACCTCTATTTGGACAATCTTTTATTTTTCTTTCAAATGAGGAAGGAAAAATAAAGGAGCAGAACTGGTAATATTGCTTGCAACTAAATTGGATTTTCCGCCAGAGAAAGCTGTTTAGAAAAAGCTATTTGAGAAAGCAGAATAGTACTCACAAAAAGGTATTAATGAGCCCAACCAGGAGGAAAAAACCTCCAACAAAACAAACAAATGCTTGCAAAACCTCTTTCAGGACTGGAAGCTAAAGGAATGATTTGAAGTCTCTATCTTTGCAGAAACAATCTCACCAGCCAGCCAAGTAAAGCGGGTTGAATTTTACGAATAAAAACTCTTAACTTATAACTACAAGTCTCACCAATGATTCAAGAGACAAGACCTCAGCAGCTCTGGGCTTAGAAGGAAACTAATATATCCTGCCCTCAAACTGGGAGGCACTGGGGCTCCCCTCGTGGCGCAGTGGTTGAGAGTCCACCTGCCGATGCAGGGGACACGGGTTGGGGCCCCGGTCCGGGAGAAGCCCACATGCCGCGGAGTAGCTGGGCCCGTGAGCCATGGCCGCTGGCCATTAAGTCAAATCCAAGACAAGAAAGATCACGTGAAGCCTGTGGCTTTATCCTGGATAGCTCTTTTACTGCTTGTCCACAGAGTTTCATTTTGTTTGAAATCTTATTTATTTATTCTTGTTTATTTGTTAACAACAGAACAAGAACAACAAAACGATGGCAGGAAAACAGCAAAGAAAACTTGAGCTTTTCCCCCAAGAACGGAGGAGTAGAGTTAGGCCACCTTCCCACTGATCCTCTGTGCCACTACATCCAGTCAGCCACCAGAACACGCCTGCTATAGCTTAATGTGCTGCGGGAGGGATGGAGCAATTGCGAACTGACATCCGGAATGCTCATTATTAGTTAAACAAATCCAGGCCCATTTATTAATTTTTTCAAGTCTATCACCGTGGTGCTGGAGTGCTTAGCCAGTCCACTATTAGGAAGGTGGAAAAGAGGACTGGAAGGCTCTGATTAACTCAACTGTCACCAAGTGTTTTCACTGATAAAGAGGCTTCCCTGTAGGAATTTAATACTAAAACTATCCCTTGTACGTGGTGTGCCAGATTAACAGAGGCAGCAAAAGGGACACGTGGTGCTCGCTGTGACTAAGAGGAGGACCTTAAGATAGCAACATTTCACTGCCAGTGACGAGATGGTCATGTTACAAACCATAAAATAAACTTCTACCTTCAATTACAATGGCACCCTAGAAAAATGTTAAATGCCAGTTCTCTCATCAATATACTATTATATTACTATGTGTATTAATAAACCCAAGGTCCCGTACTGTGCATGCTATATGGATAAATACATGGCCTACAGGAAAAGTATGTTAAATGTAATAATAGTTTCAACAGATCAGCAATGAGGCAATTGCTTCAAGATAGGAAAAAATAAACATTTCCTAGCATTACTGAGTGAGAAACAGATATGGTATGTGGGACAGATGAGGAGGAGCTGCAGCGTATTTCATTTTTATCCTCTTAAATTACACTTGGCCTTTCTGTTAGCATTTCACCATTGGACCATTTGCTAATATCGTATATAGTCACAGTAGCATCTTTTACTTAAAACCACAAATATTAGGTGGAAAAATGTGTTCAGGGAGATTTACCAGACTGTTTACATGGGCAAAGTAATCAGACTTGGCATCTGAATTGACAGGTCATACTACGTTGGCTCTAAAGAACACATACCTGTCAGGGTCCCCAGCAGGAAAAGATAACCGAAATCAAGGGTTACCTTTTGCAGAATTAAGACCTTATGATTCTTTTAGAGCCTGAGTTTATAGCCCATGCTCAGAAGAGGAAGATGGGCTATTTAAGTATATTTTCATTTATTCTTGGGTATGGACTGCTTGAATAAAGGTAGAATTTCGCACTTAAAAATAAATTTAACCTTAACAAAGCATAAACATGACCCTAATTTTCACTCTGCCACCTCTTCTTCCCTGTTGCATTCATTAACTACTGTTTCTTGACCTTGGATATGTAACAGTAATCCCTAGAGCGAGCTCTCTTCTACCACCTAGAAAAGGTTCCCTCCACTGTGGAAATGTTTTTATTGTAGTTGTTGACATATGGGGTAAAATATTCTCTTTGGACACAAAAACCTTTTTCAAAACTAGCTCCTTCAAACAACTCACCTAGTAGGATCTTAAAGGTCTGAAACCACTGCTGTGAGAATTAGAATATAGTTAAGTTGCTGTTTCTTTGTCTTCTTCAGCATTTCTCCATTCATTTTCTGGCATCTATGTAATAGGATTTAGAAAGGAGAGCTATGGAAACCGGCTCCATCGATGTCAACTTCCAAGAGGGAATTCTGTATGTGGATCACAATAAACCACTGGAAAGAGAGGATTATTGAATATACTCTTCAACCTGCTGCTTCGGGATCAACATTGATGGGCTCTGTTGAAATCAAAATGCATTTCTTCTACTGTGCTGTTTGGAGAACTACCTATCTCTAAGTTTCATTTCCTTTGTCCCCTATAAGGACAAAGCAAATAAAAAGGACTTGTGGTATTTCAAGCAAAATACCTCTGCCACACTAACTAGGGGTCCAGAGCTGTGTGGTCTCTGGAGGATAGCTCAGAGAGGGCAGGCAGCCTGAGGATGCTACAGTGCTATCACCGTATCACAGTGGTGAACACCTCTTGTTCCCCAGAGTCCCTTCCCCCTTCCTCCAGCAACATGCCTGGCATCAAGTGGGGACTCAATCCTACTCAAAGTCTGTAAGTAGGGCTCCATCCTTAGGGATCAAGAATGTGTCTGATATGCCAATAGGCATATCACAGTCCCCTGGCTGCAGGCACTTGTAGAGAGGTAGACACATTATCCAGTCCATTCCAACCTCAGTGACTCTAAGAAAGTCTATAGGATCTATCATAAAAGAAGTGTATTATTTTCTGTTGGAACTTCTGCAGCCATAATGCAACCACTGGTTAGTCCAGACAACGTTTGAAGGCCTTCAAGCATTTAGTGGGGCTTTAGGAATACAACACTGTAATTTCTCTTTAGGGATAAAATATATTGAAGTCAATCTCTGTTGCCCCTACCCTAACTAGAATATGGCAATGTTTTAAACCATTAGGACGAAACCCAGAAATCTCTACCCTGGCATTTCATCTGGCTTTGGTCATTCTCTCGTACAAATATAATGCTTAACTTAATAATAATAATAAATCAGCATGAACTAATACTTACTTTGCAATGGACTTACAGACTTTCTATAGGCCATAATAGGATAATATGGCAATATTGTATTTTGTCAGGTATAAAGTTGGATGGATTTGTACTGGCATCTTTTCAATGTTTTAGTGGGAATATAATGTATCTAAAGAACTCTGATGCAACAGATTGGACATGAGAGTTATCACAGCTTTGTAATTCTGCCCATCCCCCACATATTTAGTCAGATTTAAGAATAGTATGGTCCTAGTAGCCAAAATTTAGGTTCTAAAGTCAGCATATAAACTATATAATTGTGTAATAGGACTTGATCATATTAGTTCACATTCCTGGATTATATAATATGGTACAATTTCCTCAAAATACATCAAGATTCTGACCACTTCTCACCATCTCCACCAGTAACATTACATCCAAGCTACCATCACCTCTTTTCTGAATTATTCCCAAAGCCTCTAGCCAGCCAGTCTCTCTCCTTCCAAACTTATTTCCATAATCTGTTCTCCACAGAACACCATAAAATTCTTTTTACAATACAAATCAGAGCACACTGCTGCTTAACACTCCCCACTGTCTTCCCATGGCAAACTCCTTATCAGAGCCTACAAGGTCCTCTTGACTTAATTTGGCCAGGCCTATGCATCCAACCTCAATTCCTACCAGTCTCACAAAGCTCCAGCTCCACTGGCTTTCTTCCTGTTCCTTCAGTATCCCAAGCTTTCACACCTGGAGGCCTTTGTACTACTACCTAGAACACTTTTCCCCTTGATCTTTCCAAGGCCTCCCCCTTTGCTTCATTCACTTCAAATACCATATCTTCAAAAACTCATCCCTGAACACTCTATCAAAAACATCATCCCTTCCCAACACTCACTATCCCCTTGTTTTATTTCCTTCATAGGCCATACCACTATCGGCAACTACATTATTTCCTTGTTGATTATCTGCCTTCTCCACTGAAATGTAATCTCTATGGGCACAAGACTTTTTGTCTTATTTGCTGCTGAATCATAGCAAAAAGAATGGAGCCTGGCACATACAAGTTACTCTATAAATACTTGGTGAATGAATGAGTCAATCAATGAATAAATAAATTGTGCCATAATATGATCCAAAGATAAACCAATGTTCAGATACTACTAGATCTATTGACATGGTTAAAGAGGCAACTGTTCTTAACATAGCTTGGTTAACATCAGTGTTCAGTGAAAGGCAAGCATATTTCATATTTAAAAGTTTGTAGGCAAGGTGATTTTATTTTGAGACTGTATAATAGGAAAAAGCATCCCTTAGTTGGTAGGAAGTGTACACACACTCACACATACACGCAAACTGGTTTCTGGTACCTTAAATAATGTGAATACACTCTTAGCTAAAAAAAAAACATTCTTTGGGATATTAGTAATGCAATACCTCAACCCAGAAGGGGAAAAAAAAACCATATTGAGCTTTCTCCAGGAGGGAGAGGAGGTTATAGCCACTTCCAGAAGGGTAAAAGATCAGGGCATGTATACGTAAGATGGGTATGGATTTTTCTGCCCACAGGCAGTTTTCACACAATACACAAACAGAGAATAAACTAACATGCTCCTCATCAAGAGAAGAACCAAAGGGCCTCCCTGGTGGCGCAAGTGGTTGAGAGTCCGCCTACCGATGCAGGGGATACGGGTTCGTGCCCCGGTCTGGGAGGATCCCATATGCCGCGGAGCGGCTGGGCCCGTGAGCCATGGCCGCTGAGCCTGCGCGTCCGGAGCCTGCGCGTCCGGAGCCTGTGCTCCGCAACGGGGGAGGCCACAACAGTGAGAGGCCCGCATACCGCAAAAAAAAAAAAAAAAAAAAAAAGAGAAGAACCAAGAAGTTTCTAAGAATTCCTCTGAACCCAAATGCAGCACAGCAAAAGTAGATTTGAAAAGCTACAAAAGGCAGTTCTTTTAAAAATCTGCCACAACTTCCCACCAACATGGTCTTCTACACATTGCTTTGCCTTCAATCTGTGCTGCACGGGCTTTCCGTACCCCATCAGCAAGGGATGGGAATGCCCAGTAAGTAAGTTTCACTGTTGTCTATGATGAGGCATTATGATTTTTAAAAAATTATTTCCAGTAACTGATATAATATGCAAGTCAACTATACTTCAATTTAAAAATTAAAAAAAAAATCATTTCCAAATGGGCAGTTTAAAACACTGCATCTCACTGCTTTAATGTGGATACCTTTAAGCTGCTTAAGGCACAACTTCAGTATCACTCACGTTCACTTTCAAGTTTAAAAAAAAAAAAAAGCGGGCGGGGGTGGCGTGGATTTCTGAACGCTCCATGGGAAAGCTAGGTGAAATCTTAGATGTCTGGCATAATGAAAAAATAAGAACTGCTACTTCTATTTAGCCAAGAGTCAATCCAGGCTGCCCCTGGGAAGTTCTCTCTCACTGTTACTCTTGCTCCTGAGCCAGCATGTGGATAATAACAATATCTAGCATTTGTCTTACAATTTCCCAAGTGCATTTATTTATCCTCCTCGATTATCTGTACAAAAATTCTGTAAGATGTACAACACAGATGTCTGTTTTCCAGGTGAGATTCAGGAAACTGACTTTCCCTTGGTCTCTCAGTTATTAAGTGAGAAAGCCTGGACTAGGACTTGGGTTTCCAATGGCCTGCTGAAAGCTCTTTCCACCGTGCCATATTCCCATATTTCACAGCAAGTGAAAGGACAGTAAGTGCCACAGACAATTCACCATTAAAAAAAAAAAAAAAGTCCCAGTTTTCCCAGCGCTAATCCTCCACCCCCCACCTGCATGGACTCTCAACTCCAACTAAAATTATCTTCTTGTAACCTCAATGCTACACCCAGCTGAGTCTGCCTGTTTGGTTTCTATGAGGTTTAACAAAAGTGTCAATTATTACATTGAAATTCTATTTTGAGGTTTATTATGAACGTTGGTTTCTATAAAATTCTTACTTAAGAAGTGTTAGAAAACACAGCTCTCACTCAATTGTCAGGAGACACAATACCAAGGGACTTTTTCTGTTCCTTGTCCCCCGTCCCGCCTCGTCTCAGGGACACCAATCCAGACTCAATTAAATTCAGCAATATCCTAAGGCCAAGTTTCTGGAATAGAAACGCCGAGGGCACAGAATGACTGGAGGGTAACTTTTAGGTCAGCATTTTATCATTCTGTCCTAGACCCCGGGGGTTAAACTCTGCACGGAAAGATTACGGAGCTTCAACAGTAATTCACCTTCCCCAGGTTCTTCCAGCCCAAACCAGGATCCAGTTAACCATCCAGCAACTATTTACTTCCGGTCTCCATTGCGCTAGGCGCTGGAGGTGCAGTGCTTTGTGACTGCCTGGAGAGGTGGGATAGGGAGGGTGGGAGGGAGGGAGACGCAAGAGGGAAGGGATATGGGAACAGATGTATATGTATAACTGATTCACTTTGTTATAAAGCAGAAACTAATACACCTTTGTGAAGCAATTATACTCCAATAAAGTTGTAAAAAAAAAAAAAAAAGAACAAGGCAGATGCCATTCCTGTTCTCTAGAGATGCCGTACTAGAGAGAAGCAGACAAAAGGCAGATAAACAGAGTGTTATCATCGGCCAAAAGTGCTACAGAGGAAATAAACAGAAGCACTAATGGAGCCTAATGAAGGGAACTTCTTTGGTTACGGTGGCCAAGGCAGGGCTCCCTGGGGAGATGAGTCAGTGACAGAACTGCCATCAAAGAGCTGTCCTTCCTTGACCCACACTCACCTCATTCCCTATTCCTTCCCTTAGTAGTTGGCTGATGAACAGGGCAAAGACCCAACAGACCACGGTGGGATGGTACCAGGCTTACCAAAAAGTCCGCTTTAGAAATCAGTCATGAAGGGTTATTCCAGTTTAAAATAAAATCAACATAGAAGAACCGGGAATTCCAGTTGGTACAAAAATGGCCTTTATATCCCATCAAGGAATCATTTCTCTAAGATGACAAGAAGTATATTGCCAATAAATCCACAATTCTGTTTCCAATTAATGCAAACTTATAGTAGTCCAAGCTGTTATTAGATTTCAATTAATAACCTGTGATGCCTCATTAATGCAAATATGCTCCTAGTTGGGCTAAACCTTCATTAAGTGAAATGGATCTGATGACATGACTGTTTCATATGATAATGGAACTATGATTAAAAGGCACAATTAATCATCATCTGCTACGAAATGCTCTCTATGACACTTACTTATTCCTATATGAAACATGTGCTTCTTTGAAAAGTCAATTTATATTTAAACTATTCAGTGGTGGAAAGAAAAGCAGAAACATCCCCCTGAAATATTTCCAACAGTGGCAGAGAATCCCAGATACAAGTCAGGTTCTTCAAGAATAAGAAAGGCTCTGTGGTCTTGTGGTCTGTTCCCATTCCCCGTTTCATATAATATGTTGTGTTAAAGTGTAAAGCTGCAAATCTCAGTCCTACAACTGGATAACAGTGCTTTTTAGTTCTCTTGACTGTGTGTGTTCCCATTCCTTAAATCCTGAATTGCTCCACCTGCAGCTTCAAGCCAGCCACAGATCCTGAGTCAAACGAGGCAAAAGCAGGACACCATCCCCACCACGCCCTACATCCACCACCACCCCACACGGGAAGTCAGACATGAAACAAAACTGCCTACAACAGACTGTTACTACTTCCGGCCCAGCATCCTTTCCCAGTACTGACAATAACACTCTGTTTTTCCTTTGCAGAACTGCTCCTCTCTTATACCTGTCGTGGTCCTGATTAGGTGGTCAAATACAACTCTTCTCTCACACAGGCCGACGAGAGGGTCATGGCCAGGCTGGGCCATCAAAATCCCCCAATGCTCAGCAAAGTAACTGATCCAGGTGTGGCCTCTTGAATCTAGCAGAGCCTCTCGGGTCTTTCTTTGGATTCCTTCAACACTCATAACATGGACCATTTTCACTACATGCTGTAGCTTTAGTTTGTTGTCTGTGATTTTTGTGGAATCCCAGAAATGAAAGGTAAGCAATTTACTAGGGCCACCTGTCCCATCCCAACCACAACCCAGGTAAAGTCCATCCCCTCTTATGCTTCCTCTCTGTCGCTTATGGCCAAGAGACTTAAAGTGTGCAAAAGCCACACATTGCTCCCTCTTAAGTAAATAGAAGCTTTAAATATCTATTGAGATTTCTTTTTAATTGTTTCTTAGTAACCATCATAAGGTTAGAACTATTTTCTAGATTAAAAAGTAACATTATAAAAACGATCATTTAGATATTTAAAATTAAGAAACTGTCTTAAAATGGAGTTATTTAAAAATACCCAGTTATTACAGTAGCCTGACATCAGACACATAATCCTAAAAATTAAAAACAACACAAAAAGCTTTATGGATTCTATTACAAAAGTTCAAGTCCATTCCTCTTCAATATTTTGTACAGAATGTATACATTGTGACTGTTTCCTCTTGGCAACGAAAGTACTATTGGGTCTTAATTACTGTACTTTAATATGCTAGAAAAACTACACTTCTTTCCTATAGAGTTACATATTAGATGTATAAGACACAAGCATTAAATATGGCACTTATGATTAAAATGTATCTCTGTACGTAAATAGCTACCCCTTAAGAAATAAATATTGATTTATAAAGTGTACATGGTACAGCAATGGTTTTGAGGCACATGCCAACAATGATTGATGGGTACAGGCTGCTGGAGCGCAGGGCTGAGGATTGTAAGACGGCCTGGGCACCTGGCTGAGAGGAGTACAGTGAGTGATTAGTCATGCCTACCAAGGATGTAGGATTCAGAAGTGGTAGCAGGCACACCAATCGTCTTTTTAATCCCTTGCAGCATGGAAAGGTCCAGTTTTTCTGCCAGCAGGTGCTTGACCTTTGTGAAGTCCCAATTCCCTGGGTCTCGGTCTACTCATCTTTTAAGTGAGGGTTTTGATTAGATGACCTCTGAGGTCCCTTCCAGTTTAAACATTCTATGATATTCTGAGGAAAGAATAATAATAGCCCTTGTGATTAGAAGCCAGATCAGTATGGTGTGTGGTGAGCTAAAGGCAGGCAGCAAAGAGAGCCTGCATGTGAAAGCTCTGAAGAAAAGGGAGAATGAAGAAGGCAAACCTTCACCAAACTGTCCCACAGTAACCCTGGCCTGGAGAAGGAGGCCTAAAGAGCAAACTATTGCCCCATGAATAAATAGTGCTTCATCTTTCCACTTAAATATTTTCAAAAGTTCTTCACAGAATTATTTTGCAAAAGGAACTAAATGTCCATGATTTAAAACAAAACAAAACACAATCTTCTTTACATATATCCTTTCAGATGTCTGTATCTCATAGATGGAAATGCACAAGAGCCTTAGTTAGGATGTTTTCAGCTACAGAACCTAGAAAGTCACTAAAACCCCAAACAGGAAGTACAGACATCAGGCAGGCTCAGTGACTGGCAGTGTCATCCACGGCCCCGGAGCTTATGAGCTCCCTGCTCTACAGACCTGGTGAAGGCTTTGTCCTAAGGCTAGTTCCCCACATGCTGATTAGATG
The DNA here is from genome assembly GCF_025265405.1 of Mesoplodon densirostris. Taxonomy (NCBI): domain Eukaryota; kingdom Metazoa; phylum Chordata; class Mammalia; order Artiodactyla; family Ziphiidae; genus Mesoplodon; species Mesoplodon densirostris. The sequence goes on from NC_082670.1 coordinate 80,573,611, forward strand.
GCTGCCAGGAGTAACTGGTGCCCCGTGTTCCTGTTCAATTCCTAAAACAGACTAGCTTTTCATTCTTAGAAATCCTAGCAAGCTTCTCCTTGCTGCTCCATGACCCAAACTGGTTCAGAGCAGCTCACCTTTGAATCAGTACCTGGCATACTTGATGGAAATACTCTGGGGAGGGAGGAAGGAGGAGGGAGGGAAGGGGAGGGGGGAGGGGAAGAAAGGGCCCCAGACATGTGGGCTGCTGGTCTGACAGCCAGGCCTCAGTGTGAGAAGCTGCCCCGGTGCACACAGCGAGGCCACACTGCTCTCTTGCTGGACATAAGCAACCTCACAGAACACCAGCACCTCAGGAAAGGTCATGCTGAGATCGAGTTAAGTAAGACAAGGCCACTTGACAATTTTGTCTAAGCACAGACAGAAACAAGGTTATTGTACAACCCACAAAACACCCAACATTGCCCTCCCTTGGCTCATATGAGTGACAGGTGCTTCTTCAGGAGTTACAGCTTTAGCCTCACTCTAGCCCACCCTCCCCATAGAGATTTATTGAGACACCCAATTATAGAACTGCCCCCAACTTAGTGACAGCATGCAACCCAGGATGAACCTCATCCCCATGGACCTTCCCTAAATCACCCAATCAAAGCTCAAATCCTTTTTTACCAGGCTCTTGCTTAGACACCCCATGGCTCTCCGTAGTGTGTGTTCTCCCTCCTGCAACAAATAATGAACCCAGCTTTTTCCACTCCAGCTGTGTTCCTGGTGGACTCTAGCTGGAGGACATCAATACTGGTTTTAGACTAATGTTTGCCAAAAGTTTTTATTTTCATTATTACCTCCCTAAGAAGCCTCTTCAGGTATTTTTTTCCTAATCATCCCCACCCCATGAAATATTAATACCATAGATATACAGAATCTCTGTCTATTTACTGTATGTACACCGGTGCTTTACACATACAAAGAGGACTATCCCCTCAACACATGCACATACACATTCATGAACCAATTTTCACATGGTTTAGACTAAATTATGAGGGGTAGAGCAGATGTTAAAGAGTCCATCACAAAAGGTTAAAAAAGCACATACCTTCTCAGCAACATACATTTGTAGGGCAGTAATAGTAACAACAATTACCTTTTTTTTTTTTTTTTTTTTGCGGTACGTGGGCCTCTCACTGTTGTGGCCTCTCCTGTTGCGGAGCACAGGCTCTGGACGCGCAGGCTCAGCGGCCATGGCTCACAGGCCCAGCCACTCCACGGCATGTGGGATCCTCCCGGACCGGGGCACGAACCCGTGTCCCCTGCATCGGCAGGCGGACTTTCAACCACTGCGCCACCAGGGAAGCCCAACAGTTACCATTTTTTAGTGCTTTCTGTACACCAGGCACTACTCTTACGCATCTATTAGTTTTTGCATAGGTTAACTCATTTTATCCATCGAAAGACCTTTGAGATTGGTACCATAATCATCCCAATTTTCAAGCTGATGAAACCGAAGCACAGTTAACTGTCATGCCCCATCACAGCGTTCATAAACAGTAGAGACACCACATGAATGGACTTCAGACTCCAGGGGACATGCTCTTAGCCTTGAGAATATACTGCCCTACACTCAGCAACAGTTCCATAAGTACTTGCTAATGGCCATGAACAAACATACAAGCCAATGTGCATTGTGATTTTCATGACAGTACTTCCAAACACTCATGAACAAGGCAGTGAAATGAACTTGGGATAAGACCTAAAAGCCAGACGTCTGTGATATAGAAAAGCATTTTAGTGGAAATCTTTCAGGGGAGTTTTTCACATTGTGTTGCATGACTGTCAAATGTTTCAGAAAACTAATCCCACTGTGTGTGTGTGTGTGTGTTTGCTTGACCAGAAAATGCCTTGGTTAAGAAAGGGAGGGAGGGAGAGGAGGTTGGGTATTTTTTCCCCTAAAAATTAGAAATTAAAAAGCGATGATGAACCTAGGTGTAAGACGGGAATAAAGACACAGACCTACTAGAGCATGGACTTGAGGATATGGGGAGGGGGAGGGGGAAGCTGTGATGAGGTGAGAGAGTGGCATGGACATATATACTCTACCGAGCGTAAAGTGGATAGCTAGTAGGAAGCAGCCGCATAGCACAGGCAGATCAGCTGGGTGGTTTGTGACGGCCTGGAGGGGTGGGATGGGGAGGGTGGGAGGGAGGGAGACGGAGGAGGGAAGCAAAATGGGAACATGTGTATATGTGTAGCTGATTCACTTTGTTATAAAGCAGAAACTAGCACACCATTGTAAAGCAATTATACTCCAATAAAGATGTTACAAAAAAAGTGATGATGACGTCACACAACTGCCAGGGATGGCAGAGCTCTTCATCTCCACTGGTCGCCACAGTTCCTTGTGCTGTTTTGCTGCTGTACAGTCACAAAGCCTGTCCTCCCAGAGTGCCACTACTTCGTGCACATCTTTGGAGCATTTCTGTTACAGAAGAAACCAGATCTGCAATGTTGGTTTTTCACAACTGTCTTTTTGTTTCCAACAATGCCAGAGAATTCAAGATCCTAAAAAACGTTTCCCTGCTGAGGTCAAGCGAACCACTCCTGAGACTTCCGCTCAAGTCAGAGCCTTTCGTGAAGCTGATTTTACACAATCAGATAGAGAAGGAAAGTGGCTTTTGTGATGAGCATCTGCTGTTTTGTTAAAAATGTGGTTAAGGACATTAACAAAAGTGACATCACCAGCTGTTCTAATGTCAAGCAGTTTAGCTAAACTGTTTTCTATCAAATGACAACATATGACACCCAAATCAATTCCAAACCAATAACACATTGTTACTTGTAAAACAGAGCTGAGGGGAAGGGAGAGGACGAGTGAGCTCCAGAGCAAGAGAACACAGCAGCGGGAGCAACAAAAGTTAATTAAAGCACAGGTTCAAATTTCTCCTGAAGTACGAACAACAAACAATATGATGCTCATCATTTTCACAAATGTTTTTACTTCTGTTTCAAACAAAGCAAAAGGGGACCATTATCCATTCCATATTCTGACACAGAAACATAGCGTTTCTTTCGTAACATGCTTGTAATGGCAAAAAGAGACGACAGTGAGTTTCTGGCCAGTTACAATCTGACTTGGCTCCTGCCCTTGAGCCACATCCCTCCTGAGGGATGGGGCAGTCAGGAGAGCAGAACTGTCTTGTGTGGCTATGTTCAGTTCCTCTATTTTTATCTGCCCATCATTTAAAATTATCAGGCCATTCAAAGGTGGCAGATCAGTAGCACTGCCAACTGTGTTGTCCTTATGGCTGAAAAGTCTGTGGCAGTCGACAGGACGAACACCAGCCCCGTCTTCATCACAGAGCTTGTAAAAGCAAAACTGCCTGCCACGGTCACGGCTACTCCCGAATAAATGTTTAATTTCCATGACTGTGACCAGGACAGGGCCTGAGTTGTGGCCGGTGCTTAGGATTCCATAGGCATTTCGTACGCACAATGATTAATAATGCAATTCACAGATGCCAAGTCCACTAACAAGGCCTGAGCTGGGTCCTGCTTCTGGAAGAGTTGAAGTGGTTTAGTCAACAAAAAAGAAGACACTTCCAAGGGCATCATTCCTCCTGGAAGGGAAACAAAGGGGCATGCTTTGGGGAAAGGAAGCTGGCCAGGAACAGAAGGTGCATTGAGCGTGGAGAGAATTTCAAGATAGGTAACTCAGGAGGGACCTCCATTTGGGAGAAAAGAATCATGCCAGAACCAACAGAAGAGGCAGAAATAAACAAGCAGCTGTGTGCCCCTGTTTCTATTAAATGAAAGGAAGACAGGGCTGAAAGTCACAAACAGCATATGGAGGCACACAAAGAGGGACCACCTGGGAAAAATCAATGTTCATCGGGCGGGCAAGACAGCACCTGCTTCCTCTTGGATCTCACTGTGTAGGTTCAGGGTAGATACGTTCACCCTTAAATCGGCACAAGTGGATGGTGCGTCTCTGCTGAGAATGGAGCAAAGGCCACACTGCCGGTTAACAGCAAGAAGAATGTCAGCCTGATGTTGGAACGAACTTCCAACAGCAAAGCTGCAACACGGCACAGATCACCCAGAGAAATGCATCTGGGAGCATGTTAGGGAAAGATGGGGAGTCCTTGTGTAATGTGAAGAGTCCAGCTCTGTGAAGAGGCGGAGGGACGGGCAGAATGACCTCTTAAAGGTCATTCCAACCCTATTTCTACAGGAAAGAAAAGCTTTTTTGAGGGCAGTGGGTTTTAGATTTCCAATAGAGGGAAGACCATTTTGTAGTATTTTTCAAAATTAGTTTTGTTGGTTTCTAGTAATGTCTAAGGCAGATCTTTTCATTTTACTTTTGAAACCAATCTTTACATTTTTTACAGTCACCTATCTAAATCCTCTGTGTCTGAAAGGATGGAATTTGGACCGAACACCAGAAGTAGTGGTCAGATGTGAACTTTCACATTTGCTTGTTTGTTCCTGGATTCATTTATTCACTCACTTATTTAACCAATTAGAGCCTGCAGTTCAGACTCAGTTTCCCTAAGTATTTATAAAAGAGAATTGCCTTGGGACACAGGAGTGGAAATCTGGCTTTCTCCTCTCTGACTACTTGTTCTGTGCTCTGTGCTTGCTGGCTGCCCTACTATATGCTTACATACATGATTTTATTTCTTTGTGAGATGTGTTTCATTTTTAGCCTCTTATAAAGAGAAACTGTCTAGAAAAGAAATGACAATTAATAAGAGAAGTAGGGATGGGAACCCAGGACTGACTCCAGAGCCAGTCCTGTTGGCCGTTGTATTATATTCCTCCCCGTCGATTTCTAAAAACACACGTCACAATAAACTTCTTTATAAGTAAATTCCTAAGCTAGAATGTTCCCCTGTGGCTTCTCTGGATATTAGGAAACCTGAATTATAATTGGAATTTTCAGCTAAAGTAAATAACTAAACCACAAGATCCTATAGGGTCTTCCCTATGAGGGAAGGACTCAGGCTCACAACAAAGCTGGCGACAGTTTAACGGGGTATAGGACACCTGGTCCTTAATGGCAGGGGTCCCAGAACTTTAAAAAGATCTCAAAAGAGTCCTAGGTTCCTAGGCCATTCTCTTGGTTTTGGATAAGATCCCTTTAGCCTGAGTTGGGACTGAAGATCAGAGGGGAAATTTCTGCAGAAGACACAGTAGAGGAGTTATCTCTATTATTCTCCACACTGCCTCTACAAGTGAGCATTATAATCCTTACATGGAAACAGAGGACGGGTTAGGTCAAGCAATGTGTCCAAACTCAGCCACAGCATAAGAAACAGAACTGGGATTCAAGCCCAGCTGTACCGGGTTGTGAAACATGTGTTCTTTTCTGTGGCAACACATGTTGCTGTGTTACCTCCAGAGGTTGGGTGGTATAAGCCTTTACCACACTAGAGTTCTTGAATTCACCGTAGAGCTCATCTCATAGGACAAGCCTGTGTGACCCTCTGGGGACTCCAAGGCTGCTGCTGGTGGTCCACAGCCTCTACCCACCTAGGCACATTCAATCTGCTCTCTTCATGTTCGCAAAGCCTCTTTCAGTTCCTCCCAGACTCTATGCCCCTTCCTTTGCACGTGTCCTCCTGTCTAGAACTCTTCCTCACCCATCTCCACCACCTTGCTGACTCCTGTCCATCCTTCAGAGCTCCCACAAGGAAGCCTCCTGTCATCCCAGGCCAGTTTTCCAAGCTCCAGAGCAGTTTCCAAGCCTAGGCACTACTTACTGCCAGCTGGGGACAGGCAGTCCTTTGGTGTGGGGTCTATCCTGTGCCTGTGGATTAGCAGCATTCATTAGATGCTAGAAGCACCCACCTCTCAGTTTTAACACCCAAAGAAGTCTCCAGACATTGCCAAATGACCCTGGGAAGCAAAGTCACTTCCAGCCAAGCATCACTGATCTATAGCCTTTTGGAATCACTTTCCTTACCTTTAGAGCATTAGTATGCACTTGCTTATGTGATTATGTGACCATTTCTGCTACTTGACAGTGAGTCCCAAGAAGGCACGGATGGTGTCGGCTTTTTTACCTTTATACACCAAGCATTCAGGGTAGTCCCTGCCTCAAAGCAGGATCCCACGAAAAACAAACACTTTTTGAATTTGTACCTAAACAGGGCTTAGTCGAAAATCACAAACTTAAGTCAGTAATTAATGGACAATTGCTGAAGATTTTTGGAACATAAAAATAATGCCACCATATTTAGTCTCTGGGCAGGATGGATATTAACCAATCAGAACATCAGGAGAAAGAGTGAAAGCGTCGGTAAGAGGTTATTAACAATGCCCCTGACAGCACACAAGGATTACAGAATGACATCCTACCAAAATGTCAGCGGGGCCCTAATTAAAAGAAGAGCCTATTCTTTGGCAAGTGTTCCCTCGCCGCCATGGCATTGCTGGGATGTGGCACATCACACCAACCCGAAAACACACACCACGACCTGGCATCTCTGCCCAGCTGCACCATTGCATGTCTCCCTGATGGAAATGAGAAAATAATGTAACCTCAGTTGACAGGTTTATTAAGACACAGACAACATTACAAAGGCCCTTTTGACATTATAATCTTTAACGCAGTCAGGGGGAGATGTTGACTTGCCATCATTACTGAAAGTAATGGGTCAAAAAAAAATGGTAAGAGAAAAGGAGAGCATTCCTATAAAGCTGTCAAGTTAATTATTTGGCCTACAGGTGTGTTCAGCAATCTTGACTCACTGCCTATGGCGGTGCTTTCCAGCACTGCGTTGTTGTTCTCTTGCCACCCCACTGCACCCCTGCTCTGGGGTAGTTGGATCTAAGGCTACAAGGGCATAGTTAAGGCAGAATGCTATCTTCACCAAGGTTTCTCTTTGCCCAATTATTTTTTCATGCTGGTCCAACTCTTGAGACTTCCCTATCACTCAGTCATGTTGGCCCGCCAAACTCCAATCTTCTAGGACAAATAATCCAGATTAAAAATAAAAAAACCCACAAGGGTGGAGTGCTACACAGGGTCACACAAAAAAAGCAAGTTTTATTCAGGTTGAATTTAAGTTCTTAGGAAGTTTACACCAGCGATCAGAAACCCGTATGTTGTCACAAGTCAGGCAAAGAACCCACATGAGTCAAATAAGCCAGAGAGGAGTGAGAGGGGAGTGGTGGGGACTCTGAAACACAGGGACCAGGGATGGCAGACTGTGAGCTCAGCATTACTAGAAAACCTCACTGAGCAAGGGAAGCTGGTGATGCTCCTGACCTGGGCCCAGGCCCATCTCATGCAGAGAGGATACTCACTTAGTATTGGCTGAATGAATGAATTCCTGTCTGAGGGTCCACCCTGTTATTTCCACGTCCAGAGCTCCATCGCCAGAACACTTTCCAGGTGTCCACTGACTCACTGAGTGCCGTGAATCTCTAGTGCCTGCAGCGCAAATGCCATCTGAACAGTGCTGCCATTTGAATTGAAAAATGAAGCTAAAGGGTGGGTGGGAGGCACTGATGCATGTAGGGGACATGATTAATGTCACTTCCAGAGATGCAGAGCCCATATAGCTCATTGTCATGAGCGATTTTATTTCCAACTAGTTATAGGTGGGCGTTATTCATAGAAACTTGAGAGATCATACAATTTTGCAAGAGACTTGGTAGCCTGTCAGGTCTACAAAATGAAGACCAAAGATATCAAATGAGATTATGATGACGCCTATCTTTGCTCAAATAAAAGAAGGAAAAAAGCACTCCCCCAGCCTCTTCTCCTCTCCTTAAAGAAATTCACCTTTCCCCCCACTTACTATTCACAAGCACTAGAATACAAATGTAAATATAAATATGTTCAGAAACCATAAAATGTATGTTGGTAGAAATTTCAAACAGTATAGAAGAGTTCAATATGAAAAATACAGACCCTACACTACTCAGGGGTGGCCTTGGTGAACAGTTTCAGGGTGTGTATGACATCAATAGGATCAGACTTGCACAAAGGAGCTTACCTTTTCCCTCAACATCTTGGGTATCTTTCTATGTCTATAAATATATATCTACTCTATTCTTTTTATCTACTGCTTAGTAAAAACCCACTTTACCAGCATACAAGGTCAACTTGTCTCAATACTCATCATAGGAAATCTTCTATCATCTGGGCTCTTTCTCATCTCTTCAGTATTACTATACTTAAATCATCAGAATCAACGGAAGTGGCTGACACTGGCTGGTTTTTGTTGTAAGGATTTGGTTTTACTTAATTTGGGCTGGTTTAGAAAAAATATTTAGAAATGCCTGCGTATGAGGTGATGAGGAGAGAAGCATCCCACAGGAGTGCAAGGAATGGAAAGTGTATTTTGAGGAAGGATTTGGGAGGCGAGTTACAAATCCAAAGGGTTCAGACTACATGCCAATTTTTCCAAGGTACAAGTTGAATACTTAACATACATCATATAAGAATTGGAAAGTATACTCATCTTTGGTTTTCTCTTTCAAGCTTCCAGGAGTACTTGCCTTCAGTATTAGGACTTAGCACTGTGCTGAGCACTGCGTACGGCCTATGTCATTTAATCCTCATGTTCACCCTGAGAATAAGGTACTGTTATTCTCCCCAATGTAAAGATGAGGAAATTAAGGCTCGAGGTTACACAAAGATCACTGAAGCAGCAAAGCTGAACCCAAGCAATCAATCTCAAGAACCTGAACTCTATAAGCATCGAAATTTATCTTTTTAAAAGCCAGAGATTTATGGACAGAAAAAACCTGTGTTCCTTCATGTCTTGGGTTTTTCCTCTAAACATAAAAACAATGCAAAACATATTTCTGTTTTCTCTTCGCCTAACTAGATTTCCATTTTATTTGGCAGGGGTGGTGGTCACTTAAGGCAGTGCCTTTTCAGCTTCAATTAATAACAAAGATTTTTCAAAGGGGTGACAAGCAGAGAAGAAGAGAGCAGGAAGGAAAAACCTATGGAAGCGATTCGTACATCTCTCCCAAGAGAGGGGAGGTTATCTGTGTCAGTGTGGCCAAGAGTCCAGCACTCTATTAACGCTCCTCTGAGACCATCTGCTGCTCTTCGGATACATCAAACACACCCAGTGCTTTGCACGAGTTAGTCCTGCCTGGGAGGCTCCCCTCCCACCCCCAGTTACCCACATGGGGGAGCCTTCACTTCCATCAGATCCCAGCTTCTCCTCTTTTCTAAAAGAGCTCTGCCCCCATAACCTGCTATGTGTTATTCTTAACACTTACATGAAAACACTTAAGTGTTTTGTGACTGTCACCCTCACTGTAAACCCTGTATCTATCCACAGCCCCTGAAATAGTAACAGTACAGGCTCAATAAATATTTGTTGAATGAGAAAATACACTGTGTACTATTTGAAACATATTTCTTCGGGTGTTCTGATAGGCATTCTAAGTCAAAGTGTGCGTGTGTGTATCTCTGTGTGTACATAAACATATATGCATATCTCTATTATACATAAATACATACATACATGTATGTTTATATTTTGAAGGTTAGACATTCATCATCAATAAATACGTGTATTATTATTATCACCATCATCAGTAATACTGGTGATTATTATACATAAATACATACATACATGTATGTTTATATTTTGAAGGTTAGACATTCATCATCAATAAATACGTGTATTATTATTATCACCATCATCAGTAATACTGGTGATCCAACCAGTATAAATCAATTGAATTACAAGCACAGGACTCACAAGGTATTTGGACATTGCACTAATTGTGAAGGAGGGCAGTGATTAATTCATGGGTAACAATATTGTGTTATTTGTAAATACAATGTACAATCTTTATGAACTTCATGGAAAAATCTATTTTTCTCCTGCTGCTTATTCTACCATGAAAACAGAGAAGTGCTCAGAGTCCTACTTTAGCTATTAACATTTATAGATTTTAAACTTATTATCAAGTCTTACTGAACTGATCAAGTCCCTACAGTTGACCAGCAATGTATTTCTCATTTGGTGATCATGGTGACAGAGGCTCCAAAAATTCCTAGTCAGAACTCAATGGCGTTCAGACGAAGAGGGCCTGGCAACAAACACTTGAAAGAATCCCCTGTTGGAAGAATGAATGAAACAGAAGATGGACAGGTTTCAACCCTCCAGAGGGGTATCTTCTATGCTTTCTCTAGGACTGTTAGGCTGATGTAATTAATCTAACACATGGAGCAGAATTCACTCTTCATTTTCAAGTACGTCGTCTACTGAGAGTTTCCATGAGCACTCTGATTATGCAAGGCTCTTGTCAGTGGATCCCTGCCAATACCAAGCATCAAGCTAATGACCTGTGCTTGCCAGCTCCAAGGTGAAGGACGACTCTTGGGCATTTCTCCCCAGGACTCAAAGAAGAATCATCGCTGCAAAAGATCTCAGAGTAGCAGGTGTCCACTGCCTTCCTGCCAGAGGCTGTCCCAGCTCAGAGTGGGGGCATTAAGGGAGGAGGAAAGAAAATCTACTAATTCATAGTGGTTTAGACTATTGACTTCACCTTCATGGAAGATAAAATAAAAAGGAAGGGTCTTATTTTGGAAGGTGAGACTGAGGACATTAGCCTGCATTTCATCAATGTCATTTTTTTTGTTGGGCAACGGTATATATCCTGTGACTTGTCAATGGCACCATACAGTGAAGCTAAAAGGTTGAAGGTTATTTCTATAATGATCGATACTCTTTCTGTCACAGTAGTCTAGCCTCTGCAGATTCTTCCTTTTCTCCTCCACTCTGGTGAATCCTGTTTAAAGTTCTTGGGTGAAAGAGCTGCAGACATCAAACCTTAAACACTGACTTGACATATTGGGATGTGTGATGCTATTCACTGCCCAGTTTCAAGCCCCTTCAGGAGCACTTGAAACACAGTCAGAAGATTCTTTGAACACGGGGTAAAAGTGTATGGATGACCTACATTGTCACTGGCGTCTCTTCAGCCAAAGACAAAAAAATGCTTTGGGCCAGCACACTTCCTCAGCTAATGGAAAGATTGCCTGAAATCCTGTGGACCAGAGTCATGGAAAAATGCAGAGATAGGTCAGCCCACGAGTTTCTCTGCCCCCATCCTCCCCATTTTACAAATCTAAATCAAAAGACAAATGGGAATTCTAATGAAACATCTGAAGAATCTCAACAATGTTTGGGGTTGGGGGGGTACTGTAATACCCTTGAAAACAGTGTGATTATTCTGGGCCTCCCAAATAATGTGAAAATAAATATGCATCATGTACAGAGCAGGAGGGATGGGTAAAAGCTGCAAAAATATGTTTGATGCTTTATGAATTTCACATACAGTGTTCTGTGTTCCAGTGAATGGCAAGGCAAAGTGTAACAAAAATCTAAAAACTATTTTTTGTGGTAATCACTGTTTTAAATTGACAAACTGTAAGCCAAACTGAGATAATCTTTGTAACTCCACAGAGAAACAGAAAAGTATTAAATCCCTTAAAAACATCACTATCCATGTTCTCCAATCAAAGGTTAGGATAATCCTCAGTACATTTCAGAAAAGTAATGTCTCAAATCAATAAGGGTCAATGACAGTGGGGACTCTTACACATCTTTGGGAGACAAAAGCCCTCTGGGGAAGAGAAACCAGGCTGCCTGATGATATTCAGCAGAAATCTCTAAGCTGTTAGAAGAACTTGGATCCACATGGCCACCCAAACTTCAATGTAAGAACGCAACAGAGGGAAAACATAATCTCCAGGAGGTTAAATGAGGAATAAAAACGTGAACAGCAATAACCTACAGCATTAATCTGTAAACCTACTTCAAGCGGCAAGAGCAAAAAATGTAGTAGTACATATGCCAGAAATTGTAATGCTACATTGAATAGACAAGCTCTGTTTCTGAATACCCAGCATCCATTCATCCATCAGCATCCACTTCCTCTGGGAGAATCATTTTTTGCTGACTCTCGATTCATGTAATTTGAGAGAGGTCCTTCCAGGCACAAGCACATGACCAGACAGAACATCCCTGACCTCATCCCCCCTATAAGAGTTGGTCTAAGAGTTTTTGTTGAAACTATTAGAAGAGAGAGGTTTCCCTGATGGTGGTTTAACAAGATAGTTGGAGGTAGACAGTGTGACAGGTAGGCATGTAGGCAGGTGACCATCTTTGTTGTCATACAAGAAAAATCTTCCAGGGAATAAAGGTATCACACAAGAAGGTACACTTGAGAGATGGCCAGAGACACCTGACGACATACAAGTCCCTAAATACAGCCATGAATGAAGCTAGGTAGCGAGGTGTCCTTAGTATTTGAGACGATAACTTCTCTTGTTTGTTTTAATTACTTTGATATGTGTTTCTATCACTTGCAATTGATAATCCATTTCACATGAGGTATAAAATGTGGAATGATCTTCACAAGAACAAACAGCCTTACCAAAAGCACCATGTCTTGCTCATCAGTATAACCCCAACCCTAAGAACAACAATTGATATGAGAAGACTTCTGATAATTGTTCAATGAATAGAGAATTTTTAAAAATATGGATCTTTGTTGCTTCAAGAATTATCTCCCAAATGCACAGTTTTAAAAAATGAAACATAAAACACATCTGTCCTTTTCATCAAAATCCCAGCAAGACCAAACACTGGACAAAAACTCACATTCTCCCATATCTATCCGGCTCACAACAAATCATTACTTCCACACAGTACTCGTTTCTGAATGGATAATCTACATACCATATTTTTAATGGGTAAATGTACTTAATTATCCATTTTTCTCCCCAAAACAGGAACACCAGTACCAAGAACACTAAGCAACTCTTCTAAGAAGAAGGCATGTCATTCCAAGCCTCTGTTTTCCAGAGGTGGTTAATTAAACAAGCAAAAAAAGGAGCCAACTTTTGGGGGAGAATTAAAGACTTAATTTACAAATAAAATATGCAAATCCTACCCCCAGCTGACACCAAGGGACCAAGGACAAATAAACACTTTCATTTTCCATTACCTCCATTTCCTATTACCATAAGAAAACTAAAACATCTGTATCATTTAATTTACTTTTAATTTATTATTTTGGTTTTCTTTCCTAATTTTTAATGCAGGCAGGGGAGTATTTCTAAAGAATGCTATTTTTAAAAAATACCTTCTTTTCTTCATCTAATGCAAAGCAGTTTTCCCCAGAAATGACTTTATATTGTTGGTTCCGATGTTACATTTTGCAGGAAATAAAATGTCTCTTCCTCTTCTACAAAAAAACCCAGACAACTAGATATGCAGGGAAGGTTTGTGTGCACTTGGAACCCTTTGGCTGATGTTTGATTTGGCCATATGACATGGTACTCCTATCGCACCCTCCCAGCTAATGACTCTTATCACAAAGCAAACTTCTCCCAAAAGAGCCTTCAAAGATGACAACTAATTGTAGATGCCAACTGGATGTTGAACATTTGTATGGCTTCCACTTTATTTTCCAAAGAAAGTGTAAAATTGCAGAGTAAAACTGCCACATTAATCTTTTGTTGGGACCTAGCATTTGGTCACATTTTAAGTCACATCCTCTCATTACTGGAGTCACATTTTTATTTCAGATTAATCCTTCTTTTTTCCCTTCATTCAATATTGATTAAATGCTTTCCATGTGCTGGGTACTGAGCCAGCTCTGGGAACATAATCATGAACAAAAGCCCATACAGGTCCAGCTTTAATGGAAAGTCCAGGCTGGTAGGGGAGACAGATCTGATTCAAATAATTTATGGTTTCAAACTGCATTTGGGGAGTCAGGTGAGGCCCTTTAAGGGAGAGAAGATGTGAGACTAGGTATTAAATAGGCCTAGAAACTGTGCTGTAGGTAGGTGGGGAAGAAGGAAGTGGGGTGAGGGCAGAAAAGTGCTGCAAAACAAAGAACAGCAGCTACCCAGACCCTGTGGTGGGAAAAAGTGGCCAGTGGCTGGACACCAAGACAAAGCTTATGTGAGATGGGGGAGGAAGGCTGGGGAGAGGCCCCACCAAGCAGGACCTTCCAGGATGCTTCAGGATACAGGTCTTTATCCTAGGAGTGATAAGAAGGATCCAACTCATTTCATTAAAGAAACAAAACTGGTTAAATTCAACACATTTTCTGTAAAGCTAACATTGCAATAGAACTGATGAGAACGTTCCACCTCATGTTCTCCTTGCTTCACCTAAATTACTGTATCACACTGGCAGCTAATGAAACATATTTCCCCCACCTCCATTTTTCATGTGTATACTATGTCTAAGGTTCTTCTGACATTGTTTTCTTTGCTCTTCTAGTGATCATAATAAACATCATTTAAAACAGCAATTGTTATAAATCATGGTGATAGCAGCCAAAATTTGTTGAAGTGTCAATATACACAAGACATTGGACCAAACAATTGCTGTGCATTTCCACACTGAAATCAGCTTCAACCTTAAAAATTATCTACTACTATTATCCTCACGTGACAAACTGGGTCTCAGAGAAAAAAATGTTCTTTGACCAAAATCATATATCTAATGAATAGCCAAGTTGGTAGATTATTACAAGTCTATTTGGTTTCAAGGTCTGTGTTTTTTTTAAAAATTGAGGTTGGGCTTCCCTGGTGGCGCAGTGGTTGAGAATCTGCCTGCCAATGCAGGGGACAAAAGTTCGAGCCTTGGTCTGGGAAGATCCCACATGCCACAGAGCAACTAAGCCCGTGTACCACAACTACTGAGCCTGCGCGTCTGGAGTCTCTTCTCCGCAACAAGAGAGGCCGCGATAGTGAGAGGCCCGTGCACCGCGATGAAGAGGGGCCCCGCTCGCTGCAACTAGAGAAAGCCCTGGAACAGAAATGAAGACCCAACACAGCCAAAAATAAATACATAAATAAATAAATAAAAGTGAAATTCTTTAAAAAAAATTGAGGTTAAAGCCACATAACATAAAATTAATCATTTTAAACTGAACAACACATTGGCATTTAGGAAAGTGTAATGTTGTGCAACCATTACCTCTGCCTAGTCCCAAAGCATTTTCATCATGCCAAAATCAAACCCATATTCATTAAGCAATTATTGACCATTTTCTGTTTCCCCCACCCCAAGCAACCATCACTGTGTTTCATGTCTCTACAGATTACCTATTCTGGATATTTCATATAAACAGAATCATACATTATGTGACCTTTTGTGCCTGGCTTGACTTGCACTGAAATGCTGTTTAGCATCTTTTCATGTATTTGTTGGCCATTTATGTAATTTAGACAAATGTCTATTAAGCCCTTTGCCCATTTGAGTTGTTGGTATTTTTATTTTTGTGTTGTATATATTCTAGATACAAGATCCTCATCAGATATTATGTGATTTGTAAATACTTTCTCACATTATGTACGCTGTTTCACTTTCCTGATGGTACCCTTTGAAGCATAAAAGTTTTTAATTTTCATGAAGTCCAATTCATCTGTTTTTTTCTTTTGCTGCCTATGCTTTTCGTATCATATACAAGAATCCATCACCAATTCCAAGGGTCATGATGATTTTTCCCCTGTGTTTTTCCTCTAAGACTTTTATGGTTTTAGATGTTATATTTAGTCATTAATCCATTTTGAGTTAATTTTTTATATGGTGTGAGGTATCAGGGTCCATGCTTATAAACACTAACCTATGTAAAAGGCTGTTCCCAAAACCAAATTAAAGGTTATCTTCTGAAAATGAAAACGGGAAAATGAAATCAGCCCTTTGTAGAAGAAGCCTCCATCTGTAAAGAAGTGCGAAGAACATTCTAGTTCCTCTCAGAAAGGAGTGTGGGGCTTACGTGCTGGTAGCAAGGATAATACATGGCCAACAGAAAGTTTTGCTTGGCCAGCAGTATGTGCAAAAGTTTTATATTAGTTGCTAATATAAAATGAGAAATTTCCACATAAGGATTCAGGCTTCCTGCTCTCTTTGGAGTAATGGAAGTTCTGGCCCAGTTTGCTGGGTACTCTGAGCCCTTGAAGGAAGAGAGTCTCTTCAGTTTATCATAGACCTCAGTAGCTCTGCTTAATTAATTTTTCATACACCCAACAGGCCCTTGTCAACATCTGGGTTGTAACCTGTGCCTACTAAGCAAGTCAGATGTTAAATCCTGATCAATCTTACAGATCCCTGTCTGAAGAAAGATAGCCATACAAAGAGAAATCAAAGGGTAGAAACTGATGGCCTCTAAGGGTAGGTCCATGAGAGAGGTACATTACTAAGATGAAGATGGAGGCATAATAGTTTGATGACACTCACCAGTAGGATTATTGTTCTGCTCTATCCACCTACAGCTTGTAATGAGGTTCTCTCTGCCACTCTCCTCTATTTGACCAAGTATTCCTCCTTCACATCTCAATGCAGATGTCAGTTCTTCCAGGATGCCTTCCCAAATCTTCCACATGTAGATTAAGGAACCCTCTCATGTCCCACTATAACATTATTCCATAATGGGCTACATAATTTGCAGAGCCCAGTAAAAAATGAAAATCTGGGGCCTCTTGTTCAAAGTTATTAAAAATCTCAAGGCGGTGACAGCAGGGCATTGAGCCAAGTGGGGGACCCTTCGAAACCCGGGATCCTGGGCAGCTACGGAGGTCACAGGCCTGGGGAAAAGAACTTGTATTTTTCTCTTCCGTCACGGCACTCACTTCTTTTCACCTCCATTGTTTTCTTTCACCTTTGAATCACCCCAGTAGAAAACACAGTGCCTGGCATGCAGTAAACTTTAAGAAATAAAGATTGACTGACTTGAAGAGACAATAGGAGTGGATAATGATTAAACTACCATGAAATCTGGAGTTATTGTTCTGACATCCATTGTCAGCTGCTCCACAAATGCTCCTTTGTATTTTATCTTCCATAACAATGACACTCTGTCAACCTATCCAGGGAGCCCAGCAATGGTAATGCCACATGTTAATAAAATCCCCGTCTTTCCACACAGAGTTATTTCTTAACACGAAGCTTTAGAATCTAGATAATCAGGGCACAGTGCACTGGAGGTCCATATACTAAAACCATGCAAAGCTATGCTAGACACATTGCTACATTAAATATAAAACTAATGTTATTTGAGGGCCTAAAGAGGAGAATGTGGAATTTTGGGTAGGGTGAGCCTTCTGCTGCTAGCCTGGAAAGGATCACCTGGTACAGAGTTTGTGCTATGGGGCATCTCAGGGCCTGAGATAATGCCATAATTACACATTAGCTTTCCCTAGTCATACTATCTTAGAAACTGGAAGATGTGAGGAGGAGAGAAAAGGTAAAACTAAACAAAAAGACTAAATTATTTTTACACAGTACAAGGGCTCCTTGGAAGATCTAAATAGCAACATTAGCAAAATTACAAAAGTATACCCCAGAAAAAAAGGCCAGATAGCAGACAAAAACTTAGTAGTTTATTTTATATATTCCACAAAGGACAATAAAGATGAGAAATGCACAGTTTTTCAGAGGAGCAACAGGGTAAAAACCCTCATCTCCTTTAAAACTTAGGGTATCAGTAAATGCTAAAAGGAGTTCTTCAAGCTGGAACAAAACAACATGAATTAATAACATGCAAGTATATTACACACTGACAAAGGTATGTACACAATAAAAATCAGAATACTGCAATGTGGTAGTGTGTTAACCACTTTAGTTAAAAGGTTAATGAAGAAAAGTATTAAAATAACGTTATCTACAATAAATTGTTAGTGAATACACAATATAAAAAGAGGTAAATGGTGATAACAAAAAAGAGGGAGAATATAAGGGTAGAGTTTTTGTATGCAATTGAAGTTAAGCTGTTATCAGCATAAAATAGACTGTTACATCTATAAGATGTTTTACATAAGCCTCATGGTAACCACAAAGCAAAAACCTATACTAGATACACAAAAGATAAAGAGAAGTGAATCAAAACATACCACTACAGAAAATCACCAATTCACAAAAAAGGACAGCAAGGAAGTAAGGAATGAGAGAATTACAAAAGAGCTAGGAAACAATAAGATGGCATTAGTACAAAAATAGTCAGCAAATGTAAGACAGACATCATACCAGTAACTTTAAAATGGTATGACATTACAAACCAACAGGAAGAAAGCTGAGAAACCTAAAAGCATATGGGAACTAAACAACACCATTCTGAATAACCAATGGGTCAAAGAAAAAATTTAAAAAAAAAACTGTCAAAACAAATGAAAATGGAAATGCAACACACATCAAAACCTATGGGGTGCTACAAAAGCAGTTCTTAGAGGGAAGTAATAGCAATAAAAAATATATAAGAAAATAAAAAGATCACAAATAAATAACCTAACATTACACCTCAAGAACTAGAAAAAGAAGAAAAAACAAAGCCCGAAGTTAGGAAAAGGAAGGAAATAACAAAAAGCAGAGCAGAAATATAGTAAGTTGACGCCAGAAAAACAACTGAAAAAAATCAACAAAATTAAAAGCTGGTTTTTTTGAAAAGATAAACAAAATTGACAAGTTTTTAGCTTAGACTAACGAGAAAAAAAAAAGAGAGAGAGAGAGCAGACATAAATAAAATCAGACATGAAAGAGGAGGTACTACAACAAATACAATAAGAATACACCAGATTGGGGCAGGGGGACCTTCAAGATGGCGGAGGAATAAGAAGTGGAGATCACCTTCCTCCCCACAAATATATCAAAAATGCATCTACTTGTGGAACAACTCCTATAGAACACTTACTGAATGCTGTCAGAAGACCTAAGACTTCCTAAAAGGCAAGAAGCTCCTCACATACCTGGGTAGGGCAAAAGAAAAAAGCAAAAACAGAGACAAAAGAATAGGGACGGGACCTGCACCCCTGGGAGGGAGCTGTGAAGGAGGAAACATTTCCACACACTAGGAAGCCCTTTCACTGGCAGAGATGGGGGGGTGGGTGGGAGGGAAGCTTTTGAGCCACAGAGGAGAGCACAGGAACAGGGGTGCAGAGGGCAAAGAGAAGACATTCCCACACAGAGAATCGAAGCCAACCGGCACTAACCAGCCTGAGAGGCTTGTGTGCTCACCCGCTGGGGTGGGCGGGGGCTAGGAGCTGAGGCTGGGGCTTAGGAGGTCACACCCCAGGGAGAGGACTGGGGTTGGCTGCGTGAACACAGCCTGAAGGGGGCTAGTGCGCCACAGCTAGCCGGGAGGGAGTCTGGGAGAAAGTCTGGACCTGCCTATGAGGCAAGAGACTATTGTTTTGGGGTGTGTGAGGAGAGGGGATTCAGAGCACCGCATAATCGAGCTCCAGAGACAGGCATGAGCCGTGGCTATCAGCACGGACACCAGAGACGGGCATGAAATGCTAGGCTGCTGCTGCAGCCACCAAGAAGCCTAGGTGTAAGCAAAGATCACTATCCACACCTCCCCTCCCTGGAGCCTGTGCAGCCCACCAATACCAGGGTCGCATGATCCAGGGAAAACTACCCCTGGAGAACACACAGCACACCTCAGGGTGTTGCAACAACACGCCAGCCCCTGCTGCCACAGACTCGCCCTGCATTCCATACCCCTCCCTCCCCCTGGCCTGAGTGAGCCAGAGCCCCCTAGTCAGCTGCTCCTTTAACCCCGTCCTGTCTGAGAGAAGAACAGATGCCCTCAGGCGACCTACACACAGAGATGGGGCCAAATCCAAAGCTGAACCCTGGGAGCTGTGCAAACAGAGAAGAGAAAGGGAAATCTCTCCCAGCAGCCTAAGGAGCAGTGGAATTAAATCTCCACAATCGACTGGATGTACCCTGCATCTGTGGAATACTGGAATAGACAATGAATCAACCCAAAATTGAGGTGATGGACTTTGGAACCAACTGTAGACTTGGGGTTTGCTTTCTGCATCTAATTTGTTTCTGGTTTTATACTTATTTTAGCTTAGTATTTAAAGCTTATTATCATTGGTTGATTTGATTACTGATTTGGTTGCTCTCTTCCTTTTTAATATATATATATATATATATATTTATCCTTTTTCTCTTTTTGTGAGTGTATGTGTATGGTTCTTTGTGTGATTTTGTGTGTATAGCTTTGATTTTACCATTTGTCCTAGGGTTCTCTCTATCCATTTTTTGATTTTGGGGGTTTTGTTTTGTTTTGTTCTAGCCCAGTTTTTAGTACTTGCTATCATTGCTGGATTTGTTTTTTGGTTTGGTTGTTCCCTTCTTTCTTTTTTCTTTCAATTACTTTCTTTTCTTTAAATATTTTTTTATATTTTATTTTAATAACTTTATTTGTTTGTCTTTCTTTCTTTCATTTCCCCCTCCCCTTTTCTCCTGAGCTGTGTGGCTGACAGGGTCTTGGTGCTCTGCCCAGGTGTCAGGCCTGAGCCTCTGAGGTGGGAGAGCCGAATGAAGGACACTGGTCCATCAGAGACCTCCAGGCCCCACGTAATATCAAACAACAAAAGCTCTCCCAGAGATCTCTGTCTCAATGCTAAGACCAGCTCTACTCAAAGATCAGCAAACTACAGTGCTGGACACCCTATGCCAAACAACTAGCAAGACAGGAACACAAACAAACCCATTAGCAGAGAGGCTACCTAAAATCATAACAAGTTCACAGACACCCCAAAACACACCACTGGACATGGCCCTGCCCACCAGACAGACAAAATCCAGCCACACCCACCAGAATACAGGCACCAGTCCCCTCCACCAGGAAAACTACACAACCCACAAAAGAACCAACCTTACCCACTGAGGGCAGATACCAAAAACAACAGGAACTACGAACCTGCAGCCTGCGAAAAGTAGAACCCAAACACAGAAAGTTAAGCAAAATGAGAATACAGTGAAATACACAGTAAATGAAGGAGCAAGGTAAAAACCCACCAGACAAAACAAATGAAGAGGAAATAGGCAGTCTACCTAAAAAAGAGTTCAGAGTAATGATAGTAAAAATGATCCAAAATCTTCGAAATAGAATGGAGAAAATATGAGAAACGTTTTACATGGAACGAGAAGAACTAAAGATCGAAACAAACATGATGAACAACACAATAAATGAAATAAAAAATTCTCTAAAAGGAATCAGCTGCCGAATAACTGAGGGAGAAGAACGGAGAGTGACCTGGAAGATAAAATAGTGAAAATAACTAACGTAGAGCAGAGTAAAGAAAAAAGAATGAAAAGAACTGAGCACAGTCTCAGAGACTTTGGGTACAGCACCAAATGCACCAACATTTGAATTACAGGATTCCCAGAAAAAGAAGAGAAAAAAAAGGGACTGAAAAAACATTTGAAGAGATTTTAGTTGAATAATTCCCTAATATGGGAAAGGAAATAGTCAGTCAAGTCCAGGAAGGAGAGAGAGTCCCATACAGTATAAATCCAAGGAGAAACACGGCAAGACACATATTAATCAAATGACCAAACATTAAATACAAAGAAAAAATATTAAAAGCAGCAAGGGAAAAGCAACAAATAATATACAAGGGAAAGTGCATAAGGTTAACAGCTGAGCTTTCAGTAGAAACTCTGCAAGCCAGAAGAGAGTGGCAGGACATATTTAAAGTGATGAAAGGGAAAAACCTACAACCAAGATTACTCTACCCAGCAAGGATCTCATTGAGATTCGATGGAGAAATTAAGGACCTTACAAACAAGCAAAAGCTAAGAGAATTCAGCACCACTAAACCAGCTTTACAACAAATGCTAAAGAAACTTCTCTAGGCAGGAAACACAAGAGAAGGAAAACAATAACAAACCCACAATAATTAAGAAAATGGGAATAGAAACATACATATCGATAACTACTTTAAATGTAAATGGATTAAATGCTCCCACCAAAAGACACAGACTGGCTGAATGGATACAAAAAAAAAAGACCTATATATATGCTGTCTACAAGAGACCTACTTCGGACCTAGGGACACATACAGACTGAAAGTGATGGGATGGAAAAAGATATTCCATGCAAATGGAAATCTCAAGAAACCTGGAGTAGCAATTCTCATATCAGACAAAATAGAGTTTAAAACAAAGGCTATTACAAGAGACAAAGAAGGACACTACATAATGATCAAGGGATCAATCCAAGAAAAAGATATAACAATTGTAAATATTTATGCACCCAACACAGGAGCACCTCAATACATAAGGAAAATGCTAACATCCATAAAAAGAGAAATCGACAGTAACACAATCATAGTAGGAGAGTTTAACACCCCACTTTCACCAATGAACAGATCATCCAAATTAAAAATAAATAAGGAAACACAAGCTTTAAATGATACATTAAACAAGATGGACTTAATTGATATTTATAGGACATTCCATCCAAAAACAAGAAAATACACTTTCTTCTCAAGTGCTCATGGAACATTCTCCAGGATAGATCATATCTTGGGTCACAAATCAAGCCTTGGTAAATTTAAGAAAATTGAAATCATATGAAGTATCTTTTCCGACCACAATGCTATAAGACTAGATATCAATTACAGGGAAAAAAACCTGTAAAAAAATACAAACACAAGGAGGCTAAACAATACACTACTTAATAACCAAGAGATCACTGAAGAAAACAAAGAGGAAATAAAAAATACCTAGAAACAAATGACAATGAAAACACGACGACCCAAAACCTATGAGATGCAGCAAAAGCAGTTCTAACAGGGAAGTTTACAGCAATACAATCCTACCTTAAGAAACAAGAAACATCTCAAATA
The DNA here is from genome assembly GCF_025265405.1 of Mesoplodon densirostris. NCBI lineage: Eukaryota > Metazoa > Chordata > Mammalia > Artiodactyla > Ziphiidae > Mesoplodon > Mesoplodon densirostris. Next base: position 80,596,250 of record NC_082670.1, read on the forward strand.
AACAACCTAACCTTACACCTAAAGCAATTAGAGAAAGAAGAACAAAAACCCCCCAAAATTAGCAGAAGGAAAGAAATCATAAAGATCAGATCAGAAATAAATGAAAAAGCAAGGAAGGAAATGATAGCAAACATCAATAAAACTAAAAGCTGGTTCTTTGAGAAGACAAAAAAAATTGATAAACCATTAGCCAGACTCATCAAGAAACAAAGGGAGAAGACTCAAATCAACAGAATTAGAAATGAAAAAGGAGAAGTAACAACTGACACTGCAGAAATACAAAGGATCATGAGAGATTACTACAAGCAACTCCATGCCAATAAAATGGACAGCCTGGAAGAAATGGACAAATTCTTAGAACAGCACAACCTTCCAAGACTGAACCAGGACAAAATAGAAAATATGAACAGACCAATCACAAGCACTGAAATTGAACTGTGATTAAGCTCTTCCAACAAACAAACGCCCAAGACCAGATGGCTTCACAGGCAAATTCTATCAAACATTTAGAGAAGAGCTAACACCTATCCTTCTCAAACTCTTCCAAAATATAGCAGAGGGAGGAACACTCCCAAACTCATTCTATGAGGCAACCATCACCCTGATACCAAAACCAGACAAAGATGTCACACACACAAAATAAAACTACAGGCCAATATCACTGATGAACATAGATGCAAAAATCCTCAACAAAATACTAGCAAATAGAAATCAATGGCACCTTAAAAGGATCATACACCATGATCCAGTGGGGTTTATCCCAGGACTGCAAGGATTCTACAATATATGCAAATCAATCAATGTGATACACCATATTAACAAACTGAAGGAGAAAAACCATATGGTCATCTCAATAGATGCAGAGAAAGCTTTTGACAAAATTCAACACCCATTTATGATAAAAACCTTCCAGAAAGTAGGCATAGACAGAACTTGTCTCAACATAATAAAGGCCATATATGGCAAACCCACAGCCAACATCGTTCTCAATGGTGAAAAACTGAAACCATTTCCACTAAGATCAGGAACAAGACAAGGTTGCCCCCTCTCACGACTATTATTCAACACAGTTTTGGATGTTTTAGCCACAGCAATCAGAGAAGAAAAATAAATAAAAGGAATCCAAATGGAAAAAGAAGAAGTAAAACTGTCACTGTTTGCAGATGACATGACACTATGCATAGAGAATCCTAAAGATGCTACCAGGAAACTACTAGAGCTAATCAATGAATTTGGTAGAGTAGCAGGATACAAAATTAATGCACAGAAATCTCTTGCATTTCTATACAATAATGATGAAAAATCTGATAGAGAAATTAAGGATACACTTCCATTTACCACTGCAACAGAAAGAATAAAATACCTAGGAATAAACATACCTAAGGAGACAAAAGACCTGTATGCAGAAAACTATAAGACACTGATGAAAGAAATTAAAGATGATACCAACAGATGGAGAGATATACCATGTTCTTAGATTGGAAGAATCAACATTGTGAAAATGACTATACTACCCAAAGCAATCTACAGATTCAATGCAATCCTTATCAAACTACCAATGGCATTTTTCACAGAACTAAAACAAAAAGTTTCACAATTTGTATGGAAACACAAAAGACCCCAAATACACAAAGCAATCTTGAGAAAGAAAAACGGAGCTGGAGGAATCAGACTCCCTGACTTCAGACTACTACAAAACTACAGTAATTGAGATAGTATGGTACTGGCACAAAAACAGAAATATAGATCAATGGAAGAGGATAGAAAGCCCTTAGATAAACCCACACACATATGGTCATCTTATCTTTGATAAAGGAGGCAAGAATATACAATGGAGAAAAGACAACCTCTTCAATAAGTGGTGCTGGGAAAACTGGACCGTAAAAGAATGTAAAAGAATGTAAAAGAACGAAATTAGAATACTCCCTAACACCATACACAAAAATAAACTCAAAATGGATTAAAAAACTAAATGTAAGGCCAGACACTATCAAACTCTTAGAGGAAAACATAGGCAGAATACTCTACGACATAAATCACAGCAAGATCCTTTTTGACCCACCTCCTAGAGGAATGGAAATAAAAACAAAAATAAACAACTGGGACCTAATGAAACTTAAAAGCTTTTGCACAGCAAAGGAAACCATAAACAAGACGAAAACAACCCTCAGAATGGTAGAAAACATTTTCAAATGAAGCAGCTGACAAAGGATTAATCTCCAAAACATACAAGCAGCTCATGAAGCTCAGTACCAAAAAAACAAACCCAATCCAAAAATGGGCAGAAGACCTAAAGAGACATTTCTCCAAAGAAGATATACAGATTGCCAACAAACACATGAAAGGATGCTCAATATCACTAATCATTAGAGAAATGCAAATCAAAATCACGGTGAGCTATCACCTAACACCAGTCAGATTGGCCATCAACAAAAAATCTATATACAATAAATGCTGGAGAGGGTGTGGAGAAAAGGGAACCCTCTCGAACTGTTGGTGGGCATGTAAATTGATACAGCCACTATGGAGAACAGTATGGAGGTTCCTTAAAAAACTAAAAATAGAACTACCATACGACACAGCATTCCCACTACTGGGCATGTACCCTGAGAAAACCATAATTCAAAAAGAGTCATGTACCACAATGTTCACTGCAGCTATAATTACAATAGCCAGGACATGGAAGCAACCTATGTGTCCATCGACAGATGAATGGATAAAGACGATGTGGCACATATATACAATGGAATATTACAGAGCCATAAAAGAAATGAAATTCAGTTATTGGTAGTGAGGTGGATGGACCTAGAGACTGTCATACAGAGGGAAGTAAGTCAGAAAAACAAATACCGTATGCTAATACATATATATGGAATCTAAAAAGAAAAAAAAGTTTCTGAAGAACCTAGGGCTGGGACCAGAATAAAGTCACAGACGTAGAGAATGGACTTGAGGACACGGGGAGGGGGAAGGGTAATCTGGGACAAAGTGAGAGAGTGGCATGTACATATATACAGTATCAAATGTAAAACAGATAGCTAGTGGGAAGCAGATGCATAGTACAGGGAGATCAGCTTGGTGCTTTGTGTCCACCTAGAGGGGTGGGATAGGGAGGAGGGGAGGGAGATGCAAGAGGGAGGAGATATGGGGATATATGTATATGTATAGCTGATTCACTTTGTTATACAGCAGAAACTAACACACCATTGTGAAACAATTATACTCCAATAAAGACGTTAAAAAATATATTTAGTTAAGGCCAAGATATTCATATCCTGTGATCCAAGAAAAAAAAAAAAAAGAAATACACCAGATCGTGAGGTTATCCAACAAACTGGGTAACCTGAAACAAATGAATAAATTCCTAGAAACATGCAACCTACCAAGACTGAACTACAAAGAAGTAGAAATCTGAACAGACTAATAATGGTTAAGGAAACTGAATTTGAATTCAAAAACCTCCCAGCACAGAAATCCCAGGACCAGATGGCTTCCCTGGTGAATTCCACCAAACATTTAAAGAAGAATAAATATCAATTCTTCTCAAATACTTCTAGAAAATTGAAGAGGAGGGAATGCTTCCAAAATCATTTTACAAGACCAGCATTACCCTGATACCAAAACCAGATAATACCACAAGAAAAGACTACAAACTAATATCTCTGATGAATTCTCAAAATAATAACAAACCAAATTGAATAACACATCAGAAGGATCATACAGCTTAATCACGTGGATTTATCCCTGGGTGCAAGGATGCTTCAATGCAGGCAAATCAATAACTGTGATATATCATATTAATAGAATGAAAAATAAAAACCATATGATTATCTCAATAGATGCAAAAAAAAGCATTTCAAATTATATTCTTTCATGATGAAAACCTTCACCATATTGAGTACAGAAGGACCATACCTCAACATAATAAAGACCATATATGACAAACCCACAGCTGACATCATACTCAACAGTGAAAGACTGAAAGTTTTTCCTCTAAGATCAGGAATAAGACAAGGGTGCCCATTCTTACCACTCTTAGTCAGCAGGGTACTGCTAGTCCTAGCTAAAGCAAGTAGGCAAGACAAAGAAATAAAAAGCATCTAAATTGAAAAGGAAGAAGTAAAATTGACATGAATTGCAGATAGTATGTTCGTAAATATAGAAAATCCAAGAGGTTAAACCAAAAAGTTGTTGGAACTAATTAACAAATTCAGTAAGTTTGTAAGCTATAAAATCAACATACAAAAATCAGTTTCATTTCTGTACACTAACAACAAAATATCTCCAAGAGAAATAAAGAAAACTATCTCACTCACAATAGCATCAAAACCAATAAAATACTTAGAAATAAATTTAACTGAGGGGGGTGAAAGATCTCTGAAAACTGTAAGACTCTGATGAAAGAAAGTGAAGAAAACACAAGCAAATGGAAATATATCCCATGTTCATGGATTAGAAGAATTAATATTGTTAAAATGTCCATACTACCCAAAGCCATCTATAGATTCAATGCAATCTCTGTGAAAATTTCAATGGCATTTTTCAGTGTAATAGAAAAAACAATCCTAAAATTCATATAGAATAACAAAAGATCCTGAATAGTCAAAATCATCCCGAGAGAGAACAAAAAAGAACAAATCACACTTCCTGCTCTCAAAATATATTACAAAGCTATAGTAATTAAAACAGCATGGTACTGGTATAAAAACAGACACAAAGCATAGAGAGTCCAGATTTATTCCTGCATATATAGTCAACTAATATTTGACAAGAGAGCCAAGGACACTCAATGGGGAAAGGATAGTCTCCTTAAAAAATGGTGCTGGGGGGCTTCCCTGGTGGTGCAGTGGTTAAGAATCCACCTGCCGGGCCTCCCTGGTGGCGCAAGTGTTTGAGAGTCCGCCTGCCGATGCAGGGGATACGGGTTCATGCCCCGGTCTGGGAGGATCCCATATGCCGCGGAGCGGCTGGGCCCGTGAGCCATGGCCGCTGAGCCTGCGCGTCCGGAGCCTGCGCGTCCGGAGCCTGTGCTCCGCAACGGGGGAGGCCACAACAGTGAGAGGCCCGCATACCGCAAAAAAAAAAAAAAAAAAAAAAGAATCCACCTGCCAATGCAGGGGACACGGGTTCAAGCCCTGGTCCGGGAAGATCCCACATGCCGCGGAGCAACTAAGCCCGTGTGCCACAACTACTGAGCCTGTGCTCTAGAGCCTGTGTGCCACAACTACTGAAGCCTGTGCGCCTACAGCCCGTGTTCCGCAACAAGAGAAGCCACCGCCATGAGAAGCCCACGCACCATAACAAAGAGTAGCTCTGCTCGCTGCAACCAGAGAAAGCCAGTGCGCAGCAACGAAGACCCAATGCAGCCAAAAATAAATAAATAAATTTATTTTTTTAAAAAATGGTGCTGGGAAAGTTGAATAACCACATGCAGAAAATAAAATTGGACTCCTATTTTATACCATTTACAAAAATTAACTCAAAATGGATTAAACACTTCTGATACTGTGGAACTCCTAGAAGAAAATATAGGGAAGAAGCTCCTTGACATTGGCCTTGGCAATGATTTTCTTTTTTAATAAGACATCAAAAGCACAAGCAAAAATCAGCAAGTGGGACTAGATCAAACTTTAAAAATGTGCACAGCAAAAGAAATAATCAACAAAATGAAAGGTAACCTTTGGAATGGGAAAAAAATCTTTGCAAATCATAGATAAGGGGTTAACACCCAAAATATAAAAGGAACTCATCCAAATCAATAGCAAAAAAAAAAAAAAACAATGCTCATTAAAAATTGGACATTTTTTCAAAGAAGACATACAAATTGCCAACAGATATATGAAAAGGTGCTCAATACATCACTAATCATCAGGGAAATGTAAATCAAAAGCACAATGAGATGTCACCTCATACCTGTTAAAATGACTATCAAAAGAAGATAAGAGATAACAAGCATTGGCAAGGATGTAGAGAAAAGGGAACCTTTGTGCACTGTTGATGGGAATGTAAACTGGTGCAGCCACTATGGAACACAGTATGAGGATTCCTCAAAAAATTACAAATATAACTACCACACAATGCAGCAATCCCATTTCTGGGTATATACCCAAAGAAAATGAAATCAGAATCTCAAAGAGCTAGGAGAGATCCTATGTTAAATGCAGCATTGCTTACAATAGTCAACATATGGAAACAACCTAAATGTCTATCTTTGGATGAATGGATAAAGAAGATGTGGTATGTATAAACAGTGAAATATTATTCTGCATGAGAAAGAAATCCTGCCATTTGTGACAACATGGATGAACCCTGAGGGAATTATGCCAAGTGAAATAAGTCAGACAAAGGATAAAAACAGTATGATACCACTTATATGTGAAATCTAAAAAAGCTGATCTCACAGAAACAGAGAGTATAATGGTGGTTGCCAGGAGCTTAGGGGTGGGGAAAATGAGGGGATGTTGGTCAGAGGATACAAATTTCCATTATAGTTAACAATATTATATTATATTCATGAAAGGTGCTAAGAGAGTAAATCTTAAATGTTCTGACCAAAAAAAAAAAAAAAAAGGAAACGTGAGGTGATGGAGGGGTTCACTACCTCTCTTGTAATTATTTCACAATATATGTGTGTATGAAATCATCACATTGCACACCTTAAACTTACACAATGTTATATGTCAATTATATCTCAATAAAGCTGGAAAAAAATAGGGAATCACCAACAAAGCTGTCACCGAGTTAGAACTCAAAGTATTAATAGGACTCAAAGCAACTGACAGTGGCATACCTTGAAGCTAGCAGAAGCCAGTGGATTTGATGAATGTTAACTACTTGATTCAAGCCAGATAAAACATGAGCACTCCAACAGAACTTTCTGTGATAATAGAAACGTTCTATATTTGTCCTGCCCAAAATGGTAGCCACTAGACACATGTATCTCTTGAGTATTTGAAATAGGGCTAGTGTGACTAAACATAAAAATTTAATTTTATTCAATAGTCACCAATATAGGTTTAAATTTAAATAGCCCCATGTGGCGAGAGTTACTATACTGAACAGAGAAGCTTGAGAGAAACAGTGACCCAGACAAAGCCCAAGGGAAAATATTTGTGGACTAGTCAGATATATTAATAAGTAAAGAATGTAGAAATACTTTCAAGCAAAACTTACCTGCTTTTCATAAAGGCAATCAAAATAGCCTTGTACAAGGTGTTGAAATGATAATTCCACAAACTTTGTGGCCATGTAATGTATAAACAAACATCTGGCAACTGTCATACAGAAAGAGACAATCCCCTAGGCAGTCGAGGTGGAGATGGAGTAAGGTGGGGAAAATGCAAGTCAAGTCAACCAGAGAGTTCATGGTAAGGCTGGTGGTGTCCCAGGGACTTGCAAAGACTTGGAGAGTCAGATTTCCCCAGGAGGCTGCCACCTAACAAAGATGAGTATGGGTAGATGCTAACAGGAATGTTAAAAGAGATTTCACATATGCAGGAAGCTGGCTTAACGAAAAGAACTGTATCAATCTTGCATCACTGTAAGTCCTGCTGTGGCCTTCAATGTCAAGCCATAAAATTGGTTCCCTGGAAATGAGAACCCCTCTTGCTTTCTCTGATTTCTCAAATTGTGTGTGTGTACTGGGGGTGGGGTGGGGGGTCATGGAAAAAAACTGAGGAAGGCAAAACAAGGAAAAAGCAAGAAATCCAAAGGAGAAGATCAGAAACAGGAAACAGAAATTTAAAAATAATTTAAAAAATAGTGAGAGGCAATAAAATGCTCATAAGGAGATGGGATGCTCCCAGGGAGAAAATGATGAAAAATCAGAGGGGGGAGAATAGGTCCCAAGGACCTCTGTGAACTTATGTAGAAAATCACAAATTACATGCATCCTAGGAGCTGCAATGCTACACAGAAAACTACTCGCTATTAAATAAAAGGAGGGAAGGGAGAAAGGAGTCCGGAGAGTGATACAATAAACCAAGACCAAAATAAAACAAAACAAAAGCTAGGAAACTTGACCTAGAATTTGACAGCAGTGAGTTACTTAATGCAGAAAAATAAAAATGACCAACAAGTGTACTCGCACAATGGGCTGAGACAAAACTGAATATATTAACACAGATATTGGTAACTCAGAGGAACTACTTATAATCAATTTCTTGCGAACACTGTAGTTCAAATGAAAACAAAACAAAACAAAACCTGAAGTATAAGCTATGCTTCTAAATGCAGTCCCATCACATAGCAGTCGTTCAAAACAGAACAGGCTTACCAGGGCAGGGAAAGAGACAAATTCCATCTCACAACACACCAAGAAGGAAGGTGTTTATTGAAAGTACCAACTTTAGCACTGATGTTTTGCACCTTGAGATTAGTGATTTTTGAATCACTTCCTAAGGTATTACTATGACTGTGCATTCAGCAATGTCAGCTGAGATGTAATTTGCCGAACTAGTGCAACTCTCATCTCTCACGCAGGTTCAGATCAAGAGTTCTCTCTCTACCAAGATTTTTTTTTTTCCTTCCTAGAAAGGATTCCAACAAAAAATAGTGTCATTTCCTTTGCTTGGTCACAGTCACATTTTGGTATAAGTTGGACTGGGTCAGAGCAGAGAATCTGAGAGGAGATATACAATTAAAGTCCCCAAGTACATTTAGTAGCTGATGCTAACTCAGGGTTAATAGTGTGATTCAAGGCAAACAGTCTGAGCTGTGGAAATGGAGTTTAGATTTGGTTTCATACCAACTTGTAGCCTTGTAGACTTAAATTTAACATGAAGTGCTCCAATTACCTCTTTTATAGAACATCAAAAGAAGAAATTTCTGCTAAGGAAGAATTTAAGAGAACTGAGGAAGGACAAAGGGCTGATTAGTGACAAAGACACAACTGAAGTTTCTGATCCCACTTGATTATTCAGTGTGCACCACGTGTGATGAAGTTCATTTTTCCACTTAAGAATTGGAAACTTCCCAAAAGGGTTAGCAAGAGAAAACCATCACTAGCGTAAGCAAGCACAGATATATCAAGCCAAATGTAGCTCATCAACCCCGAGTTTTATATAACATTTTATTCACTATGTGAGGTGTTTTTCCCCTAAAAAAAATATCTCTTCTTTAGCATTCTGGTCCCACAAGATACACCTTGAAGAAAGGCTTTCACAGATCAAATATGGTAGGAAATTTCAATTACTAAATTCTCTTTCAGGATATTTACCAAGGCAGGAGCACATTAAAGACTCTGAGAAGTTCTGAAGTAAAGAAATCAGATTTTGCCCCAACATTCTCCCAAAATGTTTTTGGCCTTGGAACCACTTTTCCTTTGTTCTCTATATAAAACCCCAATTCTTATTGTATATCTAGAGTCCCATGGGAGATTCAGGAAATACTCAGGTACCCCTAAGATAATTACACTGTAAGACTCTTAACACATAGCAGGTATGTGAAAAGATAGCAGAAGAGACCAAATACTCCTCAGACTTAGCTTTTCACTGGCAGAAAAAAAAGGGGGGGGGGGAAACTAGTGTTTATTGCCATCTGCTGTGTAGCGGAATTCCATTAGGAGCTTTTCAGTGGCAGTAAATCATCACAACAATTCTATGGTTTGTATCAAATCATCACAACAATTCTATGGTTTGTATCGACATTCTCTTACTTGCAGAAGAGAACACCAAAGTTCAGGAATATCCCACTCAGCCCACTCAAGGTCATATGGTCAAGAGATGACAAGGCAGGGATTTGGAAGGCTTGCGCTCCATTCCCTGTATCACACAGGTGTAGTCTTGCTACAGATTATGCAGATTTCTGTAAAACTAAACCATTCTGAAAAAGTTGTCCTGTGTGATATCCCAATATTGTTAATGATTTCCCTCTGTTTCCAACTGTCCGCTTAGTATAATGAAGTAAACCATTTAAATGGAAATTCAAACTTGCTCTATGACCTTGTCTTTGTTAGAATATGCCAAAGTAAATCAACATGAGATTTTTGGATGGCACGCCGTTTATTAAACAACGGCATGCCAAGACAGAAAACCCTATAGAAACTTAAATATACTGCTACAGAACTTCAGATATCAGTTTGTAGTACAAGTTTCTAGGTTACAAGAAACATGCAAGAGGACTCGTTGGGTTTAAGAAACCCAACAACAGGAAAACAGGCAACATTTTGGCCTAAGCTACAACACTAAAGAAAACTCAAGCCATCTTCCATCTCTTTCTGACATCTGAGTCACTCTACATGGGTTTCCTTTGTATTCCTTGCTACATGAAAGGAAACAGCTACCAGTAACTCTCTAGCAAATCTCTCATATGTTGTGAGACCAAGTAGATTCAAAATGGAATCTGAGCTACAGTTCTAAATTCTTTAAGGAAAGGCCCCAACTTGGGTGCAATCTTCCATGGGGACTCTAACATGGACATGGCCAATGGTAACCCCATAATATGCAATGGGAAAAAGCAATCTTCACACAGGATGTGTGGGCGGTGCCACTAAGGTAACAAACACAATCTATACAGACTTGCCCAAAAGCACACTAAGCCCTTCAAGAGAAAATCCACATGATAATATTCAAGTGACTTTTAACTAGGAAGATGGGGGTCGGGGGTTGGGGGGAAGAGAGTCTAGTTTTAAATGAAAAGTAGAGAAATCTATCATGCTGTTGCAACAGAAATAACCCAACTTATGCTAAAGTTATAAAAAGGAGAAAGGGAAAAACTTTTCACACCTGCAACAGTATTATTAAAACATGACAGGATGGTTGGAGTTTGTCAGAATTAAGGGTCACCTGCTGTTACACATTTCACCCTCATCCCAATCCCAGCCCTTGAAAAGAAAGCTGAAGGAATTTTCACCGAGACAAAATCAAGCAGAGGATGGATCTGCCAAAGACTATTTATTCTACTCTGGAAGAAATATTGTAAAGTCCTGTTGCTAACAGCTTCGTTTTGATTTTGATTCCATTTTTTGTTTTAGGCATTTAGAGTGATGTATATTTTATTTTTTTAATTCTGTTAGAAAAGGAGGACATTCATTCTAAGGACGCAGAGAGGTCTTCGTGTCTGAGTTGGTGTTGATGCTTTCAGAAAAATTACTGAATGTTTCTTTTTCAGAACCTAAGTACAAGACCAAATTTAAAATCTGGAATTCAAATCTGCATCCAGGCAGACCCAAAATAATTTTCACAGTTCCTCTTTAAATTACTAGATTGCAAGATTAAATATAGAGCATCAAGTACCCTGATATTACTTTATATTGCATTTACAAAATTTAAAATACTCTATATATTTTAAAAAAACTAAGCAACTACTTTTATTTGATGATCCTAAAATTTCTTTTATTTTGTATTTTAAAATATGATTTAGGAAGAAAAATTACAATCTCTTTAAACTACTATAAATTAAACTTCCACGTGATGAGGCTCCTTACCAAGCATCGATGTAAAGTAACAAAATAAAGAGCTCTATGAATATTATGTTTAATCTCCATAATGATTCTACAGATTACAGATTGTTATCTTCATCTTAAAGCTAGGAAGACCTAGGTTTAGGTAAAGGAACTCCTCAAGGACATATAGCTAAGAGACTGAGAGTCAGAACCATCCCTGTTATCAGTGACATCTACAGAACAGAGGAACAGAGGTTAGGATGTTAGTAAAGATATATTAATAAGTACAAAGCCTCTTTGTAATAATGAAAATTAAAACTTGATGCAGTTGTGACTTGCTCTCATATTGACAAGTTGAAATGTTTCAGAGCATTCCTTCAGCATTTATTGATGTTAATTTCTATTTCCATAGCTCTTCATAGACTATAAAGAATTATCACATTATTTAACTCTGATACTATTATACCCTTCATATCTTAACTGGTATTGATTAATCTATTCCATATGTCACTCCAAAAGCGATTTGAGGTGTATTCTATCCTTGATACATAGCCTTCCATTGTGTCCAAGTTGCTGTTACTTCCCTCATATGCCTGGGTCTCAGCAACCCTACACATCCAGGTAGAAACCCTCTTGTACCCACTGCTATGATTAAAAAAAAAAAATCAGAAATATGCGAGAGTATAGATATATGGCACCACAAAATCCCCAGCGAAAGAGAAACATTTTGTTGAGCTGTGTTCCTCCAGGCTTGCGAGGAAGCAGCAACTGTTCTCGCAATATACCTAAAGCCAACAACGCCAAGAAGGATGGGTTCTGTCAGAGCAGCACCTATCTGCACCTTCAAATAGTGTAAGACATGCCAGCAGACCGTGCTCATTCACAGTTAGCTGCATCTAGTCGTAGTACGCAAGATCTTCATTGATGTTCTTTCTTTTAGAAAACTTGCTCAAAAGGGTCACTAAGTTCTTCTTTTATTCTCCTTGCATGGGGGGGTGGGGTGAATAAAAAGCAGAAAATTAAAACCAAAGAAAATATTGAAGGAAGTTTCTCCCTTCTTAAAGAAATCTTACCAATGACTACCTTTTCCATCCATTTAAGTAAAAAATGGATGCAGACCTTTATCTCTTATGGTTTCTCATAGAAGGTATCTCCTTCAACACAACCAGTTGAAAAGTAAAATACCTAGAAGAACTTGGGGGGAGTGAGTATTGTTTTGGTGCTGTGTTTTGTCTGGCGTCCACACCATCACTAGCAAGTTTGACTGATACGGTCCTCAATCAAATCAGATGGACCTAAAAACTCCACGGACTTGACCAGACTCCAGAGACCCCCTGGGGACATACCAACAATCACAGCAAAGGCTCAAGTGTCCCATGTCACACTCACGCTTTTCAAAACTTGACAAAATCTAAGTTTTAACACAATGATTAAACGAGCTTAACACTCCCCTCCCATCCAAACACTCTTTCCAAACCAACCCCAACTTTGTCCAATCACTTACTCAGAAACAACAAAAAAAACTTTCCTTTGGGACTTGAGTCTGATCCTAGTTCTTTTTTTTTTTTAATAAACTTTTTTATTTTGGAATAGTTTTAAATCTACCAAAAAAAAAAAGTGAAGGTAGTACAGAGCTCCCATATACCTCACCATCCATCCAGTTTCCAGTGTTATTAACATCTTTCATTTGTACAGTAGAGTTGTCACAATTATTAAACCACCACTGATACATTATTATTAAATCCATACTTTATTCACATTTGCTTAGCTTTTAACCTAACACACCCCCTTCTTTGCCCCCAGGATATCATATTTAATATTGCTCATTATGTCTCCTTAGGCTCCTGTTGGCTGTGAGAGTTTATCCAAATTTTCTTGTGTCCGATGGCCTTGATAGTTTCAAGAAGTAACGGTCAGGTATTTTGTAGAGTGTCCCTCAACTGAGAGCTGTCTGCTCTCTTTCTCATGATTAGATTGCGGTTATGGTTTTTGGGCAAGAACACCACAGAGGTAAAATGCTATTGTTATCACATCATATAGAGGGTACATACTATCAACATGACTTGCTACCACTGATGTTAATTGTGGTCATCTGGCTTAGGTAGAGTTTTTAAGGTTTCTGCTCTCTGAAGTTACTACTTTCCTCCCATTTGTAAACTGTTCTCTTTGGACAAACATACTATCTATGTTCCATACTTAAGGAATGGAGAGGTATGCTCCACCTCCTTGAGGGCAGAATATCTACATAAATTATCTGGAATTCTTCTGCATAGATTTGTCCACTTCCATTTACTTATATCCATATTTACCCACATATTATACTTTGTGTTATAATCCAATACTACTTTATTGCTCAGAGTGATCCATCTTTGGCTACTGAGAGTTCTTTGAGTCAGGTCCTGTGTCCTTTTGCCATACACCCATTACTGTGAATTTATCTGTTTTATTTTTTGAGCACTTTCTTATTTACTGGCACTACAAGACACTCCAGGATTATCTTGTACATTTCTTGCCCCAGTCCTAGAATCAGCCATTTCCTCAAGGAGGTCTGGTTCCTCTTATGGTAACATGGCATAGGAAATCAAGATCTTGTAGGTGGTCTTGTTGCTCCAAGGATATCTTTACTTCTAGGCACTCTCAGCTGGCCAGCAAGAAAATGTATGGGAGTATTCTAATCTATGCATATACATATAGCTGTAAATATCAATATCTCTATATGTGATCATCAGTATCTATATTAAGCTAACTAGAGTTGGATGTCTCCAATCCTAATTCATTACCACATGGGTCATTCCCAGCCTCTCCTCTTGCATATCTGTAACCTCCTACTCCAATGCTGACAACCCTGGTTCCCACCATTCCCTATCCATTTACTTAACTGTTCAATTATAATATACATATATAGTGGTTTCAGAATTGTTAACCTGTAACCCCATGAAAAAAACTTTATCAACTGGCATATAGTAGTTATATACAGTTCATTTTGCCTTCAGTCTTACAGACTCTATTCATTTCCAAAGCTACTCATCAACACTTTTTCTCTCACCCCTATTTAGTGAGATTGCTTTATATATTTATAATACAGTTAGATCTTTTTGTGAAACCTTCATTGCATCCTGGTATCCCCATCTCGTAAATGAGTTTTTAAAATTTGCATACATTAAGGTTCACTCTTTGAGACGTAAAGTATTATGGGTTTTGGGCTTCCCTGGTGGCGCAGTGGTGGAGAGTCCGCCTGCCGATGCAGGGGACACGGGTTCGTGCCCTGGTCTGGGAGGATCCCGCATGCCGCGGAGCGGCTGGGCCCGTGAGCCACGGCCGCTGAGCCTGCGCATCCGGAGCCTGTGCTCCGCAACGGGAGAGGCCACAACAGTGAGAGGCCCGCGTACCTCAAAAAAAAAAAAAAAAAAAAAAAAAAAAGTCTTAAAAAAAAAAAAAGTATTATGGGTTTTGACAAACACAGAGTATCTTATATTCACCATTATTACAGTATCATACAGAATAATTTCACCTCCCTAAAAAAAAAAAAATCCCCTGTGCTTCACCTGTTGAAACTTAGCCCCAAATGTCTGGTAGTCACTGACCTGTTTCCCATCTCCAGGGCTTTGTCCTTATCAGAAAGCCATGTGATTGGAATTATACAGTATGTAGCCTTTTCAGACTGGCTACTCCCCTTAGCGAAGTATGCACTGAACATTCACCCTTGCTTTTTTATACAGCTCATTCCTTTTCAATGCTGAATGGATGTGCCACAGTTTGTTTATTCATGCATCTATTAAAGGACATCTTGTTTGCTTCCAGTTTTGGAGGACTATAAATAAAGCTTCTGTAAACATTCCTGTGCTGGCTTTTGTGTGAACAATAGTTTTCAAATCAGTTGTGTAAGTACCTAGAAGAAGATTGCTCAATTGTATGGTAAAACTATGTTTAGCTTTGTAAGATAGTGTAAAACTGTCTTCCGAAGTGGCTGTACGCTTTTATGTGCTCACAACCATGCTCTCACATGAGTGAGAGCTCTTGTTTCACAACCTCTCTAGGAAGGATAGTGTCAGCCTTTTAAATTTAACCAATCTAAAAGCTGTGTGGTAGTAACTCGTTGTTTTA
Source organism: Mesoplodon densirostris (assembly GCF_025265405.1). NCBI lineage: Eukaryota > Metazoa > Chordata > Mammalia > Artiodactyla > Ziphiidae > Mesoplodon > Mesoplodon densirostris. The sequence goes on from NC_082670.1 coordinate 80,611,737, forward strand.
ACTTGCAATTCTTTACTGACATGTTGAACATCTTTTCTTATGTGCATTTTTCCATCTGTGTGTGTGTGTATATATATATATTTTAATATTTATTTATTTGGCTGCACCGGGTCTTCCTTCATTGTGGCATGCAGGATCTTCATTGCAGCATGCAGGATCTTTAGTTGTGGCATGCGAAGTCTTAGTTGCAGCATGCACGTGGGATCTAGTTCCCTGACCAGGGATTGAACCCTGGCCTCCTGCATTGGGAGCACGGAGTCTGAACCGCTGGACCACCAGGGAAGTCCCTCCATCTGTATATTTTTAATGAGGTATCTATTCAGGTCTTTTGCTCGTTTTTAAATTAACCTGTTTTGTTACTGTTGAAATGTAAATGTTCTTTCTATATTGTGGACACAAGTCCCTTATCAGATGCCTGTGACTTGCGTTTTTTGAAAAGAAGTTTCTAATTTTAATAAAGTCCAACTTACCTATTTTTCTTCCATGGATTGTACTTTTTGCGTTCTGTCTACAATCTCATCGCCAAACCCAAGATCACATAGATTCTTCTTGTATGTTTTCTTCTAGAAATTATTTAGTTGTGCATTTTGTTTAGTTCTTTCATCCACTTTGAATTAACTTTTGTGACATTTTTCAGGTACATATCTAGGTTCACATTTTTGTAAATAAATGCCCAACTGTTCCTGCATCATTTGTTGAAAAGACTATCCTTTCTCCTTTGAACTGCCTTTGCGTCCTTGTCCAAGATCAATTGACTTAATTTGCATAATCAACTATTTTTTTAAAAACAGTTCAGCATTGTGAAAATCCAAGAAAAGAGAGAGGTTCAACTTTAAGCCAAGAACAATTTGATAATGGCAGGTCACTGACATCACCACTGTGTATGCAGGTTAGATCGAGAGTGTTAAAATAATCAAAATAGAAGAAGGCCATAGACAGAAGGCTCTGTATCTCCTCAATGACTTGTAATCACTGATTAATGCTCTGCTAGTACAGGTGGGCCTCATTAGCTCCAAGAGCAAGGAGAAAAGATGTCAGACTGATAATGCTAAGGGTGGGGAAGAAAAATTAGAGCAGAAAAGCTATAAAAAGGGTGGAAAATGCCCTGCCCATGAACATTATAAATGGGCCACATAACTTTATTTTTTAACAAATGTGATTGTCTCTTCATTTTCTCCCTACATTCCACGTTCTCTCAAATTAGGAGGCACAAAAGATTGAAATTCCAATGGGAGCATCCTTTTTTAAACTCCTTCTACTGTGTATTTCTTATTAAAGCTGTGTGATCATTTCGTATTTCACTAGTGCACATCTATGTAGAATTCATTTTATAAAAAATGAAAGAGTTCATGATTGGAGCCTGCTGAAAACATGGAGACCAAGACAAGGTCAAAGCAACCTTTTTGTCTTTCAGAGGGGTCTGTGGGGGACCCAGTGCTGCAGACTATGATGCATTTTCCAATTCCTCTTCTTGCATGTTTACCCATAATAGCCAGGGAACACAAAACAAAAAGGATACCTGGAGTCAGCCTGAAAAATGTGAGACCCCTTAATGTCAAATTGGAATCAACACATCATAAGCCTGTCATTAAACTGCCTTCATGAAGTTAATGTGAGAAGAAAGACAGATGAAATAACCACAGATAATACAGACTTAAGGGGGATGAGGCTGAAGTTTATATGAGAGATTTTACTTTGAGGACCAAAGTCTATAAATATTTATTTAATTGGGCCATGCAAGAGAAGACTTTTAGATTCTTTCATTAGTGGTGCAGGGTTTCCTGTGAATCACTGCATAGGAAAATAGCAAACACAGAAACTGATCCCATCTCCATGTTAATCAGTCTTCAGTCTGTAGAGTGTGTGATCACTTACAAAAATGGCAGGCATCCTGCTGAATCACCAGCCCTGCCTATTATAGTCACCCTGCTCGTGCAGGAAGCCAGAACAACTGAACAACAAGCAACAAATAAATTTCAACAAACAGATTTATTGTCCTATTTCAATACAAATCACAGTCTATTAAGAATAATGCACTCTAGTCCGGGTTCTGACAGTCAAAAATGCTGATTTAAGAAGAGATTTGTGTTCCTAATTTAATTCATTCATTTGCATGTCTCTCCTCTAAGTATGATATAACTCAGGCTTACTGATCAGAACTGGTAATCACTCCCTCGTTTTGTGGTTCAAATGGAGCTTTATAAATCACAATTCTACTTATTTATTTAGAGATTTTTATATTTAATGACTCTAGGATGAATGCTTATTAGACGATAATAATGAAAAGAGAGGTTATTCAAAGTGACCTCTGAAATGATCCTATATATTTTCAAAACGATGTATCGGTATTACACGGAGCCTCGCAGAATCCAAGCACATTTTCTGTAACTGATGACCTGACTTGGTCCATTTTCACCTTTTATCAGCACTGTTTTCTGATTTCAACATACCACAACCTGTTGAATATCAGACGGTAACAGCATCTAAGAAGTAAGAGGTCTTAACAATTTCATTTTTTAAAAATTATTGTTACCTTAAAGGGAAACAGGATTCAGTTCCTTCAAACTAAGATATTTTCACCTTGTTTACAGCCTCTCTCTTCTTCTACCTCACTTGTCCACTTGGTAAAAAGGAACACATTATATTGTAGATGCTGACAGGCTTCTATCACATATTACATTTTGGGGGGGGTCGGAATTTTTTAATTGAAAGACTGACTGCATTCTGTAGAGTTAGATATGACAAGGAGTTTAATTGGATTCAATGTGTTTGTTTTCTTCTGAAGGATTCCTTTTATTATGACCCTTCCTTCAAACACAAAATCCTTAATGAGCAATGAAAGTGTTGGACACAGACACAGATTTTACAAAGTTTCATATAGTAAGTTAAGGGTTGCCTTCATTATCCTTCATATTTTGACAGAAACCATTTTTTTGAAGAAATCAATTCAGTAACTTCAAAAAATCTGTAACTTACATCACAATGTATACCATATTATAATGAAAAACACTGCAGCTATTTCTGTTAAAGACAAACACACATTTTCATTTCAAGTTAAATCTTGAACAGGGATTCAAATTTCTCAGAAAAAGAAGTAATAATAAACCACTTAGTGTTCTTAAGAATGAAGAATTTCAAAATGAGACATTTTTAGGCTCTCTCTCAGAAAGCAATTTCTTTTTATCTGCAGGGCACCCCAGTAGATGTTAAAAATAGATTACACTTCTATTCATCCCAAAGAAGGACACTAATGTGAGCGCTGTATCTTTCTGAATTTCAGTAAAAATCAGAAATGATCTTCAGCCCGATGTACAAAGTTGACTCGCTTACAGAATACCAGCATTTCTATCCTGGCCTACCTTTTAAAGTCAGTCTGAAACAGCCCCAGCCTATACAATTGCAGAGGAATTACTCTCAATTACAGGCTTCTGTCTGTTAAAAAGTAGAGTTGGTGATTAGTTTTGACCTTTTTCCTCTGACAAGTCAAAGAAATGAAAGGGGATCTGGCAGGTGCTCAATTTAGAGGCTGAGGGTGAGAGAATGAAGGGGAAAAAAAGAGAAAGAAAAGAAAACCTTGTATCACCCAACTAGATCTCAGGATTTTTTTTTGTATTACTCATCATCTTACTTTAAAAATTCATTTTCAGTGAATAAACTGCATGTGGCAATGTCATTTTGCTTAAAGTCACTCACTTAATACTTTGAGTATCATTTACCAAAACCTTGCCACAATCAATCATTCAGGTTTTTAGTTTCACACTCTGGGGCATTTTTGCTTCATGGTACAATTCTGCTCTTCCCCCTTCCCTTCTTTCTTATAAGTAGGTTACAAATGACTATAGAAAAATGACCTTTCTGGATCCCTGCTAATGCGTCAGCATTATTTCAAGATGTGGCTTATAAACACCAGCTGACATTTTACCTATTTATGTAGTCATTACTGAATTGACTAGATTTTGGTTGAGACTGGGTTTAATTGATTGGGAATGTTTTAGAAATGACATGAATAGATTTCCAGATCTGACACTGACCCACAATTTTCCATTTTAAAAGAATACTTTGCTGAGGTCTGAAAAAGTTGTTCTGATGAAAGTTAAACTCTGAAATATCCTGTACTCTTGGTAGTTGGTTGGCTAAGTTCTTGATAATCCAGCACTTGTTTGGCAAAACTGCTAATTAGAGATGGAAGCCATGTTTGCACTGAGCAGCCACCTCTCCAAACTCCAAAGGAAAAAAAAGGACCAAAGAGCACACTCTTCCCCTAGGAATCCATCTGACCCGCATTTAGGTCAGTTAATAACAGCTCCTACTCAGCTTAGAAACATGTTGCTTTTAAGTCAGCTGCTTTTCAGTGGGGAAAAACTATTTTCAGAAGAATGAATGATTCTAGAACATCAGGCAGAAGCCAACCAGTCAAAATACCACAATCCTAAACAGGGCTGCAAACAACACTTGGAAATTCAGATTCTGATTGACTGATGACATCACAGAACCAAAATAATGTCCCAAATTCTCTTCTTGCTCTGCTATTTTTGTTGCCTTTAAAACAGTCAGATCTGCTTTTCTGAGATGGGTGTGATCATTTGCTCAGAAGTGACACATTGAAGTGGCTAATGGCCAGAAAGTGGGATGAAGCTCAAAAGAAAGAAAAACTAAAAGAAAAAAGATGGAAAAGGGTCACAGATAATGTACACACAACTCTAAAAGCAGGCAAAAGATAGTCATGGTAAAAATACTAAGGGAGATTTTGAAGTTTGGGGCTTTTTTTTTTTCTTTCCCCTTTCCTAAAAGCTAAGAAAATCTCATTGAGGATTTGCTCTATTTCCTGGAGGTAGGGTCTTCCTGATACCTCTTTCCTAGCTTATGTGAGGTGGTATTCTACAAAGAAAAAAAATGGTCCCTTCCTATGAAGAGTCAGCCAGAGACGAACTAGAGAACAGCACAATGGCATATACTGCAGAGCTGGCACCAACACCAGCAAGTCAAAGGGATAGTAGCAAAGGAACACAATTTATGCCTAGTTAAGTAATGCTTAAATAACCCATTTTGTTAAAGACTTCAGGGAAAAGGGATACATTTGGAATAAGAACACCTAAATTTTCTGGACGTTAATAACCATGTGTTGATTGGCCTGGTCCTTCGGGAGGGGCAGGTTGTCACCTATTACACCACCCAAAGCCTCTCTACTAGAAAGTTTACTGGCTTGAAATGTATGTACTGTATGTACTTAAGGACAATTTTCATGGCTCACATGCAAAAATATAAAGCCATAGGGATTAAAACACTATTGTATTTGCACATGACCCAAAGGGACATTGACTCAAACACAAAGAAAAGTAGTAGATGATAAAGATGGCATTTCAAATAATTGGGGAGAAAATAATCAACAAATGGCATTTGGTACCATGAGGCCATTGGAAAAACAAATTTGGTCACTGTCTCACATTTTCTTTGAAATGCATTCAAGACATATCAAAGATATAAACATTAAAAATGTTATATTTAAAACATAAAAATATTACAATAACAAAAGTACTTGAAAAAATTTTAAACATTCCTACAGTGAGGAAGACCTAAAAAGAAAGACTAAAAAAAAACCCTAAATACATTAAAAAACACAAAAGTTCAGTATAATTTTAAGCAAATAAACAGAAAATAAACCAACCAAAAAAACCTACTAAACATACCGGTAAAAGCCTGAAGGATAGATGCGTAGTAAATTGAGCTCCATGGAAAACCCTAGAGCAAGTAGACAAATGGGGATGGAAGTGTGGAACTCTGCAGAGGCTGGAGACCTGGGAATGTGACAGATGCTTCTCACAAAGGCCAGCAGAGACCATGCCTCCCTACCTACCAAATGGGTGCACAGTAGCCCAGTGACCCTAAGACTTTCAGTGGAGGTGCCAAGGGTGGTCTATAGGGTGTTGGGAATAGCCATCTTTTTAGAGTAGTGCCCTTCCCATATCAAAATCCTAGAGCTGCCATTAAGATGCCCACACCTTTTCTGATTAAATTAGGTTGACTTCCCATTGGCACTCAACTGAGAACTCTTAGGAGAGCTATCTATAGAGACAATGAAGAATGCTTTGGGGATAAAGAAGGTACTAAAAAGGAGGAGCAGACGGGAGAGAAAACAGCATGCACCTTTATACATGAGGGGTAAAAGGAGAGCATTCTGGGAAAAAAGAAAGAGAACAATTTTGAACAATTTGAAAATAAATATATACAATGAGGTGCTTTGGTTACATAATTTTTGACCTGCAAAATCGCTGCATCTTCCTACAGGTTCTGGCAGACCTAAACCATGAGTGGCCTCAATCCCAGCAGGAAGGGCATGGTGGAAAGAGAAAACTAGCTGGAGAACACGTCTGACTGGCCTTGGTGCCCTGACCACATTCTCGATCCTTGCTTCTCAAAGCGTGGTCCCCAGACCAGCAGTGTCGGCATCACCTGGGAACTAGCCAGAAATGGTCCTACCCTGGGAACAAATGGATCAGATTATGTTTTTTCACATGCACCCCAGGTAATTTGTATGCACAGTCAAGTTTAAGAGTACTTTGTCCTTGAGTGTCTGGGATCCATCCGCTCCTCATAAGCTGAGCAGGCCTGTGACGATATTGCTGATTTTACCCTCTAGGATCTGTGCCCTCCTAGTTTCCACATTCCTTCCTAATTCCTAACGCTTCAATTTAAGAGCAACCTGCCTTCCACTTGCCTGAGTGGTAACACCCTGCCTCTGTATTCTTTCTGTTTCTGCCTCTTATTCTTTCTTCTTTAAAAACAAACAAACAAAAACCAACAACAGCAACAGGTTTCAATTTAATGGCCAGTTTTGAGCAATGTAGAAGATGTCTCTGTTGAGAGGATTCCAAGGCCATGTACATCAGCTAAGTGAATGAGATTTCCAAATTCAATCAGCCACAGGGGAGTAGTGGCCTGGGTCACCTATTTGCCATCTTCATTCTTCACGCTGCTTCCCTACCCAGGACCTCAACTTGGGTATATTTCTCGCTATTTGACTCCACACTCTACCTCTGAGTCTTAACTCCCTACCTTCTTGCGTGACTCCACGGCCACTCATGAAAGTAGAACTGGTAAAAACTACAAACTGCAGAGTCCAGTGATAGAACCACTGCATTTGTTTTGGAAATGTCTACTTGAATTAGAAAGAAAAGAGGAATCATTTAACTTAATTTATTTTACCCACTCTATAGCTATTGTTTTTGAATTTGGCTTTGTACAGATGTTTATACTCTGACACTGGGGGTTTTCCCCTCATCTTAAAGTTGAAGAATCTTATTCAAGGTCAGTATTCACTTGTTGGTAAAGCCAAGATTCAAAACAAGATCTGTCTCTGTCTCTGTCTCTCTGTAGTGGTGAAAACTTACCTTTTTGTAAGTAACAATAATATCAAGGATAAATTTCAAGTGTCAGAGTAATGTTATGTCACAATGATAAAGATAACATCATATGACCGGAAAAAAAACCCGAAAAAACTACAAACTGCATGACTGACTCATGCCTTGTTTTGACTTCTAATCACAAGCAACAAGAAGCTTTTTCAAATAACTTGCTCGTATTTTGTATGAACTTTATAATATTAAATGACACAAATTCCTCCTGAAGTGATTGGTCCATCACTTCCAGTGCAAGTGAAAGAATACTACATATGCCTTCTTAAATCATTCATTTCTAAAGGACAGTGGGTTAAGATGACCACAAACTAAGCGAATGACATTTTGCTTAAAAGGTAGTAAATACCAGACTGCACTCAACAGGAAAATGAAAATGTCTCAGTTTAAAATCCCTCACCATGAGGAGTATAATTAAAGTATGAACACTTAGAATACACATAGGCACTTTACAAGAATTACTATTATCCTCTCCAAACCTAAATGCAGGCATGAGTATAATCACTGACCAGATGAAGGAATAGAGCTCCTGAAAACAGACCTGTCTCAGGCCACACACTGCAGAACAGAGATGGTCTCAGTACCTGTAGGTCTCAATGGATAAGACCCAATATTCAGGCTATGAATGCCTCAAACATGTGTCTTTCCAGGCTGACAGAGGAGGAGATAATTAGACTCCTCATCAACTTCCTAGTAATGTTCTATAAAGTGATAACAAATTTCTTAAAGAAAACCAAATGAAATAAAAACACCAACACTATTTAGTTGGCTAAAGAGCTCTCCAATGTCAGTTCCCAAGAGGCCCTCAGACAATTTCAGAAAGTAAATGGACAACATCTGACCACACCAGTATGGACAAGATGGAAAAAAAGGAACACACACACCTGTGACCGTGTGCTTCACAAGCCACTGTATTAAAGTGTAGGACGGAAGTCTTGAGGCACTTACTTAATATATTCAAAAACTTCTGGGGGCTGAGGGCATGCAATACCCTGGCCCTGCAAACAGTCTAGTGGGGAGACAGGCTTCCATACACATTATTGCACCAGAGTAAGATACACGCAGTCTCAGAGGCCAGCACTGAGAACAGTGGGGGCTAAAGAAGGGAGGAGAGCCCTCATCACAGCCAAAGTAGTTTAGGAAGGTGTCGCAGGGTAAGACTGCTTGACTTGGGTGCCAAACAGGCTTCTTTTCCAAACTAAAGAAGTTGAAAGTGATGCATTTTTAATCATCCCATTGCTCAGGATGGGTATTAGTTTCCTATTGCTGCTATACCAAACTACCACAAACTGAATGGCTTAAAACAACACAAATTTATCTTACAGTTCTGAAGGTCAGAAGTCTGAAATGGGTCTCACTGAACTAAGATCGAGATGTCAGTAGGGCTATGTTCATTCTGGAGGGAGGAGGGGAGAATCCATTTTCTTGACCTGTCCAGCATTCCTTGGCTTGTGGACCCAAGCCTCCATCTTCCAAGCCAGCAACAGCATGTTGAGTCCTTCTCATGTCACATCACTCTGACCTCTGCTTCCATCACCATATCTCCTCCTCTGGGCTCTCTCTGACACTCCTGCCTCCCTCGCTCATTTATGAGGACCCAGTGACTACACTGGCCTGCCCAAATAAATAGGATATCAAGACACTTAATTTACATCACATCCATAAAATACCTTTTTGTCATTTAAGGTAACATTCACAGGTTCTGGGGATTAGGATGTGCACATCTTTGGGGTGCATTATTTTGCCTACCACAATGGGTTAGACATCTCACACTGGCCCTAAGTGCCGATAAAAGAGGCAATGGCCTGAGATATCTGATCTTCAGGGGAAGTCTTTTTTTTTTTTTTTTTAATTTTACAAATTTAATCAGTTATACATATACATATGTTCCCATATCCCCTCCCTTTTGCGTCTCCCTCCCACCCTCCCTATCCCACCCCTCCAGGCGGTCACAAAGAACCGAGCTGATCTCCCTGTGCTATGCGGCTGCTTCCCACTAGCTATCTACCTTACATTTGGTAGTGTATATATATCCATGCCGCTCTTTCACTTTGTCACAGCTTACCCTTCCCCCTCCCCATATCCTCAAGTCCATGCTCTAGTAGGTCTGTGTCTTTATTCCTGTCTTACCCCTATGTTCTTGATGACATTTTTTTCTTAAATTCCATATATATAGTCTTATTCCTCAGGCCAGGTGTTACAACTGGGCTGGCCTCAGCTATGAGGCAAATAGTAAGGCATTTGACCCCATTAATAATTGTAGTGTATATATGTGTGTGTAATGTATTACACACAGCATCTACATTTAAGTATGTTATATAGATACTATATGGAGTAAACATTTTATTTGTAAAAAAATACATCAAGCAGGATTACATCGGTCTCATTCCCTTCAACTCTACTATGCTTTTTCATGAGTAAAAGAAAAAAATGTGTTTATAGCTCGTGTGCTGGGGACCACAGATAGGTACAAACACCCATGCAGAACCCAATGCACACAAGGGCAATCTACCATGCATATTCCTGCCAAATAAACAAACACACTACTTATTAAGGGAGTGTTTCTCATAGTATGGTGCATTTTTCATTTATTAAATCAAACTTTTTTAAAAGTTTCAAAAGAAACGCATTTATTTAGCATTCATTTAAGAAAACATAACCGGCATATCAAAGTCATGATTTCGTGAATATGAGAACTTAACACTACTCTGCTCAATACAGTAGGCACTAACCCTAAGTGGTTCTTGAGCACTTGAAATGTGACTTGTCCACAATGAGATGTGCTGTAAGTATAAAATACACACAGCATTTCAAAGTTTAGTATGAAAAAATAAGATCTCATAAAAAGTTTTTTAAATATTGGTTACATGTTGAAATAATAGTCAGGATATACTGGGTTAAATAAAAGACATTATTATAATTAATTTCACCTGCTTATTTTTCCTTTCTTTAATGTGGCTACTAGAAAATTTTATATGTGCCTTTCACTACATCTTTATTAAATAGCACTAACTTAGAACAAAGGAAAGTAGTCCATTAGTTAGAACAAAGGGAATTTTCCTAAGGTAAATAATAGTAAAGTTAGTATAAACACACCACAATTATTTTGAAACTTGTAAGTTAATAACTGTTTGGTGCTACTACTACAAACCATCACTGGACAAGAGAATCCGGCTTTTTATTATTTCTGGGAAAGAGCTCTTAATACTTTTGAAGTTGTTTAGTCCAATGCCAGGTAAGGCCAAATGATAAAAATGTTTCCTTGTATTGACTAGAAATCTGTAAATCCTTTGTAGGTTTCTCTACACTGACCTTAGTTCTGGCTGACAAATCAAAACACAAACCTACTCTCTACTACCCACAACAACGGGTCTTAGGCCTTTGAACTTTGGGTTTAAAGGCAAAAGGTGCTTGTGAAACTAACACAGCAGCTTTGTAACTTTATAAACTTGAAAGGCCACATTGTTGGAGGAAGATTCTTACTGCAGGCACTGGCATTCCCCATTGATGAACTTAGGTTAGTTACTATCAGGTTCTGTACACATTTCTGATGATGGATAAAACAAATGGATATGCCTCACAGGCACAGCAGGAATTAAAAATGCATTAGTTTATTGCAACTTCAGATCTGGGATTGAGGAATGTTTGGATGATTCTTTTTTTTTTTTTTTTCAAATAAAGTTTAGATGAGGCAGGATTTCAGCACAGAGTAGAGTTCTGAGACTCCCTGGGTCCAGTTGAGTACTTGGAGGGATATCAAGTACATTTTATCTAAGGTATGGCACTAACTTTCATCAAAAAATTATCATATGCTCAGTCACAACTGGTTATTGTAAAAGCTTTATTAACCTAAGTGCATATAAAAATTGTGAATCCCTAATACAAAGCAGTATTTGACTTTTAAATTTCACTTTAAGCTTGGCCCGTTCACTTGGAATGTGATTACAGAGTAAATTAAAAAGTAATCACATATGAATTACATTTCCTCATGAATGTAATGACTTCAGGAGGCTGATTAATGTTAAGCAGTGCCTGTCCTACTGCATGCATACCTTCCCAGGTGAGATATGCAAGATAGCTATCGTGAGTTGGTTTAATTTTCTTTTACCAGTATCCCAGAGAGAATACCTGCCTATCTAACAGGCTCCTCACGTTCATTAGGACTGAGGATCTTCTTCTCTTTTGTCTGTCCAAGAACCACCAGCAAAATAACATCATTGTCAACTTATGGTTATGAGAAATACCCAATGGAGGAGGTCCAGCTCTGGCACCATTTTCTAACTAACCGAGTCTCAATTTCCAAATCTCTCTTTCTATCTTGTTGGCAAATCCTTCCAATTTAGATGGAATAATTCAAGAGAATCACTAAAAAATGCATGTGCACTGGTGTAAAGGTAACAAATTGTCTCACAAGGAATGAAAGCTTATTAATAATCTACAGGAGTATTACTGCAGAGAACAAAATTTAAACTATAAATTTAAACCATGTGGAGCACAAGATCATTAAAATACTTCCCTCGTGGGTAATAGGGTATGGGGAAGTCAAAAATGTTTGCTTCTTTTCAGTATATCCAGGTCGAGGTATTATTTTCTAGAAAAAAGTTGTCAAAGGCATCACGCTATTGTTAGCAGTGGGAAAGGCTGGGTGCTTCATTATTCTTAGCCCGAAGAGGGCAGATCATTAGTGTGGATTTGGTAGTAAGCCAAGTAAAGCCAGATACCGAGAGTTACTTTAGGTCAAGAGTTGATGTTCATTCCTCTGACTCCCCACATCAATGAGAGGATGATGAACTAGTGTGGTATCATTAGCTGGACATTATACATCATGATCTAGGACACACAGAGAGAGCTGATGGGATAAAGTTGTTATAACCCAATACCTACCCTTACTATAAGTGATACTCTCAGACATCACCTATTCTGTAGTATTTATTTTCTTGATTCTTTCTTAAGTTTGGTGAGACATACTAAATTGAAATCACATTCCATGAATGAGTTATAACCAGTACTTGGAGACCTTCTAAACTAGGGAAATACGGAGATCGTCGGAGTTAGAAGATCACCATCTCATTTTTTTTTTTTTTTTTTTTTTTTTGCGGTATGTGGGCCTCTCACTGTTGTGGCCTCTCCCGTTGCGGAGCACAGGCTCCGGACGCACAGGCCCAGCGGCCATGGCTCATGGGCCCAGCTGCTCCGCGGCACGTGGGATCTTCCCAGACCGGGGCACGAACCCGTTTCCCCTGCATCGGCAGGCGGACTCTCAACCACTGCGCCACCAGGGAAGCCCCAGCATCTCATTTTATAGCCATTTAATTGTGGGTCCTCCGAGGAGATTGCTCCAAATGTCAGGTGTTCCTAACTCTGAGTGGGGGTGGGCAAGAAAAGGGGTGACATGAAGAGAATTAATGTCAGGAGAATAAGACAGAAAAAGCACAGAAATCTGTAGCTTCTCCTAAAACTGGCCTTTGGGATGCTTTTTAATGTTTTTGTTTGTTTTTATGTTTTTGTATATGTTACGTTTTCTAAATTGTTCTGTGCAAATTTCAAGAATAGTACAAAGTCTTGTTTAAGTAGAAATTTTAAAACACTCAGGAATTAAGAAGAAATCCATGAGAACTCTGAACAGGTAACTTAGGCTTATCCCGCATTAGGGAGAGAACAGAGATAATTTTTCTTCTACTTTATATTGGAGATGCCAGGTGCAGGTGACTAAAAATGTGAAACAGTATACCAATGTACAGTAATTCCACTGCCTTAATTTGTGTGAAGAACACCAGTGTTCTTTTATTATACTGAAGGTTTTATTCCATATCCTGTTGTTCCTTATCTAAGCATTTTAAGCCCTTTACTAACATACTGTATGATATCCAGAAGAGGTAGATGAAGATAGTGCGTTAAATAGAAAACACCTCACGGGATAATGGATGAGAGAAGACACTGACCATATTTAACATAAACAAGGTAAGATTCGGGCACTATGGAAAGACTTAGGAACATAGCTCCTCCATCCAGAGGACAGTCCTGGATCAAGGTCATGGAGGCAGAGATACTGGATTAAGGATGCCCCTGAGGTTCTAATGAGGGTTCTGTTACCCACAGGACTGGGTTAATCAACTCCCCTTCTAGGCACTCCCCATCTGCAAACTGAGGAATGATACCTAACTTCTTTTCCAATATTTCAGGGCCTGATGTTTGACAGTGGCCTAAAGAGCTACCTGAATTCTATGAATTCTGTTCTACCATGTTTGATTTACTGTTGTGGATAATATTGAACAGAACACAATGCTCCCTAACATGTCTACTTTCAGCCTCACCCTTCTCGCAAGATCTGTTACTGGAATTCTGCTACACACTACCAAAATTATTTTTACACAATGGAATTTAGCATACAATGGGCCCAGAACAAGGGAATGGAATCATTAAAATGTGAAAAAGATTTTACTAGAACTCTTTTGTTGCCACTTTTAAAAAAAGGACTGTCACTGAACTTTAAATTAGGTTCCAAAAATGTGACCTGAGACAATAACAGAATGGCCTGTTTTAATGCTACATTGCTCTTAATGGTATCTGCTTAAAAATGGGCCAGCCTTTGAAACACTCTGACATCACACTCTGACACCTCTAATGTTGAGGCTACTAATTCAGTTTTATTTCCTAAGATGCCTTTCTTTACTCCTTTGTTCACCCACACATCCATCTATTCGCACATCCATTCAACAAACATCTACATTTACTGCCTGGCATGAGGGAGAGACAGGCAGCAAGAAGAAAATGGTCCCTGTTCTTCAACAGAGCTTATTAAAGTCCAGCTGGGAAGGTTGCCACTTACCTAACTTAAAATAAAACAACATGGATTGTCGGTACTCAGCCAAATTTGAAGAGACTCCAGTCTCTAAGTTCTGGTCTTTACTGTTCCCTCTAACACAGATTTCACTCTTGGTTTAGCGATTTAGCCACTGTTACTTCAAACCCTGTATGTACTTCATATGTTGCACTGTTGCTTTCACCAACCCGGAGGTGGCCAGCCTCACCGTGGAAAACATAGCTCCCTCTGGTGTCTTAAACAGAAACATGGTCACCCACAGCAGATTTTTACCATTATTCTAAATTCTACATTGTGGATTTCTATTTCTGAGGGCCACCACTAACCCTAATAACACGTTAAAGTACTTGGCAAAGCCGCTCAGAGGAAGAGAGATGCTGCATCAGGCAGTCAATCGGATGAAAAGAACCATTTAACAGCCACCCAGAACCTCTCCCCACCAAAAGAATAGGACAGCCATCTATAAGGAAACAAAATCACTTATATATAACTATTTCAAAACCAACATTTGACCACCTATTGCAGTGCTGAAGCCATGACATGAGAATTTATTATACTAGTCACTCTACTTTTGCATATGTTTCAAATATTCCATAATAACGTTTTTTTAGACAGTCATTGCTAATGAACACCTGAGCTAGTCCATTGTATATTGGATCTAGATATTACCCACACTTTCAACAAAAACCCGAACTAGACCCCAACTAAACTTACTTTGGATCCTTGGGGAGAAAAAAAAAAGAATGTTTTAGAAAACTTTGAATTGTGTCATGTTAGCCTAGCATAGGAATTAGAGCCATCAAACCTACTCTTACCAGTCAGCTGTCTATTACAAGAGATGGCTGCCTGTCCCAGGAGCCCCTATATTCCCTTAGAATAGTCTAGTGACAGAGAAGGAAAACCACCTTGGAAATTTTTGTAGGCTGTTAACAGGCTGTTAGGACTTTTTAATCCACTGATCTAATGCATAAAAATGAGCAGAGTACTACAGTGTTATAGTGGAAAGAACATCTTTCCAGAGGAAGATCCCTGAATTTTAGTCAAGACTTTGACACTGTGCCTTTGTCACTTTATGCCTTTAAGGACACCACTTCACTCTTCTGGACCATATTTACTGACAGGAAAATTTAAGGAGTTGGACCTACAAGTTATGAAGGCAGATTTCTGTCTCTTATGACCTCTGTAGTCCATGGGCACCATAATATGAAAGTATTTCGAGGCTGCATTTCCAGGTGGGATGAGCAGTATTCCCTTAACTTTCTCTGACTCTGTTAAAGTACCAGACACCACCCCGAAGACCACGACAGTTTGTAAAGAGAAGGAGGGCTGCCACCCAAATACACTTTCTTTGTCACGGCATGTAATCAGATGCTGGCTGGCACTAGTTTACTTATTCACAGTTGTACATGAGACATTACTTCTAAAGAGTAGCTATGGTTTCCTGATTGCAATTTTGTAATTAATTTAGAAAAAGGCTGCTATAAAATTACAATCCAAGCAATCTCAGCAGGTGTCTTTGTAGTTAGAAGAACATATCTTTCCACAAATAGTCATTATTTATTATATATTCTTAGATAAGAGACAGTCCCTACTGGCCCAGTGTAGAAGCGCTGAACCCTGTTTCTCATTAGAAGGCCGAGACGCGGCAACCGTGGGCTCTTTAGAGAGAATTTTATGTATTCTCTGCCTTCACGTGTGTCTATGTGAAGCTGTACCAACCTTGAAGCACCTTTCTTGATTTTTTTAAGGTTACACGCAGAATGGCATCCCACAGTATCACTCAGAAAACTACTTCAACACCTCAGTTTTTCTATGACCTCAGTTCTATCTACTTTCATTTATAAATCTGAAGCATAGAATTTGAGTGATAGAAGAATTTGTTTCACATATTAAAGTTAAAATATAACTCAAATAGAACTACACACACACATACACATACACACACAGGAGTACTCGGTAGAACTGGTGAAATCTGAATAAATTCTGTGGATTACACGGACGTCAATTTCCTCATATTGGTATCATACTATAATTAAGCAAGACACCAGCATTAAGGCGTGTGTGTGAAGTGTACATGAGATCTCCTGATACATTATTTGCAACTCCTGGGAATCTACAATTACTTTAAAAGATAAAGTTAAAAAAAGAAAAAAATAATGACCCCCCAAATGGTAAAGAAACCCATATATTTAAAAAGGAGATTAAAAAATAGCCAGAATCCTCACTGAAAACCTTTCCTTCAAAAAAAATTTCTGTCATGATAATAAAATTAATATCCTTCAATGAAGGCATAAAATTAACCACTACTCACCCTAGGAAACAAAGACCAACTCTTTTTTTTTTTTTTCTTTTTGCTGTATGCGGGCCTCTCACTGTTGTGGCCTCTCCCGTTGCGGAGCACAGGCTCCGGATGCGCAGGCCCAGCGGCCATGGCTCACGGGCCCAGCCGCTCCGCGGCACATGGGATCCTCCCAGACCGGGGCACGAACCCGTATCCCCTGCATCGGCAGGCGGACTCTTAACCACTGCGCCACCAGGGAGGCCCCAAAGACCAACTCTTTAAAAAATATTTATAGGACCTGAAATGACCTTTCCACCTCCAGATTATACCAAGAGTTTTTACTACTGAAAGCTCTTTCTTAAAACTAATAGTTATAAAATTACATTACAGTCATGCAAAATAATGAATTAGAGCTATTCAGTGGCCTTGAAGGGATTTCCACAAATAATTATTGAAAGAGAAAAGAGTCAATAAAATTCCAGTGTTGTAAAACAGTAACAAAAAAATCTTTCCAGATATGAATGTGTAAATACACATATAGACACATATCTGTTATTATATAGATACATTAGCATGCTGAAAAATATGGAAGCATCATCATAGGTCAGGACTTTACAACTGTTTTCATATCTCAGCACAGATATACAAGAACAACTTTTATATGACACACTGGGGTAAAAGAACTGAGACTGTGCATGGCCAGAAGAGACCAGCCCAAGGATTCAGCCACCAATGAATTAACATTTGAGCACAGTAGATGGAAAGTTCTAAAGAAGCTTGTTCACTAAGGGAGATCTGCACAGGGAAGAAGTAGGATGGATGGTGGTGTGGATGGTGAGGGTTTTGAGAATGGTGAGGGCACAGTGCTGAGTGAAAACGGGGTGGGAAGGGACTGAAGGTACAAAAATACACATACACACATTTATACATATGTGCACATATACTTACATGTGTGCATGTGTATACAAAATTGTATGACCGTGGACTTCCCTGGTGGCACAGTGATTAAGAATCCGCCTGCCAATGCAGGGGACATGCGTTCGATCCCTGGTCCGGGAAGATCCCACATGCCGTGAAGCAACTAAGCCCGTGCACCACAACTACTGAGCCTGCGCTCTACAGCCTGTGAGCCACAACTACTGAAGCCCTTGTGCCCTAAAGCCCATGCCCTACAGCCCACAACTCCTGAGCCTAAGTGCTGCAACTACTGAAGCCCCACGCCTAGAGCCCGTGCTTCGCAACAGAGAAGCCCCCGCTCGCCACAACCAGAGAAAGTCCGCATGTAGCGACAAAGACCCAACGCAGCCAAAAATAAATTTAAAAAATAAAATAAAAATAAAATTTAAAAATTGCATGATCATATTTATGTGTTTTTGGTGAAACTATGTTTTAAAAACTTGTCTTATGTCTTAAAAATAACATAGAAAATGAGTTCAACTAGATGATCCACTAAGAATTTCTCCCTTGGATTTTTTTTTTCTTCTCGTTGCTAAAATCAAAAGGGCACAGGATTTCTCCTTTCTTGCTTCCAAGACCCAGTGCCTGTGATATAAAAACCATGCTATAAGATGTCTAAGGTAAGTTGTCCTGTGTGTATAAGTTTCAGAGGAAAATTGGCTCTTCAGACTCCAGAGGTACTAGAGGTATGGCCACCTGGCATATCTGTGTAGGGGGTGACTTTCTAGAGCAAGCTAAGACTTATTGCCAAAAGCACAATCTTTTTCCCTTTTGTTTTGACTTAACATGCCAGCAAAACAGCACTAAACTGTACGAATTAAACCTAATCCATTATAGCTATGTTCTCTAAGGCATAAAGGAGGCAAGGGCTGAACCAAAACAAACTTATCAATCATGCAGTGCAGGGCCACTTGTATGATTAGCATAATTCTTTAAAAGAGTGCAGACAGGTAGGCAGTTCTGCCATTAAATTATCCTGTTTAAGGAAAATGCAGGCTCGATAGGCATTTCTAAGTGGCATTTCTTAGGCACAGTCTAAGTTTCAATAGGGTGCTTCATTAAATGTGTGTGTGGGTGTGTGGGTGTGTGTGAGAGAGAGAGAGAAGGAGAGAGAGACAGACAGACAGAAAGAGAGAGATGATAAAAAGAAGCTGCCCTTTAAAAATCCCCACACCATATACTTTTGTTAATTTAATTTGGAGTCAGCTGTACCTTTAACAGTTCACTTCTGTTGCAATCACTGTTCCAGTTTAGTGTCACATATATTGTCAAAGTTTCATTGAAACTCTTACCTCAATAAAAAGAAAAGATTCCCCCCCATTAGACCCACCTCAAAAGAATATCTTTGTGAGCCAACACACAGACACACAGACACACACACAGAGCCACATCAGAAGTGGGATGAAAGTGATCTTTAGGGATCTGGCAAAAGCATTAAAAAAAAAAAATCTCAAAACACACCTAGGAAAGCCAAATTTACTTCCTTAACCAGCAAAGTGCTATCTCAAATATGTTAAGTAAGTAGGGAGTGTGAGTGTGTGTATATACCAATAAGTACCTGGCGGGGGGGCGGGGAAAACAGAAGGAAAGGGGAAAAATCAATACAACCCTTTAGAAAATGTCAAAAAGCTATGGAATATATCTGTATGTAAGTTCCACTCACTGCCCCTTAAAAAAGTCTTTTTGATTTTTCTGGAAAACGTTAGGCACATAAAACATGAAAACTCAAGATATTGGTTGGCAAGGCTATGGAATGGGTAATGTTTTCCTAGAATAAAGGCTGCATTCCCTTTGAAGATAAATTTGAAATTTACTGTGCACAATTTGGAACATTATATCTTACTGGAGTAAATTCACACCTAGGGAAGCCTAGGACCTAGCAAACTGGGTGATGCAAGAGTGTAGATGTCCAAATGAGGTAACCAACCAGATCCGGTAAGTACTTGACAATAATGTTTTTACTAGAAGTGCTTGGCCTGTGTCATTTTACCAGCAGTTCCTCTAGTATTGGGATACATTTGAATCTGTCATTTTAAATGCATTTATGCTTAATCTGTGTACACGAATTGCTGACCAAGCCAAGCGTGACATGTCATACTGATGATGTGTTAAGCTGAGGAAATTCAAAGTGCCACAGGCGAAACCTTAACCTTAGGAAACACTTTAATCACATTTTTCCTGGAGAAGCTTATTAAGAGATACAGGTTTTCAGAACTTGACAAATTTTCTTTATCCTGTGCCAGGTCTGAGGTGAGCAAAGTGTACTCCAGAATCACCTACCCCAAACTGTAAACTCATCTTCGGAAATTAGATGTTGACATTTAAGCATCTTATAAAAGTCAAAGCTTACTAGGACAGCTGAGAAGCTAAAAATCCTAAATGCCTACATTATGGGAAGGGACATTAAGACAGAGACCAATATTGGTGAGTATATTTAAAATTAAGTTTATCTAGTTTTCTGGGTTATCACATGCCAAGAATATACTCATTCTTTGGCATACAATGTATGTATTTTCAATCTCTGTTACAGAATAGTCGTCTATCTTTTCAAAACATTGGTTATTATTTTCCACAAAAGCTTGGTTTTTCAACAGTATGATTTCACGTTTGTGGGCTATAAAGTATGGTTCTGAGAATATAAAAGAATATAATCGCTAAGGAAGGCAATGGATTTCTGTGTGGGCAAAAGTTTTAGACCTTTCTTTTAGCTGAATGACATGAGAGAGCCACTGAGCTCTAAGTTTCCATGACTGGCTGTAAAATGGAGATAGCATTCATTCATTCGTTTGATAAGTATTAAGAGAACATCTGCATTATTTCAGGTACAGAGCAGGGTGACAAAAAACACACTGATTCTGCCTTTAAGAAAATTTGCAGTCTACTGCTTTTCATCTACTTCAACTCAGAGACAAAGAATGTTTATAAAATGTACTGAATTCTCAGAATAAAAGTACTCTATAGAGAACATTCAAAATTCAAAAGAGGACTCAAAAACAAATGCTAAAACATTTATCCAACTTATTCAGGCCTTATGAACCTAGTGACTAATATATTTTAAAATATCTTATTTTAGCCACACTATAGTTAGTTTGTTAAAAATATTGCTTTATTATAAAATCACAGCAAGTAGTACTATGCCAACTGAGTACTGTTTTGTAAGCATTTACACACCTGTAATGTGTCTAGGCACTGTACTAATGGCAAGGGACATAAGAACACATTAGAACCCTATGACCTTGAGAAGCTTATGGTCCAGAAAGGAAAACTAATGCATTGCTGGTTACTCGACATCCATCCCCATCTTTCCCTCACTCCATCTCTCTTACATAACTACCTCAGATTTAGTCCAGGCAATCCACTACCCCACCACCAGCCCCCAACAGAGCCTAAGGCTTCCACTAAGCCAGTAGTAGGATATGTTTCCTACTATTGATGATAAATCCAACTGAATATTTAGTATATAATAAATACTGCATCCTCAAATTATTGAAGGGAAGATTGAGTTTTTAATGGCACTGTTGGGATAATTACATAGTCACATGAAGAAAGATAAAACCAGATCCATTCTTTAGACTATAAACCAGGAGAGATTCCAACTGGATCAAATATTTAACTATTAAAGGTGAAACTAAGCACTAGAATAAAACATTGGTAAATTTCTCAATAACCTACGAATGAAGAATCCTAGGATTCCTAACCATGAATTAGTTAAACTATAGGAACCCTAACTATGATTTAGAATGCAGAGGCAATGAGGGAAAAGACAGAAACTTGTGATTATATTAAACACTGTATGGAAAAGGTTCAAAAGAAGACTGGAAAAAGATATTTGTAACTTACACCAGAGACAAAAGTTCCCAATATATACAAGGCTTCAAAAATTAGAAAAAGACGTCAACAATCAGAGTGAAAAATGAGTTAGAAATATGAAATGATCAGCCACAGGTAAATATATGCAAATGGATCTTAACCATATGAAAAAAAATTCTACTTTGCTTTTAAGAAGAGAAATGCAAATTAAAGGTATACTGAGATGACATGTCTTACCTATCAGATATGCCAATCTTTCAGTTTGACAACATAGTATGTTGGCCCAACTTGTGGAGACAGAAACTCTCATATAGTTCTGGTGTGAATGCAATGTGGCATTTACAAACCCTATGGAAGGAAATTTGTCAATACTGAGCAAAATTCCATAGGCATTTATCCTCTGACAGAAATTCCACTTCTGGGAATCTATCCAAAAGACATACTGGCAAAGAAAAACAAAAGATATATGCACAAAGCTATTCACTGCAGCATTATTTATAATAACAAAGACAGGAAACAATCAAAATATCTATAAATAGGGGATGGGTTGAATAAAGTGTGATAAAACCACACAATGGAGTACTATGAAATTGTAAAAAAGAAATATCTCTAGAAAGTGCAATGGAGGGCTCTCCAGGGTATTTTGCTAAGGAAAAAACATCAGAGAAAATCGTACAGTGTATCCTAAACTTACCAAAGAAACGATGTGGCCCACATGTGTGTGTATGTATGCATGTGTGTACATACATATGTGTATATGTACACATACACACATATGTACAACCCTATCTATATCTATGTATTTGCTTATGTCTTAAAAGTAGAATAAGAAACTAATAAAAATCTGTGGGAGGAAGAGACAGGATATAGGGAAGAGAAAGAAATTAGACTTCTTTGACTATACCTTGTTTTAGAGATTCAATTTTTGGAATCATGTAGTAAATTTTCTACATAATTACAAAATAAAACTAAATATAAAAAAGCAATCTCTATAAATCAGAAGTGAAACAAGACAAATTAACCTGATTTCTTACCTAGTTGGTGTTGTAAGCATTCACAGAGGGGCTATTCCAAGTGACTATTTAATAACAAGGTAATTTGGAGAAAATGTCTTAAACTGTTCATAGTAATTACATTATTCATGGTAAAACTGGCATTGTTATTCTGAGACTTGTGCATGTACTGTGGATAAGTCAAAGTAACTATAACGTTATCATTAAGAACTGAGGGGTTTTTGTTTTGTTTTGTTTGTTTGTTTGTTTTTAGTGTAGTTGAAAAGGCGTTCTGAATAGAGAAACCCATGTTCCTAAAGACTATTCTACCAGTTGTCTTAGCTTCCTCCACAGGCTTTCGTCTCTCACGTTATTGTCATGACATCCATCCTTGAGCTGCTGTTTATTTTTCATGTGATAAGGCCAACATGTGTGCACAAACAAAAGTATACTTTTTATGTATATAGACACATGCATACACTTATTTAGATCACACACTCTCATGCATTCATTACATTTTCGACTTGAGGAAATAGCTCTCGGGCTCAATTCTCCCAGGTTGAGGGTCAGAGTCTGCCCTTGCCCAGCATCAGACCTCACCTTCTTCCCGCCACTTTGTCCTAAGCTGCTGGCTCCTTTCGGTCAACAGGCAGAAAACTCTTCTCCTCAAATGTATGCTGTCTTTCTAGCTTGAATTCATCAGTGTGGATTTCAGAACTACTAGTGGAAACCAATTTAAGGTATGAGTTGAATTTAAAACAAGCGCTGTCTCTAGCCACACTCTTATCTTCAAAAAAGGGGAACATGAAGCACTCCCAACATCAGGACACACAGCCCAGAAGCTGTGTAATATCCATTGGTAGGATGGGCCAATGGGAAACTAATGTGAAAACAATGTTTGGACCTTGTTTTATATATAAAAGGTTTAGCCTGTGTATATTATAGCAGACCTCTAATTATTAGAAGACAGACTCTCGAGACCTCAAGGATAAAAGAGATTCAGATAGAAGACACCTCTTGAGACAAGACTGATATCTATTTTGAGGACAGTTTAGGACATTTTCTCCAAAAAAAACTCTCTATTTACCATAATAGATGTATAAGCAGAAATATTTCTGAAGCCAAAATGTCTCTTAAAAAGTAAAGGATGGGCCTCCCTGGTGGCGCAAGTGGTTGAGAGTCCGCCTGCCGATGCAGGGGATACGGGTTCGTGCCCCGGTCTGGGAGGATCCCATATGCCGCGGAGCGGCTGGGCCCGTGAGCCATGGCCGCTGAGCCTGCGCGTCCGGAGCCTGCGCGTCCGGAGCCTGTGCTCCGCAGCGGGGGAGGCCACAACAGTGAGAGGCCCGCATACCGCAAAAAAAAAAAAAAAAAAAAAAAAAAGTAAAGGAAAAATCTAAAGAACTAGTAAGAAGAGGAGGAAAAAAAATCTATGTGCAAAGTAATTGTAATTATTTAGTTTGGAAAAATAAACATGGTCTCCAACATATATGAAAGGAAATAATACTGGGCAGGGAGCTAAAAAGGATCATACGAGAAAAGCCAGACTCAAATGGAAGATGTGCAAAGTTAGAATAGACTTAAGGAAAAAGAAAGTGGTGGAGCAATCCTGAACACTAACGGTTTTCCAAGAGACAAGGAAATAGTGGCTGTCTGGCAATGCTTCCACCAACTTGAAAGCAAAACAAAAGAGAAGAATCTTCCTCTCTCTGAAAGTACGTAGCACTTTATGATGTACCAGCTTAACGTTCTTCAGAGGTTTCTTGTGTTTATTATTCAAGACTCCTTGGTTGCAGATGGCAAGAATGAGAATCAAACTCTCTTCAGCTAGAAGGAGACTTCATTACCTTATATAACTAGGCATTCTAAAGGTAAACAGAACGTCAGGCAAATCTGGATCAAGGGAAATACCCTTTCTTATTTGCTCTCCCCCATCTCTCCTTTCTATCTCCAAATTCTGTTTGTATCTGATTAACTTGGGTTTTTGACCTCATACTCCTCTTCTGCAAGTGGCCTCTGAAACCCCAAATCCACAGATTTTTACAAGCCTTCTTTCTTCATTTATCAAATCTCATGGAAAGTTCTGATTGGCCCTGCTTAGAAAATGCAACAGCTCCCCAGATCAATCATTAAGGGTATATGCCTGTGATAGCAAAATTGTCCAGGCCCAAGTCAAGTGCCCACCCCATGCAAACAGGACACTGTGCTTGCCAATTCCATCGGAAGCCCATAGGATGGGGAAGGTGCAGTTTTCCAATAGATCTCAACAAAAGATGTCTCTCACTATCCTTTCAATAAGATTATTAGCCCTCTGGGGACAGGGTTACCTCAAACTTTTTTGGCCTTTTCTACATTTTCCTACAACACTTCTCTAATACATGCCTTGCGAGAAAGCAGACATATCCCAGAATCTGCATTGTAGGCATCCTCAAGGAATAATTCCTACTGACTGCAAACCTATCCCTTCAAGATTCCGTGAATTGACTGCGATCACCTAACTAGCAGACGAAAACTGCTCCGAGCACCAGGAGCATCAGGGAGACAAGGGCATCAATTTGAAAACACCATCATTAGAAAGCAGGTCCATCCACATTCCCTATCGTTAAGTTATGGATTGAAAGCACTTAAAATACAATCAAAGATTTTTAGAGATGAAAAATTGGATTGTTCACATAATCCAAGGATCTTATAACTGTGGTGCGTGGAACACAGGCGTTGTGCAGCATCGTCTCCTGGAGTGAGAAGTTCTGAGGGCGCTCATGGGTAGGGAAGTGAGGAAGAGACTAAGCAGAGAAGCTTCCAG
Source organism: Mesoplodon densirostris (assembly GCF_025265405.1). Lineage (NCBI taxonomy): Eukaryota > Metazoa > Chordata > Mammalia > Artiodactyla > Ziphiidae > Mesoplodon > Mesoplodon densirostris. Next base: position 80,636,815 of record NC_082670.1, read on the forward strand.
GCCCTATCCGAACTACAGACAGAAGGTCAAAGATCATATCTCTATCTCTGTCTTATTTGAGAGGTTCACATTAACTTTTGTTTGAAAAAGGATTTTACTGCCAAATCACAAAAAGAGAGAGAGAGAGAAACTATACAACCAACCAAAAAACTGCAGTTTTAGTCTAATCATTTCATTTCACCAAAAAGGAAACAGCTCCTAAATTACAGACCTGGACTCAGTTTGGGAACATCCAAATCTCACTCCAGCACTCTTTATTTCACCAGACTGCCTTTCCTAACTTGATTTTGCAAAGATTTTTTTTTTAAAGTACAGTATTCTATTCTTGAGTCTTTAAACTACATATAAATATGTGAATTATATAAAATTCTTATCAGAATTTTAGAACTCTGCCTGAACCCTCAAAACTCCTAAAGACAACATCAGTGTCAAGTATGGACATAAGAAGCAAGAAGTATCTACCTACCCATCTAATGAAGTATCGATGAATCTATCTACTAAATGCTTACAAAAGGCCATTTAATTAAAGTGAATAGTTCTAGCAACCACCTTGGTTTACAACATTTAGAATCAGGAGTAAATAATATTTAAAGATCATTCCACCATACTTCTCTTCCATTTGCATGCACATCATATGCACAATGCTTGCACTCGGTAATGCAAAATTCCAATAATCTTTAAGAGAACATTTAAAGACTTTATGATTGAAAAGAAAAATTTTTGGAGTACTTTTGAATCTATTTTCTAAAACTAAATGACTTTTTAAAGGCTTAATTACCATGATAAATAAATACATACACTGGTACGTGAATCATAATAAAAGGAACACGTGTGTGGTCCACAGTAATTGAAGAGACATCAGAGCCAAGACTATATTTCAGAATGCCAGCTGAAAGCTTTGACCAGGAAGGGAAGAAATATTGGCCTGTTGCCCAAGAAATCACCTGCTATATTGGCTTTTAATTCATTTAAAAAACAAGAGAATTTATATATAAACTGTGGACAATTTTAAGAAGGTTTGGGGGTAACCTGAGCACATAGTCCTAAAGAAACTCTCCAGGACAGCTACATGCAATTCTTTGTAAGAGTCAAAATCTGTTTGTTCATTAATCTTATTATTCAGAGATTAATATCAAACACTAATACACCTAAGAGTTAAAACTAAAATGCCAGTTCAATGAAAAGCTAAAACCCTGAAGACCTATTGCATTTATCCACATGTCTGAAGTTCTTTTTAATAGTGTTAGGTCAGGTTCTACTTTCTCACTGGGTGTAAGATACAGCATTGCAATGTCCCAAATGTCGTACCGTCATAAGCAAAAACTTTCACAAACCGTTTATAAAACTACTCAATGTACCACCTGTCTCTCTAGAACTAGGCTGAAATACACTGATCAGAACACGTTTGCAACCTATTAATCCTACGGCTTGTACTTCAACAAGGCTGGTTGGATAGATAATCCAGACACATGCAGGGTTCCATAGCACAAAACATTTTTGAATGTCTTAGGCTATTACCTAAGCCAAAAGCAAAATTGATTTTTCCAGACATGTTCCAGTGTCTGCTCACCCTTTTCTGCTACCAACTGTCATCTCACTCCCCTGATAAAACTCTTGACATATTCTGCAGTATCCTCTACTCCTTTCCCATTCCAAACAGCTGTCTTCCTTTCCTGGCAGGAGCTCCCCAACATCTGGACGCTCAGGATGGCTGCTGTTGTGATGGACAGATTCCATTTTATCCAAATACCCAGCTCTGAGAATATAAAATCAGCCTAAAGAGGGAGGAGTGCAAAAGCTTCGCCTGCTAAACAAATACGAGTTCAAGTAATTGCTGTATCGAAGCCGTAGAATTTAGAACAATTTCTTTTAAACCACAGTTTTGTGACACCTATAATATGGTATAGAATATAAAATGCCATAATTCTGAGAGGATAAATGATGACATGCTTCCTAAGTTGCTACCCAGGTGGTGATAACAAATCAAAACTCCTAACTCAAACACAGAATTTCTGCTTCATGGTCTAATTTGATGTTTTGTTTTGTTTTCTTCCCCAACTAGATTTAAGAACAAAAACATGTGTGTTAGATGAAAATGGATGAGTTGAATAAAAATAAATCACCTTCCTTCAGTTCACTGCCCCTATCGAATCAATCACCAGTTCCACCCTATACAACTTCCTAAATATGTATCGTCTCTTGCATATTCTGCTACAATAGTTTTTGTAACTGTTTTCCTACAGCCATTCTTCCCAACACTAAAACCTATTCTCTCTAAACAGCTAGAGTGATATTTTTTTAAAGTGCAAATTGGGGGGCTTCCCTGGTGGCGCAGTGGTTGAGAGTCCGCCTGCCGATGCAGGGGATACGGGTTCGTGCCCTGGTCTGGGAAGATCCCACATGCCACGGAGCGGCTGGGCCCGTGAGCCATGGCCGCTGAGCTTGCGCGTCCGGAGCCTGTGCTCCACAATGGGAGAGGCCACAACAGTGAGAGGTCCGCATACCGCAAAAAAAAAATAAAATAAAATAAAAAATAAAGTGCAAATTGGGTCATGTCATCCTCACTATTCCCTTCCTAAATCCCACTGATGGCTCCTCTTCCTCGTAGGGTTAAACCCACATTAGTCCACAGGGTCCCCAAAGACCCTTGCATGACTGTGGCCCCAGCTTCTCTCTCCAGCCTCACCTTGAGCCTCTAGTCCTCTCATTCAATGTATCCAACAGGGGCCTGTCTTCCATCATCCAAATACATCAAAATCCTCCCATGTTTAAGGTCTTCCTAGGCTCTGTTCTCTTTGCCTGGCTCCTTCCTGCTCCTGTTCAGATCTTGATTTATGTGTCACTTCCTAAGAAAATTACTCTTCAGTCCATTGAAATATGTTAGGTATCCTTTTATACCTCTCATGGGATCATGTAATCTTTCTTTGTGGCAGATTTTACAACTGTAGTTAATTAACATATTATATCAAACATTAAAGAGATTTGCAAAACTATAAAACAATGCCATTCTCATTTTTTTTCAAAAATGAAGTTTTTTAAAGTTATATTAATGTATAATGGATTTATTATTGTTATTTTAAATGAATTAATAGCTTAAACATTTCTTGGTTTTAATTTCTATTACAGTAAATATCGATACAACCATATAAACAAAAGCCCTTTGGGTCTTTGATAATTTTTAAAAGTTTAAAGGGTCCTAAGACCAAAATGTTTAAGAACCACTGCATAGGGGCTTCCCTGGTGGCGCAGTGGTTGAGAGTCGGCCTGCCAATGCAGGGGACACGGGTTCGAACCCTGGTCTGGGAAGATCCCACATGCCACGGAGCAACCAGGCCCGTGAGCCACAATTACTGAGCCTGCACATCTGGAGCCTGTGCTCCGCAACAAGAGAGGCCGTGATAGTGAGAGGCCTGTGCCCCGCGAGGAGGAGTGAGCCCTGCTTGCCGCAACTAGAGAAAGCCCTCGCACAGAAACGAAGTCAACACAGCCATAAATTAAATAAATAAATAAATAAAATTTTAAAAAAAGAACCACTGCATAGGAAATTATTTTATGGTTTAAGAAAGAACGAGATAGTGTATTATAAGTAATATTAAATCTTTTAGAAATAGTTATTTTAAGTTTTACTTAAATACACTTTACGTGAGAAAGAATGTTTTCATGTAATATTGCTAACTTGGAAAAAACTGTTATAGTCTTATACACTGTTAAGTAAATTATAACAGGATTGGTTAGGCTGGGTCATTAGTAATGTGTTCATTACAACAGAGTTCAGAGGAAAATTCAACTTCCCACGACAAGCAGAGTTTACAGCTTTAAGTGAACAATTTTCTCCTTTAAAAGCATTTTAACAAATGTCACCTTTAATAACAAACACATAACCTCAAACTTTTGAGGCAAAGATGCTTGAAAATCACAATTAAGACAAACCTTTTGATTTATTTTGATCTATTTAAGAACAGAAAATTTCTTAACAGAAGAAACAATTTTTTGATGACAAGATACAAAGTATGTGTTCAATAGTAATGGCAATAATCATTACCACAAAAACAACACTCTCACATACAACACTGTTCTAAGAGCTTCACAATTTTTACTTACTAAATCTTCCCTACAACCTTAGATACTATTATTATCAGCCCTAGTACATGGACCTTGCCCCAGGTCCCACAGTTAAGTGAGAACAAGATGTGTAGTGAGGTGGATGGACCTAGAGTCTGTCATACAGAGCGAAGTAAGTCAGAAAAAGAAAGACAAATACCATATGCTAACACATATATATGGAATCTAAGAAAAAAAATATGTCATGAAGAACCTAGGGGTAAGACAGGAATAAAGACACAGACCTACCAGAGAATGGACTTGAGGATATGGGGAGGGGGAAGGGTAAGCTGGGACAAAGTGAGAGAGTGGCATGGACATATATACACTACCAAACGTAAAATAGATAGCTAGTGGGAAGCAGCTGCATAGCACAGGGAGATCAGCTTGGTGCTTTGTGACCACCTGGATGGGTGGGACAGGGAGGGAGGGAGGGAGACACAAGAGGGAGGAGATATGGGGATATATGTATAGCTGATTCACTTTGTTATAAAGCAGAAACTAACACACCATTGTAAAGCAATTATACTCCAATAAAGATGTAAAAAAAAAAGAATTGGTATTTGAATCTTAACGTTATGCTAATGAGAAAGTGTATATGTAAACTAATCTCCTTTCTTGCCCTGCTTATAAACAAAGGTAAGAGCTAACACCATCAAGGCTTTATTGCTTTATTTTCTCCAAATACTCATTCCAACAGCTTCTTCAAAGACTCTCCTGAAGCACCACTGTAGCCAGCAATCTCTGATTTTACTGTAATTTTAACCAATGCCGAATGAAATGACTTGGAGCTTAGTTTCTTTACCTACGGTCTATCTACCCACTTACCTGTGCCCCCACCCCGCCCCACCCCGCCCACACACAAACTATTTAATTTTCCCATTACATCTGTTTTTCTCTTTTTAGGTTTTCATGGCTGCTGAAGATTTTTCTGGCCATGATGGGTTTCTGCCCATTCATGATCCTTTTGGCAGACATTTAATCATCAAATACTAATGTTTCTCAGCCTTCTGACTATAAGAAAGCTAATACGTTGAAATCTTTTCTTCCTTAATGGTCCTATTTTTCGTTCAATATCTATTTCATCAGTTTGTGTAGCAGATACTGTAAATAACCAGATTTTGGAGTCCCTAGAAATTGAAAGAAAATTCTATCGAAGGTTAATGTATTTATGTTAAACAGAAGGCAGTTTGTAGTCCTGAAATGAACTGAGTTATTTCTCCTGACATCTTCCTGATTAAAACAGTAAACTCTGTATAGAGTAAGGAACCTTGAAAGTAGTCAGAATTATAGGGGAAATACTTCTTAAAATATTGAACCAGATAGAGGGCTCCCAGATCACGTGACAGAATATTTTCATTTTCTCTGTTGAAATGTCAGTGTAAGTGATACCCCCATGTTCCTTAGTGAATCTCCAAAAGCCAACTATGCTTTCTCCTTGGAGGTTATTTTTTCCCCAATCACTCCATTTCTTTTTTTGTTTTTCATTTTTATTTTGTATTGGAGTATATAGTTGATTAACAGTGACATGTTAGTTACAGGTATACAGCAATGTGATTCATTTATACCCATAGAAATATCCATTCTTTTTCAAATTCTTTTCCCATTTAGATTAATACAGAATATTGAGCTGAGCTTGTCCTCACCCAGAGGCTAATGAAACAGAGATTTCAGGGTCCCTTGCTTTAAGGTCCCCCTCAAGACCCTGTATCTAATTGTATGGTTTTAATTTTGTATGCTTTATGCTAAGGAGGGCTCTAAAAATTGCATAATCTCCAGATCCTACTAAACCTCAATCTGCCTTATCTAAGTTCTAAATATTTCAGTGAACTTACTGTTACTGAATTTATCTACTCATACTTTAGTTTCCCCGTACCTGCACCTAGGGAAAATCCTTTGGTGTGACTCATGGACATCAGGTCCCTTGGCTACAAAAGCTTATTTCAACAAGAAAGTGGCAAAGAATTACAAGTCAGGATAGGTGGTATAAACATGAATTTTAGAACTAAATGTCTAGCAAAAGGCGATTAGATTAATAATAAGGTAAATCTGTATCAGAGACAACGTGGATGCTTCTCGCCCTAATTGGGCCCACATAATTTTAAAACATAAGTTAAAAATTGGGGGATTTCACATAAAATGCAAATGTCAAGCTTCTTTCAAAAAACTAGAAGGTCTGACAAAACTGGGCAGAAATATGCTTTGGCCTGAACAGGTTTCCTACCCACTACTTTTCACTAATTTACACTGCCTGGTTCTCCCCTTGTAAGCATTTGTATATGCCACCCTCAAATTATATGAATAATGTCCAAGAGATATCATTAAAAAATTAATTGACAATATAGCATTCATAGTATACTTCCACTTTCATTTAAAATGACATATAAAATAAATTTTAAGACAAATTCAAACAATACATAATTGTTTATTATGGTATGCAATTTTTTTTTAACTTTCAGGGGGAAAAGAAAAAATACAATTTTTTGATCCGTTAGATTTTTTTTTTTTAATAATAAAAAACCCATTTCCCACCACATTTAAGTACAACTTCAGTAGCAAATGCTATGTTGATGGTTTGGCCAAAAGGAGGACAAGGCAATAGTACTTGCTCAAATCCAGGGACTGAGGCACCAAAAATTTATTTTCCAGGCCAGAGCACAGACGGAGGAAGCACACAGATTAAGCACTTAGAGCTGGCACTTTCTTCACAGCAGTATGAGAAAAGAAAAACCACAATAGATGCCATCCTTTCTGGATCCCAAATAACACCCAATTAACCAACACCACTAGAGCAACTTGTGTGGACTGTTTTAATATATATTCACAGCATGTGTCATTATGGCTCCTGGCTGCTATTAAAAGAGTGGGCTGGCAACATGAATTAACAGTAAGACATGTGGTATATTATGGCTCCATACTGCCTAAAGGATTTAGCCTATGTCCTTATTATTCTTAATGTACCCTCACAGCTCCTGAGAATCATGTAACTGTGAATTCAACTGGTCCCACATGCTAAATGGAAAACAAAATATCTTGTAAAAGTATCTTTGAGTAACCGCTCCATCTAGCTTCCTTTCTCATCCACTAACTTAGTACATGTTATGATCAACAGGTTGTTCTGTTTTCTGAACCTTTTTTGCTTTGTTTTGGGCAAAAAGAACTCTTCAGAGTAGATAGTCCAATATTCTGGGTGGGAGAAAAACAAGTGCACCAGGAGAACAGCGGTTCAGTATAAAAGGAACTGCCCCCCATTACCACCGGCCTGGGTCGCCTAACAGGCATACATGTTCCCACCTGGCTCCCCTACAGTCCACTCTCTTTCCAACAGCCACAGTCATCTATGAGAGTATCAGGTAAGATCATATCACTCCTCAGCTTAAAATTCTCCACGGGCTTCGATGCGTACTTAGAATAAAATGCAAACTTCTGCGCACTGTCTACAAGGCTCCTTCATGATCTGGTCACGTACTTACTTCTGCAACTTCTTTTCGTACCATTCTTATTACTAAAAAATGGCCAGTCCCTGTCATTCCAAACTCTTGATATTTGATGCTCGCTCAGCCTGGAATACCCTTCCCATAGATTTTTTGTTTTAATGGGCGGTCCCTTCTCTTCCTTTAGATATTAACTCAAAGTCACCTCTTCAAAGATTCTCCTATCTAGAGCAGAGCATCCATTTTCCCATTCCCAATCACACTGCCCTAGGTAAGGTTTTTCATTGCACTTGGTATGTGAAATTACCTTCTTTTCTATGAGTTTTCTTATTGATTATCTCTACACAAACACATGCACACACAGTCACACACACACAGAAATCGACACTCCATCAGGACAGAGGCCTTGTCTATCTTGCCTATTACTATCTTCCCAGCAACCAGAGCAGAATCCAGTAGGCAGTAAGTGCTCAAAAAACAAAATCTGGCATGAAAAAAATGAACCTGCTAGTTTAGCAGTTACACTCAGAGGATAATCAAGGGAGCGAAACTGAGATTACATGTGACTCAGCTGGTTGAAGTTTCATCTAACATGAGAAACAGTATCTTCTTTCTGTGAAAACAGCCCTGGTCCCTCTTACTAGGGTGGGCAAAACACAGGCCCTAGAGAAGAAAACTTATTCCTCCACAGTCCCTTTGCATGCTCCCCAAACTTCAATCATTCACCTTCCCTCCTGTACAGTTTATGACATTTCTCAGTACCACGTGTACCAATTATTTACTCAATTTTTTCCCCACACAGTATTTTTTACTCAAGCCTCAATACTAATCAACAAAATTTGTAAAATAATGGGTTTTCTGGGGACTATATATATATATATATATATATTTCCAAATTACATTGCAATTAACCTTTGGCTATTAAAACACATACACATTCATGTTCATATATATTTTTTCATCTAAAAGGATCTTTTCCCACACTCGAGGACACAGTTCATTACAAATGAAGGGAGGCACTCTTCCTGGGGTTCCAGCTCCCCTTACGCGGGCATTACACAGCAGAGTTCCATGGGGAGAGCTGATGTTTACTAAGCACTAGCTCTATGGCAGGCTGTGTGCAAGTTCTTTATTAAAATACCCGATTTGAGGAGATACTCATATTATTTGTTTTGCAGGGGAGGACTAGGTATGAAGAGCTTAAATGTTTGCTCAAGGTCACTGCTATGGATGGAATGTCTGCATCCCCCTAAATCCATATGTTGAAGCCTTAATCCCCAATAGGATGGTATTTGGAAGTGGGGCCATGAGGAGGTAATCAGAGTTAGATTAGGTCATGGAGCTGGTGCCCTCATGATGGGATTCATGCTCTCATCACAAGAAGAGAAGACAGGAGCACTCACTCTCTGCCATGTGAGGACACAGCAAGAAGGTGGCTGTCTGCAAACCAGGAAGAAAGGCCTCACCAGAAGGCGACCAGGCTGGTACCCAGCCTCCAGAATTGTGAGAAATAAATCTCTGTCACTTAAGCCACCCAGTCCATAGTATTTTATTATAGCAGCCCAAGCTAAGAGAGTCACACAGCTAGGAAACAGCAGAAGTAGGACTCAAATTCAAGTGTGTCACGCACCAGAGTCTGTTCTCTTAACCCTGTATTATACGGCATCTATGCAGTGCATAATCAATCTGTGCTTTGTTTCATAATGAAAATACTTCTTTCCTGAGGTACTAACAGGAGACTTTTTATTTACTAATATAAAAGCTGCACACACACAGTTGACTTCCCTTCACGACTCCTAAGCAACAAGCTTGTTGAGAGTCTACAAGCTCAGCCCTCTTTTCACTATTCAATGAATTTAAGTATTGCTAATCTAATCACTGTCTTTCATACTATTAGACTTTTATTTTCATAATTACAGGCTGCCAGAGGCTTCTTCCAAAGCCCCCTGCTAAGTCTCCACCCCAGATACAGGTGTAAATTGCTTTCTTAGCACCACTGGGAATTCTCTGAGAAATGACTGAAACTTTGGATCTCACTACCTAGGAGAGACCTCTGGTTTCTCTCCCCTTCAGCAGCCCTCAGTGGAATTCAGAGCGCCCCCAGCTGACCAGGCCTGCCCCTGAGTCTCCTCACTCTCAAAGTCCAGTGAGGTCACAGTTCTGTACCTGTGTTTTGTCACCTTTTTACCTGATGCTTGCATGGCTGTCAAAACAACATGATAAGCTTGGTAGCTTTTAAATCAACTTGTAGAAGTATGTCTTTGTGTCCTATGTAAAGTTTTAACTATAAAAAATTAACAATAACAGCCCATCTTTACAGAGTTCCTATTAAGCACCATGCTAAGAAATTTAACATATTTATTCCTCCAAAAAAAAATCCATGTGAAGTAGCTATTTATTTTTTTCTCATTTTATCCTCGTCGTATAGAAAAGTGAGGTCTATACAGGTTGTTTAACTTGCCCAAAATCAAGTTGAAAGGAGAATCCAAGCTTCCTATTCTGAAGATCCACTACATATACTATGTACTGTCAGTATATACACACTGGTCAAGGTAAAACTGTCCTGAGCTGATCCTTACACAAAACTATGACAAACAACAAGGAGTAGACCAATTTTTCTGTAAATGCAGAGGTTAATTAACCTAAGTATTGAAGAAAATTTGTTTTTTATTAAAGAGTGTGCTTCATTTTCCTTCAAGACCTATAATCTGCTCTTGTAGGTGTCTTCACTGATTTTTCAAGGATCTTCTGAAGGTTCCCTTCATGAAGTCTCTCCTTGTATTTATGTTCCTACTAGATCATAATCAGGGTAACCATGAAGTTCCAGTTTATCCATGTTCTCGCAAACTTCCTCTTTTGGAAGGCAAATTGTATGGCTTCCCTAACCATACTCTCCATGAGGGCAGGCTGGGCCTTCTCTTTATATCTGTCACCAGGATTTTCAGATTTCAAATCAATACAGGAGTACTGCTTGTTAAATTGTCCTCTTCCACAACTAGGTATAAATTCTCCGTTACTGGATCTTTCACCGCACTTTGCTTCTGTCCCCCTTCCAAGAATGATCACATACTGACTTTTTAATAGTTCACAGACCACACTCTGTTCCGCTATGGTAGCCCTAGGTCCCTACTCATCTTTTATCCCCTGGGCACCTGGTAAGATGCTTTATCCAGGGATGTGGTTAACTACATACTGACAAACTAAACTGGATATTCTTACAATGTCCCACCTTAGTTCACTCTTTCACGCAAACACTTACTGAGGACTTACACCAGATCCTAGGAAAACAAGAGAGACAGGTATGTGCCTCCTCTGAAGTGATCTACAATCTAAAGGAGCAACTGCCAATGGAACGGAAAATGGGAGAGTTGATAACTGATGCAAAGAATATTGGCAGAAATCAGACAGAATGTCTGTCTTTGCCTAAGGAGTGGGAGAAAGTTCAAAAAGAAGGCTAAAAGACCAGGAGGTATGGTCCAGATAGAAATGTCCTGAGGACTGGGGGTGCGGGGAGGGAGTTAGAGAGGCCCTTCCAGGCAGAGAGGAAAGAAAGGGCAGACACAAGAAAGCATGCAGCCTGGTGCTCGTATGTCACACGGCACTCGATGGTTGGAGTTTAATATCCCAAGGGAGATAAGTAGAAGTAGTAGACAGGCTTACCTCCCAAAAGGCTGCTTTGTTAAACACTACAGAAATAATTAATAAGCATTTAAAGCAAAATGTGTCCCTTTTTTTTGAACATCAGAATTCAGTAGTAGCTTTTAATTTTTTTTTATTGGAGTATAGTTGCTTTACACTGCTGTGTCAGTTTCCACTGTATAGCAAAGTGAATCAGCCATATGTATAAATATATCCCCCCTTTTTTGGATTTCCTTCCCAATTCGGTCACCAAAGAGCACCGAGTAGAGTTCCCTGTGCTATACAGTAGCTTCTCATTAGTTATCTGTTTTATACATAGTAGTATATATATGTCAATCCCAGTCTCCCAATTCAAAAAATATGAAATGACTCACGAATTTGTCATCCTTGTGCAGGGACCATGCTACTCTTCTCTGTATCGTTCCAATTTTGGTATATGTGCTGCTGAAGTGAGCACAACATTTGTCCTCTTCTAAGACAGTGATTTGGGGATCGACAAAACTGAGCTGTAACTTGAAACAATGGTAGGACGGGGGAGGGGACAGATGACCTATAAACAGCATATTCTGGGCTAAGACCAACTAAAACCTTCTTCTTCTTTGTATTTCCATTAACAGGACTGGTAGAGGCCAAAGCCCTGCTTAGGAATTCAGTCATGTTAAAGGAAAAATGGTCATTTCAACATTTCTGTGAGTCTACCTTGCTGAAGGGACCCAGGGTGGCTGGATCCTCTGTTTGTAAAACATAATATTGGGCTTCCCTGGTGGCGCAGTGGTTAGCAATCCGCCTGCAAGTGCAGGGGACACAGGTTCGAGCCCTGGTCTGGGAAGATCCCACATGCCTCAGAACAACTAAGCCCGTGTGCCACAACAACTGAGTCTGAGCTCTAGAGTTCGCGAGCCACAACTATTGAAGCCCACACACCTAGAGCCCATGCTCCGCAACAAGAGAAGCCACTGCAATAAGAAGCCTGAGCACTGCAACAAAGAATAGCCCTGGCTCACCACAACTAGGGAAAGCCCGTGCACAGCAGCGAAGACCCAATGCCGCCATAAATAAATAAATGAATGAATGAATGAATAAATTTGTAAAAAAAAAAAAAAGAAAAAACATAATATTGGATCATGGGATAAGGCCCACCAACAGAGAGGAGATGTGATGACTGTAGGAAGACACAGGTTGGAGCAGATGTTAACAACTGGCCTCAGGGGAATTCGACCTGGCACACCATCTGGGAGAGATGCCCTGTGTCGAAGAATGACCAGTGGATTTTTACAAGAGAGCTGTCCTCTGTTCAATTAAAAATTATTGCCTGTATTATACTGCTATGTTCTGTGATCCCCCTCCTTTAGCCTAAAGCTTTAGTGTGTCTGCTATGCTCCGTGGCTGCAGGTAAGAAGTACTTTGAGAAAATGAGAAACGGACAGTGTCCAGGCTGGAAGGAAGCAAGTAGGGAAAGCAACAGTTAGTTGTCACCAGAGTCTAGATATAGAGGAGGGAGGAACAGTCAGGAAGGGGACTCAGGAGTATGTGAGTGTCTCTAGAATGAGAAGTAATAATCACGCTGCAGTCCTTTTTCCTTGACAAGTGCTGGTTTCCGAGCAAGCTTCCCTCTGTGGACACTCAGGTCTCACCTCCTGTCTAAAATTTTTCCGGCCCTCCATGTGAAAGTGAGTCTCTCTCTTCTCTGGCAAAAAATCTACCTATCTAATGTGGTAATTGGATCAGATTTAATTTAAAGAAAAATCAAAAGTCCTTTCCACACATCCACAAAAGAAAGCACTTAACCTCAATAAACTAACAGTTAGGGACTCACCTAATGGTCCAGTGGTTAAGACCTCAACCTCCCAATGCAGGGGGCCCGGGTTTGACCTCTGGTCGGGGAACTAGATCCTGCATGCATGCCGCAACTATCAGTAAAAGTTCCCTCGTGCCGCAACTAAAGATCCTGCCTGTGGTAACTAAGACCCAGCACAGCCAAATAAATAAATAAATATTAAGGATAACTAAATAAATAAACTAGCAGTTAGGAGGATGAGAAAATATACAAGAGCTCAGAGAAACGTAGCAAATCAAAATTCTTCCCATTCATGTGAAGGAAGTAAGCCAAAATAAGCTTTCTTCTCGGACTAAACCACATAACACAACACATTAAAAAGATGGGTTGGAGCAATGAGCTGCAACCATCCGTGATTCAGTGGAATCCCCAAACACTCCCCACCAGTTTCACAGCACTTCACTGGCACCAGAAAATGACATTTACTGAGATTCTTAATAAAAATGAACATATTTGGCTGTTTCATATGTTATTGGATTTTTTGGCAGATGTTTCAGAACTCAAATACCTTAACTCTGCTTGTGAGTGAGACAGGGTTCCCCAGAGGATCACTCTCCTACTCCTGGAAATAATATTTTCATTACCCAAGTCGGGGTAAGTAAGGAATTGAAAGTTTCCTGACTCTTGCCAGGGAGATAGCTTAATTCAAGTGTGTTATGTTTTCATTATTTGTATTTTCTCTTGAAATGTGAGGGCTGTCTGCAAATCCTGTGGCATGCGTTTTTTATACCTGCCTCTGTTCAGTGATTTCCTCGAAGAAGGAAGAATATGGCTTAACTAAACAACTCTTGGGGTCCTGCTTTAATATATACCGCATTTATCCCCAATTAGGTTAACTATGGATCACTGTTCAAAAATATTCTTACAAGACCCTTGAATAAAACAAGTATTACAATAGCAACTAGTTCTGGTCTCTGTGCTTAAGTTATCTCATCTTCACATGAAGGGAGTTGACACCCAACATGGTTTCCAACTCCAGGAGTCTATAGAATGGTTGGGGAGGAGGGGAGGGAGAGGGATGGACTGGGAGTTTGGGGTTGGTAGATGCAAACTATTACATTTAGAATGGATAAACAACAAGGTCCTACTGTATAGCACAGGGAACTATACTCAATATCCTGTGATAAACCATAATGGAAAAGAATGTAAAAAAAAGAATGTCTCTATGTGTATAACTGAGTCACTTTGCTGTACAGCAGAGGTTGGCACAACACTGTAAATCAACTATACTTCAATTAAAAAAATTTTTTTAATTAAAAAAGAGTCTATGGAATAGTGAACTGACCCTTGTACTCTGCTGTTCTTGCTTTCTTTAGTTAGTCCTCTTTAATTATTGCCTCCTCTTCTTGACATTTTTTAAACAAAATGGAAAATGTTTTATACATCAATTACTAAGTAAGTTTTACAAACTATGAAGAGTGTGGAGATGGTTACAAGAGAGAGCTGTCAGTTGTTTTTTTTAGGGGTTTTTTTGCTGTTTTTATCATTTAATTTTTTTTAATATTGTAAATTCATCCTTCACACCTCTTGGCTTACAATAAACCACAAAGAGATGACCATATCACTCCACACTGTGCTTCACAGTGGCAATAACAACGATAATAATATAAACTCTTCATTTTCACACTCCTACTATGTGGCAGACCTTTATTTGCTTACTGCTTACTGACTTCTTACTATGTCCCAGAATCTTGGGAACACAACCCTCAAGACAGCCATAGCCTGTGATGGGAGAGAAAGGACTGTGCCCAGAGATTAAGGAAATGAAGGAATTGGTGAAATGGTAAAAGCACTCAAGTAGGTGTTTTTGCTGTATGTTTAAGAACCTTGAGATCTCCTTATGTTTTTACAAGGGGACTTTTCCACCAGAAGACCAGCAATGAGGCTGAGAAAAACATTATGCAGATGAACTCTTGAGAAGTTCTTTGAAAAGAATTAAGCACAATCAACCACTAACCTGGGTCCGAACACCATATTTTACTTAGATTTCAAACCTCATTGTCCAACACTTTAGCCACTAGCCAGGTGTGGCTATTTAAATTTAAATTAATTAAGATAAAATAATATTAATATTGTGCTTCCTTAGTTCATGAGGCACATTTCCAGTGTGTATAGCCACATGTGACTACTGGCTGCCATACTGGACAGCACAGATAATAGAACAGGTCCATCATTGCAGAAAGCCTTATTGGACACTGCTGACTTAAAGTATAAAACGACATCATCAACAGTCAAATATTAAGGGGAACTATAACATTTTATTTAATATACTAAAAAATATGTATTGGTATCCAAGCCAATATCTAGAAATGCAAATGTTCACCTTTATCATTGTAAAATGATATTATAATTCCTCATTTATACTTTTTAGACAATAGTGTCAGATCATATCACTCTGGTGCAGACATAGGATTTGTTTTTAATTGCTTTCCTAGACTCTGATCATAAAGAAGACGCAGATAGCATAAGACAAACAGATAATGAGCATGCAAGCTCACTGCATTTGTGTTTTGAAAGAGACAACTTACTGGTCTTGCAAAGAGAAGTTCAGTTCATAAAAGGAAACTCAATTGCTCTGGCCCCCGAGTTAATAGTCTTGTGAGAAGAATGCCTTTTTGTCCAAAAGGATTCTCAAAATGTTTTGATAGCCATTATAATTTCATTAGATACAGCCACAGAAACTCCCCAGAAATAATTTTATGAGATAGGGTCAAATATGCTAATGAAAGCCCTCTCCCATCTTTCCTCTGAGCTACTGCCATATTTGTAATTTGGGAGGAAGGATTTTTCTACTTACTATCCTACTGTGCAATGATAAAACACACACACATCCACACATACACACCCTACATGACACATACAACAAGGCTATCTATCTGTAATATTGGTATCTATCATCTAATTGTATTTAAATTTTTATTTAAGTAAAATCAGTATACATATACAAGTTCGATGAATTTTTACAGTCTGAACACTTCCATATAACCAACACTCAGAATAAGAAATGGGATATTATCAGCACCCCAGAGCCCACCTCATGGAGCCTTCCAGAGACCACCTCCTCAAGGGTAACCAACATCCAGACTTCCAACACCACTGGTGAATTCTGAGCATTTTCATGTCTTATATGCATGGGACTCTTTTGTGTCTAGCTTCTGTCAGTCAACAACATGCTATCTAGTTTTGGCAGATCCTCTTTGTCACCATAAGGTGATGACCATTTGGCTTTCCCACCCCACCATATAGAAGAGTTAATCCTTAATGAGGAGGTACCATGTATCAAGTACTATGCTAAACTACAACTCATTTAACTCCCTAAACAAGAAGTATTATCCCTTTTAAATAGATGAGGACACTATGGCTAGGCAATGACCCCCACTTATTCAATTAAACACCAATCTAGGTGATGCTGTGAAGGGATTTTTCAGATGTAATTCAAATTTCTAATCATTCAAATTTAAATTAGGGAGATAATCCTGGGTGGGCCTGATTTTAGTTAAAAAGAAGGTCTCAAAAGCAAGGTGAGGCTTCAAAGAGAAAGGGGAAGGAAAAGGAGGAGGAGGGGAGAGGTTTTTTTCTGGAACAGGTAACAATGAGCAACAATCATACATTAATTTATACATGTTAATAATAGATGGTAAACCAATTCAGAAGCCAGTGTCTGCAGAGAATTTTTCAGTGGAAACTAATGGTAAAAATGGCGGGGGTTGTAGTTATTAAGGTTTCTAGTTTTTTCCCCAAGCCAGCTCTGATGTCCTATATTCTTGCATACTGTCTCTAAGTACACTCTCAATTTTCAAATCTTTGGTCTCGATTTCAGGTTCAGAAAGTAAGGTCACTGTATTTGTGGTAGGCTGGTGGAAGGCAGTGTTACTGGACAGCCAGACGTCTCAGACTTCTTATTATCTTTCAAAGCAATCTCAGTGAAAGGCTTTCCTTGAGTGGACCTGAATAGATTTCAAGTAAACCCATACTTTTTTTAAGAACAGAAACGATTTCTTCCGTTATCACATTCCCCTTAACATATATCCTAGAGCAGGATTAAAGGTAAGTACCTATAAATGTGGATGCATAATACCATTTATCTTCCCTTTTACTTTTTAAGGCTGATATAAAAATTGTTCTCCATTTTCAGAGGTGAAATTAAGGCCAAAATGAAATTCTTAATTTCCCCTTCCACAGCTGTTCTCCTCAAGTCTTCTCCATCTCGATTGTTATTCTCCCCCAGTCACTCAGTGTCTTAAGCCAAAATTATAGTAAAGATCAACAAGTGGGTTCTGCCTCCAAAACTGGTCAGTTCTCTCTAACTCCATCATCACACTCTTGTTCGGGCCACACTGATGCCAAACCCAAACAAAGAGTCCCTAGGTGATCTCCCAGCTTCCACTAAGCTCTGATATATACAACAGGGTAGGAACTCTTTTTTTAAAAATTGTAAATTAGGTAATACCACTCCCCTGCTAAAAATCCCAACTGAGACTAGATATTTGATGATACTAAAGAATTACTGAAAAGTTATAGGTGTGATAATGGTACTGTGTCTATGTTTTGAAAAAGAGTTTCTATGCTTTAGAGATAGTGAAATATTCACAAAGAAAAGGACAGGCCTCAAACTTCAAATTATGTGATGGTGTTGGGGAGAGAGCATAGATAAAACAAAATTGGCCATGAGTTGCTAATTACTGAAACTGGATAATGGGTACATGGGGAGTCATTATATTTCTCCATTTTTCGTGTATGTTTGAAATTTTTGTGATAAAAAGTTTTTAAATCTCCATTGGCTCCTGAATGCACTTAGAATAAAATTCCAAGAACTTGCCTTGGTCCAAAAGGCCCTTTATGATCTGATTCCTGCTCACCACTCTCAGATCTCCTCAAGTACCCAGCTCTGCCTATTAACTACCCAAGAGCTACAAGGGTTATCCCTGTGCCTTAATCATGCCAAATGTTTGGACACTTTAGGGCCTTGAGGTGTGCTCTTGCATCAGTCTGGAGAGCTCCTCCCCAGATGTTCTCATGGGTGGCTCCTTCAGGTGGCATCACTCTCTGGAGAGCCTTCTCTGACTATGCTATCTAAAGCCATCCTCCCTCCTTACCCTCCTCCTACCCACCCGTTCCACTCCCCTTTCCCTACTCAGCCTCTTATGTTCTTTCATTCTTTTGCTTTATTTTCTTCATAATCCTTATCATTTTTTGGAAATCATCTTTCTTCTTGAATGACTCATTTCAAAAATAAGCCATGTGTCATCAGTGTCTCCTCTACCACTAGACTATGTGCTCAGACAAAATTGGAACCTTGTCTGTCTGGTTCACTTTCCTGTTCCCTGGGCCTACAATAGTGCCTACCACAAAAGTAGGAGTGCAATGAAGACCCATTCAATGAAGCCTCTATTAGACCTGACCATGAAGACTGCATACATTTCACATGAACATCAAAAAGAATAACTAATGTCTTAGAAAGTTAAACTATTCTTACATGTGTTTATGTATTTTTTTTTTTTTTTTTTTTGCTGTACGCGGGCCTCTCACTGCTGTGGCCTCTTCCGTTGCGGAGCACAGGCTCCGGACACACAGGCTCCGCAGCCATGGCTCGCGGGCCGAGCCGCTCCGCGGCATGTGGGATCTTCCGGGATAGGGGCACGAACCCGTGTCCCCTGCATCGGCAGGCGGACGCTCAACCACTGCGCCACCAGGGAAGCCCTATGTATTGTTTTAATGAATACTTAATACCTACGGAATTCCTTTGAGTTAAATAGATCAACATAATAAGTAAACATTTACACATATTAATATAATTAATGAATAATTAATACTTTCAAGTTTCCTTTGAATTATGTATAATATATCCATACACATATATACATAGTATTATTTTGATACCCCATATCTGATGATTACTGGTTTATATAGAAAGAAATGACAGTTTGTGATTGCTACATTTCCAGCAAAAGATTTTGATAAATGTATTGTTGCCAGACTTCACACTTTAAAATTCATTTCTAAGATTCTTAGCTGATGTTAAACCATGTCAGCATAATAGGCAAGTTTTGATTTCCTTTCAGGTGTTCCTGGCTACTGAAAGAATTGATTTTTAAGATTTTTCCCATTGACCTACAAGGCTGTGAAGAAGAGATAGCTCTTCTTAATCTCAAAGATCCAAGCTAAGCTTACACTCCCTGGCCACTGTGCAGGTGTCACCTTCCTTGCTTGCTTCTTTATGTACTGTTGGAGAAACACAAATGTATTAGTTATAGGACACTGGTAGGTTTTAAACCCTCTTTGAAATCTTGCTTTAATAACGATGGCTCAGCAGCATTTGAAGATAACTGTACCCAGTTATCATAGATATAATAAAGTATATTTTTAATTTTAATATACCTATCTTCCCAAGTATAAATTTATTCTGGGGCTTTGAGAGACCCAAGAGCACCAGGAGTAGTGTAAATAACATGTGACTTCTGAGTTCGTAGACAGAGGGAATGGAAGACAGATTCTAAAACACATACAAACCCACGGACACTATATTTAAAGCAATTTGGCTTTCTAACTGGTAAATCCAAATGAGGCAGGAACAGTAACCAAAGGAAGACATAGCTTCTCAAATCCACCCATTTCCTTAAAAGCAGACCAGCCTAGATCCTAATCATTCAGTAACCTTCAAAGGCCATTCCCCACCTTCCTCTCTCTCAAAGCAATTAAAACATCAGATACTCAGATCTTTAAATGACTGTCAAGACAGTTCTCTGTTAAGGAGTTTGTGAATGTATATCCTTCCCAAATATCTGAGAAAATCCAGAAGAGAACATTGTATAAAGACTGGTACTTAACCTCAAAGTTCACATAGAAAGCAGCACCCTTGACAGTCTACAATGAAGCAATTTAAATGGCAATGGTAGCCCAGCTTGAAGACACTTTTATAAAGGGAAGCCTGGAAAACATCACGACAGGAAGCTGTCACCCTTACTTGGACTAAAGAGAGTGTACTATGTTCCTTAAAGAGGTTGGTTCCAGTAGGAAGGTACAATAAGTAGAAGCAAAAAGCAAAACTCAATACAGCAATCCTCCCAGTGATTTAAAAAAAAAACCAAAAACCAATCTATCACTAGCTCTTGTTTGCTTCAGTGCTCATAGAGTGGTGCTAGACTGGAATTCCTTCTGCTGGAAAACCGAGAGGACATTTTGTCTTGCATTTTGTCTCCAGCAATCCCAGTCTGCATGCAATTCCCCAAACATGCTCTCTACTGGATACAGCTCTCCCCCCACACACAGGCTTGTTGTCTGCCAGAGTACTTCTTGCTTATTTTAAAACCCAAGGTGGAGGCTACTTCATTCAGAAAGCCTTCCTGTCTCATTTTCAGGTCAATGCCACCCTTCTATATGCTTTGATCTTACGGACTCCATGCTTTAATGACTGGTATTTTCCCAAGAAATTATAATTCACTTTCTAAATGTTTGTCACTGGATGAGGCCCACGGGGACAAAGATGATTTCTTACTTGGGTCTGTGTCTCTAGCAGCTTGTTTGGGGCCTGATACAAAGCGGCTTCTCAGGAAACAATGAATGAAAGAGTAAAAGAATGAACAGAAGAGTGAACAAATTAAGCAAGCCAGTATCTCTTTAAACTCCTTGTTTGAATCCAATGCCCACCACTACACTTACACTTCACGCCCAGTAGAGGTTACCATCTGCTTAGCTCTTCAATCTTAAACATTGTTAAATATTGAAGTTCATTTCATGATCACTAAAGGTTGGTGAAGGGCCCAGGCACAATGGGTTTACAACTGAGTAATTTAGTGTTGTATAATTTGTTATTGTGTAATTATTGCTGTAAGTAATTTATTGCTTCCTTAAGGAGTGGTTCTTATATATTTTTTAATCACTAGTTGTCCTTTTTTGTGAATGGAGATGCTCATGTATCCGTCAATTAGATGCTAGCAATTTTACAAAATGATTGAGTGCTTTACTTCCTTTTTTCCTCAGTTATATACACAAGCAATACACGAAAATATCCTCATTGTAAAAAAATTTAAACAACATAGAAAAATTTGAAACTCTCCCTTACTGCTCCTACCTTATCTATGTCCCTTCACAGAGGCAACATTTATTATCAATTTCAGACCTTTCTCCATGCATTTAGCTATATGCATACACAGACATCTTTTGTGGTGTTTAGGTGAGAGTATTGTACATATGTGGGATCAAGAGGTTTTGCAAAGGTTTTGTAAACTTCTGTGTTTAATCAACAATATGTTTCAAAGACATGCCCATGTCAAAAACATACCTCATACTTTTTACCTACCAGCATTCCATACTTTGGGTATACCTAGTTTATTTAATTATTCCCAGGTTGATCAAAATATATGCTTTTCAGTTTTTTACTCTTAAAAATCCCTGAACATGTCTCTTTATATAAAGGTGCCAGGAATTAATGAGTTAAACAGTACGCATAAAACAAGCTTACCAGAGTACAAGACTGTTTCTCCTCATCCTTACAAATGAGGTAACATAGGTATGGTAACATCCTTACCTATGTTCGTATTCACTGTAGGTCACTGTGATTGGCACACAGGTTCAACTGAAACATACAAAAGGGCTCCTACTCAACTCTTAGCTCACATCCCAGTAACATAAACATGGATTCAATATCACTTCATGTTTAAACATCAGGAGGGAGATACTGGAATAAGTGTCTTCCTATAAACTATCTCGTTTCACCCTCTTAACATCCAATAAAATAGAAACTTTAATTCCTATTTTATAGATGACCAGAGTGAGGCTGGCTTCCCAAGGTCCCCAAGCTCTACACCATACCAGGAAGTGCTAAATAGCCCCAGAATTTGAAAATTGCATGGCAGTGCTACTTAGTTCAAACTTTTCCAGGTTTTTATTATTCCCTGATGCCTAAGATCCTGCTCTTACATACCATTATCCACTATTATTTTAAAAAATACTGGGCTTTGGAAACACGCTTAGAAGAATAGATGTTAAAAGAATACAAATATTTGGGCCTCCCTGGTGGCGCAGTGGTTGAGAGTCCGCCTGCCGATGCAGGGGATACGGGTTCGTGCCCCGGTCTGGGAGGATCCCATATGCCGCGGAGCGGCTGGGCCCGTGAGCCATGGCCGCTGAGCCTGCGCATCCGGAGCCTGTGCTCCACAACGGGAGAGGCCACAACAGTGAGAGGCCCACGTACGGCAAAAAAAAAAAAAAAAAAAAAAAAAAAGAATACAAATATTTATACAGGAGCAAAAAAATAAATTTATTGGACACCTGCACCTTTTTTAATGAGTTCCTCAGATTTCCCCCCAGAACTAATATCTAAGACATGAAATGGCATAGAATAAAGTCCATGATGACTAAGATAAACTATATGAGAATGGATATTGTCCTTTACATCTTGGCAATACCTAATAATATTAAATATTTTAAATTTTACCTTGGCTAGTAATAAAAAAGAACCCACAGTTATACTGTTAATTTAAGAAATTTGCCCTAATATTAGAAATAAAAATTTGTACTGAGGAAACAAAATAATTTTCACATCACTCAACTAGTTCTATTGAGAAAATTTTAGAAGTCATGTTTTTTAGCACCAATTAAAATGAACAGAAAAATGTTTTGTAAAACGTTGAGAAGCATGAAATGAAAGGTTAAAATATTTCACTACTGGGGCTTCCCTGGTGGCGCAGTGGTTGAGAGTCCGCCTGCCGATGCAGGGGACGCAGGTTTGTGCCCCGGTCCGGGAAGATCCCACATGCCGCGGAGCGGCTGGGCCCGTGAGCCATGGCCACTAAGCCTGCGCGACTGGAGCCTGTGCTCTGCAACGGGAGAGGCCACAGCAGTGAGAGGCCTGCGTACCGCAAAAAAAAAAAAAAAAAAAAAAAAAGTTTCACTACGTATATGTGATGCTGGAACCTTGAAGCTATCGCCTACACAGAATGGTACTTTAAAGATTACTTGAGTGTGTTTTCTGAAAGCATGAAATGATAGATTCATTTTTAACACCCTTAATGTAGTAGTACTCTTACTTCGCCTGACAGATGACAAGGCTTAAGAAAGGCAAAGACCAGAGCTGCAGGAACAACAGCAACAAAAGAGTTGGTACCAAATTCACTTCCCCTTCATGCCAACACTTTCTTCTCCCTTATCAAACAACAAAGCAAAAAGAAAAGTATTGAATGTGAAAACCAGAGAGATTCCCCATGACTGAGCCTTGGCAAGTACAAATGCATTAGTAATGGAGCTGATTGCTGTGACCTTTTCAATTATGATAATCCTTCAAAGGAAATTAAAACCATTTTCTAAAACATGGTCCAAGGAGTTCCACAGGTAATTGAAGAAAACATTTAGGAACATCCCTGGCACTCTTCTAAGTATGTACATACTTAACACACGTCTATTCTTACTCTACAGCCCTTCCAGGAATGATTATTTGTGAGCAAAAGGTCAAACTTAATTTGAGAGACATTTTTAAAAAGCCTATATTTCCAGAGTTTTTGACCTTCATTTTCCTCTTACATGTATTTTTGTTTTGAAATGGGAAGATCTAAAAAGAGGGGGACTACCAAAGGGGAGGGAGGCTGGGGAATGAGTGAAATAGGTGAGGGAAGCTAAGATGTACAAACTTCCAGTTTCAACATAGATGAGTCACAGGAATGAAATGTACAGCCTGGGAAATACAGTCAATTATAGTGTAACATCTTTGTATGGTGAGAGATGGTAACTAGACTTATCACAGTGATCATTTTGTAATGCCTAGAAATGCCAAGTCACTATGTTGTGTAGCAGTAACTAACATAGTGTTGTAGGTCAACTATACTTCAACAAACAAACAAACTCATAGGAAAAGAGATCAGATTGACGTTATCAGAGGTGAAGAGCTGGGGGAAGGAGGAACTGCAGGAAGGTGGTCAAAAGGTACAAACTTCCAGATATAAATAAGGACTACAGATGTAATGTATAACATGATAAATATAATTAACACTGTTGTATGTTATATATAAAAGATGTTAAGAAAGGAAATCCTAAGAGTTCTTATCACAAGGAAAAAATAGTTTTTTTCTTTTTCTTTTATTTTGTATCTATATGAGATGATGAATGTTCACTAAAGTTACTGTGGTATTTCATGATCTATGTAGGTCAAATCATGCCATACACCTTAAATGTAGACAGTGCAATATGTCAATTATATCTCAAATAAGGAAAAAATATTTAAGACACTGTTATGTAGCATCCCAAAGGTAAAAGTGTCCTATATTGATTATTTTTCAGATAAAGCATTTTATGAAGTCTAAAATTTTGTAAATTATCATTAAAAAATACATAGAAAATGGAAGTCGTGCATGTGAACAAGGTGTTTATTTTTTTATCTTTTCTGATATTCTGCTAATTAAACTGAACATTCAAATATAAAATAAAAATGATAATATAAAAAGAGGGTGACTATGTACTCTTTTCTGCTTCATGAGAATTTGATAGTCAATTAAGGAATTAATACATCATTTAAAATGTATCCTTTTGTTTTGGATATGACAAACATGTGAAGAGGCTTTCGAGACCCCAGAATTTTCAATGACTTTCTAGTGAGCAAAAATTTCGCCGAAGCATAGAAACATGTATATATTTAACTTTAAATAAAGTTTAAATAAAGAAAAATGATACAAGTTTGCCCTTGTTCAATTTCCACTTAATGAATAAGTAGACTAAATATTTACAGAAATGAAAGATCACCTGATTATTGGACTTGAATAAATTGACTTCATTTTAGTGCCCAGAAGAGAAGCCATGTCTATATACAAGATGCCCAAGAAGCTGAAGGCTTGGCTCTTCATTCAGCTCTCCTCCTTATTGGCCTTATGAAAATTAGCTGGGCAGTCAACCAATGGGAGCCTGCATTTCTCATGAATTGAATGGTAATACTGGCATACGCTATCATAAGTACAATAGAGAGGAAAAGTTTTTGAAAATTATATAATATTATGTAAACAAGCATATGGTGTTATAATTAGTAGTTCTAGTTTACAAAGTTAGATTCTCAGTATCAACAGCATTGACCTACCACAGCAGATCAGAGACAAGTCACCCTGCACTGAAAACCATAAAGTGGATTCTGACCAACAGAAGCCATTCTACTGCTTTCTGAATCTTCTAACAGAAAATTAGAGTCTTCATCGGAGAGAATAAAAAAAAAAAAGTTCATTGTTTCAACTTTGTATTTCTGTTGTTGATACCTGTTAAGAAGCAGTTCTGTAGCTATTAAGTTACAGTTGGCAATTAAAAAAAAAACTGACTAATAACTAAACCCTTTAAATTCCACCATCGAAACAGAAGATCAGTCTAAAGCACACGCTACAAAGGATGCAAAATGGCTAATGAAGACTTCAGTATCAGGATTAAGACCCTTCATCAATAGGAATATGTTCTGTTTTTAGAACTATTGCATAATGAGAAAAAACATCATGGGAGCACAAATGAGCTACCTCATAAAAGAGTACTTTGCCTTAGTCTGAGAATAATTTTTATCCAATTCAAATACCATAGAACAAAGAACCAGGAGGAAGAGGGATGACAGAAGCAGAGCACTTGGGAGAGAAGCTGGTCCAGCATGAAGCCAGGTGGGAAAGGACAACTCAACCTGTGCTCGTGTGTTGGTGGAAACCAAGTCCAGACCAGCTGGCAGGAAGTAGGAAGATGCTGC
Source organism: Mesoplodon densirostris (assembly GCF_025265405.1). Lineage (NCBI taxonomy): Eukaryota > Metazoa > Chordata > Mammalia > Artiodactyla > Ziphiidae > Mesoplodon > Mesoplodon densirostris. The sequence continues at coordinate 80,662,523 of NC_082670.1, forward strand.
CTTTGCGATTCCCTTCAAAACCTATTAGCAACCCTCAGATTCAAGAGTTACAACTCCCTTAAAATAAACGGTGGGAAATGGAAAAGAAGTCATCTCATTTGGGAAAAAAAAAAAAAGTTTAAAATGGTTAAAACATGCCCGGGTTTTCTCACACAGAAGGAATTAAGGAAACTATTTCAGGACTTGTGGGGACCTCTTACTGCAAAGCAGACTTACTTGCAAGAATCTAGATGCACATACGTATTCCTTTGTGTGAACTCATCACAGCCAGTACTTTTTAAACACTGAAGCTAGTAAGGCACTTGCAAGACATTTTAGGAAAATGAGTAGAGCAGAAGTCACTTCACCAGAGAAGTTTAAGTACACATTTATCTATGCGTTTTGTTTCTTCAAAGACTTCCCTGCGATTTCTTCCTAAATTCTGTGTGATCATTCCCAAAGGTAATCCTAATGAGATCTGCATTCTTTACTAGATGCCAAGGAAACATAGAAAATTTATCAAATGATAAGATTGGATGTGAAGCCCCATGCTAAAGATCATCCCCATTCCTTCTTCCCGACAAGGTCTTCATTACGTTTGTCCAACAAACAGTATAGAAATGGCAACACAATAAAACTGCCTATTTACTTGTCAGCTTCTCCCAGTAAGCTGCAAGCTCCAGATCAGTGTTTTCCACCTACGTCCGCAGTGTCAGCACTGTGTCTCCTACACAGAAAAAGCTCCATACATGCTGGTAAGTTTTGTTATTTTAATTATCATTACCTAGGTATTATGTTTTATTATATTTATATTGAAAATCTTGAATTTTTTAGGAATTTCAAATACTCTTCCTAACATTTTCCAATAAGGAGGATAATGAACATGTAAACAAATACATTTATTTACATATGTTTATAACACATGGACAAAGAAGATATTTCTATATCAGTTTCCTGTGTTCCTTCTAATCTATAGCATTTGCCCTTTCCACAAAAGTTGAAAGGAAGAGGGAACCAATGGAGTATGAGTGGCAGTCAAGGCAAAGAGAGATGGTAGAAAAGAAACAAGTTCTCAGATGTCAAAGAATCACATGGAAAGGGTGTTGACCACCAGGAAAATGCTGATTCCATGGACCCACCCCCAGATAGCTACCCCGTAGTCCTAAGCACCGAGGGGGAAGAGATGAATTACAAATATCCATAGCTAAGTAGGAGTTAGTTTTTCTTGCTTTTGTTTTTAAATTTTATTTTCAGAACAAAGAAGACTGTTATAAAAGGAAGAAGTGGGGCTTATTATAATTGCATTTTATTATTCTACTGATCACTATCACCTCCAGTAATTTCATAATTCATTATTGTTACTTACTTAAGTTTCCAAAGGTTTTTAATATGTTCCTTAGCTTCTAGATAGAGAAGAATTTTCGTAACAATCAAATGACTGATCACAATTACTGGTGAGGAAAATGGAAATCACAAGGCAAGCATTATGAAACGAGGCTATGTAAATTACACTAAAATGTCAATGATTTATTAGAGCCTCATTAATATTGGGGAGCAACTAAAAAGTTAAACATATGTGCACTGCACATTTCCCATGTTCTGTCCTCTCTTCTTCCCTAACATGAATAAGAGGATGCTACCAAAAACAAAGAAAACCTTGCAGCGTCATGTGGTAGTTTTCTCCAATCTGCAGTTGAGCATTTCAAATAAAATAGATATTTTACTTATTTTCACAACACATTTATTTTAAATCCTATGCTTCCTGTTGGCTTGAAATTGTTTCACTCCTAAATTGTTTCTCAGTACCTAAAAGCTTTTTCATTTAAATTTTCACAAAATCTATTCAAGTGTTTGTTTTTTTGGCAAAGTACATATTACTACCAGGCATGTCATCAATATCTGTTTAGTCCTTCCTCCTTAAAAATGGCATTCTCGGGCTTCCCTGGTGGCGCAGTGGTTGAGAGTCCGCCTGCCGATTCAGGGGACACGGGTTCGTGCCCCGATCCGGGAAGATCCCACATGCCGCGGAGCAGCTGGGCCTGTGAGCCATGGCCGCGGAGCCTGTGCTCTGCAACGGGAGAGGCCACAACAGTGAGAGGCCCGCGTACCGCAAAAAAAAAAAAAAAAAAAAAAAAAATGGCATTCTCGGTTTTTAGCTGAGCATATGTTGGCCTGAAATAGATACCACATCTTCCAATCTGACTGCTTTTGCCCCTTCTCTTTTTCCTTCTTTCTGCCAGATAAAATGTGGTCATAATGGCTGAAAAGTCCTAGTGGACAGCACTAAATTAGACTGTTCTCACTAGTACAGACACATGTTCACGTGCATACATTATACACGGACATGCACACACACATACAAACATACTTCCCCATGCTCCATCTCCTTTTTTCTCAACACACCAACAGACAATTAATCTACTGCCTAAGCTGATAGGCTTTTTCTTAAATCTGTAACAACATTTTCAAGTGAGCCCATGACCTTGAATCAGTTTCTTCAAGCTATCACTAAGGATTGTTTGCTTTCTTGTTTTTCTGCTTTTAGCCACATATTAACCATTGTTCAAACAGAAACACAGGCTTATCTCTAGGCATCTTCACTTTGCCCGCTTGGATGACTACTTGCTTAAGTACCCACAGGACACTGAGAAGAGTAATAATTAATGTTATATAGTCATTCATTCAATGGTTGAACAAAATTGACATGGTCCCTGTACTTATAAAGCTTACATTCTAATAGGGGAAACAAGCAAAAATACAATAAATTGTTGTCTTCACAGAATTGGACATGACTGGCAAATAAAAGAGTATGTCCAAGAACTCCTTGTTATGAGGGAATGGAGGTGAGGTGTACTACTTGGCCTGTGTTTGTAAAGACTGATAGACTGCAGTTAAAATCCTGACTTTCTTTAAGCTCAATAAATGGCTGTCTTCAGACTAAATTCCACCTGAGGCTCTAAGCTACTAACGTGCTTTAGAAGATAGAAGCGACAACTCTTATTTAATCTACAAACACCAGTTCAATGGCAGAATCTGTTGTCTTGAACAGGGCAACATCTATAAATGTGAGGAATGATAACCACCTACTTATACTCTGAAGATGTAACCTGAAAACAGAGGCAGTTGATGTTTTGCATTGTTTTACAGTATTACTTAACCGCCCAGTTCTATAATTAACATTTACTTTTTTTTAAGCCAGGAAAGGAGATTAAAAAAATCAATGAGATGTCAACACAAAGCAGACACATAGGACCAGATGTAGTCTCTAAATAATGTTCTACAAAAGTCAGCAGGAAGGGTAGCAATAATTTATTCCAGGAATACTGACAGTTACCATCATCTAGATTCTGTTAAATGGTTTGTATTTTTTTAAAAACTTAGATGGGTCTTACACCATTCCCCTGTACTTCCACCACTTAAAGAAATTCCATCAAAAGCTGAAGTTAAAGATACTAGTTCTTGTCAAGTCAAGATATTGAAGGTGACTGTTCTGATCACAGTAATTCTCAGAAAGTTCAGATGTAGTGATAAACCTAAAAGTACAATGTGATGTATTTTCAACTGTTCATTCCAATGTTCAATATTTCAATTACTATACTTTGTAATTCACCCTATAAAACAGCAAACAGATATTGTCTATAGGATACACACACACATACACCCAAATACATACACAAATATATATATATATATAACATGTATATGTATGTATCAAGACAGAAAGAGAAAATTTCTATTTTTTTTTAAATAAAGAGATGAGAAGAAAGGTCACACCATTGTTACTTTCTAAAAATAATTTCCCAGGATCTATAATATTCAAAGCTGTGCTGAATTATTCATTTAATCTTATTAAAACTAGAAATTTAAGTAATACCTCTGAATATAACTTGGAATAATGTAACAAGATAATCATGAACGCATCACAAAAATTCATGCTGATTAACAGTAAATAGCTTTCGGACTGACTGATTTCTCTTTAAGAATGAGAGCATCATCTAAACAAACTCTGTTGCCAAAAAAGCCACAAAATTGGAAAGCAATTCATTTCTGAAATGAGACCTCAATGCGAAGTCTAATCCTTAGGATCATCTCCCATCTTCTGAATTGTGCACAAAAGTATTTACTACACATGCTGCTTGTTTATAAGACAGAGACTACAAACAACATCTAGAATGGGAGTTTTATCTAAAATTCTGTATATTTCACATGTTTTAAAGCAAAATATTTTATATTTGATTAGCTTGGCTTTTAATTTTAGTTATAATTATTTTCAAATATACTAAGATATTCCTGACATCTCAAAAGAATAATTACTGTCAACTCATTTTTAGGAAAACTATATCATAAAAAATGTATAGGGCCTCCCTGGTGGCGCAGTGGTTAAGAGTCCGCCTGCCGATGCAGGGGATACGGGTTCGTGCCCCGGTCTGGGAGGATCCCATATGTCGCGGAGCGGCTGGGCCCGTGAGCCATGGCCGCTGGGCCTGCGCGTCCGGAGCCTGTGCTCCGCAACGGGAGAGGCCACAACAGTAAGAGGCCCGCATACCGCAAAAAGAAAAAAAAAAAAAAATGTATAGCTTCACATAATTAAAACAATTCAAGCAGTGTGCATTGACTAAAGGAATATGGACTCTTAAATAATTCAAAATTGTGTTTAGCGGCAGCAACTGTTTAATTAAAAGGTAAAAACTGCAACTAATCCACTATGGTTGACAGAAATACAGCCTATATCAGTAGTGAGATCCCCTAGCATAGAGAATATGGATATGAATTCCAGAAGTCATGAGCTTCATTTAATGAATATAATTAAAATAACCACAATAAATCTGTACAGAAACATATTTTACATCAAAGATCTGAATGTTCCCTCGCTTTTCACTTCCTTGCAGGTAATAATTTTGCATTTCAATGTAGCAAAAAATCCTCTAATGTACATATTTTTAACCATCAATGCATACAGCTTCTCTTAGAGGGCCCATAGCTGAAGCTCAGCCTACAAGGAGGCTAGAAAAATTCTCAGAACCTGTTGTCCCTTGAAAGGTCTGAATTTCAGGTTCAATATTCAACATACTTGCTCATAATTGCCCTCTATCCTGGAGAAACACAAATGGCCAACAAACGCATGAAGTTAACCAACCTAACCAACAACTGATTAACTGAACTTTACAACTTCACTGAGGAACTTTTTTCACCTACCATATTACAGGGGAAACTCTTTCGTAACTGAAAAAAACTGACAGTGAGGATGACATAAGTATTTATAAAGATGATTAAGCAATATGCATAATGTTCCCATCCCTTGATCTGGAATTTCCAATTGCAGTCAATTTGATTCTGAAAGAACACATGTGGGCATAACTTAATGTAAAATGAAGTTAACTGAAGAAATGTTTTTAATATCAGGAAAAAT